>NC_058518.1:103638748-104260853 GCF_904849725.1 Hordeum vulgare subsp. vulgare | reverse complement strand
GTTTTTTTTTGGTGGGAATCTTTGGCCTCTTTTTGTAAATGGGCTTCGCTGGCCTATTTTATTTCCTCACATGGGACAATGCTCCATCAATGATGATCATCACACTTACAACTCAAAACTTAGAGCAATGATGACTCTATATGAAATGCCTTCGGTAGTGTACCGTGACAATGATCTAGCATGGCAGAGACATCAATGGAAACATCATGCTAGCTATCTTATGATCATGCAATGGCAATGTAGAAGTGGTGGCACATATCATGGTGGTAGTTGCATGGCAATATATCTCGGAATGGCTTTGAAAAAGCCATAGTAGGAAGGTATGGTGGCTTTTTGAGGGAGGCTAATGGTGGGTTTTATGCACCGGCGGAAGTTGCACGGCACTAAAGAAGATAGTGATGGTGGAAGGTGAAAGTGCATCTATCCATGGACTCAACATTAGTCATGAAGAACTCATATACTTGTTCCAAAAGTTTTAGTAGTAATTGAAACAAAGCATTCAACGCACACTCCTAGGGGAAGGGTTGGTAGGTATAAACCATCGCGCGATCCCGACGGCTACACAAAGGATGACAATAAATAATCTAATCATGCTCAGACTTCATCACATAGCGGTTCACCATACGTGCATGCTATCGGAATCACTAACTTCAACACAAGTATTTCTAGATCCACAACACCTTACTAGTATAACTTCAATATTACCACAACCACAACTCAAAACTAATTGAGATGAATCAAACTTCTCTAACTACTCAATGCACATGAAGGTGGAAGTTTTCATATCCCTTTGGATAACTACCCCTTTTGAGACTACTTTCATAGCATAGATCAACTACCACGCCACGCACTGCCGTGCTCCAAAAGATAGAAGTGAAGCACATAGAGCAAAATCAACTAGCTCAAAAGATATAAGTGAAACACATGTGAGCTGAATTGTCTAACCAAAGGATATAAGTGAAGCTCGACAAAATCACGGTGAGTGTATGTCTCTCTCTCTAGGTGTGCAGCAAGGAAGACACAACAAAAATAAAAGAGTCCTACGATACAAGACGCTCCAAGCAAAACACCTAACATGTGGTGAATAAAGATATAGCCCCAAGTAACGTTACCGATGGATTGAAGACGAAAGAGGGGATGCCTTCCCGGGGCATCCCCAAGCTTAGGCTTTTTCGGCATCCTTGAATCAACTTGGGGTGCCTTGGTCATCCCCAAGCTTGAGCTCTTGCCACTCTTTATCTATTTGTCCATAAGAACTTCACCCAAAACTTGAAAACTTCACAACACGAAACTTAAACAAAAACTCGTGATATCATTAGTATAAGAAAGCAAATCACCACTTCCTTAGGTACTGTAGCAAACTTAAATTATACTTATGTTGATGTTGGGTTACTGTATTTTCAATCTTCCATGGCTAATAGCCCCCGATACTATCCATAGTTTCATCAAAATAAGCAAACAACTCAACAAAAATAGAATGTGTTAACAGCACACCAATCTGTAGCAATATGTATACTCCGTATACTTCTGGTACTTCAAAAATTCTGAAAAATTACGACAGTCTGAAGAATTTGCATATAAATCAGCAGCAAAAAAATCAACTCAAAATCTCTCACAGAAAAAATGAAAATTCTTTTCGTGAGTAGAAAGTTTCTCTCTTTTCCAGCATGATCAAACGATCATTCCCAAGACTAATCATAACGGTTTCACTTGGCACAAACACAAAAGAAACACAAAAGCACAATCATAACAGAATTATGAAAGTGTGGAAAACACAAAACAGAAAGAAAAAGGATAGATTTGTTGGGTTGCCTCCCAACAAGTGCTATTGTTTAACGCCCTTAGCTAGGCATAAGGTGATGGAATCACGTATAGTCATCTTTGGTGCTCAAACCATAAGTAGTGTGATCATTTATCATCTTAAGATCTTCATCTTTATTGTATGACTCACCACTAGCTTTAGGAACAAAAACAGACTTGACGGTCTTTTTGAGAGTGTGATTTGGAGTATTTTGCACACCGGCAAAAGCGGAACCCAAGTTGGTTATGACATCTTCTAGTTTGCCAATTCTCGAGGAATCATTAACTATAGGTTCCTTCTCCCTTAAATTTTTCAAAACCATTCCCACTTTGGATCCGTACTGAGTAATTTGATTGTGGATCTTTCTATCCAAATCCTCGATAAGTTCAATTGTGGCAAAAAAATCAATGGCGTCATGGCTTTGCATCACGTGTTCCAAGGTCAAGGTAGTTCGATTAACCATGAGCGGGGGTGAGCCTACCAAATTCATGATAGCTCCATAGGAGTCAACAGTATGGCTCCCCAAAAAATTCCCGCCTATGATGCTATCAAGAATATACCTATTCCAAGGAGAGATACCAACATAAAAACTGTGAAGAAGAACGGTGGTGGATTGCTTACGAGTAGATCTACTTTGAGCATTGCAAATCCTGTACCAAGCATCCTTTAAATTTTCTTCCTCATTCTGCTTGAAATTGAGAACTTCGTTCTCAGGGGTATCGTTTGGAGTGGTGGGTCTAGCCATTGATGGACTATCCCACACACAAACGAGCAGGAAGTAAGCGAGTGAAACGGGCAAAAGAGAACGGCAAAAAGGCAAATGAAAACGGCAAAGGAGAAATGCAAATGAAAACGGCAAATGTGAAGTGGGGGAGAGGAAAACGAGAGGCAACTGGAAAAAAAGGTAAATGCAAGAGATGAGTTCGTGACACTTACTTGGAGAGACCTTGACTTGATCTCTCCCCGGCAACGGCGCCAGAAATCCTTCTGCTGCTGGCTACGCCTATAGGGATTTCCTTGGCAAATATGCAAAGGATTCCGCCGTGGCCTTGGAGTCATGTGTTGGTGTTCCCTTGAAGAGGAAAGGGTGATGTAGCACAGCGGCAGTAAGTATTTCCCTCAGTTTGAGAACCAAGGTATCAATCCAGTAGGAGGAGCGCGTCAAGTCACAAGTACCTGCACAAACACAAAGAGCTTGCACCCAACGCTATGAAGGGGTTGTCAATCCCTTATAGATTGTTTGCAAAGTGAGAACTGAAAGCAAAAAGTAAACAAAGTGAAGTAAAAGTAAAAGCGGAGAAGATAGTTGTGAATAGACCTGGGGGCCGTAGTGTTCACTAGTGGCTTATCTCATGAAAGCAAGTAGACGGTGGGTGAACGAATTACTGTCGAGCAATTGATAGAACCGCGCAAAGTCATGACGTTATCTATGGCAATGATCATACATAGGCATCACGTCCAAAACAAGTAGATCGATACTTTCTGCATCTACTATTATTACTCCACACGTCGACCGCTATCCAGCATGCATCTAGTGTATTGAGTTCATAAGAACAGAGTAACGCCTTAAGCAAGATGACATGATGTAGATGGACAATCTCAAATCTATGATTAAAGCCCATCTTGTTACCCTTGATGGCAACAACAAGATGCGTGCCTTGCTGCCCTTCTGTCACTGGGAAAGGTCACCGCACGGTATGAACCCAAAACCAAGCACTTCTCCCATTTCAAGAATCATAGATCTAGTTGTCCAAACAAAACCCAAGACTCGGAGAGACTTACAAGGATATCAAATCATGCATATAAGAAATCAGCAAAGACTCAAATATAATTCATAGATAATCTGATCACAAATCCACAATTCATCAGATCTCGACAAACACACCGCCAAAGAGGATTACATAGGATAGATCTCCATGAAGATCATGGAGAACTTTGTATTGAAGATCCAAGAGAGAGAAGAAGCCATCTAGCTACTGACTACGGACCCGTACGTCTGAAGTAGACTACTCACGAGTCATTGGAGAGGCAATGATGTTGATGTAGAAGCCCTCCAGCTCCAAAGTCCCCTCCGGCAGGGCACCGGGAAGGGTCTCCAGATGAGATCTCGCGGAAACGGAAGCTTGCGGCGGCGGAAAAGTGGTTTCGTGGACGCCCTGATTTTTTCTGGGATTTTAGGGAATATATAGGCCAAAGAGCTAGGGCAGGGGAGCTCCAGGGGGGCCACAAGCCTGGTAGCCGCGGACCCCCCTGGCCGCGGCTACAGGGCTTGTGGGCCCACTGTGGGCCTCCTGCCTTGGCCCTCAAGTCCCCCGATCTTCTTCTGTTTTGGAAAAAAATCATTTCGGGGATTTTATTTCGTTTGGACTCCGTTCCAAAATCAGATCTGAAAAGAGTCAAAAACACAGAAAAAACAGGAAGTGGCACTCGGCATTGAATTAATAAGTTAGTCCCAAAAAATACAAAAGGTATATAAAACATCCAAAGTTGACAAGATAACAGCATGAAACCATCAAAGATTATAGATACGTTTGAGACATATCAGATACCACGACACGTTCTGATCCCCGGATAACTTCGGTGTCACTTTATTCTCATGAAGTAGCACCTTCCGGCTTGGTTTCACAACCACCGTTTTAGTGAGATCACAAACTTCGGTCATCAGAAGACCTGGACCTTTGCCTTACTGCTTTGCCAAATTTGCCTTGATCTCCCGCTTGTTAGGCTTCAGACAATCCTTCGCAAAGTGACCCATCTCGTTGCAGTTATAGCACTTGACCTCGGACAAGTCCAAGTTCCGTGGCTTCTGCTCTTTAGATTGGTCCGCCTTACCACGACCTTGTGGTTTGGCTTTTCCTTTGCCTTTTCCGTTTTGTCCATCACGCTTTGTGTTGCTTGAGCCTTCGCCACTGTCACACCTTCCTTTGCTACTTGGGCATCCCAATCTGCGAGTGAGTACATGAGTTGGTGACTACCTCCTCCTTTGACATTCTGATAGCCACAAGCATTCTCTTCCCATGTCTGCAAGCGTCCGATCGCCTCCCTTATTTGTCATGTCGTCGATGTCGTAAAGTTGCTCGAGCATGCCGATGATGTACGTGAATTTATCAGTCACCGAACTGAAAAATTTCTCCACAATCTCGGTCTCATCGATCTTTGCACCAAGCGCGCGGATCTCTCCCACCAAAGTAGTAAGACGCATGGCATAGTCGTTCACCGATTCAGTTTCCTCCATCTGCAACTTGTGAAATTGGCACTTCAGCACTTGTGCCCGAGCCTTGGTGGCACGATCTTCTCCAATCCTCATCTCCTTGAGTGCATTCCACGCCTCTCTTGTCGTCTCGAACTCCGCCAATGTCATTAGCACGGAATACGACACGAACTGGGCTATGGCGGCCATGGCACCTTCGTCACGCTCCTCATTGACGTCGTCATCCGTGATGGCCTCCCACACTCGAAGAGATCGGAGAATAATCTTCATCTTCACCTCCCACACGCCGTAGTTGGCGTCCATGAGCATCGGGCACTGGATGGGGATGTTGTGATGCGCCTGGACATTGGCGCCACCCATCCCTCCACCACTGGTTGCCGACTTTCCACCCTTCTTCACCTTGTCGCCGTTCTTATTCGTCTTGGAACCGCCATTGCCGGACTTGACCGACTCAGCATCGCTATCCGTCATCGTAGATTGTAAATCGTCGAGGCTCAATGGTTAATTACAAAAGTGCCATCCTTATGTATGTCGCGACGCTGATGAAAATCTTGTATCTCCTCGAACTGGGGTCGAAGCCAAAGCAATGGGCGTCACGTTCGTACCACCTCTATGTCTGCGCCCGCGATAGGACAAGCGATTTGCCGATCAAGGGCTCTACAACCCTAATGCCTCCCTGGTGAAACTTGATCAAGAAGAGCAGGCCGCTCCGCCTTCCTGGCACCACTCCTTGCAGACGCGGGAAAAACGCCCAAGGTCACTCACTAGGAAGCGGAGCAGGACACTGGCCAAGATGTCTCGCGGGATAGCATCATTGGAATCTCTGGGCATCACCTAATTTCAGACAAGAGTTCATGGTTGATGGCTAGCGATGACAGGTCGATCTTGCGGCGGTTCTGCGGGCTGTAGAGGAAGGTGGCCAGCAAGGAGGGGTCCTGGTCGAGCACGTATCCTTGCACGGTAGGTAGGATGGTCTTGTTGTCCAGCATTAGCGCGATGACGCTGCTTGACATCGGCCCCTGTGGTGACACTTCTCCGGCATGCTGAGCAACACAATCGATGTCCTCCGGCCCAAGTCGCGGTGGATGGAGAGGCACGACAACGAGAGGCTCGATGACATCAATTCCATAGTGGTGGTGTTGATGGAGATTCTCTTGATCCTGTGATCCGTGTCGCATTAGGACTTGGTTCTCTTTGTTTGACTTCTGGATGTATCGTACTGTTTCACCGGTGCAGGTCTCTATGCGGGGTTGTGGCCGATGGGATAGTATTGATTTGCTTTCTTTACGTGTGTTGATCCCGCCGTAGACAGGTGCAACTTGTGATTATCGATTCTTTTTCATCTCGCAAATCGCGAGTTTTCTGATTCCTGTAAAAGAAAGCTTCCTCCAAAGACACAACATCATCATGCGCTACCCCACGGTGGATATCAACTGTCGTGATTTTGTTACGGCAGATGTCCTTGTGGATGGACTTAGGTGTGAGGCCATCGCAACTATGTGATGGCTTAAGAGGGGCTGGTCGGAATCGAGAGACGCGAGTTAGCAAATTCGTCCCCTTCGATGGAGGTAAAAGCCTACGTCCTGCTTGTGTTTCATTGATGAACATCTTGATTACAAGGGTGCGGAATCGCTACCTCTAATCTCGAGGGTTTCTAATCTATCTATCTCTAATGACTTGTCTTGTCTTGACTTAGCCTGTCCCTCTTGGGTTGCCATGCCCGTCCTTATATAAATTGAAGGGGTAGGCTTACATAGAGTCCTACTAAGACTAGGACTAGATTCTCTTGAATCCTAATTCGGGGCTCGCTTCTCTTGAAGGGAATTCCTTCTCTTCTCGGCTCTTCTCCGTGCGCCAACCCCCAGGCCTCTCCATGAGCCGCCTCAATGCCGGCTTGCATAGTGGGCCTTGGGCCTTGTCGTCCAGGTCGACCCGGCGAGCGGGGTTATCCATGAGCCGTCCAGTGACGGGTCGGGTCATACCTCCTGGCCGGGTCACACCTCTTGGCCGTGTCAAACCGTGGGGTATATCCCCGACAGGGAGCTCCATTTTTTTAAAAGACCGTCAATGCAAATTGTGTAGTTGTCATCGTCCACCAAAAAAGGGAGGTTTTAGGGCATTTTCCTACACTAGTGATGATGACAACTCAATATGTGATCTAACTGTGTGTCAAGCTCTTTAGGGACATGACTTTGGGCACAAGATGATTGGGCTTCCCCTCCGGATGGAAAAGAATAAAGATTGTGTTCTATACGTGTTTATTCCTTTGGTCATAGGGAACCCATACTATTAAAAGGGAATTCACATTGGAAGGTAGTGGGTGAATCAATGCATGTACACATCTTCTATCTCCCACCCTGGTTCCTTCCAATCCCTGAGAGGGGCCCTCATTTCTTCCCCAAATCAGTTGTTTTCTCTCCCAATAGTTGTACTACTGGGTCAGGCGGTTGTGCTGCTAGGATGGGTACGTCAGGTATAACTGCTCTCAGGTTGCTGCCAAGCGGTTTTACCTCTGCCTCCGGGTGGTTGTATCGCCGAAGCACCTCTGGCGGTTGTACTAACCCAGTACCGCTCCACCATCGGACTTGTTTCTGCTTTGGTGTTGTACTTGAGCGGTTGCGGGCCAATAGTTCCTGTCATTCACTTTGACCGGTACTGCTGGTGTCTAGGGAGATTGTACCGCATAGGACTTAGCCGCATCCTCGTACCCCTCGTGGCGGTTGCACCGTAGCAATCACTGCCCCCAACACCGCACGAGGGTGATTCTTCTCTATTTCCAAGCAGTTATTAGGCAGTGGTAGGGTGGTTGTTCCTGTCATCTTCGATGACCCGTCCTATCGCCCCTACCACCGGTTGTACCAGGGGTTAGGGTTTGTGTGAATTATCTGTGTGCATCGACTGTACCGGTATACACAACAGTTGTACTGCCCGTATGAGAAATTGGATGTTACGCTTGGAAATGATGGGGACTATATAAAGAGGTGCTTATTCCACCTCCCACCCAACTCTTACCTCTATCTCTTCCCCATTAATGCCCTCCAAGCTTTCTTTCCCAGTCTCTCTCTCTAGCTACTCAAACTTGTTGATTTGCTAGGGATTGAAGGAGGAGAACTAGATCTACACTTCCACCAAAGGAAACTCGATTCCCTATACTTTTTTGTGTGGATTTTGTTACTCTTGGGTATTTGAGCACCCTAGACAGAAGAGGTCACCCCGAGCATCTTGGGAGCATTGTACCTCCACACCGCTCTAACGGAGACGTACTTCCCCTTAAAGGGAAGGAACTTCGGAAACACATCCTCGTCTTCATCGGTTCCACTTGTGGTTACTTCTTACCTTTACTTGTACTTATTATTTGCTTATCATTATTGTCGCTAGCATCACATAGGTTGCTCACCTAGTTGCATATCTAGACAACCTATTTGTTGATAAACCTAATTTGTTAAAGATAAGCTTAAAAATTAGTAGTTGCCTATTCACCCCCCTCTAGTCAACCATATGGATCCTTTGAGTCCTCCTTTGTCTTTTTGCATACAAAACAAGTCCCAAGCTGTGATTGATTGTTTTGGGGCATGAGTATTTCCTCTCCAAAGGTATTGTCCAAAAATTCTATCCAACTGCTTGATGAACCGAGGGGTATATGCAATATAAGCATTCTCATTGCAATTTACTATGCAAAACATATAGATTTCTTGTATATTTTCATTATCATTAGTGATAAGGAATATACCAAACCAATCATTTTTATGTGAGAATTCTTCACACCCCCAAAATAAGCAAAGTTCATTATAGAGTTCACCGGAGTTCAAATCATCACAATTGGAAACGATTTGATCATGAAAATGCATGCATTGGAAATTAAGATGACCAACCCTATTGCAAAGTTCACAAGTAATGTGATGAATAAAGCATAATCTTGTGGCTAATTCATCTATCACTTTAAGACACCAATCAGTTTGATCATGTTTATGCTTCTTGCAAAATCTGCCATCACTATATGGCATGTCTTTACAAATTTTATTCACTCCACAAAAATTGACATGCTTATAGGAAATATTTTTATCATGACTAGTGCAATCATCATTAGCATCAAGGATCTGCAGAGAATTCATACTAACCATATTGCTATCATGGTCATCATTCAAGGATTTCACATTAAGCATTTTTATAAATTCTTCCTCTAATAACTGAGCACAATTTTCCGAACCATCATATTCAGGAAATACATTGAAAAGGCGAAGAAACTGAGGCAATTTAAATTCCATTTTTTGTAGTTTTCTTTCATAAACCAAACTAGTGATAAACAAGAAACAAAAAGATTGAATTGCAAGATCTAAAGATATACCTTCAAGCACTCACCTTCTCAGCAACGACGCTAGAAAAGAGTTTGATGTCTAATACACAACTTTATTTCTATAGACTTCGTCGAGCCTCCAAGGACATAGTTTTGTAGGACAGTAGCAATTTTCGCTCAAATGGATGACCTAAGGTTTATCAATCCGTGGGAGGTGGAGGATGAATATGGTCTCTCTCAAGCAACCCCGCGATCAAATACAAGAAATCTCTTGTGTCCCCAAACACCTAATACAATGGCAAATTGTATAGGTGCACTAGTTCGCCGAAGGTATGGTGATACAAGTGCAATATGTATAGTAGATATAGGTTTTTGTAATCTGAAAATACGAAAACAGCTAGGTAGCAAGTGGAAAACAACGAGTAAAACATTGTATAAATGCTTGGAAATAAGGCATATGGTTCATAATTTCACTAGTGCAATCTCTCAACAATGCTAACATAACAAAATCATATGATCATCCCTCAATGCGCAACAAAGAATCACTCCAAAGTTCATATCTAGCGGAGAACATAAGATGAAATTGTTGTAGGTAGTAGAACCACCCCAAAGTTATCATTTCCAATCAATCTATTGGGATATTCCTAATGGTGTCACAAACAACCCTAGAGTTCATAGTAAAATAACACCTATGATACATATCAATCAACCCTAATGTCACCTAGATACTCCAATGTCACCTCCAGTATCCGTGGATTAATTATTCGACATGCATCAAACAATTTCGGATCCATCATATTCAATCCAACATAAAGAACTTCAAGGAGTACCCCAAGATTTCTATTAGAGAAAGTAGGACAAGAACGTGTATCGACCCCTATGTATACATTACCCCATTGTCACCACAGGAATCCAGAAGTTTAGTACCAAGACATTCATCAAGTGTTCTCAAATCCAATATTCAATCCGATATAACGAGATATCAAAGGGACAGATTCAATTCATCACATCAAGATAGCAAGGGACAAACACCATATGATCCAACTATCTTAACAAATCCCATGATACATCAAGATTGTGACATCTCAAGAACACGAGAGAGAGACATATCAACCACTTAACTACTGTTACATACCCTCAGCACCGAGGGTGAACTACTCCCTCCTCATCATGGACACCGTCGAGATGATGGAGATGGCCATCGGTGATGATTTTCCCTCTCCGCCAGGGTACTGTAGAGGCTCCAGATGGGTTTTTATTCAATATAGAGAGTTGCGGTGGTGGAACAAAAGTTCTAGGTTTACTTTTGAGGGTTTTGGTATTATAGGAATTTTCAGCATTGGAATCACATCAGCCGGAGCCACGTGGCCCCCACAAGCTAACAGGGCGTGCCTAGGGGGTGGGAGCGCCCTGTTTGCTTGTGGCTCATAGGTAGTTCCCCTCTTGTGGTTCTTCGCTCCGGTATTTCTTATTTTCTCCAAAAAATCATAAAAAAGTTTCGGGGAATTCCGAGAACTTCTATTTTATCCACTAAAAACAACACCATTGTAATTCTGCTGAAAACAACATTAGTCCGGTTTATTTCTAAATAAATCATATCAAGTGCATCAAAACCATTTAAAAGTATTCTAAAATAGGCAAATATGGCATGTATACTTCATAAGTTATCGATACGTTGGATATGTATTAAGTCCTCAGAAGAGTGTAATGCTTGTGGCGTACTTGTTGGGTGTGCGCACCCCACCCACCACACGTTCCGCCACCTTGGCTTGAAGGCATATGCTGTCGGCGACCGTCGTGGCAGCTAGCCCATCGCCTGCCTCCGTTTTCGCCACCCCACCAGTGGCCACCTTGGAGGCCACCAATTCATCATCTGCCTTGGTCGCCACCCCACCGACAATCATCGGGGCCATCACCCGCTCCGCCACCACGACCTAAAGGTGGGAGGAGGAGGCCACCGCTGAAGCCTAGACATTTGACTTTTTTCTCAGCGGTCTTGCACGCTACATCAACTTCCGACATGAGGAGGAGGATCGACAGGTCAAGCATGCAAATAGGCTCACCGCCACCATGGCCACTGCAGATGTCGCGACTTGGGTGCAGAATGAGGACATCTATGACGATCCCGCCGATTCGAGGAGGTGCGCCACGAGCGGCGGAGGGTAGCATCAACAAGCGACAAATTCGACTCATCCATCTCGTCGGTAGGCTCCTCCTCTACCTCTTACTGAACGTGCTCGACAGAGGAGAGGCTGCTGGAAGTAGTACAAAGCCCCTCCTTAGTAGTATTTACAAGCTATTTTGTTAAGTTCATCTAACTATATACATAGTTGAATTGTACCACATACTTTAAATTAGCTAGTATATATAGTTCAACTAACTATTTGAGTATGTGGTTGGCAACAATTGGGGGAAAAGTTTGTTCGGTTCAGTTGTTGAGTTGAAGCGTTTTGTATAGAGAACACTGCTTAATCTATGAATGAAATCTATGTTTACTGAATTTTAGTTGCAAAATTGCACCATAATAGTGATTTTGTTCGTGCAAAATTTGACAAATGTCATTGTTACAATAATGGTAACTGTTAATGTTACTAGATCAACAAATGCCAATGTTTCCAATTTGAGAAATGGCAATTTAGCCAATATGATAGATGCAAATCTAAACTCATTGTGTGTACAAAGCACATGGGTCATCATACAAAAGCGTTTGCGATGGCACAATGAAAAATTCCTTCACGCCAGATTTTAACTTGGCTTAGTAGAGAATGATCCATTGCCATCGGACTGCATACGTGTATTCAGTTAGAAACATTTGTGATGACAGTCAAAGGACACGCCTACCCGGTGAGCATGTGGAGGACTGCTCGCACGCCTCCTGTCTACTCAAACACCTATCTGCGTGCTACCTCCTAGCCTATAGAGAGTGCGAGGCGTGGCAGCACGTAAATGGTTAGTAGAACATACAAGATTTTATAAATAATACGCTCATTTGCGATGGTAACGTGACAATTTTTTGTTCCAAAATGCCTTTCTTGGCTCTTAATGTTTGCGCCTTCTCTCAAAGTGGACACAAAAAATACCACAACATATTTGTGCTATATGACAAGGACCTTCCCAACATAGACCTTGTGATCGTAGTTAAAATTTAAATTATCTACATTAAATGCACAAAAAAACTCAATTAGTGTATAAAAAACCAAAAAAACCCTTAATAATTTCATACTTTTGCACTACATACCTATTGGTCTATGTTGTTTCTAGTAAAAAAATCAAGGAGAGAAGAGGCATCGGATGTCATTTCACATGCACATGTGACATGCATATTCCCTATTAGAACCACGTAGCTTATTGTGAGAAGCTCCGGTTTGTAAGAGGCTTGTGCCAAAACATGTCCAAGTTGCAAGATTTTTTACCATGACATATGTGTGCCTTGTCATGACACCATGCCAAGTTTCTTGAATTTCTGACGAGTTTTGCATTTACAGGAATGTAAAAACCAAGTTTCTCAATGTTTGCAGTCAAGCCAAGACGCTAAGATGTTTGAAATTCATTCACACTTCTTGCATGGGACCTAAACATGCATCCAAGGACACATATACGATTTTTCAATCCATTTTGGTGTACTGGACCTTCTGATTATAGATCAAATTTGAATTATGCATATTAAATGCACAAAAAACTCAATTAATGTATAAAAAGGCAAACCATCCCTTAATTTATTCATATTTTTGAACTTCACACCTATTTGTCTATGTTGTTTCTATTAAAAATCAAGGAGAGAAGAGGCATCAGATGTCATTTCACCTATAGATGTGACATGCATGTTCCCTATCAAAACCACGAAGTTTCTTGTGAGAAGCTCGAGTTTATAAGAGGCTTGTGCCAAAACATGTCCAAGTTGGACAATTTTGACCATGGCATATGTGTGCCATTATCATGACACCATGCCAAGTTTCATGAATTTTTGATGAGTTTTGGATTTACGGGAATTTGAAAACCAAGTTTCTCAATGTTTGCGACCGAGCTAAGACTCTAAGATGTTTGAAATTCATTACCATTTCTTGCATGGGACCTAAACATGCAGTGATGGACTCGTATATAATTTTTAACCAATTTTCATGCACTAGTACTTGTGACTATAGTTCAAATTTGAATTGTGCACATTAAATGGCTATAAAACTCAATAATGTACTTGATAGGCTAATCGAACCCTGGAAAATTCCATAGTTTAGCACGACAATCATGTTGCTCTATGGTGACTCTACAAATAAATTTAAGGCGAGAAGAGACAACGGATGTTTTTTCGCACATAATAGGTGAATGTTCCCTATCGAAAACACATGACTTTCTTATGAGAATCTCTGGTTTGTAAGAGGCTTGTGCCAAAACTTGTCCAAAATTGGGTATTATTTTTTACCGCAACACTCAACAGGCAAGGTCATGACACGATGCCTAAGTTTCATGAATTTATGACGAGCATTGGATTTACAGGAAGTTAAAAAGCAAGTTTCCCAATGTTTGAGGCCAAGCCAAGACACTTTGATGTTTGAAATTCATTCCCATTTCTTGCGTGGGACCTAAAGATGCATCCAGGGACACATATATGATTTTTAACCAATTTGCATGCAGTGGACCTTGTGATTGTAGTTGAAATTTGAATTATGCACATTAAATGCATAGAGAACTCAATTAATGTACTAAAAAGGCCAAATGAACCCTAAAAAATTCCATACTTTAGCACGACGGTCATGTTGCTCTATGGTGACTCTAGAAATAAATTCAAGACAAGAAGAGACAACAGATGTTGTTTGTGCATAAAAGGTGAACATTCCCTATCGGAACCACATGCCTTTCTTGTGAGAATCTCCGGTTTGTAAGAGGCTTGTGCCAAAACTTGTCCAAAATTGGACAATTTTTTTACCACAACACACAACACACAATGCCATAACACCATGCCCAAGTTTCATGAATTTCCGACAAAGTTTGGGTTTACAGTAAATTAAAAACCAAGTTTCCCAATTTTTGTGGCCGAGCCAAGAGGCTGAGATGTTTGAAATTCATTCACATTTCTTGTGTGGGACCTAAACATACATCCAGGGACACATATATGTTTTTTCAACCAATTTTCGTGCGCTGGACCTTGTGATTGTAGTTCAAATTTGAATTATGCACATTAAATGCCTGGAACACTCAATTGATGTATTAAAAAGGCCATATGAACCATGGAAGATTCCATAGTTTAGTACGACGGTCATGTTACTCTATGGTGACTCTAGAAATAAATTCAAGGTGTGAAGAGATAGAGGATGTTGTTTTGCACATAAAAGGTGAACGTTCCCTATTGGAACCACATGGCTTCTTGGGAGAATCTTCAGTTTGTAAGAGGTTTGTGCCAAAACTTGTCCCAAATGGGCAGTATTTATACAAAAACACACATGAGCCATGACATGACACCATGCAATGTTTCATGAATTTCTGACGAGATTTTGATTTACTAGAATTGGAAAACACATATTCTCACTGTCTATGGCCAAGCCAAAATACCGAGAGGTTTCAAATTCATTCTTATTTCTTGTATGGGACCAAAACATATATCCAGTGACACATATATGATTTTCCAACCCATTCAGGCACACTCTAGCATGTTCTTAACTACAATTCATATTTGAAATATGCACATGAAATGTCTACGCAACTCTTTAAAGGTTAAAAAAGGCCTAAACAACCTTGAATAATTACATATTTTAACAGACACACCTATAGTTGCATGTTTACTACAAATAAATGTTATTACAATCCAAAAACCTTCAATTGACGATGTAGCCTCATTTTTAATTTCAAAACTATATGAAAATCAAGTACATCACAAACAGTTCATGATCGTGAAACATGTGTGATGTGGTATAAATTATCTTGGGCGAATCCTCATATATGGCTTACAATGGAAGCTTCATCGACTACAGTCCATCGCCGGCGCATAAACAACACAGTTACACTTGCTTCCCAAGACCACTATACTATTGAAACATCATCGTTGAAAGATGGGGGTGTGGATCCGCGTCATGAATGCAAATTCGGTGACCCACTCCGGCCCGTGCACAACCGCGTCTGCCATGAACGCGCTCACAACATCCATAAACACCACCGCCATCTCCGATAGGGCGGCTGCAAACGCTGAAAGGGCAACTGCTGCAGTTGAGATGGCGACAACAACATCTGTGACCAGGATAACAAATAGCAAGAACGACACAACAATTATTCGTTCCTCGGCGGCCGTTGTGGCCCTCATGGCGGCTGCCCATGCCTATGCCGAGGCCGCCGACGCCCAACTCGTGTTGGTCACCGCACAAATTGGGGTGGCTCTTTATAGTAGGTCGAAAATCTACATCCGAAGAGTTGGCAAATGCTGAGAGCACTAGGGCCGCCATCCATTCGTCAGTGGCCTCCCTAGCCAAGATGGAGGCCGTCAACACCCAGATCGCGACCGCCCACACACGCCTCATGGAGGCCTTTACCAAAGATATGGCGGACGCGGACAATGAGATACTTGCGGAGTATGTGGCAATGGATGCCATGGAGCCCCTCCCCATGAAGGTCATCGAGCGCGAGCTGGTCATGGAGGATGCGGCAGAGATAGACGAGCGTTAGGTGAAACATTAGTCTTTGTCTAGAGCGCTGGTGTCGTGGTTTTGTTACGACAGATGTCCTAGTGAACGGACTTACTGGTGAGGCCATCATTGCAGTGTGGCGACTTGAAGGGGTTGATTGGGAAACCGAGAGGCGGATTTACCCATGTTCGGCCCCTCCAATGGAGGTAAAAGCCTACGTCGTGCTTTGTGCTTGTATTGATGGGAATCTTGATTACAAAGGGTGCGGAAATTGCTAACCTAGATCTCGAGGGTTTCTTCCTTTTTCTCCTCGCTTGAGGGTTCTCCTTTACATATAGGTAGAAGCCCCAAGCCTACAATAGAGTCCGTGTAGAATAAGCACCCGTGTCCTACTACAAATCTATCTTGTCTTTCTTCCTAGGTTAGGAAAGCTTCTAGCGTCTCGTGCCTTGTATATCTTTAGGTCGTTGTCTTCTGGTGATGGGCCGCTTGGTGGCTTGTCTATTAAGTCTTGCAGCCCATCTTCTCATGTTGTCCTCGCGACTTGACCCGGCCCCGTCGGGCGGGTTACATCTTAGGGTTATATCCCTGACATTAGGCCCCAGGCTGACTTGAACTTTGTTCGTGTCAAGCTATTTTGACCAAGATACAATGATCCGACTACTTTTTTGCCCTTGTCGCAATCTTTCTCACTGACGGCTTGTAATTTTCAGCTCTTCATTTCCTAACATCACCTATCAGAGTTAATGCCATCACATCGTCATCATAACTGGTCGTGCATGCATCCTTGTCCCAGAAATCGAGGCGTCGTCCCATCAATGTTTACTGCGACTCCTCTATTCCCACGCCTTGCAGCTGTCCCTTCGGGTATTATAGAATGGGTGAAAAACTTTCCTTTTCATTTTTACCTTTTCACCCCATCTTCTTCCTCTAGCCCGAGCACCCAGTTGCACCATTGCCGTCGTCTTGCTTTCGACAATTGTCCGCCATTGTTATGATCCCTTGCTGCGTTCTAGTTTAGCTCGGGCCGATTCGACATCTCTCTTGATCGACGAGGTATGTTACTCGTTTCTTTCATAAATTCCTCATCTATATTATCCCTGGGGTTCTTCGAAGACCTTGAGGAATCCTTCTGTTAGCTCATCGACACTCCTATTTCTTAATGTTTTGAACCCTTCATCGAAGACAGTCGCAACAGGATAATAGACATGAATAGCTTCTTCTTCCTTGCAGTATGTTTTAGTTTCTCCCAAAAACCTTCATGATATAGACTGATTACCCCTGTCATGCCTCTAGGTTTAATAATTTTACTTTTCCAAATCTTTTCTAGATCCATGGTTGTCGCAAAGTTTGGTTGAACCTGTTTGCCTTATATTCCATAGAGTTTTGTAAAATAAAAACATTTGGCCACTTGTGAGGCGCCTCTAAGGTTGCCGGCTTTACCTTTTAGATTAACTTAACCTACCATATGAATAATTTGCCTTTCTTGTAGATTTATGTCTTAACCTTATCATGCTTCATCCCTTTGTACTGTTTGATATTTGCTCATAACATGGACAACTGTTTGTAACCTTGTTACTGGTGTCCAGGCAGGTCATTATGTCGAAGACTTCTACATGTAATTGGGTGCCTTCGCTAGTTTTTGAAGATTTGCTCCAGGAATATGTAGATCAAGGTTTATTTTCTACTAAATAAATACTCAGATGGCGAGCTCCTCAGGGAGAAACAAGGTCGAACCCTAATGAAGGAGAGGTCATGGTTTTTGTGGATCATCTTTTTGGGGGCTTCTCTCCTCCCGGGTGAAAATTCTTCCGAGATGTACTTTATGCTTTCCACCTTCATCTACATGATTTGGCACCTAACTCCATATCAAATCTTTGCCAATTCCAAGTCTTGTGTGAGGTATATTTGCAGATGTAACCCACCAATCCAATTTTCTTGGAATTTTTCTATTTGAACCGCCAAATTGAGTGCATAGACGGGCTTAGCCAGGAATTGGGTGGAATCTCGATTCAAAGACGTAGAAATGGTGTTTTCCCTTCTGCTGCTTTGCTGAGCCATCCTAAAGGGTGGAACAAAACTTCGTTCTATTGTAAAAATACTGCTCCAGAGAGTGAAAATCCCCTGCGGGTTACAGAACAACTTGCCTTCTATTGTATTTCGAACTTCCTGGCCAAATATCCCAGGAGGAGCGTGATAAGTTTGCCTTCGTCTTCCAAAAATTGGCAGCTCTCAAACATCAGGGTCTGACCGGAGTAGATTTGACCCGTTGCTGGGTATCTTAGATGATCCTTCCGCTGAGTCGTCGAAGTTCTCTTATGTGCAAGTACTTAGGTCGTGAGAATTACCCTCAAAGGTATAGCACAACAGTTTTGACAAAAGACGATATAACTAAAGTTGTGAAGAAATTACTTGGGGAAACCCTGGCTGTGTGTGATCAAGTTGGCTTGCAGCCCTTTGAATGCTCTCAACCCAGCTCCTCCAGTAAGGCTCCTAACTCATCTTCTGAGTACCTTCAGAGTACTTCCTTCAATTTTCTTGAGCACCTTTGTTTATTTTGCTCAAATTTTGCAGGCCTCTTCTTCATTTTGGAACAAGAATAGGGAAGTCCCAGCTAGTAAAACAACGGTCGCCTCTATTAGGAAGATAAGTAACGTGGCTGTCACTTCCTCATCATCTCAAAATGAGTCTCCCTTGGCCGATATATCTGAGCAATCCACTTCTCGATAACTCCAAGACAAGGTGCCACATAGTCCAACTCTTTCTCATACACAGGCTGGTCTTTTTAAACAACCCCTCAATCCTGCTGATTCAGATTATCAGGAATCGTTTCCTTCGTCTGGCGACTCTTCTTCCGCGAAGTTGTCGCCTTTCATTTTTAACCAAGGTTAAGTTCCCTCACTTTTGGTGATATATGCATGCCTATATAGTTTTTTCTTTAAAGTTTACTCTATCTTGTTGTTTTATAGAGCCATGGCCAAGATACGAAAATTTGGCAACTGTTCTGTTACTCTTGAGCCGGAGGATTTAGATACGGCGGCTTCCGTACGCACCGGGCAAGGTGAAAATTGTGAGGAGGTTCCTGTTGATCTACCTCAGCCTGAGGTTGAGAAAGATATTGCTTCTTATAGGGGTGTCAAAGATGACTTGACAATCTCTAATCCTCCTTCCAAGGATGTCCCTTGTGATACAGCTGCAGACATAATTATCCTTGGGTTAGACTATGCTGGTCCTGGGCCTTCTAACATTTTGGCAAAGAAACCCACGCAGGAAGGAACCGCCCCATCTGATAAGGGGAAAGCTAAACTTCAATCTCTTCCTCTTGGTGTTGAAGAATTATATGTTGGTTATCTTGAGAGTCTTTCTTCAAACTGTCAAATGGAAGTTGCCCTTGTGAGTACAATAAAGATGAAGTGTGAGGTAAGATATGTGATGACCCACAAGTGTAGGGGATCTATCGTAGTCCTTTCGATAAGTAAGAGTGTCGAACCCAACGAGGAGTAGAGGGATCTGACAAGTGGTTTTCAGCAAGGTATTCTCCGCAAGCACTGAAGTTATCAGTAACAGATAGTTGTGTGATAAGATGATTCGTAGCAAGTAGCAAGGAACAAACAGTGCAGCAAAGTGGCCCAATCCCTTTTGTAGCAAGGGACAAGCCTTGTAAACTCTTATAGGAGGTAAAGCGCTCCCGAGGACACATGGGAATTTCTGTCAAGCTAGTTTTCGTCATGTTCATATGATCCGCGTTCGCTACTTTGATAGTTTGATATGTGGGTGGACCGGTGCTTGGGTGCTGCCCTTACTTGGACAAACATCCCACTTATGATTAACCCCTCTCGCAAGCATCCGCAACTACGAAAGAAGAATTAAGACAAAGTCTAACCATAGCATTAAACTAGTGGATCCAAATCAGCCCCTTACGAAGCAACACATAAACTAGGGTTTAAGCTTCTGTCACTCTAGCAACCCATCATCTACTTACTACTTCCCAATGACTTCGTCTAGGCCCAAAAAATGGTGAAGTTTTATGTAGTCGACGTTCACATAACACCACTAGAGGAAAAACAACATACAACACATCAAAATATTGAACGAATACCAAATTCACATGACTACTTATAGCATGACTTATCCCATGTCCTCAGGAACAAAAGTAACTACTCACAAAGCATAATTATGTTCATGACCAGAGAGGTATTGAATGGCATCAAGGATCTGAACATATAATCTTCCACCGAGTAATCCAACTAGCATCAACTACAGAGAGTAATTAACACTACTAGCAACCTTACAAGTACCAATCGGAGTTGCGAGACGGAGATTGGTTACAAGAGATGAACTAGAGCTTGGAGATGAGATGGTGCTAATGAAGATGTTGATGGTGATGAGTCCCCTCCGATGAGAGGAGTGTTGGTGATGATGATGGCGACGATTTCCCCCTCCGGGAGGGAAGTTTCCCCGACACAACGGCCGTGTCGGAGCTCTAGATTGGTTCTGCTCAAGTTCCGCCTCGTGGCAGTGGCGATTCCTCCCGAAAGCCTCCTCTTTGTTTTTTCTGGAACGAAACCCTCCTTATAGCAAAAGAGGGGAGCCAGAGGGCCAACAGGGAGCTCACAATCCCCCTAGGCGCGGCTAGGGGGGGTAGGCCGCGCCTAGCAGGCTTGTGGCCTCCTGGTGGCTCCCCTCTGGTACTTCTTCCGCCCAGTATTTTTTATAAATTCCAAAATAATTCCTCGTTGATTTTCACGACTTTTGGAGTTGCGTAGAATAGGTATCTCAAACTTGCACCTTTTTCAGGCCCGAATTCCAGGTGCCGACATTCTCCCTCTTCATGTAAACCTTGCAAAATAAGAGAGAAAATGCATAAGTATTATACCGTGAAGTGTAATAACAGCCCATAAAGCGATAAATATCAAAATAAAAGCATGATGCAAAATGGACGTATCAACTCCCCCAAGCTTAGACTTCGCTTGTCCTCAAGCGGAAACCGAGATCAATAAATATGCCCAGATGTTTGGAGAGAGAGGTGTCGACAAAACAAAATACGGACATGCAGGCATCATGATCATAATCAGAACAACAATATCATCATATAATCTCTTATGCTAAAGTGATAATTCCTTCACAAAGTAAAGTATGTTGGGGAACGTCGCATGGGAAACAAAAATTTCCTACGCGCACGAAGACCTATCATGGTGATGTCCATCTACGAGAGGGGATGAGTGATCTACGTACCCTTGTAGATCGTACAGCAGAAGCGTTAGTGAACGCGGTTGATATAGTGGAACATCCTCACGTCCCTCGATCCGCCCCGCGAACAATCCCACGATCAGTCCCACGATCTAGTACCGAACGGACGGCACCTCCGCGTTCAGCACACGTACAGCTCGACGATGATCTCGGCCTTCTTGATCCAGCAAGAGAGACGGAGAGGTAGAAGAGTTCTCCGGCAGCGTGACGGCGCTCCGGAGGTTGGTGATGACCTTGTCTCAGCAGGGCTCCGCCCGAGCTCCGCAGAAACGCGATCTAGAGGAAAAACCGTGGAGGTATGTGGTCGGGCTGCCGTGGAAAAGTCGTCTCAAATCAGCCCTAAAACCTCCGTATATATAGGTGGGAGGGAGGGGAGGAGGCAGCCTCAAAACCTAAAGGTTTGGCCGAAATTGGAGGTGGAGGAGTCCTACTCCAATCCTACTTGGAGTAGGATTCCACCTTCCCACTTGGAAACTCTTTCCACCTTGTGTTTTTTTCCTTCTCAAACCTTATGGGCCTTAGTGGGAACTTATTCCAGCCCACTAGGGGCTGGTTTATCTCTTCCCATAGCCCATGAGACCCCTTGGGGCGTGACACCCCTCCCGATGGTCCCCGGCACCCCTCCCGGCACTCCCGGTACACTACCGATGAGCCCGAAACTTTTCCGGTAATGCACGAAAACCTTCCGGTAACCAAATGAGGTCATCCTATATATCAATCTTCGTTTCCGGACCATTCCGGAAACCCTCGTGACATCCGTGATCTCATCCGGGACTCCGAACAACATTCGGTAACCAACCATATAACTCAAATACGCATAAAACAACGTCGAACCTTAAGTGTGCAGACCCTGCGGGTTCGAGAACTATGTAGACATGACCCGAGAGACTCCTCGGTCAATATCCAATAGCGGGACCTGGATGCCCATATTGGATCCTACATATTCTACGAAGATCTTATCGTTTGAACCTCAGTGCCAAGGATTCATATAATCCCGTATGTCATTCCCTTTGTCCTTCGGTATGTTACTTGCCCGAGATTCGATCGTCAGTATCCGCATACCTATTTCAATCTCGTTTACCGACAAGTCTCTTTACTCGTTCCGTAATACAAGATCCCGCAACTTACATTAAGTTACATTGCTTGCAAGGCTTGTGTGTGATGTTGTATTACCGAGTGGGCCCCGAGATACCTCTCCGTCACACGGAGTGACAAATCCCAGTCTCGATCTATACTAACTCAACGAACACCTTCAGAGATACCTGTAGAGCATCTTTATAGTCACCCAGTTACGTTGCGACGTTTGATACACACAAAGCATTCCTCCGGTGTCCGTGAGTTATATGATCTCATGGTCATAGGAACAAATACTTGACACGCAGAAAACAGTAGCAACAAAATGACACGATCAACATGCTACGTCTATTAGTTTGGGTCTAGTCCATCACATGATTCTCCTAATGATGTGATCCCATTATCAAGTGACAACACTTGCCTATGGCCAGGAAACCTTGACCATCTTTGATCAACGAGCTAGTCAACTAGAGGCTTACTAGGGACAGTGTTTTGTCTATGTATCCACACAAGTATTGTGTTTCCAATCAATACAATTATAGCATGGATAATAAACGATTATCATGAACTAAGAAATATAATAATAACTAATTTATTATTGCCTCTAGGGCATATTTCCAACAATGTATGGATCAAGAACCTTACTGAGAATTAACAACCAATAGCCTTTAGTCATTGAAGCAATTGCAATTTATCATAACATCGGGAAGAGTCAAATAAGAGCTTGTAAAGCAAATCCACATACTCAATCATCCTTTCGTCTTCTACAATTGCTACAACTCACGTGGTACTCATGAGATCAAAGTTTTAGTCGGACACAGAGAAAGATAGGGGCTTATAGTTTCGCCTCCCAACTATTTACCTCAAGGGTAATGTCAACAATAATAATTCATGAATACTTACTTCCAAGTTGACATACGAATATAGATCTTTCTCTAGCATATGGCGTTAGCCAAGATAAAGGCGTAATAAGGAATTGGTGTCGATCACCATGACTCTTTCAAGGGCAAAATGTAAAGGTACAAAATAGGCCCTTCGCAGAGGGAAGCAGAGGTTGTCATGCGCTTTTGAGGTTTGGATGTGTGTCCTGTTAGTGTGAAAGAACGTCACTTTATATTGCCTCCTGTGATAAAGAACTTTATTATGCAGTGTGTTGCTTTTATGTCTTCCTCATCTGAGGTTCCTACAAAGCTTATTTTCCACACACTAATAGATCATACATATTTAGGGAGCAATTTTTATTGCTTGCACCGATGACAACTTACTTGAGGGATCTTATTCAATCCATAGGTAGGTATGGTGGACTCTCATGGCAAAATTGGGTTGAAGGTTTATGGATGCACAAGTAGTATCTCTACTTGGTGCGGAAGTTTTGGCTGATATGAGGTGGAAGCAAGCATCACATGCTAAGGGATCTCTAGTCATATAATCATTGTTCCGAACCAAGCAAACATAATTCATTATGTTGTCTTCCTTTTCCAACGTCTACTTCTAAGCATCCAATAGTTTAGTGAGTGTTCACAATCATATATGGTGTCCAAGATGATATATTTATATGTGAACCTCTCTTTCTTTATTACTTCCTATTAATTGCAGAAATGACCAAGGTCTACGTTTGTCCACCCACAACAAGTTTCAATCAACATTCTTTTATATGTGAAGCCGTCACTTCCCATAAGATCATTACATGATCTTTCATGCTTTTGTTCTTTTATCATTCTTTTCTTTAGATCATGGCATGAAGCAAGGCCCTTAACTAAAACACTCTTTATTATATGACTCACGAACTCGAATACATTGGGGGTGACACAAGGTAAAACTCAAGCCTAAAACACTAAGAACTTTATTCTACTAGAGAAAGATAAAACCAAAAAGGATTGAACTAAGAAAAGGTAAAGGAAAAAGATGTGATGGTGATACGTTACCGGGGAAACTCCCCCAAGCTTGGCACAAGCCAAGGGGATTGCCCATACCCATGCTTAGTTGTCTTCTTTCGGAGGTGATGGTGGTGGAGTTGTTGCAACCTGGGTTTGATCCTCCATCTTCCAAGGCATAGGTGCTCCATCATGAAAATATGATCGAGTCTCCGGAATCCTCAAATCTGCAGCCAACCGTATTGATTTGAATCTATACTCGGACTCACAGTTTTGGTTCTGGAGGTCATAGATCTGGGCTTGGAGGTGATCAATTCTATCATAGAGCCTGGAGAGGTGTTTCCCGATGTCATTGGCATCGATCTTGTGCTTGTTGGTGAACTCTGTGATCATCATGTGGTTGGCGTTGAGTCCGCGTTCCACCATCCCTTGGCACTTGAAGACTTGTTGCTCCATTGCTTCGAGCCTCGCCTCCATGCTTCCGGTCTTCTTGGGCCCCTCAACATCACGGATGTGCAGTACCCCCTCACGCATCTCGATAGATTGAGGGTGTTCCAGCACTCCCGCGAGGTAGGGATTGATGACCATCTCGGAGAACTTGTCCTTCGGAGCTTTTGGGGACGCCATAGCGATCTAGATCTGTCTGCATAACAGCTCGAAACGAAAACACAGGAAATCTGCGAAATTAGAGGGTCAGACCTTTCGGGAGAATATATAATGATTTTTTTCCGACCTGAAGGATTACTCCGCAAGAAAACTGAGTCCGGGAGGCAAACGAGGGGGTCACAAGCCCCCCAGGCGCGGCCAGGGGGTGGCCCGCGCCTGGTAGGCTTGTCGCCTCCTCGTTCGCTTTCCGGACTACTTTAAAATTTTCTATTTTTCTAAAAATTCCAGAAACGGAGAAAAATTCCTACTGGAAAAGTTTTGGAGTCGGTTTACTTACCGAATCACATACCTCTTCGTTTTCGGAGTCTGAAACAGGCTGATAAATATCCCTTATGTACTCCTCCGGAGTTATGGTATTGATAATATTGCTTTCAACATTTATGGGAGTACGTGAGATATAATGCTTGATTCTTTGCCCATTTACCACTCTCGGAAAATTACCTTCCATGTTGTTGATCTTGATGGCACCGGAACGATATACTTCCTCAACGATGTAAGGACCTTCCCATTTAGAGAGAAGGTTTCCTCAAAAAAATCTTAAACGAGAATTATATAGCAAGACAAAATCACCTACATTGAACTCATGTTTTTGTATCCTTTTATCATGCCACCTCTTAAACTTTTCTTTAAACAACTTGGCATTTTCATATGCCGGAGCTGTCCATTCATCAAGCGAGCTAATATCAAATAACCTCTTCTCACCGGCAAGTTTGAAATCAAAGTTGAGCTCTTTGATTGCCCAATAAGCCTTATGATCTAGCTCAAGAGGTAAATGACATGCTTTACCGTAAACCATTTTGTACGGACACATGCCCATGGGATTCTTATAAGTAGTTCTATAAGCCCACAGTGCATCATCGAGCTTCTTAGACCAATTCTTTCTAGACCTAGTGAGAGTCTTTTGCAGAATTAGTTTAATCTCTCTATTACTTAGCTATACTTGACCACTGGACTGAGGATGATTGGGAGATGCAATTCTATGATTGACGTCGTACTTAGCAAGCGTTTTACGGAAAGCACCATGAATAAAATGTGAACCACCATCAGTCATTAGATACCTAGGGACTCCAAATCTAGGGAAAATAACTTCTTTAAGCATCCTAATAGAGGTGTTGTGATCAGCACTACTAGCCGGGATAGCTTCTACCCACTTAGTAACTTAATCAACAGCAACTAGGATATGAGTATACCCGTTGGATTTTGGAAAAGGTCCCATATAATCGAAGCCCCAAACATCAAATGGTTCAATGCCAAGTGAATAATTCATAGGCATTTCCTGACGTTTATCGATATTACCCATTCTTTAAAATTCGCCACAAGACAAGACAAACTTACGGGCATCCTTGAAGAGAGTGGGCAAATAGAAACCTGATTGCAATACCTTGTGTGCAGTTCTGTCTCCCCCATGGTATCCTCCGTAAGCCTTGGAGAGACACTTCTGTAGGATCTGTCCCTGTTCATGTTCAGGTACACAACGTCTAATAACACCATCTACTCCTTCCTTATAAAGGTGAGGATCATCCCAAAAGTAATGTCTCAAATCAAAGAAGAATTTCTTCTTTTGCTGGTATGTGAAACTAGGTGGTATTATTTGGCAACGATATATATAATCAGCATACCACAGTGTACTACGTGAAGTATTGATGACATTCAATTGCTCATCAGGAAAGCTATCATCAATAGGTTGTGGGTCATCAAGAACATTCTCCAACCTAGACAAGTTATCTGCTACGGGGTTCTCAGCACCCTTCCTGTCGACAACATGCAAATAAAATTCTTGTAGCAAGAGAACCCATCTGATAAGTCTAGGTTTAGCCTCTTTCTTTTCCATGAGGTACTTAATAGCAGCGTGATCAGTGTGAATAGTGACTTTGGAATCAACTATGTAAGATTTGAACTTTCCACATGCAAACACGACGGCTAAAAATTCCTTTTCAGTAGAAGCATAGTTTCTTTGGGCACTGTCTAGAGTTTTACTAGCATAGTGAATAACATTCAATTTCTTATCAACTCTTTGTCCTAGGACATTACCAACAGCATAATCACTAGCATCACACATGATTTCAAAAGGTAAGTTCCAATCAGGTGGTTGAACAATAGGCGCAGTTATCAAGGCATTTTTAAGTATTTCGAAGGCTTCCTCGGAATCATCGTCAAAAACAAAAGGAATATCCTTTTGCAAGAGATTGTTAAGAGGCCTATAAATCTTAGAAAAGTCCTTAATGAACCTTCTATAGAAACCAACATGAAAAAGGAAACTTCTTATACCATTGATATTTGTAGGGCATGGCATTTTTTTGATCGCATCAACCTTAGCCTTATCGACTTCAACACCTCTTTCAGAAATTTTATGTCCTAAGACGATGCCTTCATTAACCATAAAGTGGCACTTCTCCCAATTCAAGAAAAGGTTGGTATCTTTACATCTCTGCAAGACTCGATCAAGGTTGTTGAGGCAATCATCAAAAGAAGACCCGTAAACGGAGAAGTCATCCATGAAAACCTCAACAATCTTTTCACAAAACTCAGAGAATATAGCCATCATACATCTTTGAAAGGTAGAAGGTGCATTACATAAGCCAAAAGGCATACGTCTATAAGCAAAGGTACTGAAAGGGCAGGTGAAAGTGGTTTTCTCCTGATCAGATTATGCAACAGGTATTTGGGAGAAACCAGAATAACCATCTAAAAAGCAAAAGTGTGTGTGTTTAGACAGTCTTTCTAGCATTTGGTCGATAAAAGGCAAAGAGTAATGATCTTTCCTAGTAGCCTTATTCAATTTCCTAAAATCGATCACCATCCTATAGCCAGTAATAATCCTATGTGGGATCAATTCATCCTTATCATTAGGGACAACAATAATACATCCCTTCTTAGGGACGCAATGCACCGGACTCACCCAATCACTGTGGGCAACAAGATAGATACCTGCTTCCAGGAGCTTTAGTGTTTCTTTTCTTACTACCTCTTTCATCTTTGGATTTAATCTCCGTTAATGATCGGCAACTGGTTTGGAATCAGGATCGGTTTTAATTTTGTGCTGGCATAGAGTGGGACTAACGCCCTTAAGATCATCAAGAGTATATCCAATAGCAGCACGGTGCTTCCTCCGAATTTTTAGTAACTTCTTTTCTTCATGCTCTAAGAGGCTAGCACTAATAATAACAGGATATATCTCTTTTTCATGGAGATAAGCATACTTAAGAGTATCAGGTAACTTCTTAAGTTCAAACACGGGATCACCCTTTGGTCGGGGTGGATCTCCAAGTAGTTCAACAGGAAAATTATTCTTAAGGATAGGATGTTGTTCAAAGATAACTCTATCTATCTCATTCCTTTCACCCATATGCATATCATTTTCATGCTCAAGCAAGTATTGCTCTAAGGGATCAGTAGGAGGCACAACAATAGAAGCTAGGGCAATAATTTCATCCTTACTAGGCAACTCTTTTTCATGAGGTTGTCTACCAAAATTGGAGAAATTGAACTCATGTGACACACCTTCAAAGCCAACAGTGACAGTTTGCTTCTCACAGTCAATATGAGGATTGATAGTATTGAGGAAAGGTTTGCCAAATATGATGGGACAAAAGCTATCTTGTGTGGTAGCAACAATGATAAAATCAGCAGGATACTTCGTTTTACCACACAAGACTTGAACATCTCTAACAATTCCCAAAGGGCAGATAGTATCTCTATTGGCAAGCTGAATAGTGACATCAATAGGTTCCATCTCAATAGGTGCAATCTCGTCTTTAATTTCATCATATAAGGATTGGGGTATTGCACTAACACTAGCACCCACGTCACATAAACCATGATAATAATGAACTCCGATCTTAACAGAAACAACAAGCGTGCCAACAACAGGCCTATGTTTGTCTCTAGCATGTGGTTTAGCAATTCTAGCAGCATCTCCACAGAAGTGAATATCATGGCCATCAACATTGTTGGACAGGAGATCTTTGATAATAGCAATGCTAGGTTCAACTCTAATTTTCTCAAGGGGTGTAGGTGTTCTAATGTAGCCCCTACGTATCACAGTTGAAACTTTAGAATGATCCTTTATCCTAACAGGGAAAGGTGGTTTCTCAATGTAAGCACTAGGAACAATAGGATCATTATAAGTAATGACTTTCTCTTCAACTGGATTGGGTTTAACTACATTGACTTCTAAGGGTGGATGATATTTAAACCACTTCTCTTTAGGGAGATCAATATGAGCAGCAAATGATTCACACAAGGAAGCTACTATCTCAGAGTCAAGTCCATATTTAGTGCTAAAATTACAAAAGTATTTGTTTCAACAAAGGATTTTAACACAATCAAACTTGAGATTCATACCTGACTCCTTACCTTCATCAAACTCCTAATCTTCAAAGTTGCGTTTAATTCTTTCCAATAAATTCTATTTGAAGTCAATATCTCTCTTCCTAAAAGAACTGGTACAAGAAGTGTTAAGCATGGTGCGATTATCATGAGAAAGCCGAGCATAGAAGTTCTGAATGATAATTTCTTTCGAGAGCTCATGGTTGGGGCATGAATATAACATTAATTTAAGCCTCCCCAAGCTTGAGCTATACTTTCTATGTCACGAGGCCAAAAATATAAATATAATTCCGATCACGATGTACCAAATGCATTGAATTGCTCTTGGTGTATTTGCCCTTCTTCTCCGATTCCTTGCCTCTCCATAAGTATCCCAAATTTCTTTTGCATTCTCAAGGCGGCTGATTTTGTCAAATTCTTTGGGGCAAAGACAGATGAAGATGATGTCGCGGACACTTGAAGATGATATCGCATCTCGATCAGGTTCGTGTCCTTCTCCAAAGAAGTTACCTTCCACACCAACACGAACAACAACCCAAACATGAGGATTAAAGCCACGTATATGCATTTTCATCTTATGCTTCCAACTAGCAAAATTAGTGCCATCAAAGTAAGGACCTCTACGATGATAATTTCCCTCATTAGACATCATACTCTCCTAGGTTGTTAAACCAATGCAATGGAGACCAAAGCTTTGATACCACTTGTAGGATCGAAAGTATGTCTATAGGGGGGTGATTAGACTACTTGACAAGATATTTTTTGCCTTTTCCCAATTTTAGTTGAGAGGTAGCTATGGCAGGTATAGCAAGTCAAGTACACCCTACACATGCATTTCTAAGAGTGTAGGAGCGGAAAGTAAAACATTCAAGTGTAACATAAAGGAGTAAGGTACGGAGATCAAATGCATGAGGTTGACAGGGCAATTTTTGGCATGGTTCCGATAGGTGGCGCTATCGTATGTCCATGTTAGTGGAGACTTCAACCATGGAGAGTAACGACTACGAGAGTCCATGGAGGATCCACAAAGAAGAGGCCTTGTCTATTCCACCATGGCTTCCGTCCACGGAGGACTAGCTTTACTCACGGTAGATCTGCACGAAGTAGACGATCACCTTGCCCTTACAAACATCTTGGTTCAACTCGACAACACAAAGTAGGAGGCTCCCAAGTGACACCTAACCAATCTAGGAGGCACCACCCTCCAAAAGGTAATAGATGTGGTAGCTCAATGAACTCCTTGCTCTTGTGATTCTAGAGATAGTCTCCTCAACAAAAAATCACTCTCTCACATAATATGCACGGGTAGGAGAGACTGATTTCGTGAAAGCAGTTTGGGGGAGGCTATAGATCAAGATTCAAATAAATTGAGTGCAATATCTTGGTCCCAACACATGAGTAGGTGGTTCTCTCTCAGAAAATGGATCTGGGAATGAAGTGTGTGTTCTGAGTGCTTCACCCATGAGTGAGAGGTGTGTGAAGGGATATATATATAGGCAGCAGCCAAAATCCAACTGTTACACACAAAGTGGCAAACTAAGTGACATCGAAGTTGAAAACTCGGTGGTACCGATTAACACAAAGGTGTGAACTTTTGAATCTCGGCGAGACCGATATATGAAACTCAGTGGTACCAAAAAGGTAGCTAATGATCAGATGGCCAAACTCGGTGGCACCGATACTCAAACTCGGAAATTCCGATTTTGTGTATCTTGGCAACAGAATTTTGGTCACACTAAACTCGGTAGCACCAATATGGATTCAGTTGCACCGATTTGGTGGAAATGGCTCGGGTTTCTGTCTGAGGTCAAACTCGGTGGGTCCTAAATATGAAAGTTGGTGATACCGAATTTGTGTATGTGGAATTTGATAGAATGGTTATGTGGGAAAATGACTAAGTATTTTGGTGGCTAACTTTGAGCACTTTGAGCAATCAGTTCATTTTACTAGCTCACCCCCTTTTAATAGTATTGGCTTTCCTATGGACTCAAATGTGATTTCTCACAAAATAGAAAATGAAGAGTCTTCTAGCTTGAAGCTTGAGCCAATTCTATTCCTTTCTTGCATCAAGGGGCATCTCCACATATACCATTAGCCATAACATCTTTTGAACTTTTCTGAAATACACTTGGAAAACATATTAGTCCAATGATGCAAATGTTGTGATCAATTATCAAAACCAGCCTAGGGAGCAATTGTGGTTTCATTTTTGTACGCCCGTCAAGATGATATATGCTCCATCGACCTTCTACCATGCAAACCTTCGAAAGTAGTGGTTTCCTAACTCTGCACGATGACGATAGCTTAAGCGTGTGATATCATCATGGACGATAGTGTTCATGCCCATATCACAATCATTATTTAACGTCCCACAGTTGATGTCCTCAGTCTTGGGGTCTTCTTTACGTCCAAAAACTCGAGTATTGATGCTCCGTTATCCAGAATTCCTCTTAGTCACCTTGATCTTAGGTATCGATGGATTCAACATTAGGACAAGTTCCACAAGGAATGGGCCACCAAGAACATCCTCGTGGTGCTCTTTTTTTCCAAGTGTAGTTCTCCATCTATAGTTTGAAATAAGGAAGGTTCATTATGAGACTTTGAAGGTTACGAGAGTAGTTGAGAATAAAAGTTGTTCCTGTCAAGGTCTTCATATTTCTAAACCATTTTCTAGGGCACGTCCTATGGTCAACATGTGCTCTGATACCATATCTGCAGCGACCGAACACAAAATAAGTCAAGCCTCTGTGTTACCGTGCCATCCCTAGATCACTATGCTCGCACACACATTACATCTATGTATATAGCAAAGTGTAGTCACATGTAAATAACGTAAACCTGATATATACCTCATAAATCTTATCAAAAACAGTCAAATGGGACTGGAGACCCATCAACACCAATGGCAGGTTGAGTATAGAACGTAACCCTAAAATTATAACACTGACTCGTCGTACAAACATCTACAACATAAGACATTACAACCACATACGTCAGTACATTGAATGTACCGACAAGATCACAACAAGATGAAGAGATGATAAAGACTATTCTATATGCAAGAGGCTTTGTGGCTCTGGGTCTGAGTTTTGCATAAAAGCAAGTTTTATTTTCTTTTTCCTACAACAAAGGAATATCATGAGTTTTCTACCACAGAGTTATCTAATATGACATGGTTCCACCAACCGATGTCTCATAGCCCGCAGTATCATATGTTATCCTCAATTAGTTATCAGTCCAGTGTTGAGAGTTTCAGAGATAGATCCAAGTCCAGAGGTTAAAATTGTCTGTAATCGGTGACACCACTAATCGATTAGGTTTTAACTCTCAGAGTGTTGTGTACTTTACCCACAATATTCGTTCCCTCCTTGTAAGTTCTCGCACTGCTAGTTATTTGAGAATAGGACAAACGAAACATGGTCTTCTAAAGAGTTCCCCTAACCACGGTCTGACTCATCCATCCTACTATAGTTCTACATCTCATAGCATCGTCATGGCTAGATTCACAACTAAGGTTAACCAAGGCAGAGCCCATAATGACTTGTGGCTACACATGTAAGCTTCCGGGCATGAAGTATTCATCGGTCTCTTTGAGTTTGGGAGAAGCTTTCCGCAAGATGTCATGTCGCTTCTCCATGCATCCCGGGTCATCCACCCGCTTCTCTAGGGTGCCCATCTAAACCATCCTTTACCCAGTAGTGTGTATTGTAAATTCTTGTCCCGAGGCTCGAACTATTGATGTCTTGAAAATGGAGATCTTGAAGATGCCATCATGAAGCTGTCGTCATTGACATAGATTCCTCCATCTCACACCACTCTCGAACACTCATACCAACCCTATCTACTATATCATAGCATCAAAATTAATAATGTCCTAGGTCTTGATAACAGGGTAGTGGGTTGTCCTACCTCATGCATGCGAATCAACTACAAGAGTCAATAACACTATTGGAGGGATTATTGAAAAGGTGACACTACATGCGAGTAAAAACATAGGTAATAAACCAATGGTCAAAGGGAACTTTCTTGATAAGTTGATGAAGATAAATATCGCTCTTAGAATAATAACTTGATAGAACTATTCGTCACTCCGAGAAAATCTATATAATCAAACTTAGCATTCACATAAGCAATCATACTAGCAATCATTCTAAGAATCTATATAACAAACAACAATTAAAATTTATTGAACAAATCAATAAGAAAAATCAAATTAGAATCCAAAGAAAACTATAAAGAAAACTATGGATTTGTCTACGACAACAACACAAAAATATTTTTTTTCCTAGTTAAACTTAACAACAAATAAAACACTAAAAAAATTACACAGAATGTAAAAGTATAAAACATCTAAATAACACAAAGTATTTTTCATAAAATTTTATTAGCAAAAACAAATAATTGAAAAGCTTTTGTTAAGCTCTACTTATGATCTAAACAATGTTAACTTTGAATTAAATCAAAAACAATTTGAACTTTAATACAAAATGTTTCTGATCTAAACTAAAGTTAATAAAAAATAAAACTTAACAAAAATTATAGAAAGTATTTTCCAATTGGAGTTAATTTAACAATGAACTCAATTTTAAGTTATTTATTGAACTCGAATTGATTCCATGTAATCAAGCTTAAATTAACAAAAATAAAGTAACAAGTAATTTTATTGTAAGACTACTGTTTATTGACAAAAACTTGAACAATTTTGTCACAAGTGACAAAATAAATAAATAAAAACTATTTTAAACAAATAATTTAAAGGCTAAAACAAGCATACCTAAAATAATACTATTTTTGGTCTAAAATCCTAATGTAAATCATTCTAAAAATTCCCAAATTGTACCTACTAAGAAAGAAAGTCACAAGTGACTAGTAGCAAAGAGAATTAACTCAAAACCTATTTTTAAACTCAAGTTATATGCAAATAAGTGCTTGAATCAAATTAGTTTGAATTCATATTTAAATTATTCAAACATGGTCAAACTTGATATCTACAAAAACTAGATATAATTTGCGACAAAAAGAAAAAAAAGAAAAAAGAATCAAATTAAAACACAAAAATCCTAAGAGATAATCAATTTCTAAAGTAGAAATTATTTTTGTCCAAAAACATAATCTAAAATAAAAGAAAAAGCCACGTAATGGGTAGTGGCGACGTGGCAGTTTTTGAGTGGCTACGGAAGGGGTGCACGCGGTGTCTAAACTAATGAACAACCGGAAATTAAGAAAAATGTTTCGGTTTAAATAAAGCGGAGAAAAACCGGTTTGTTCTTTGAACTAAACCAAATTGGTATGCTGGGATCTAATATTAGCCTTTGAGCTTAGATCTAACGGAGGAGGGCTACGCCGGCGACTTACGGAGGGCGGAGGAGAGGTCCGGCGAGGTCTAGACGGTGGCGGGGCTTCAAGCTTGATGCTCGCGGCGCCTCTAGTTGTTTCAAGTAAAAATCAATTAACTCGAATAATGCTATTGTTGAGTTAAAAATGCAATATAATATTTTCAAAAATACTAAAATGATTTCAAATTCATTTTTATCCCTTTTTATATTTAAGGGAATCATTTTACCCTATTTTCCATGTATTTTATTTTGCGAGAAAATAATTTTGAAAAACACTTGAGGAATTGATTTGAATTTGAAATTCAAATCTCTTCCAATTCTTTTCTGTTTTTCCAAATATATAAATTTTTGAAGTGTCATGTTCGTTCTATCATTGTGAATAACTTCAAGAGGTTTGAAATTTGAAAATTCAATAACTCCAAATGGAAACTTGGGTTTTGTAAAAATCTGAAAGGGCTTCAAAAAATCATTTCTTTGAAACTTCCAACTTTCTTTATTTTGATTTGAAGAAGTCATCTTATCTCCTCTTTAGACACTCCTTGAGTTGCATAAAGTTTGTGAATTTGAAATGTTTCCAAAAAGGAAAACTCAGTTCATTTCATATCCCTTTTCAAAATGGAAGAAGTCATTTCATCTTTTCTCTAGGGTTTGTATTTTAAAGGGATTTGAATATAAGGGTGTCGGTGCACTGGTAATGGGGTATCTAGTGCCCCTCACTTTTGCATCGACGTAGGAGCATAACCCCTGAAGAGAAACCATCAACCCAGAGAAGGACTCCGGCAGATGCAGCCCCCGGTGGCCGATGGCGCCGGCAAGACCTACACAAGAAGCGCAGAGCGGGCCCAAGACGTGCTAGGAACCCTCGGCGGTTGCCGTGGACGAAGGCACAAGCATCCTTGACAAGCCCCGGCAAGCGCGAGCCGATCTGCCACAGCTCCACCTCATCGCCACACCAATCACTTGTCGATGAGGTGTCGAGCTCCCAGGTGCCTAAGTGTTTCTCTCTTCATACGTGGTGGCATGTGAGAAGACAAATTACAATTTGTTGACACCCGTCCACAAACGTGTCAAGACTCCTAGCCACGACCAGCTCATAGGTGGCACGAGCCTGCCGGGAATGCACCCCTGCTCGCCAGCTAAGGCCGCATTTGTGGTGCTCTGTCTTAAGCACCGGAGTTAGGTATGATAGCGCTGTTGGCTACCTGATCATGTCAGTTGCCACTGTGGATGCCCCTTGAGCTATAAAAGGAGACCCAAGGCAACCTAGCAAAGGATTCAAACACTTGGTAGATTAGGTCCCTAGGGGATTAGAACAAAGTGTAAGTGTACATACGTGACATCTCTCCCCGGCAACCCTTGCCGGGGCAGAACTCCGTGCATACTTCGTATTCCTCAATCAATACACCAAAGCAAGAGTAGGGTTTTACGCTTCACAACGGCCTGAACCTGGGTAAAATCCCCTAGTCTCATCATAGTGTTTCCTTGTAGTCTATGCTCTTTGTGCCATATGACCTCCCAACCGAACCACAAAGGGACCAAAGGTTCCATAGGTGATTGTGTGCACACCTACACCAACATCTTTGGTGCGCCAGGCAGGGGGCTTCGTTCGCGCAAACCTGAGGATGTGAGCATCGTGTTCACCTTCATTGTTGTTTCTTTTTCAGCATGGCTCCCAAGAAGAAGACCGGTGCACACGCCCACCCTTCTACTTCGAAGGCCATGATGCTTGCAGTTGCGGACACTGCTGGCTCTGCGGCGGCATCAGGCAACGCGGGCAACGCGGGCGACGCTATCGGTGTAGGAGGCACCGTCGTCATGTCCCCCCTGATCAAAACGGGAACAAAGTGCGCCGGAGGAGAGCAGCAGAGACATCCTAACAAACTTTCCATGGTGTCGCGGGCGAAAGGGACACCCAGGCCCCACGCATCTGCCACATCTGTGATCACGCTCAGAATAGCATCGCCCAATCCGAGGCAAACCTCGATCCACCAGCCGCGCGTGTCACAGGCACGGCTGCTCGACACATATCTCGTCCAGAACAAGATGGAGTGTTGACTGGAGCCACGGATCCGCGAGCCCAGCCTGCCCCACGTCAGGCCACCGAGACGACTGGTGCGTGGTGACAAGGGCGCGACAAGGCTCCTCCTGTTTCCACCAATAGTCGAGCAACATCGCAGCCTGCCTCTCTGCCCATGCCGGATACGACCGAAGAGGCAATAGTGAAAGCTCAGCTGCTATTGAACTTTCCACAGGCGGCTGCCAAGATCGATGAGTTTAGATCCACCATCCAAAGTCTGATTGGCTTGGCGAAGCCAGCAAGTCACAGCAAGAAGGACCGCCCGTTTTCCACAGACACCGATAGTGGCCCGAACAGGTGGTCGTGTTGAGGGGAACAAACCGACGGTGCAGTCCTCTCATCGACAATAAGCTCAAGGGCAGCCGCAACGAGCTTCGCGCACTGACGGGCCCGACGAGTCATCCATGGCATCGACCGGCCCACGCGACCAACGAGACCAGTGGAATGTCCTGGAAGAACGGTGGAAGCAGGACGCACATACCGTCATCGCCACGAAGCACATCGTCAATATGACAAGGGAAACGGCGTAAACACCGGTGAACCCACACCCAGTGCTAGCGAAGACCCAACTTAGGAGGTCGGGTGTCTCGCCTTCACTTGCGAGCTGCGACAGGTCCACTGGCCGTCAAGCCGATCTTTCAAGCCCGAACTAAGGAAAAAATACGACGGAAAGCTCAACCCGACAGAGTTCTTGGGCATCTACACAATCACCGTCCAGACTGCCGGAGGAATCCATGAGAAGGTTCTCACAATCTATTTCCCTTTGACACTCAAGCCAAATGTGAGATCGTGGTTAACGCACCTGCCGGAGAATTCCATTGTGTAATGGGCTTACCTGTGCAACGAGTTCATTGGTGCCTTCACGTGTGGCCACCAGGAGCGAGGACAGCCCAGCGACTTGCAAGTCCTCCCACAGAAAGACGGGTAAACCCCGCGGAAATGCATCCATAGGTTCAGCAGAGCGCACTGCAACATTCCGGAGATACACCCTGCAGTTCTGATTGCCGCATTCCACTTGAATGTGCGCAAGAGGAGGATGCGGGCCAAGATAAACATCAAACTCCCCAAGACCATAAATGATGTGTACACGTTGGCGGACAAGTGTGCATGAGCTGTAGAAGGAAAGCGGCTCCCCAGAGAGGAAGCACGTATCAAAGTCAACTCCAATGACGATGAGGATGCCCCTGGGTTGAAGGGGAGGAACCGGAAGCGCAACAGGAAGCGCAAAGGCAAGGAAGTGTTGGTCGTCAAAAGCTCTGGTGGTGTCAGCGCCGGCAAGAAAGCGAAAGCCGAGACCCCCGGCAAGGGAGCTGCTTCGTGCACTGATTTTCAGGAGGTTGTAGCGGGTGAGAAGGCCGGAAAGTCTGATGGGCCATACTGCCAGATCCATCGCACCAAGGGCAATGATCTCCAAGAATGCCGCCAAGTCGAACAACTTGCTGAAAAGCAAAAAGCACAGTACGAGATGCGCAACAAGGAGAAGGCCCAAGATGGTGTTGTCGGGAAGGACCGTGGTGTAAGAGGAGGCCACCGCGACAAGGCCCAGCAACAGAAAGAGAAGCCTGCCAGAGGCCGCGAGACGAAAGAAGATGACGATACAAGTGATGATGAAGACGATGGAGAGGATTCCAGCGACACGATGCCATGTGTGTTGACGGGGGTGCATCCCTGCATTCCTCTCCCCGCCAGCTCAAGTAGTGGGTGCACGAAGTTAATGCCATGGAGCCATAGGCAGGGTATCTAAGACCACTCAAATGGTCCTGCATGCCTATCATCGTCGATGGAGAGGATCACCCTGACCGCGTTACCATGGTCGGGTGCCTGCCACTGTTGGTTTCTCCAATAGTCTGCAACACCAAGGTCGGTAAGATGTTAGTTGATGGTGGGGCGGGGATGAACATGATTTCTCCTGACGTGGTCAAGAGGATTCAGATCCCTGACAATGAGCTCAAGCCGACGGGTTCATTCCGAGGGATTAACCCCGGCAGAGGCAAGCCAAAGGGAAATATAACCTTGTCGATTACATTATGCGGAGAGCTCAACTACCGGACTGAAAATGTCGTATTTGATGTGGTCGAGCTCTCTCTGTCGTACAATGGAATTCTTTGCCTCCCATCCTTGGCAAAATTCATGGCAGCATCCCACTATGCTTACAATGTTCTGAAGATGCCAGGCCCCATGGGAGTGATCTCCATCCCGTCCGATAAGAAGGACACCACACCCTTTGTGTAGACCAGATGTATCGAGACGCTGTGGCAGCTAAAGCCGGAGGAGCACACAATCCTGCTGGAAGCCAAAAGAAGGTGAAGAAGTCTAGCGAAAACACCGGCAAGGACTCCGGGAAGTGCTCCTCTGGTCTAGCGGAGTGTGTTGCACCAGTCGATGACCATCCAGAGAGTTTCACTAGCAGGAAATCCAAGGTCTCCTACCCTGCGACGAAGAAGATCCCAGCAAGGGGGGATGGCTCTCATGGTACATTCACCATCGGCACCACCCTTAATTACAAATAGGAAAGCGCGCTCGTTGCCTTTCTGCGGGCAAATGTCGATGTGTTTGCCTAGCAACCTTGTGACATCCCCGGTGTTCCCAAAGAGGTAAATGAGCACCACCTTGTTGTCTGCCCTCACGCCAGACCCGTCAAGCAGACGATTAGGAAGCAGGCCTTGGAGAGGCTACAATTCATCGTTGAAGAGATCAAGAAACTGGAAGCAGCTGGTTTGGTCCGAGGAGTACTACATCCAACATGGTTAGCCAACCCGGTAGTGGTGTGCAAGATAAATGGGAAATGGAGGCTATGCATTGATTTTACTGACTTAAACAATGCATGCCCGAAGGACCCATTTCCCTTGCCGTGCATTGACTAGATAGTTGACGCCACTTCCGGATGTGATTGGCTTTCCTTCCTATACGCATATTCTGGATATCGTCAGATTTTCATGTCCAAAGAGGATGAGGAAAATTCCACGTTCATAACTCCGTGCGGCATGTACTGGTTTGTACTGATGCCCTTCGGGTTAAAAAGCGCTGGTTCTACCTTTGTCAGAGCTATGCAGATCGGATTCGGAACCCAGTTGCACACGAATGTGGAAGCTTATATGGATGACATAGTGGTCAAGACCAGAGATGAAGCTACCGTTGTCCAAGGCTTGGAAGAAGCCTTTGCAAACCTGCGCATGATCAACCTGAAGCTCAACCCTGAGAAGTGTGTGTTTGGTATTCCGTCTGGCAAGCTACTTGGGTTATTTGTGTCTCGGCGAGGGATAGAAGTCAACTCCGACAAGAGTCAAGCTATCGAGCAAATACAAGGACCCAAGACATTCAAGGACGCGAGGCGCGTGACCGGATGCGTTGTCGTGTTGAGAAGATTCATCTCCAAATCCGCTGAGCGTGCCCTGTCGTTCTTCAAAATGCTGAAGAAGGCTGGGCCAAAGAAGTGGACCCCGTAAGCAGAAATGACGCTGCAATATCTGAAGACATATCTTTCTTCCGCTCCCAGCTTGGTCACTCCCAAGCCATAAGAGTCGTTGCTGCTATACGTGGCGGCAACAAATTAAGTGGTTAACATGGCCCTGGTGGTGCAACGGGAAGTAAATGAAGATGCAGTTGTGCGACAGATGCTACTAGGGATAAAGTCGAGATATCCGTGGCAATGCCCGACAGAGACTCAGAGGAAACCCCGTAGGCTAGCAAGGAGAACTCCAAGGAGTTGGCAAAGAAGAAGGTGGTGTAGTGGCTGGTGTACTTTGTTAGCTCCTGTTACAGGGAGCTAGGTCAAGGTACTCTGGAGCGCAAAAGCTGATCTTCGACCTTATCATGCCCTCGAGGAAGCTGCGCCACTACTTCCAAGCCCCTGAGATCACGGTCGTGACCCGTTTCCCATTACAACGCATCCTGACGAACCCCAAAGCCACAGGCAGGATAGTCGAGGGGGCGCTGGAGCTGTCAAGTTATGGGTTGAAGTACAAAAGCACTTCCACCATTCAAAGTAGAGCATTGGCAGAATTCATAGCTGAATGGACGCCCATGCCAGACGAAGAGGTTAGAGAGACGATCCTCCCCGGTAGGGAAGCAACCAAGGAATGGGTCATGTATTTTGATGGTGCTTTCTCACTCCAAGGTGCGGGGGCAGGTGTGCTCCTCATCGCCCCCACCTGGGAGCACCTCAAATACGTGATCTAGATGCACTTTCCTGAGGAGGAAGCTACTAACAGCACCACCGAATATGAAGGACTCCTTGCAGGACTCAAAATCATGGTGGAATTGGGAATCAAGAAGCTTATCGTGAGAGGAGACTATCAACTCGTCGTGAAGCAAATCAACAAACATTATCAGAGCCCGTTGATGGAGGCCTACATGAAGGAAGTGAGGAAGTTGGAGGAGCGCTTTGACGGGTTGCAGCAGAACATGTGCCAAGAGTAGAAAACAACATTGTCGATCACCTGTCAAAGTGTGCCGTGCAGAAGCTTCCTGTGGAACCAGGGGTATTTATTCTCCACCTCACTCAGCCATCTGTATCCCCCACAACAATGACCAAGAAAAGAAGAAAATTGAACTCTAGCAGACATTTCTAGGCAGAGCTTCCTCAGGCCCCCGGTAGAGAAGTTGCGAGAGGCGGTTCCGTTTCGCCTAGTGAGTTGCTCCCTCCCGCGGAAACTTAGGTTCTCGCCGTAGAGATAAGAACTCCCACAAATGAAGATATGCCTTTAGTCCTTGCCATTGAGCTGCAGGCTCCGGCTTGGGCGCAACATATCGTCTGATTCCTTCAAACAGGGGAACTTCTGGAAGAACAAGAAGAGGCCAAAAAAGTAGCCATCGGTCTAGTATGTACTAGTTTGTCAATGAAACTCTATGCAGAAGAAGAACAAACAGTGTGAAGTTAAGTTGCATCTGTCGGGAAGAGGGACTAAAGCTGTGGGCGGAGATTCATGGAGGCGTGTGTGGGTCACACATATAATGAAGGTCCCTTGTCGGGAAAGCCTTCCTGCAGGGTTTCTACTGGCCCACAGCCCTCCAAGATGCAACTGAGCTGGTCACCAAGTGTGAAGCGTGGCAATTCCATGCCAAGAACATCCATTAGACAACGCAAGCCCTCCAGACGATCCCTCTATCCTGATCATTCTCCATCCGGGGGCTCGATATCCTGGGCCCCTTCCCCTGTGCTGCCGGGGGTTTTGAGTTCTTGTACGTAGTACTCGACAAGTTCACGAAAATACCTGAGGTGGAGCTAGTGTGAAAGGTGACCGTGCAGTCATCTATCAAGTTCATGGAAGGACTCGTGTGCCACTTTGGAGTACCCAATAGAGTAATCATTGACAACGACACCAAGTTCACAAGCTGCACATTTATGTAGTACGTCCAAAGCCTTGTAAGCAAGGTCTCCTTCACCTCTGTTACTCATCCAAGGAGCAATGGGCAAGTCGAGAGGATAATACTGAAGTGTTGCGAGGGCTCAGAACAAGAACTTCCGATAGACTGTGAAGATGCAGCAAGAACTGGATTGATGAGCTGCTGGTGGTTCTTGGGTCCCTCATAACGACACCAAATCGAGCCCCCAGACACCTTTCTCCCTAGTATATGGGGCAGAAGCAGTGGTCCCCACAGAACTCATATACGGGTCACCTGGAGTGCTTGCCTATGATGAAGTGGAGCAACAACAACTGCGGCATGACGATGCGACGCTCCTCGAGGAAGATCATCTCTGTGCTGGTACGCATGCTGCACACTACTAGCACGCCGCATGCCATGCCATCTGCCTTAACCCTACATGCATTCTGACTGGGAAGAGTCCTAGCTCGCTCGTACACCATCAAGGTATTCTTCATCATATCCTGATCTTTCATGCCTAGCCAATAAAATAATTACTGGCAAGCCAATGAGTACTTTGAATGTACTCGCAAGCAACCCATGTTTGGAACGAGGTAATAAGAATGCATGATATAACACTAGGCAGGTAAGTTGCAGAAAGCTAGTTTTGAGTGCAGTGACATGATTAATCAAATTGTAGAAGTATGCATCAACAGGTTGCATATATCCATATGGACAAGTTACATATATAAACATAAGCAGGGTTTGAATATCTCATGTTCAGTCATCCGACTTAGCTCAAGTATCATCTCTCCCACTCACACACACACAGTTTTGTAACAATGGACTTATCCCAAGAGCGGTCATCCAATAGTCCTTTACCATGGACACGACTATTTGAATAGTTCTACACTCTCCAGAGGTTGCACACTTTACACACAAGACTCGGGAAACTTCCATGACAATCCACGACTCGTGGTATGTTCCATACCCAAGGTAAGTACCCGAACAATGCCTTTCCCATGACGATACGAACAAAGAGACCACTCGTTAGTTGTTAGGGCATATTTATGCCTAAGTAATTTTGGTGATTGATGACAGTACCTTAATGGACTAATTGTGTGCATTGAGAATTTCAGATAATACATGACAAAGGCACAAGACGATTCGGCACCCTCCGTGGAATAGAAGCATAATGTCTTCTATGATTCTCTTTGGTGGTTTTTGAGTCGTAGGAACACCGTACTATTAAGAGGGGACCCGTATTGGGAAGGTTTGGTTGGAATCAATCTTGCACGCACACACTTTTTCTCCATCCCCTTTCCCCTGCAACTTTGGAGCTTTTCCCCTCTCTGATCTTTCTCCTCTTGCAAAAAGGACCTCTAGCGGTAGTATCGCTGGCCCTAGCGGTAGTACCGCTAGAGCTGGCGGTAGTACCGCTAGAGCTGGCGATAGTACCGCTGGCCCAGCGGTAGTACCGTCCCTGGTCAGCCATAGTACCGCTCCAGGACTTTAGTACCGTCATCCTTGTGGCTGTACTACGTCAGACTTTTTACGAAGACTTTCTTGGTGGTGGTTGGCCCGGTAGTATCTTTGCACTACCATGGGCTCAATGGTAGTACCGTTGCAGCCAGCGGTAGTACCGCTGGAGGGTCAGCGGTTGTACCGCTGCAACCAGCGGTAGTACTGCTGAAGTACCAATGGTAGTACCGCTGCAGCCAGCGGTAATACCGTTGGGCTCGTGCTGTGAGTGGGAAAACAGTTGGATCCCCCCACTATACAAAGGGTTCTTCTTGCTCAAGAACCCTACCTTTGACCCTCCCAAGGTCCATTGTTGCTCCCTAAGCTCAAAAGTGCCCGATCTCTCTCCCTAGCCAATCAAACTTGTCGATTTCCTAGGGATTGGTTGAGAATTCCTAGATCTACACTTCCACCAAGAGAAAATTGATTCCCCCACTAATCCCTTGCAGATCTTGTTACTCTTGGGTGTTTGAGCACCCTAGACGGTTGAGGTCACCTCAGAGCCACATTCCATTGTGGTGATGCTCCGTGGTCTTGTTGGGAGCCTCCAAGCTTTGTGTGGAGTTTTCCCCAACCTTGTTTGTAAAGGTTCGGTTGCCGCCTTCAAGAGCACCTATAGTGGAATCACGGCACCTTTCATTGTGTGAGGGCGTGAGGAGAATACGGTGGCCCTAGTGGCTTATTGGGGAGCATTGTGCCTCCACTCCGCTCCAACGGAGACGTACTTCCTGTCAAAGGGAAGGAACTTTGGTAACACATCCTCGTCTTCATTGGTTCCACTTGCGGTTATCTCTAATCTTTACATTGTGTATGTTTTTGTTGTAGACTATTTCTTACTTGCCTTAGCGATTATAGTTGGTAGAATCATATATGGTCATCACCTAGTTGTCATTTTAGAGAACCTTTATGTTGCTAACTCTAACTTGTTAAGAATAATTAAAAAGTGGTCGTTGCTTATTCAACCCCCCCTCTCGTCAACCATATCGATCCTTTCAATTGGTATGAGAGCCACGTCTCTTTATTAAGGGTTTCACCACCTGAAGAGTATGGAGGATGATGAGGGAGGACCCCCTGGGCAACCCGAGACCATGGCCTTGACTTCAGTCACAAGGGACGACTTGAATGCGGCTATGGCCCACCTCAAGACGTCCTTGACGAACGAAGTCAAGACCATGCTTAAAGAGTTAATTGAGGGAATTGAAAATTCTCCCGAACCGGCATTGGTGGTTAAACCCACCAACACGGATTTGGAGGCCAATTCCTCTAGGGAAGCGGCTAAAGGTATGCGACCTTCTTCCCCTCTCAAAAATAATGGGACTCGAACCTATGTCTCAGTTCCACCTCGTGTGGTCTATGGACGACCAGTTCCTACACCGTGCCTTAACCCCGTTGGTCCTCCTCCTAAGCTTGTTAAGGGTGATTTTTCTAACTGGGTGTTTTCTATTAAGTCTCATTTGAATCACAGCTCAACAAATTTATGGAGAATCATCGAGCAAGGCTACTATCCTCATGACCCAAGCAACCTCACTCCAAGAGAAGAAGCGGACAATCAATGTAATCACTCTGCATTGTTTATTCTCCAGTCCGCAGTTCCTCCTGAAGATCTTCCTCACTTGCGCCCCTTCACTCTGGCTAAGGACTATTGAGAGCACATTATGGTGCTGTACAAGGGAAGCTGAAGCATTCAACGGTCCAACTATGAAGTGGTGCTTGATAAGGTTGATGAGTTTGTGATGAAGGAAGATGAGGACCCTCGTGGTCTCTATCGAAGGGTGACTGCTATTTCTGTTTCTCTCAAGGATCATGGGAGCAAGGATGTGGATGACACATGGATCGAGCGCAAGTTTCTCAAGGCCATCATGCCATTCAACAAAGCCAGGTCATCAGTCATTCGCCAATGACCATATTTCCACTCCTTGTCTTCCAGTGAGGTGTTGGATGAATTCATTGCAATGTCAATCATGAGAGAGACCGATGACAATGCACTTTCTCGCGTTCAGTCAAAGACAACTTCACCCAACTTTGCTTTAAACGCAAAGGCTGCTTCTGAAGAAGAAGAAGAGGATCAGGAATAGGAGAGCTGCCTTGAAGACACTAAGTATGCTTATCACGAGCACATGGCTCTTGCATCAAGACAATTCTGGGGCAACAAGAGGAACTCAAGACCCAACTTCTCCAAGAAGAACTCAAGTGGGTTCAAATCCAAGTAACATGTGAGGACATGCTATAACTGCGGTAATGTGAGTCACTTCATGTCAGAATGTCCCTATGAGAAGAGGGAAGACAACGGGGGCAAGCTCATTTGCAAAGACAAAACCAAGTCAATCCCAAAAAAGAACAACTTTGTCAAGAAACCCCACCTAAAGGGTATGGTGGCACTTGAAGAGTACCCCTCCGATGATGATGACAATGACGATATGGTGGCAACTGCGACTATCGCCATTGCCACCCCTTCTCCCAAGAATGTGTCTCTCTTCAACGCCCCCAATGAGAACCACATGGCCAAGTGCCTCATGGCCAAAGGTATCGATCAGGTAACACCCAGCATTAAGACCAACATCACTACTGGTCCTTCATTGTTGAATTGTATTGATGATAGTGATGTTGTGGAACTTAATGAGCATGATCTTGACAAATTTATGTGTACAATCAAAGGAGAACCCAAGAAGCACTTTGTTGCTCTTTTGGAACAACTGGGTGAGGCTAATGACCTCATCGAGTCTCATGAGGAGACCATCTCCGAACTGCAAGGACATAGTCGTGACTATGCCGATGAGATTGCTGAATTATCTATTGCACTAGAAAAGGAGCGCACTCTTCGTTTGGCTGTTGAGGAGTCATACAACGATGACTGCGCTAAATTGCAAAAGGAAATAGATCATGCTATTGTTCTTACTCGTGTGCTTAAGTCTAAAAAGGCTACAGTTGGGGTTGGCCATGACAGACTCAAAGTGGAGTTTGACACACTTGACAAGGCTCACAAGGTCTTGAAAGGTGCTCATTTCTCCCTAAAAGAGTCTCATGATCAACTCCAAGCAAAGCTTACCAAGGAGATCTCTACTTGTCCTCCTTTCGTTATAATTTATAATGGTTGTACAACTAACCCTTGTTGTGAGCATGCACATCTTGTGGACGAAAATGACAAGTTGAAGGATCAACTTGAGAAGGGCCTTGTGTCATGCATCCAAGGCGAGAAGAACCTCAACGACCTCTTGAGCAATCAAAAGGGTGTTGTAGGAAAGGAGGGACTTGGACTTACATCCAAGTCGAAAATAAAAAGGAAGAACAGGAACAAACGATCCCCTACCCTCATGGACATCTTTGTCAAAGAGGGCGAAGGGACTCAGGAGGAGAACACAAACAAAGTGGAGAATGGTAGCGTCAAGAAGGGAAAAACCATTCCTACCAACACAGTCGGCAAACTCAATCCATCCTATGTTTTATGTCGTGCTGGTGATGGGCATGTTTATGCCAAATTTGGTGGTTCTTACTATGAGTCCATTGAATGGGCTATTTGGGTTCCTAAGACCCTTATCTCTAACATTAAAGGACCCATTCAAAAATGGAGACCTAAAACCAAGCCTTGATCTATTGCAAGACTTTTCTTCCGCTGGGGTGTCATGGTTTCTCGATAGTGGAGCAACAAATCATATGACCGGATGCAAGGACTTAGTGGTGGATGTGCATCCTTCCCCATCTATGCCCACCCATGTCCAATTCGCCGATGCATCATCGTTAAAGGTATTGGGATTTGGTAAGGTGTTCATCTCTCAAGAGTTATCTATTGAGAAGGTCATGCTTGTTGAGTCCCTTGCTTACAATTTACTTTCGGTTCGTCAACTTGCAATTATGGGCTTTTCCACATTTTTTAATCTTGATACCGTGGTCCTTTTGTGGAGCAAGACTCTTAAAGTATCCTATGTTGGATATGTCGAATATGGTCTCTATGTGGTGAACTTTTCAAAGCGACCCACTAAGACTGCGACTTGTCTAATGGCTAAAGTTGATGTGGGATGGCTTTGGCATCGCCGACTAGCTGATGTCAATACGAGATCTTTGCAAAGTCTCCTAAAAGGGGACCATATTCGTGGACTAACAAATGTGAGTTTTGCTAGAGATCGTGCTTGCAGTGCCTGCATTGAAGGGAAGATTCATGTAACTGCTCATTGTCCAACGACTCTCATTTACACTAAGAGGCCGTGGGAGCTCTTTCATATGGATCTCTTCGGTCCTCCATCATTTGGTAGTATTGGGGGCTGAAAGTACTGCTTGGTGATTGTTGATGACTACTCAAGATAGACCTGGGTATATTTCTTCAAGAGGAAGAGTGGGACTCAACAAACTATCATCAACTTTGCTAATGAAGCTCAACGTCAATATGAAGCAAACATTTTGATGATTAGAAGTGACAACGGCACCAAGTTCAAGAACTACACCTTGGATGAGTTTCTAGGTGATGAGGGAATAAAACATCAATATTCAACACCATACACCCCTCAACAAAATGGTGTGGCGGAAAGGAAGATCGGACATTGATGGACGCGGCAAGAACAATGATGGCGGAATTCAAATCTCCATATAACTTTTGGGCTGAAGCCATCAACACAGCATGTCATGCATCCAATCGGCTCTATATCCGCAAATGCTTGAACAAGACCCCATATGAGATTCTCACCGGAAACAAACCTAATCTCAAGTACTTCCGGGTATTCGGGTGTAAGTGTTTCATTGTCAAGAAAGGTGCACGTTTAGCTAAATTTGATTCTAGAGCTCAAGAGGGCATCTTTGTTGGTTATGCTACAAACTCTCATGCTTACCGTGTCCTCAACAAGTCCACCAGGCTCATTGAGGAAACGTGTAACGTGGAGTTTGATGAAAATAACGGCTCCCAAGTGGAGCAAAGTGGTCTCTGCTATGTAGGTGATGAAATTCCTCCCCAAGCCATAAAAAGAATGGGGATTGGTCAAATACTCCCCATTGAGGAAGGACAATGCTCTAATCAAGTGGATCCATCATCCTCACAAGCCCCACACGCTTCTGATGAACAACGAGAAAACCCTCAACCAGTTGAACAAGAAGGACAAGATGAATTGCTCGAAGATGGTGATGTGCCCCATGATGTCCAAGTGCTTACACAAGGTTCAAAATCTTCTCAAGATCAAGATCAAGTGCAACTACAAGATCTAGACCAAATAGAGGCACAAGATCAAGATCAAGAGCAACCACAAGATCAAGGACAAACCAGTGAGCCTTCTCAAGTCGAAAATCAAGTTGATCAGGATGCTGTCTCTCAATTTCCTTCTACAGCACCTAAGAGGGCTATTGGTGCCAAGGGAGGATCAAAACGCAAGGCCAAGCAAAGTAATCAAGTTGCTGCTCCCCAGTTATCAAATGAAGAACTCTTGGAGCGTCGTGCAGCCAAGATTGCAAACAAGATGAGAGTCAAGTCACATCTTATGAAGAATGTGCTTGGTAGTTTGAAAAGGGGAGTATCCACTCGTCAACAAATTTGGAATTATTGTGAGCATCACGTGTTTGTTTCTATTGTGAACCTCAACAGGTACAGGAAGCGCTCGATGATGAGGATTGGCTTATGGCCATGCATGAAGAACCCAACAACTTTGAGTGTAATCAAGTATGGAATTTAGTGCCAAGACCAAAGGAGGAACATAATGTCATCAGGACCAAATTGATCTTCAAAATCAAGCAAGATGCCAATGGGATTGTGGTTTGAAAGAAGGCAAGATTGGTGGCTCAAGGCTATTCCCAAGTCGAGGGTATCGACTACGGTGAAACCTTTGCCCCTGTTGCTCGTCTAGAATCTATTCTCATGCTGCTTGCATTTGCTTCTCATCATAATTTCAAATTACAACAAATGGATGTAAAAAGTGCTTTTCTTAATGGTCCTTTAAATGAGTTGGTCTATGTCAAACAACCCCCGGGGTTCGAAAATCCCAAGCTCCCCAATCATGTGTACAAACTTAATAAGGCACTCTATGGCCTTAAACAAGCCCCACGTGTGTGGTATGAGTACCTTACTGAGTTTTTACAAGATCGTGGGTTTGAAATTGGGAAGATAGATACCACTCTTTTTACCAAGAAGGTCAAAGGGGATTTGTTCATATGCCGACTATATGTTGATGATATCATTTTTGGTTCCCGTAACGAATCTTTTAATGAAGAATTTGCTGCACTAATGACCGAGAAATTTGAGATGTCTATGATGGGTGAGTTGAAGTTCTTCCTCGGGTTCGAGATTAAACAAGGCTTAGAAGGAACCTTCATCAAACAAGCCAAGTACACTCAACACATGCTCAAGAGGTTCGAGCTAGAGGATGTCAAGTCGGTCAAGTTTCCCATGCCAACAAGATGCAAGCTTGACAGTGATCCCAATGGTAAAGCAGTGGATCAAAAGGTATATCGCTCCATGATTGGATCCCTTCTTTACGTTTGTGCATCTAGACTGGATATCATGTTAAGTGTAGGGATTTGTGCACAGTTTCAATCTGCACCAAAAGAAAGCCATTATATGGCTGTTAAGCGAATCTTTCGATATTTGGCTCATACCCCAAACTTTGGTCTATGGTATCCCAAAGGAGCAAACTTCAACCTAGTGGGCTATTCTGACTCAGATTGGGTGGGAGACTATGTGGAGAGGAAGTCAACTTCTCGAGGATGTCAATTCCTTGGTTGTTCACTGGTAAGTTGGTCTTCAAAGAAGCAGAATTGTGTCTCACTATCTTCCATCGAAGCTGAGTATGTGGCAGCTACAAGTTGTTGTGCGCAGTTGCTATGGATGAGGCAAACTTTAAAGGATTACGGTGTCACTTGTGATAAAGTGCCTCTTCTATGTGACAATCAAAGTGCTATCAAGATTTCCCTCAATCCGGTGCAACATAGTAAGACCAAGCACATTGATATTCGACATCACTTCATTCATGAACATATCAAGCGAGGTGATATTGAGGTTCACTTCATCAACACTGAAGAGCAACTTGCAGATATTTTCACTAAGCCCCTAGATGAAGAAAGGTTCCGGGAGTTAAGGCATGAGCTAAATATCATTGATTCAAGTAATGTAGACTGAAACTAGGCACTTTGCACCTCACTCTGCATTATATCTTGTTCTAGGTGTAGGCATGGACATAGGGGAGTGTTGTTCTCTCAATGAACTTTCCCTCCCCCCATTATGCATAAATCGATCAAGTCTTTCACTTTGGCCATTATTAAATGGCACTTGTGGTTCAAAGACGAGTGTTGGTCATGAACCCAAGGATAATTCTTCGTGGTGTCATACCTTTGTCTCAAACATAGGTGGCTTCGGCCACCGCCCTCACCTTTCTCTCGTGTTGAAGAAAGGATACAAAATGACTAGTTAGTATATCTTGCTGGTGTTATCTTTTTACACTGACTAGTCATTGTCCACATCATAAGTCATAAGTCTCTTTGTGCTTTCTGGAGCGGTACTATCGCTAGGGGGAGCGGTACTACCGCCAGGACCCCAGCGGTACTACCGCTAGGGGTAGCGGTATTACCGCCAGGACCCGAGCCTATCGTGGCTTGACTAGGGCTTTTTAGGGCTGTCTCAAGGGGGAGCGGTACTACCGCCAGGATGGTGGTACTACCTCTATGACCCCAGCGGTACTACCGCCAGGGGGAGCGGTACTACCGCCAAGGTAGCGGTACTACCGCTATGACCCAGCGGTACTACTGCTACGCCCGTACCCCTTGGACTATATAAAGGGAGGGGGATCAATTTTTCTTGCCCCACTTCTTCTTCTTCGTGGCTCTCTCTCCCTCTACATCGAATCCCCCCGTTTAGATGTCTCTCTGCCGAGCCTCTCCTCTCTTTTTAGTTGGAGGATTTGCTCCCCTCCTCCTTCCTCCGTCAAGTGCCATGGAACCCGGTAAAGCTCCTCCCCTTCCTCTCTTGGTTGGTGTGTTTGTTTCTAGGGTTAGGATCTTGTTGATTTGGATCCATGGATATGCTTTGTGCTTAGTTTTTGGATGGAACGAGGGAGAAATCTTAGGGGATTTTAGGCCTAATGTTCTTCATTGAAAATATTTTGACCTGCCCTAGTTCTCCATGTTTTAGATCTAGTAGCTATTATCATACATCTCATGGATTTGATCTAAACTTGGATCACATTGACTAGGCTTGTCTCCATCTAGATGATCTAGAGTTCCACATGTTTTCGGGCTATGGTGATTCTTGTGATAAGTTTATTTGTTAGCCGTGGGTCTCTTGAAACGATTCTATTAATTTTAGTTGGTTCAAATATGTCTAGATCTCAAAGTCAACCCCTAGCGGTACTACCGCTCCATTCGGGCGGTACTACCTCTAAGGAGATAGCGGTACTACCGCCCGCCTGGCGGTACTACCGCCAGGGGCAGCGGCACTACCACCAGGAGGGCATTTTATTTTTTTATTTTTGATTACCCTTGGCAACGTGTGTTTCTTCTTATGATTTTTGAACATTGCCATGACTCCTTTTGTCGTTCTTTTTGTGTGTGTGTCTTGTGTGTCACAGGTGGTTCTCGTCGCTCGAATCCTGCATGTAACACCCAATCCAAACAGTACCGCACTCAAGAGGCTCCAAAAGGTTCCGCAACTTCCAGTCTGAACCCTAAAAAGAAGTCTTTCAAGAAGGTTGCCACCAAGTCCAAGGGGCTCAACGTCCGCACTATGCCTCCTAAGTACTTTGTGGCACTCCGTACCCGTGATCCCTATGGTGATGACGAGGTTCAGCTCACGGGCGTGGATCATGTTTGGTCACGGGAACTGATACGTCTCCATCGTATTTAATTTTCCAAACTCTTTTGCCCTTGTTTTGGACTATAATTTGCATGATTTGAATAGAACTAACCTGGACTGACGCTGTTTTAAGCAGAATTGCCTTGGTGTTATTTTTGTGCAGAAATCAAAGTTCTCCAAATGTCCTGAAAATTTACGGGGAGCAGTTTTGGGAAATATCAAAAATAGCTACGCCAAGTTCCACCTCAGGGGGTGGGCCAGTGGGCCACAAGCCCCTGCTCCGCCACCACCACCCTAGTGGCGGTGGGCAGGCTTGTGGGGCCCACAGGCACCTACCGCCCCAACTCCAGCTCTATAAGTTGCCTTTCGTCCCAGAAAAAATAAAAAGAGAAGTTTTCGTCGTGTTTTCGATACGGAGACGCCGCCACCACCTGTTCTTCATCTGGAGGGCAGATCTGGAATCCGTCTTGGGGTCCGGAGAGGGGAAATCGTCGCCATCGTCATTATCAACCTTCTTCCCTCTCCGATTCCATGAAGCCCTTCGTCGTTCGTGAGTAATCTATTTGTAGGCTCGCTGGGCGGTGATGAGTAGGATGAGATCTATCATGTAATCGAGTTAGTTTTGATGGGGATTGATCCCTAGTATCCACTATGTTCTGAATTTGATGTTGCTACTACTTTGCCATGCTTAATGCTTGTCAGTAGGGCCCGAGTGCCATGATTTCAGATCTGAAATTATTATGTTGTCACCAATATATGTGTGTTTTAGATCCGATCTTGCAAGTTGTAGTTACCTACTATGTGTTATGATCCGGCAACCCCGGAGTGACAATAACCGGAACCACTCCCGGTGATGATCATAGTTTGAGGAGTTCATGTGTTCACCAAGTGCTAATGCGTTGGTACGGTTCTTTATTAAAAGGAGAACCTTAATTTCCCGTAGTTCCCTTTTGGACCCCGCTGCCACGGGAGGGATGGACAATAGATGTCATGCAAGTTCTTTTCCCTAAGCACGTATGACGCACACGGAATGCATGCCTACATCACATTGACGAACGGGAGCTAGCCACATATCTCTCTGTGTTATAGCTGTTGCATGATGAATATCATCCAAACAAATCACCGACCCATTGCCTACGAGTTTGTCCTACTGTTGCTACTGCTGTTACTTGTCTTGCTCTGCTGCTGCTACTACTACTGTTGCTACTGCTGTTACTTGTCTTGCTCTGCTACTGCTACTACTGTTGCTACTGCTGTTACTTGTTTTGCTCTGCTGCTACTGTTGCTACTACTGTCGCTTGCTACTGTTGCTACTTGCTACTGCCGTCACTACCGCTGTTCCTTGCCACTACTATTGCTCGGTACACTGCCGTTACTCACTACTTTGCTGTTACTATTGTGCTTGCAGATACTAATCTTTCAGGTGTGGTTGAATCTGACAAATTCAGCTGCTAATACTCGAGAGTATTCTCTCACCTCCTTTCGGCGATCTACAAATTGGGTCGAATACTCTACCCTAAAAAACTGCTGCGAACCCACGCGCTGGTGGGCCATCAACAACATTCTTCCAGTTTCATTGCCGGGGAGTGCTAGCAGCATTCTTCTGGTGCCGTTGCAGGAGAAGGTTCGTTGTCATAAGCATTTGTCTAGCTAACACTAGAGATTGCAGGTTCAGCACTTTTCTGGAGCCATTGCAAGGGAAGCACATCTGACGTCAGGAACATGCAATGATCTTTCGTGACATCATCGTGCCCTTCAAGAAGATCTATGTCCTAGTGCAGTGGATCGACCTCGCCCACCTTCGGCGGCATCAGGACTACTTTGGCAAGGCTCTCTCCTTGGTTGACAAGCTTGGCATTACAGATATCATCACCTTCAGAAAGGACTTCGATCCAAATGTTGTGGCCCAGTTTTATGTCACTGTTCACTTTCAACCTGATGACGAGCGCACCATGACCTGGATGACCGGTAGTCAGAAGCTGACTGGTACCTGGGCGGAGTTCATGCAGCTCCTAAACGTCGACTTCCAGGGGCAAGAAAATGTTCTTGGGCTGCATCCTCATGCTCCAGCTTCGTCTACTTCCACCCCCAAGGATAGGCTGCAACATCTTTACATCAAAAAAGGTGTGCTCCCCATGCATCTGGATATCATGCATCGGATCTTCCACAACACCCTGTTCCTTCGTATTGGCAACAAGGACAAGGTGCATGGACATCTGGCTGAGATACTTCTGCTGTGTGAGGAGGCAAGGACTAAGGACACTGCGCCTCTCGACATATCTGATGTGATGTTCCATGAGCTCTGGAATTGCATCATGAACCGTAAGGTTCCCATCTACGGGCCTTACCTGTTCGCCTTTATTCAGAAGAAGTGGAAAGATACATATCTGATAGAGCCCCTCCCTGTTGAAGCTGACTATTTTGTGCATGATCCTATCAAACTGCATGTAAAGGATAAATGGGCCAACCCCTCAACTTCTTCTCAGCCCATGGATACGGACACAGAGACTGCTGCTGGAGGAGGACCTGCTTCGCATACCCGCTCTTCTGCCATGCCATCTTGGGCTGTGAAGCTGAAGGATCAGATGAAGACTCTCTTTTGTATGCAGGCCAAGGGGCAGTATTAGTCTCATGTGGCCCAGAAGGAGAACGGTGAGAGGCACAAGCGTGTCTTAAGGACACTTGATGTGGCAATCTCAAGTGGCTCAGAGGACGACATCACTCGAGAGACTGACTGGATGAGGGCTCAAGGTTACCAGTGGAATGGGTCTGATGCTGAGGAGGAGGTTTCTGAGGAGGACATTGAGGAGGAGCAGGACGAGCAGGATCCGGATGCCACGGATGAGTCTAAGGATGTGGAGTGACCACCTGTGTCTTAGGTGTGCCCCTTTTTGGTGTTTTGGTGCCAAAGGGGGAGAGAGTCTAGGAGTTGGATTTGCTTGCTTTATCTTTATCGTGTTTGCTTTGAACTTGGTTTGATCGTATTTGCTATCTTTACTAGGTCTGACTAAGATTTGTGTGGAGTTTGCCACAACCTTGTTTGTAAAGGTTCGGTTGCCGCCTTCAAGAGCACCTATAGTGGAATCACGGCACCTTGCATTGTGTGAGGGCGTGAGGAGAATATGGTGGCCCTAGTGGCTTATTGATGAGCATTGTGCCTCCATACCTCTCCAACGGAGACGTACTTCCTATCAAAGGGAAGGAACTTCGGTAACACATCCTCGTCTTCATTGGTTCCACTTGCGGCTATCTCTAATCTTTACATTGTGTATGTTTTTGTTGTAGACTATTTCTTACTTGCCTTAGCGTTATAGTTGGTAGCATCATATAGGGTCATCACCTAGTTGTCATTTTAGAGAACCTTTATGTTGCTAACCCTAACTTGTGAAGAATAATTAAAAAGTGGTCATTGCCTATTCACCCCCCCTCTAGTCAACCATATCGATCCTTTCAATTGGTGCCATCCCTTCTGATGTACATCACAAGTATCATTCACAAGGGCACGCGACAGTGTCCCCGATGTGTGTGAAAACAGCCCATGGTCGTACTTTCTGACACGGCCTCTTGTAGAGAGTGACCAGGTCACTCCCTCCACTAGTAATGAGGGCTCTCAACTAGTACCGACCATAGTAATCAACAAAGCTATGTCCCATAAGGGATATCGTGGTCGTACATATAAAGTTGGAGTAACGGTCGCAACTTAAACCAATCCATTTTTGAAACCACACACTCACTTGCCTTGGTAAAGCACTTCTTTCTCAAGTGGTTGCCTAGCTCAGCACCATCTCCCTCGGGTATTAGTGGCACCCGGCGGGGTTTTTCAAAAGTCTTTGAAAACAGCGATGTTTCCAACACCATGCAAAATCCCATCCCATTTGCGTAGCAACTACATAGCATCCTAACTACCGTCGGCGTTCTGGGGATGGTGGTACCCAGACTTGCTTGCCTGTGGCCCAGGGTTGGCCCACTTCATCAACCAAAAACCAACAGGCCCGGCACCACTCAAGGCAAGGCAAGGCCCTTGTGAGGGGCCAAGCCTCCCGAGGAAGAACAACATCAAGACCCGCAGGGGGCCTCCTCACGACCCCTATGAAGCGGCGGATATTCTGAGACGAGGCCCGGCCTCAGGAGTCTAGGATGACGCGGGGAAGGACATGCGAGCAGCTGACAGCACGACGGTGCAGTCCCCGTTTAGTGCAAAGGGGCCGAGGACGCACGCAGGTCTCCAATGCATCTCCCAAAGGATTCCATTCTGGTTCAACAAGGCCACCACCTCCCGCCAACAGGACGGACGTCATCCCTGGACCCGTCCCTACTGCGTTGACAGCCACTTTGCACGCAAAGATTACTTTTTTTGACATGGGAAGCACGTTCCCATCTCCCCCTTTAAAATTGGCAACTGTGGGATCCCTTCCCGCCAAAACGATAAGGTAAGAGGACCTGTGCCACCTCTATATGTAGAGAGTAGGTTACTTCATAGGGAAGATATACATTCATTCGCCCACCTGCACCACGTAAAGGCCACCCAGCCTCCGGAGGCTCTCGAACACTTTACTTGTTCATCCACCAACCTCCACGAGAAGCAATCCACTAAAGCAGGAGTAGGGTATTATGCTTCTCAGCGGCCCGAACCTGGGTAAACTGCCGTGTTCTGTGTCTTCCTCACCATCGAGTGAGTTCCCCGCCATTCCCAGCGAGTAGCGAGTTAGGTGAGGCGAGCCAGTGAGAGATCTGCGTGCAGGCCCGTGAGTTCGAATATTTAGGGATTTGCAGAGCCCGAAATTCAACGACTACTTCCCACCCGCACAACCCCCATAGGAAGGTAGGGCCATGCCTTGTGCAAGTATCAATGAGGAGTTATCGGAGACAACCCACCATGGTGGTCACCGATTTAACATGATTCAAGTGCAACAAAGTAAAGTGCCATATGACATGCATAAAAATGGTTTCTTAGACATGGTCAAAGGGCTACTTGCCTAGTTCAGCAAAGTCTTCGAGGTCTTCACGAGCTTCTAGTCAAACTGCGAGCACTTCGTCTACTTCGTCAACTACCATCACAAACAACCACAATCAGCAACACAACAAGCAGAAAATAAAAGTGTTGTGTAAATAAGAGTTTTATTTTCCTTGGACACCTCTCGTCACAAGAAAAATACCTAAAGTGGTACTACTTGATTGGATCAATAATGGTTTTAAAATTTGGAAATGGAGGGATTTATGATTTTATAGGAAGTGTAAAGAAAGTATTTTCCTAAAAATTAGTGGAGGCACTCATTAAATAGGGGCATCATTTTAGAAGAACCTAGAAAGTGGTCTCACTAGATTTGGATTTGGGATGAGTTTCCTATGAATTTCTTAAGATGAACTAAATGGGAAAAGAGTTATTTATTTGATCTAGAAGATTCAATGCATGGTAAAAGTGTTATACATGATTAAATAAATAGGGCATGATTTTTAGAGCATCTAAAAATTCGAATCATTCCATTTTGAGTTGATTTGGATGCTCTTAGAATTTTGCAAAGTGGCCACTAATAGTTTAAATTTGAATTTGAATTTAACAGTATAAAAAGGTGCTATGAAAAAATATGGAAGTGGTACCATTAAATAGATTGGGAATTTAGAGAACTATATGGGAGTTGTAAGCATTGAATTTGTATCAATTTTCAATTCTTTGGAATTTGTTCAAGGTACTCATAATTGGAAAAAAGAAAACGCTACTCCTCATTTGGGCCCGAAGGCGTCACCCAAGCCGGCCCACAAGGAAATCCATTCGTGGAATACGTCTCCACTTACGCAGCGAAACAGTACACACACGACCGACAGATTTTAATCTGACGGGTGGCCCCACCCGTCAGGGAGAGGCAAGGAGCAAAGAGGCTGACAGGTGGACCCCGCGGTGGTCTTCTACCTTGGGATATGGAGGAGGCGGGCCTCATCGGCAGCATTCCTGGCGGTGTCTCAAGGCGGCAAGGGCACATGGGTGGTTTGGGAGCTCACGCGCTTCCAGTGGAGGTGGGCTTTGTCTTTGATGGTGACGAAATCGTCACCGGCGTTGCGTCCGTGCGGTGGCGCTCGACGAGCTGGTCGGTCTGCTCGATCCGAGGGGGTCCTTGGATTAGAAGGAGGAAAGAGGTCAGTGGCTTAGTGTAGTTCCAAAGGAGGAGAAATGGGGTTGATGGGAGGCCTCTACCGCGTGGTTGCTAGCGACCCGAGGCGGCGAGCTCCGGCTGGATCCCTTGTGTTGGAGCTCCAAAACGAAGGGGGCGAGGTGCCGGGGCATAACTGGGAGTGTGGGGAGGGTGGGAACAGAGAGAGATGGCCTCGGGGTTGCCCTTTATAGAGTTGTTGGGGATCCCATGGACGAGGTTTATGGATGGCCGCGGGATTGGCTCTGGGGCGCGAGAGAGGGAGCAGGGCGAGGTCAGAGGCGTCGCATGTGTGAGGCTCCTGGTTGGCCGAGCTAGCGATGCTTGACACGCACGGGAGGGAGAGGTGAGAGGAAGAGAGAGGAGGGGGACAGGAGGTGTCATGTCCTGGATGTTGAGGGCGTCGTGCAGGCGAGGGAGAGGGGCTCGAGGTGGTCAGGAAGTGGGGATGGGTGCCGTCTGTAGTGCAGGTGTAAACTATAGTGCTCTAGAGCGCCCAAATGGCAAGCCATGGCATTTCATTGGCGATTTGTGTGGGTGTTCTGGGAATGGGGATACCCAGACCTGGCTGCATGTGGCCCAGGGCGGGTCCACTTCATCAAGCAACCAACAGGATCGACACCACTTAAGGTAAGGCCCTCGTGAGGGGCCAAGTCTCACGAGGAGGAACGGCATCGAGATACGCGGGGCGGGGGGGGGGGGGCTCCTCAGGACCCCTCCGGAGCGGCGGATATTCCGAGGCTAGGCACGGCCTCAGGAGTCAAGGATGACGCAAGGAAAGGACAGGTGAGTAGTAGACAGCGGAGCGAAGAAGTTTCCCCTTCAGTGGAAAGGGGGAAGGACGTACCAGGGCCCCAAAGGCATCTTCCAAAGGTTTCCCTTGAGGTGCAACATGGCCCTCGCAGCCCGTGAGCATGACAAACGTCATCCCCGGGCCCATCCCTGCACTGCAGGCAGCCACTTTCCAGGTGAAGACCACAGTGGCCCGAACCTGGGTAAACTGGTGTTTCGTGTGTTTCCTTCACCATCGAGTGAGTTTCCTCCCATACGAAGCGAGTAGCGAGCTAGGTGAGGGAAATCAGTGAGAGATCTTCGTACACGCCCCTGCGTTCGAATCTTTAGGATTTTTGCGGAGCCCGAAATTCGACATTTGGCGCGCTAGGTAGATGGCGTGTCAAGGTCTTCTCCAGGTTCCGTCTTCACCAAGCTTCGTCGCTCCGATGGCTGATGCTTGCCGGGCTCGCGCCGAACGCCGTGCCGCCCGCGTCGCTCAGACGGCGCCACTAGGCCCCGCCGGCGCACGCCGGTCACCATCGCCCGTGGCGAACACCACCACGGGCCACGACGCTCAAGGACAACAGGGCTCCTCCCAGACGGCTACCCAGCACCGTGTTGGCCGCACCGCCACTCCGTCGCTCGTCCGGGCCTCCGGGGCGACCTCGCACGACCGACCGGAGATGCAACACGGACAGTGCATGCTTGCCATGGCCACCAAGTTGCTCCGCTACCGGCCCGCCCCTGACCTCCACCACGACTGGTTCCAGCGCATCAAGGAGCTCGTTACCGCCGCCGTGACTCCGCAACACTCTCATGTTCGTTTTGGCCCCGGCCGTCCCAACCAAACGACGAGGAACAAGATGCGTCACCCCCATCACCGCAACGAGATGTGCGTCCCGAGACCAGAGAGGAAGCTTGTCCCCGCAACCAACCTCACGAGCCCAGGGCGCGGCCAGGAGATTAAGCCAGTTGTCAGGTGGTTCCTCGGCCCGCGCTGAAGCGCGCGCGCCCCTGGTGGTGCAACTCCCGCATCGTGAGCACATCCCGCTCGATGCAGACAAAGTGGAGCAACAAGATCCGACTGCTCCAGTGCGCTTCGCACGTGTCGGACCAGTGGGATGCCTCGCCATCGCCCCTGAATTCTACCCAACTACGTGTCCCTGCAAGTTCAAGCCCGACCTACCCCTGCGCTACGACGGCACCCTGGACCCGGCAAAGTTCCTGCAACTTTACATGCTGAGCATCAGGGTGATAGGAGGAGGCGACAAGCTCATGGCATGTTGGTTCCCCATGGCGCTCAAGGGGGGTGTGCTCTCTTGGCTGCTCAACCTCCCGAAGGCGTACCTCGTGGGATAGCCTGCACGAGCGCTTCATCACCAACTTCCAGGGCACTCGCGACCGCGCCCTTACCGTGAAAGACCTGTGGCGCATCAAGCTGTAGGAGGAGGAGACCCTGCACAAGTTCATACAATGCTTCACGGTCATGCGCCTAAAGATCCCCATGGCGTCAGACGAAGCCATCATCTCGGCCTTCTCCAATGGAGTCACCGACCTCAAGATGAAGGAGGAGCTCGCCATGAGCGACGAAATAAGCACCGCACTGGAGATGTTCAACTTGGAAAACAAGTGCGCCAGGGCTGAGGAAGGTCGCAGGTCTCTCCTCGGTCCTCAGGCGGTGGAACCAGAAGAGAACAAGGCCAAGAACAAGGAGGTGAAGCACTGATAGCCCACAAGTATAGGGGATCGCAACAATTATCGAGGGTAGAGTATTCAACCCAAATTTGTTGATTCGACACAAGGGGAAGCCAAAGAATATTCTCGAGTATTAGCAGTAGAGTTGTCAATTCAACCACACCTGAAAGACCTAGTATCCGTAGCAAAGTTTCAGTAGCAAAGTAGTGTGATAGCAATGGTAGCAACGGTAACAGTAGCAGTAGTGACAGCAGTAGCGATAACAATAGTAGCAGTGACAGCAGTAGCGGTAAAGTAACATAGCAAGGACCAATAGGAAAAACTCGTTGGCATTGGAGCGGTGATGGATAATTATGTCGGATGACATTGATCATGTATCAGTTATAACATGGGGTGATTTGTAACTAGCTCTAGTTCATCAATGTAATGTAGGCATGTATTTCGTATATAGTCATACGTGCTTACGGAAAAGAACTTGCATGACATCTATTGTCCATTCCTCCCGTGGCAGCGGGGTCCTAATGGAAACTAAGGGATATTAAGGTCTCCTTTTAATAGAGAACCGGAACAAAGCATTAGCACTTAGTGAATACATGAACTCCTCATACTATGGTCATCTTCGGGAGTGGCTCCGGCTATTGTCACTCCGGGGTTGCCGGGTCATAACACATAGTAGGTGACTACAACTTGCAAGATAGGATCAAGAACACACATATATTGATGAAAACATAATAGGTTCAGATCTGCAATCATGGCACTCGGGCCCTAGTGACAAGCATTAAACATAGCAAAGTAGTAGCAACATCAATCTCAAAACATAGTGGATAATAGGGATCAAACCCCATCAAAACTAACTCGATTACATGATAGTTCTCATCCAACCCATCACCGTGCAGCAAGCCTACGATGAGATTACTCACAAACGGTGAAGAGCATCATGGAATTGGCGATGAAGGATGATTGGTGATGACGACGGCGATGATTTCTCTCTCCGGAACCCAGAACGGACTCCAGATCTGCCCTCGAGAGGAAGAACAGGTGGTGGCGGTGGCTCTGTGTCGTAAAACGCGATGACCTCTTCTCTCTTAATTTTTTCTGGGCGAGAGAGGCTATATAGAGATGGAGTTGGAGGCGGCGGAGCCACGAGGGCCTCACAAGCCTGCGAGGTGTGGCCGGGGGGGGGGGGGGCGCCTCCTGGGCTTGTGGGCTCCTGGATCCGTACCTCCAGGTAATTCTTGCGCGAGTATTTTTTATATATTACACAAAAAATCCTTGTAAATTTCCAGGTCATTCCGAGAACTTTTATTTCTGCGCAAAAACAACACCATGGCAATTCAGCTGAAAACAGAGTCAATCCGGGTTAGTTCCATTCAAATCATGCAAATTAGAGTCCAAAACAAGGGCAAAAGAGTTTGGAAAAGCAGATACGATGGAGACGTATCAACTCCCCCAAGCTTAAAGCCTTGCTTGTCCTCAAGCAATTCAGTTGACAAACTGAAAGAGACAAAAGAAAAACTTTTACGAACTCTGTTTGATCTTGTTGTTGTCATTATGTCTAACTCATATTCGGATTTTCAGCAAGATCATAAGCTAACCACATAAGGAATGACATTTAGGTCTCATGGTAAACTCATATCAATGGCAAAATCAACTATCGAGGTAACCCCTATCAGCCCAGCTTCTTCTTCACAGGACTTATCCTTCCGCTCTCCTGCTCCATCCAAGAAGGGGTCCCGCAAGAAGGCCACCCCGGTGGTGGACTCCTCGGTGAGGCGGTGTACTCGTGGCTCAATCAAGCACGACGACTTCAAGCCAATTCTGCAAGAGCTACCTGCACACATCCCCAAGAAAAGGAAGCCGAAAGCCAAGCCTATGTCCTCAACGTCACAGGAGTCTGAAGATGTACCTCCTGCCACTCCTATCCCAGTGATCCAAGAGGTAGGGCAGTCATTGGGCATAGCCCCGGAGAAGCTCACGGTGGATCGACTTATGGAAGATCCTGCTGACTCTGCGCCCACATCTTCTGATGTTTAATCCGCCCATGTTAAGCTGTTACTGTACTGGTTTTATGTATTGTCGAACTTCTGCTATCGTTTGGTGCTTGAAACTTCGGTTGCAGTGGCTATTACATAGCCTTGCTTTTTCTATATCTCTAATTTGCAATGGATAGTCGTTCCACGAGGAGTTGGCGTGTGTTGTGATGGAATGTGCGTGGCCTCAATTCGGATCATAGACAACGGGCAGTCCGTAACAAAATCAATGAGAGCCTTGCTGCGGTGGTCTGCTTGCAGGAAACAAAGATGCAGTCTATCGAGTTTCGAGCAGTTAAAGGTTTCTGCCCCAAACGTTTTGATCAATTTGCTTACTCCCCTTCCAGGGGTGCATCAGGAGGGCTCATCACCCTTTGGAACTCTTCCATTCTCACTGGTCACTTAGTACAGTGCACCCCATATGGCTTGATCACCTCCTTTACCTCAAATCACACAGGTGAATCATGGACTTTGGTTAATGTCTACGGACCATGTCAAGGGGAGGCCCGTGATCTTTTTGTTGCTGGCTTTACAATCCTCATATCCCCACTGGGGCTAACTGGCTACTCCTTGGGGACTTTAATTTCATTAGATCCCCTGACAACAGAAACCTCCCTGGGGCTGATGTAAATGACATGTTCATCTTCAATGAAATTATTGGGCATTTGGGATTATTGGAGCTTCCCATCAAAGGTAGATCCTACACTTGGTCCAATATGCAGGACACCCCTCTTCTGGAGCAGCTGGACTGGTTCTTTACATCCACCAACTGGATCTCCTCTTATCCTCTCACCCAAGTGCTCCCTCTGGCAAAGACTGCATCTGATCATGTGCCTTGTGTGGTCACTGTTAACACCTCCATCCCCAAATGCAACTTATTTCGTTTTGAGAACTACTGGGTTGAAATGGAGGGCTTCATCGAATGTGTGCAACAATCATGGCTCATTCCTTCAAGAAAGACTCACATCTCTGCTATTATCATGGATAAGATGAAGCATCTTAGGCAGGCTCTGAAGAAATGGCAGACGTCTCTGTCTCAGTTAAAACACCTTATTTCCAGATGCAATCAAGTGGTGCTATGCTTGGATGAGCTTGAAGAGCTGAGGTACTTATTCAGGCCGGAAGCTAATTTCAGGAAAATTGTCAAATTGCATTTGGAACATCTGCTACACCTTCAGTGTTTATACTGGAAGAAGAGAGCCACTATTCGTTTTGTTAAAGTTGGTGAGGAAAACACTAAGTTCTTTCATGCTATGGCCACTGAACGGTATAGGAAGAATTCCATTGCCTCTCTCAAGTTAAATGATGGTTCTATTATCTCTGATCATGATCAAATTGCTGCATGCTTCTGGGCATCTTTCAAAGATCGAATGGGAACTTCTCTTTGCATTAATATGGCATTTGACTTACACTCCCTACTGGATGAAGTTCAGGGACTAGATACTCTCACAGAACCTTTTTCCAAGTCTGAGATGGATAAAACTGTGCATGATATGCCTACTGACAAAGCTCCAGGGCCTGATGGTTTCAATGGGCTTTTTTTTCAAGAAATGCTGGCACATTATCTCCCCTGAGTTTTATCAGCTTGCTGCTGAATTTCATGCTGGCCATGCCCAGCTGGTAAACATGAATTCTTCCTATATTACACTCATTCCCAAAAATAGGTCACCTGAACATGTGGGAGATTACAGGCCAATATCTCTTACTGGAATGGGTCTTAAATTTTTGTCAAAAATGCTTGCCAATCGGTTACAATTGCAGATTGTTAAATGTCTTCACAAGAATCAGTACGGTTTTATCAAGTCTACGACTATTCAGGATTGTGTGGGCTGGACTCTTGAATATCTGCACCAATGTCATCAATCCAAGAAGCCTATAGTTATCCTTAAGCTGGATTTTGAAAAGGCATTTGATTCTGTGGAGCATGAATTCATCTTCCAGATTCTTAAAGCCAAGGGCTTCAATGATCGATGGATCCTTTGGGTTAGGCAGCTTCTAGCCTCGGGATCTTCTTCAGTACTAATCAATGGTGTGCCTGGGAAGAAGTTCATGTGTAAAAAAGGTGTCAGACAGGGAGATCCTTTGTCCCCATTGCTGTTTGCTATTGCTGCTGACTTTCTACAAACTCTGGTGAATCAACTGCTGGTGGATGGACTGATCCAGTTGCCTATACCTACCCATGATAAAGATTACCCTATAGTGCAATATGCTGATGATACTCTCATCATCCTACCAGCTGACAAATCACAGTTGTTGCAGCTTAAGAAAATGCTTTTGCTTTTCTCTCAGTCCAGTGGATTACAGGTGAATTATCACAAGTCTGCACTCCTACCTGTCAACACTCCTTCTCAGCATCTGCAGGATCTGGCAGACTCCATTGGTTGTAAAGTGGGATCTCTACCCTTCACATATCTGGGACTGCCGGTTGGAACAACTAAACCTCGCATCATTGATCTCATGCCTCTGGTGGATAAAATGGAAAGAAGGCTCAGTGCTAGTTCCTCATTTCTTGCTCAGGGGGGCAGACTGCAATATGTAAACTCAGCACTGTCTGTTGTTCCCCTTTTCTTCCTATGCAGCCTGGATATACCACTAGGTATACTGAAGAAATTGGAGCGGATTCAACGGCAATGTCTATGGAGAAGAAATGGGAATGATCATGCACCCTCTCTTGCTGCTTGGCCCCTGGTGTGCAGGCCCAAAAATAAAGGGGGGGTTAGGGATTGTGAATTTAGCCGTTCAGAATGAAGCTCTCCTGCTCAAACATGCTGATAAATTCCTTAATCATGCTGATATCCCTTGGGTTCATCTGATTTGGAACACTTACTATCATAACACTGTACCTCAGGGTACTGCACTTTGTGGCTCCTTTTGGTGGAAAGACATATGCAAACGTCTTGACCAATTCAGATCTGTTACCTATGTTTTGCCTAATAAGGGTGATTCCTTCTTGTTTTGGTCTGATTCCTGGTTACTTGGCAAATCCACTATGCCATTGGCAGCTAGATTCCAACGATTGTTCTCATTTGTGGCTGACCCTTTCTGCACAGCTCAAGAAGTCTTTGTTTCTTTTTCTGAGGACCGTATGCTATCTATGTTTCACCTCCCACTATCTGCTCAAGCTTATCAGGAACTGACTGCTGTCCAATCTTTACTTCTGGACCTGGACCTTGATCATCAGGCCTTTGACATATGGGTATAGCGTAAGGATGCTAAGGTCTACACACCTAAGGCCTACTATGTTCATGTTCATAGCAGTATTGTACCTAACCCTTTGCTTAACTGGATCTGGAAAAGCTGTTGTACCATGAAAGTTAAGATGTTTGCCTGGATGCTCATTATGGACAGGCTGAACACACAGGACATGCTGGAAAGGCGTCACTGGAAGGTTTCTGATTCTAATCTCTGTGTGTTATGCCATGGCCGAGTCAAGGAAGACAGAGACCATTTATTCTTCACATGCCTGTTCAGCAACATGGTTTGGAACTACCTACAGATCACTTGGCAGGGGTCATCTATGTGGACTGCTACTGCTGCAGCTAGAAAGAACTTCCCTCATCCATTCTTTGCTGAGGTTGTTTTCACTGCCTGTTGGAACATCTGGATCACCAGAAATGCAAAGGTCTTCAACCAGGAATAGCCAAAGTTCAGGAAATGGAGAGCTGGATTTATTCATGACATTTCTTTGTTAGCTCATAGAATTTAGGCTAGCTTTAGGGATGATCTCCTTAAGTGGATTTCCTTTTTACCTCCTTGAGGTCTGTATCCCTCAGCTCCTCCCCCCTCTGTACATTCTACAACCTCTCTTGTACATACAGTTTTCATAGTTGCAATACAGAAAATGGCTGTGGGGGGTTTTCCCTACAGTAGCCGGTCAAAAAAAAAAATCAACTATCGAGCAATAATAATAAGTTTCAAACGTCAACACTTCAATCAAATCAATCATCAAGCAATATGAACAGATGGTATCTCGCAAACTCTTTTTGAGACCGCAAAACATAAATGCAGAGCACCTTCGAAGACCAAGGGCTGACTGAACATTGTAATTCATGGCAAAGAAGATCCAGTCACAGTCATACTCAATAACAATTAAAAGCAAAGCATAAAAATGACGGAGGTGCTCTCTAATTGGTTCTTTTATAAGGAGAGGATGACTCAATAGAAACATAAATTGATAGGACCTTCGCAGAAGGAAGCATTGATTTGCAAAGGTGCCAGACCTCAAGCTTTGAAGATAGAGATTAATAATTTTGGGTGGCATGCTTTCATTGTCAACGCGATGACCAAGAGTTTTCACTATCTTCCATGCTACACAAATTATAGGCGGTTCCCAAACAGAAAAGTAAAGTTTTGACTCCCTCACCACCGATCAATCACACTCCACGACTAGACGAATCCTCGGGTGTCGTCCATACCAACAACAATCCAGGGTGAGTTTTGTTTGCAATTATATTTTTGTTTTGAGCATGGAACTGGGCATTCCAATTACCGGCCCCTTTCTTGTGAGTGATAGTGAATAAACACGTATCGAGGATAAAATGCCTAGCATGGAAGATACTGACCGCCCCTTGTCACCACATGAGCGTTAGGGCATACAAAACAGATTATTTCTTGAAGATTTAGAGAGTGGCACATGCAAATTTACTTGGGACGGCAAGTAGATACCACATATAGGTAGGTATGGTGGACTCATATGGAACAACTTTGGGTTTATGGAAGTGGATGCACAAGCAGTATTCCCGCTTAGTACAAGTGAAGGCTAGCAAAAGACTGGGAAGCGACCAACTAGAGAGCGACAACAGTCATCAATATGCATTGAAATTAACCAACATTGAGTGCAAGCATGAGTAGGACATAAATCACCATAAACATGAATATCACAGAGGCTATGTTGATTTTGTTTCAACTACATGCGTGAACATGTGCCAAGTCAAGCCACTTGAATGATTCAAAGGGAGATACCATCCTATCATACTACATCATAATCATCTTGAAATTCATGTTGGCATCCAAGACAAACCATTATAAGCTCCTAGCTAATTAAGCATGGCATCAGAAACTATGATCTCAAAGTTGTAATTGCAAACATGTTTCTCTCATAACAAAGCTGAATTAGGAACGATGAGCTAGTCATATTTACAAAAACAAAATAGGTCAAGTTCATACCAGCTTTTCTAGGCTCAGTGACTTCATCATATATCGTCATTATTGCCTTTCACTTGCACGACCAAATGATGTGAATAATAATGAGAGTGTTGGTGCATAGGACTAAGATGGAATCTGCAAGCAAACACAGAGGAGAAGACAAAGTAATATGGCTCTTTGACGGATAAACAGATATGCATGTGAGAGCCACTAAATTTTTTAATCATGGTCTTCTACCTTGACCCAAAGAAAAAGAAAACCATTTACACGGGAATGCTCTCAACAAGCAAAATAAGAACGGGAAATATTTTTGGGTTTTCTTTTTAAACACCACTAAGCAAGCTGGAAATTAAACTTACAACTATTTTTTTTTTGTTTTTCTCAATTTAAACAAACACACGAGAAGAAAGAGAGAAAAAAATAAACTAGCATGGATGATAAAGTGGCAAGGTGTGAACACCGACTATCAAAGTGAAAGTGTGAGCATGAATATAAAGTCGGTGAGAAACACGTACTCCCCCAAGCTTAGGATTTTTGCCTAAGTTGGTCTACTCCCATGGAGGGAAATAACCATCTCTGGGGTACTTCGGAGTGTACTGAGGGTGCCACTACTGGGTGAGCTCTTCTGGCTCCCACTGATAAACTGGCGTCTGGTAATCAACTGGTAGCTCGGGCACGGGCGCCTATGGTGGCGCTATGACCCAATATGCGTAGATGTTCGAGGGCATAATAATGTACCTTCCTAGATGAAGATTGAACAAAGAAGGAGCAGGCAAAGTAATAGTCTCACGAGTACCATGGCTAAATACCAGGTTATAAATCATCCTCTTATTTATATCTTTATCAAGAAAGTCATGGCGAACCATGCTATCATAATCTAGATATCTCTCAGGAAGAAGCATCTCTTCTTCCTCGTATAGTCTAATACGTATCTCAAAATGTTTAGCAAGACGGGTAGCATAGGTACCTCCATAAACAACGCCTTTAGTACGGTTCATGTTCAACCGTTGAGCCACTATAGCGCCCAAGCTATAAGTTTTATCATTATAAAGAGCTTCGTGCAAAACCGCAAGATCTGATGAGCTAAGAGCCCCAGCTTTCCCACGACCAACCAAACATTTTCCCACGAATAATGAGAGATACCGAAGCACAGGAAAATGTACACTAGCAACTCTAGCGCAAGACACTACTCTCTCCTCTCCTACAACAATAGTATCAATGAAAGAGTCCAAGTCCTGTGGACGAGGTTCATGAATATCCCCAACATAAGGTAATTTGCAAACATTGCAAAAATCCTGAAGTGTCATGCGCTGGGGGATATCATATAACTTGAACTCAACCATAGGAGGACTCTTCCTTGGATAGAAATTAAAGCTTTGCACGAAAATATTAGTGAGGAGGAGGTATTGTGGACATTTATCCTCAACAAATGCGGTAAGGCCTGCGTTCTCCACCAAGTAATAAAAATCCTCATAAAGACCGGCATCGCGTAAGAACAAATCGCTTGGCCACTCGCACGCTCGAACTTCTGCAACTTGGGGGACCAGATACTTGGGTTTCTTCTTCTCATTTTCATCATCCTTGGGGTCACGGCTTGAAGAGCCTCTTAGGAACCTCCTCATCTTTTCCTTTTTCTTTCTCTCTACTACCCGTGTCAGGTTATCAAGACCATGTATTTCTTCAATAGGTGGTAGATTCTTAACATCTTCAGATTTAATACCTTTCTCTTGCATAGATTTCTTTGCTTCTTGCATATCTTCAGGACTGAGGAATATAATACCTCTCTTCTTCGGAGTTGGCTTTGGAGGTGGTTCGGGAATAGTCCAAGATTTATCATTGCTCAGGATATTATTCAATAGAATCTCAGCTTGTTCCTCAGTTCGTTCCCTGAAAACACAACCAACACAACTATCTAGGTGGTCCCTAGAAGCATCGGTTAGTACATTATAAAAGATATGAAGTATTTTATTTTTCTCAAGAGGGTGATCAGGCAAAGCATTAAGTAGCTGGACAAGCCTCCCCCAAGCTTGTGGGAGACTCGCGTCTTCAACTTGCACAAAGTTATATATATCCTGCAAGGAAGCTTGTTTCTTATGGGCAGGAAAATATTTCCCAGAGAAGTAGTAGATCATATCCTGGGGACTACGCACACAACCAGGAGCAAGAGAAGTAAAACAAGTCTTAGCGTCACCCTTTAGCGAGAAAGGAAACAACTTAAGGATATAATAATGGCGAATCTTTTCCTCACTTGTGAATAGGGTGGCTATATCGTGCACCTTAGTAAGATGTACTACAACTGTTTCAGACTCATAACCATGAAAAGGATCAGATTTGACCAAAGTGATTAACTTAGGATCGATAGAGAATTCAGTCACAAAGATGGGCGAAGTAGCAAACTTAGGATCGTATTTCGTTCTAGCATTCAGAGATTTTTCTTTCCACTTGCGCAATAAATTCTCAAGATCATAGCTATCCTTACAAGAAAGAAAGTCCTCAACTACCTCTCCCTTCATAAAATAACCCTCAGGTATATCAGGCAATTCATATCTAGGAGAGCTAATTCTAATAGGTGAAACAACAGGTTCTACTTCAATAATTTCAGCAGTTTCAGAAGTATCATCACATTCAGTAGCAACTCTAGCAATTTGTGCATCAAGGAATGCACCCAGTGGCAAAGCAGTATCAAGCAAAGCATCATCATAAGAATCATGGATAGCACAAGTAGCATCATCAAGCACAGGCGACACATCAGAATTTCTAGTAGGTGGTGGTGTCTCAGACATACTCATAACTGAAGGTGAATCAAGTGCAGAGCTAGATGGCAGTTCCTTACCCGTCCTCGTACTTGAGGGAAAGACTTTAGTTTTTGGATCTCTCGGATTACTCATAGTGATCAACAGACGTAAATCCCAAGCGACTCAGAGAATAGAGCTATACTTCCCCGGCAATGGCGCTAGAAAATTGTCTTGATAACCCACAAGTATAGGGGATCGCAATAGTTTTCGAGGGTAGAGTATTCAACCCAAATTTGTTGATTAGACACAAGGGTAAGCCAAATAATATTCTCGAGTATTAGAAGTTGAGCTGTCAATTCAACCACACCTGAAAGACTTAGTATTTGTAGCAAAGTTTCAGTAGCAAAGTAGTGTGATATCAATGGTAGCAAAGTTAACAATAGCAGCAGTGACAGCAGTAGAGATAACAATAGTAGCAGTGAAAGAAGTAGCGGTAAAGTAACGTAGCAAGGACCAGTAGGAAAAAGTCGTTGGCATTGGAGCGGTGATGGATAATTATGTTGGATGACATTCATCATGTATCAGTTATAACATGGGGTGATTTGTAACTAGCTCCAGTTCATCAATGTAATGTAGGCATGTATTTCGTATATAGTCATACGTGCTTATGGAAAAGAACTTGCATGACATCTATTGTCCATCCCTCCCGTGGCAGCGGGGTCCTAATGGAAACTAAGGGATATTAAGGTCTCCTTTTAATAGAGAACCGGAACAAAGCATTAGCACTTAGTGAATACATGAACTCCTCATACTATGGTCCTCTCCACGAGTGGTTCCCGCTATTGTCACTCCGGGGTTGCCGGGTCATAACACATAGTAGGTGACTACAACTTGCAAGATAGGATCAAGAACACACATATATTCATGAAAACATAATAGGTTCAGATATGAAATCATGGCACTCGGGCAGTAGTGACAAGCATTAAGCATAGCAAAGTAGTAGCAACATCAATCTCAGAACATAGTGGATACTAGGGATCAAACCCCATCAAAACTAACTCGATTATATGATAGATCTCATCCAACCCATCACCGTCCAGCAAGCCTATGATGAGATTACTCAAGAACGGTGAAGAGCATCATGGAATTGGCAATGAACGGTGAAGAGCATCTTGGCCCAGAACGGACTCCAGATCTACCCTCCAGAGGAAGAACAGGTGGTGGCTGCGGCTCTGTGTCGTAAAACACGATGAACTATTCTCTCTTTATTTTTTTGGGCGAGAGAGGCTATATAGAGCTGGAGTTGGAGGCGGCGGAGCCACGAGGGCCTCACAAGCCTGCCAGGCGCGGCCAGGGGGGGCCCGCGCCTCCTGGGCTTGTGGGCTCCTGGCTCCGTCCCTCTAGGTAATTCTTGCGCCAGTATTTTTATATATTCCACAAAAAATCCTCGTAAATTTCTAGGTCATTCCGAGAACTTTTATTTCTGTGCAAAAACAACACCATGGTAATTCTGCTGAAAATAGCGTGAGTCCGAGTTAGTTCCATTCAAATCATGCAAATTAGAGTCCAAAACAAGGGCAAAAGGGGTTTGGAAAAGTAGATATGATGGAGATGTATGAAGCGCAAGGCTCATGCGGTGCTCGCAGCCGAGCGTGAGGCGAAGTACGGCCGAGGAGGAGAGCGTCCATCACGAGGGGGGGGACAATGTGCATCTTCCATGGCACCAGCGGCCATGACACCTCTGAGTGCCAAGAGCTCCGACTGGCCCGTGCCGAGCATTTCAACAGGAACCCTCGACGGGGAGACAGAAGCCCCGCCCGTGGCAGAGGATGCAGGGACGACCAAGAGCCGCATCAGGGATGGCGTGAGTAGCCTCATGAATACCGTTGGCCTGGCCAGGCTCAGGAGGACCGTTGGCGCGGCCAGACTCAGGAGGACCGCTGGCGCGACGACCCTGAGGAGGGGCAACGACGTGGTCAGCCTTGTGAGGTCCGCCCTCGTGAGACTGGACCGCCTTCTCTGCGTCCACCACCCACGAGGAGGGACGAAGACAGGCAGGACGATGGGCCTGGGGGCTTCCAGGAGGTCAGGGCGGTGGCCTTCATCTTGCGCGGCGTCCAAACCCCAGCCTCCAACCGCGCCTTCAAGTAGTTCACACGGAGGTGAATGCCGCTCTCCCAAAACCTAAAGCGATGCGCCCCCTCATCTGGTCCCAGGCCACCGTCACCTTTGACCCAAGTGATCAGCTCAGGTGCTCGTTCATGGCCGGCAAGCTCCCCATGATGTGCACCCTGGCCATCAGCAACATCCTCGCCACCCAAACACTTATCGACAGTGGAGTGGGGTTCAACGTCCTCTCGGTCGAGACCTTCGAGAAACTCCAGCTGCAGTATGCACAACTTCTGCCGACCAAGCCCTTCTCAGGAGTCACAGAGGGGTCCACCATGCCCATCGGGCAGGTGCATCTACCAGTCACCTTCGGCGAGCGCAGGAACTACCACACTCAGATCATCGTCTTCCACGTCACCCACATCCACCTGTCGTACAACGCGATCCTTGGGTACCCGGATCTCACCAAGTTCATGGCAGTGACCCACAATGGCTACAACGTTCTCAATATGTCAGGGAGCGGCGGCATCATCAACATCGCCTGCGACGAGAAGGATGCCGTCTGCACCCTTGAGCGCGCCTACCGCGATGCGGCGGTCGAATACTTGGACGACGAAGGGGACGAGGTACCTCGCAAGGACCCACACAAGAAGAAGAAGGTGCTCCTCCTCACAGAGCGCGCTCGGACTTCAGGCGCTGAGCCCGGGGACGGGGCCATGCCTCCCATCGCATAGGAAGGTGCGGTCGGCACCCCCCTTGGGTCAGGCTTAGGGGCTTCCACCAGGGAGATCCCCGGTCTGATTAGTGAGGCAAGAATGGTTCTCGAGAACAACTCGAGGGTGAGCTCCGGCGCGCTGCTGCTCAGCTCTCGTGAGTCCGTCATGAGAGCAATCCGAGAACTTCGCGAGGCCCAAGCCGTGCGAGGCGGGGGCTGTCCTGCACCACCAATCGCAGCCGCCGTGGATGGCACGGTCGACCGGCCTCGCATTAGCATCAACTCGCTCGCAATCGACACAGCCGCGGCCCAAGGCCCTTTATGGCCCGCGCCAACTGAGCACCGGTGGGTGTACCTGCGCGCCGGTGCCTACATGCCCTTCGGGCTGGGGAACACGGCTGCCACCTATCAGCGGCTCCAGCGGGCCATGCTCATGCCTGGCCTGCTGGGGCGTGTCGAGGAATAGGAGGAGACGCTCGGGCCGAGCGAAGGCCCCGAGCCTTGGGAGACAGCGGACCCGCGAGGGTCACGACCACGGAGGCAGGAGATCGGACAACGACGGTGCTTTCGGCACTTCAGCGACATGGCCGCTAGGTGACTTATTGTTGGCTGCTGCGAGGTAACTTTTTGGCTCGCCTTGTCCGAGGGCGCCTGCAGGGCCATGCGGCCTCCAGGAGCTTAGGGCACTCCCAGATGCCACTTTCATTTAAGATTTTTTTAGTTGTTTCTACTTCACCTGTTTCGGACTCTAACGTTCTACTTTGTTTGCATTTTTGGGCGGTCGACCCCTGCTTGGGGGCTCCGCTCGAAGCTTATCCTTGCAGGTCGTCTGAGACATCAAACACCCAATCTCACTCCCAAAGAAAAGAAATCAACAGGGTTTACCAATGACCCAAAAGAAGCTCAGTCCACCAATAACTCGGGGGTAGGGACACTCGCGAGGCCAAAGCGTGCTCGCAACCTCCCAGATACACCCCCACCATGACACTCTCACGTAATAACGAGCCGAGGCTGTATACGCCCAGGCCCCCCCGAGGATGCGGAGGGGTCCATCCCACGCCTAGTGGTAGCCCTATGCTCCGCGCTGGGAAGAAGCTCAGTCCACCAATGACTCGGGGGTAGGGACACTCGCGAGGCCGAAACATCCTCACGACCTCCCAGATACACCCCACCGTGACACTCTCACGTAATAACGAGCCGAGGTTGTATATGCCCAGGGACCTCCAAGGACGCGGAGGGGTCCACTCCATGCCTATTGGAAGACCTATGCTCCGCGCTGGGTACAGATGGAGCTAATCAACATAGTCCGCCAATGATTATGCCCGCAGCAGGCACCAACACAGTTCTCCAATGACTATGCCCCCAGCTGGCACCAACACAGCCCACCAAGGGCTACACCCACAGCTTACAGGGAAATCAAAACAGTCCACCCGTGGCAACACCCATGCCCAGTGCGTGGGACAGACAGCTGGAGGTACAGGGTCGCTCGTACGTCAAGGGGGACCCCTGAGCATCGCGACTCAGGGGCCTAACTGCGCCCGTAGCCCCATCCCCCTTTGGGCTGTCCTTGGTTTCCGGTCGGTTCAATCGCGGGGAGGTACGCGTGGGGCGGGCCCTGCCGATGCAGGGCCTAGTGCGCTCAACAAGCCATCTCAGATCTCTTAGGGAGAACGCTGGAGTCACTCATAGGTCAAGGGGAACTCCTGAGCATCAGGACTCATGAGCTTGAACTGCACCCGTAGCCCCTTCCCCCTTTGGGCCGTCCTTGGTTTCCGGTCGGTCCAATCGCGGGGAGGTACACACGGGTGATGACCCACAAGTATAGGGGATCAATCGTAGTCCTTTCGATAAGTAAGAGTGTCAAACCCAACGAGGAGCAGAAGGATCTGACAAGTGGTTTTTAGCAAGGAAATATTTGCAAGCACTGAAATTATCGGTAACAAGTGATTATTTGGCGAGATGATTCGTAGCGAGCAACAAGTAACAAAAGTAGCAACGGTGCAGAAAAGTGGCCCAATCCCTTTTGTAGCAAGGGACAAGCCTGGACGAAGTCTTATAGGAGGAAAAACGCTCCTGAGGACACACGTGAATTTCTGTCACGCTAGTTTTCATCATGTTCATATGATTCGCGTTCGTTACTTTGATATTTTGATATGTGGGTGGACCGGTGCTTGGGTACTACCCTTACTTGGAGAAGCATCCCACTTATGATTAACCCCTCTCGCAAGCATCCGCAACTACGAAAGAAGAATTAAGACAAAGTCTAACCATAGCATTAAACTAGTGGATCCAAATCAGCCCTTACGAAGTAACACATAAACTAGGGTTTAAACTTATGTCACTCTAGCAACCCATCATCTACTTACTACTTCCCAATGACTTCCTCTAGGCCCAAATAATGGTGAAGTGTTATGTAGTCGACGTTCACATAACACTACTAGAGGAAAAACAACATACAAACAGCAAAATACCGAACGAATACCAAATTCACATGACTACTATTAGCATGACTTATCCCATGTCCTCAGGAACAAAAGTAACTACTCACAAAGCATAATCATATTCATGACCACAGAGGTAATGAGTAGCATCAAGGATCTGAACATAAACTCTTCTACCAAGTAATCCAACTAGCATCAACTACGAAGAGTAATTAACACTACTAGCAACCTTACAAGTACCAATCGGGGTCGCGACACGGAGATTGGTTACAAGAGATGAACTAGGGTTTGCATATGAGATGGTGCTGATGAAGATCTTGATGGTGACGAGTCCCCTCCGATGAGAGGAGTGTTGGTGATTATGATGGCGACGATTGCCCCCTCCGGGAGGGAAGTTTCCCCGGCAGGATCGTCCTGCCGGAGCTCTAGATTGGTTGTGCTCAAGTTCCGCCTCGTGGCGGCAACGAATCCATGAAAAACCTCCTCCCTGATTTTTTTTCTGTACGAAACCCTTCATATAGCAGAAGAGGTGGCCAGTGGGCCAGCAGGCTGCCCACAAGCCCCCTTGGCGCGGCCAGGGGGGTGGCCGCGCCAAGCAGGCTTGTGGCCACCTGCTGGCGCCCCTCTGGCGCTTCTTCGGCCCAGTATTTTTTATAAATCCGAAAAAAATCCTCGTTGATTTTTACGGTGTTTGGAGTTGCGCAGAATAGGTATCTCAACTTTGCTCCTTTTTCAGGCCAGAATTCCAGCTGCCGGCATTCTCCCTCTTCATATAAACCTTGCAAAATAAGAGATAAAAGGCATAAGTATTGTACCGTGAAGTGAAATAACAGCCCAAGAAGCGATAAATATCAACATGAAAACATGATGCAAAATGGACGTATCAACGTGGCAGGCCCTGCTGACGTGGAGTGTTGAAGGTGTTCTGAAGTTTTGCAATCCTCGTCGCGTTCTACTCATGAGGGCAGCTCGTGCATCAAGGGGGACTCCTGAGCATCGCGAGTCAGGGGCCTAACTGCGCTCGTAGCCCCTTCCCCCTTTGGATCCTCCTTTGTTTCCGGTCGGTCCAATCGCGGGGAGGTACGCGCGGGGCGGGCCCTGTCGACGCAAAGTAACACAACAAAGATGACAAGAATGAGGCAAAGAAAACATTCGAGCATTCAATTATTACAAGACTTGACAAGTTCATGAAAATGCAAATAAGTTTAACGCCTCCATTAGGGACGATGTGCATTGCAGGAAAAAGACACGGAGAAGAAATCAGGAGGATTCGCCGCCGGTCGCCCCCTCCAGAGGGGTTGGTCGTCGACGTCAGAAGCGTCGTCTTCCCCATCGTCGGCTTTAGCGCCACCTGGAGACAAAGGAGCTGCGACATGGGTGAATCTCCTCACCAACGCCTCCACGGGGCCCTTCACTGCCTCTACGGCGTGGTCGCGGGCCTCGGCAGGGACCAGCAGGATCACATAGCCGGGGTCAAATCCCGGCTCGCGAAAATGAAGCTGGCTGAAGATGCGTGTCGCAGCCACGAAGAAGAAGTCGCGGCACTTGGTGTCCAAGATCTTGTCTACCTGCACGACAACGCCCTCCAGTGCCATGACGATCCCCTTCGCAAGCGCGGCAAAGCCATCCTCCGGGGTGGATAGAGGCTCGTCGAACCCGTCCCGACAAAGGGAGCGGAGCGCCTTGTGAAGATCGAGCTCAACGTCAGGGAAGCAGGCCAGCTCCGCAGCCTTCTTCTCCTCGGCCGCGACGCGGGCTACCTCCTCGGCATCAAGGAAGGCCTTCCTCGAGGTGGCCTCCTTCTCCTGCTCCTCCAAGCGGGCCTGCTTCGTGCCGAGGCGATTCGCCTCCTGGGAGAGCCCTCCCTCCCGGGCGGCGACCTTGGCCTCGCAGGCCTTAAGCTCCTCCTCCTGTAGGCGATGTTGTTCGGCTAGTTTGGCATGCTCCCCTTGGAGGGCCTGCAGGCGGTCCTCCACCTCTTCGTAGCGTTCGGCAGCTGCCTTGGCTTCCTTCAGCGCCTCCTCACGCACAACGCGTGCAGCCATGGACTCCCTCTCGCCTTTCCCCATCTCGACTACGACATTGCCTAGGGCAATCAAGGCAGTGTTCAGGACACCCTGGGTGAATACCGAGGTCCTCTAGACCTCCTCCTGAAGAGCCTCCAATATTGTCGCACGCGGTGCCGTCAGGTAGGCAGTGTCACGAGGAATAGGCTGCATGGAGGTTGCAGGCATTGGTGCATCAGCAGGCTAAGGGCCCTCCAGAGCCTGCCTCTCGGGCAACGACATCACCATGACTGCCTCAGGGCACTTCAGGGGCTCGGGGGGGGCACAATGATCAAGGCCTGGAGGTTTCCTTGTGAGCCTCCCCCTCTCCATCCGCAAACGATGACGCGTTGAAGAGAACTGGCGGTGCATCAGGAGTCGCCTTCGGCTTGACGCCGGACTTCTTTCTCCTCGCCTTTGCCTAGACGGCATCCTTGGACATCAGGAAAAACAGGGAATCAACAAAGCGCGGACTTCAAACGCACATAGCATGCCAAGACAAGCGACTTACTCCTCGGGGTCAATGCACCTTTTCCTCTTCGCCGCCCCCGTGCCGGCGGGAGCAACAGGACCCCCCACGGAGGGGGGCTGCCCGGTGCCTTAGGTTTTCCACCGGTGGAGGTGGGATGCGCCAAGGATGACCCAACCTCGCACTTCTAGGGGCGGGCACGCACGCAGACCTCATAGCGCACGGGGTCAACGAGGGTTCCCTGGAGGCCGGATCGGGCACGAGGGAACCCCGCGGAGACCTCACCGGCGGCATCATCATCTGTGAGCTCGTGCAGAAGGACAAGCTGTGATGGAAGGGGCGCGCTTGCCAAGCACTCCTCGGCGGTCTTCTCCGAATCCCCCTCACCGGAGGTATTGCCGGATGACACCTCTACCGGACCGGAGCCTGCGGCTGGGATGAGATCACACTCATCAAAGACATGCAACATGGCAATCACGTCGGCCCGATCGTCAAGCACTCCTTCACTATCATCCCACCAGTCAGCCTCTTGGCGCTGATGTCGCAGGAGAAGCACTCTAGGACGAGCGCGACCCGAGGGTCGGAAAGCTTCGCCGAGCTCCATGCGAAGGTCTTGTAAGTGCATCTAACGCCCTTAGTGATTTTGGTGGTTTGAAGACTTATAGGTTAAGTATCTAATGTGTTTATAAGTGTACACAGATCTATAAGTCGCTGAGGAGTTTGAGTTATACGATGAATATCGACCCCTAAAAATGTATATCTTCGGCTGAAGAAATTGATCTTATGCTGAAGATTTGGATCGCAAATAAATTGGAATGAAATTGATATTCCTCATGAAGATACTGAAGATGAGGAACTCGGTGTGTCCTGAAGAAAATCAGTCTGAAGACTTTGAAGCATGAAGACTTTCTTTCTGTTTGATTTTCTTCACTCTTGAGTTGTAGGAACATCGTACTGTTAAAGGGGTTCGAGGTAATACTACGGAATGAATTTCCTCATCATGCTCAACCCAAGCCTAATCCTACAAAAGCCTCAAGTGAGGAATATGAAAGACATGAGGACTCTCACAATTGAGAGTCCCGACCGTTGCTGCGATTCGCTCCACCTCACTGATCTTATCCACACCAACAGTCATAATATTTAGGGCCATTTATGTCAAATCATGTCGGGATGCTCACAGGCTATAAATAGTCGCCCCCACAACCATTAGCTGGTTGGCTGCTCCGCGAGAAACTGACACTTGTCATTTAGAGCAACCCAAATTCCTCATAGACTTTGAGAGTAAATCATCAGTGAGGAAATACCCCAAACACCAAACCACGAACCAAAAAACCAAGTGATTGAGCATGACTGAAGAATTTGTTCATGTGTGGAACTGAAGCCTTTTACCTTTGAGGACTGTGCATCCTCCAGACGGTTAGGCATCATGGTCTAGAGCAATCCAGTAGTCAATTGTGGATCGCCGGGTGATCGAGTTTGTGAGGGTTTCGAAGTCTGCCCTAAAGACTTACCACGAGTGTTGGGCGAGGACTATGTGTCTTTAGCTCAAGGAGACTACGGTAGGGACTATGTGTCCGGGGACTGTGCGTCCTTTGGTTTCAATACCAAGCCGCTCCAAACCAGAGGTAAGACTGTCACAACAGTTGGAACTGGGTCATCAACAACTGTCTTCACTGTGATACGGGTTCTATTTCTTCAACCCTTTCAATTCCTCAATATTTAATGTTGAAGACTTTCATTGTCTCTGTTTGAAGAATTTGCGGAAGATTTTCTCTGAACTTCCTCAGCCCAAATTCTACACATCCATTAATCCTCACTTGCTTACTCTGTGCCTGCGTACTGTGCAAACTGTTTTTCATAATCCTCATCAAGAAAACTGTTGTTGTAGTCTTTGCACTTCTGATCCTTTGCTGTTTCCGCTGCAAGTTATTCATCAGTGAGGAATTTCCTCAAAAGGAATTCCCTCAGCGATGAAATTCTAAAAATTGCCTATTCACCCTCCCTCTAGTCGATATAACACACTTTCAATTGGTATCAGAGCAAGGTACTCCCTTGTTCCGTGTGATTTTGGTTTAACCACCTGGAGTTTTAGTTATGTCGACTCCATGCATGATAAAGGTTAGTGCAGGATGTCCTACCTTCGAAGGAAAGGACTTCCTCTACTGGAAGACCAAGATGCACATGCATCTTCAAGCTATTTACAATGATCTCTGGTACATTGTGGAACATGGCGTTCCCGCCATCGCTGCTACTTTCTCTACCGCTGATGTGAAGAAATTCAAGCAACTTGATTCTCAAGTGAAGAATATCATCTGTGGCCATCTAAGCAAAGGTCAGTATGGCAGAGTGAGTGCTTTGAGCACAGCGAAGCAAATCTAGGATAGGTTGTCCAAAGTCAATGAGGGAATATCAACTCAGCGTGACTCTCGTGTTGATGTTCTTCGCAATCTCTTCAATCGCTTCAAGAGGCTTGACAATGAAAGCTGCCAAGATACCTTTGATCGCCTCAATGACATCTCAAACGAACTACAAGCATTGGGAGCTCGAGACACTACTGATCGTGAAGTTGTGAATAAACTGCTAAAATCTTTGGATTCATCATTTGATACTTTGGTTCTAAAGATTCAAGAAAGATCAGACTATAAGATGCTTGATCCTACTGATATACTCGAAAGACTCAATACTCATGGATTCCAAGAAGAAGAAAAGAGAGATCTGTATGGACAAAGCTATTCTAGACCTCGTGCACTGAAGGCCAAAGAAATTTCCTCATTTGAAGAAGAAGACTCAGATTGCAGCATTGGTGATCCTTAAGAACTTGGGCAGGAGCTTGCAATGCTCGTGAGGAAATTCCAGAACTTTACAAGATGTGGCCAGTTTGGTAAATGTTCAAGAAGAGATATGAGGAAATCATAATCTTCATCTGAGGACTACTACAAAAGAACCTGCCACAAATGCAAGAAATTAGGTCACTATATTGCTGATTGTCCTCGATGGGTGAAGGAATCAAAGAAGAAGAAATACGAGGATGAATGTTCTGATGACTCGAAGAAAAAGAAGAAATCTTCAAAATCCTCATCCTCAAAGTCCTCATCACACAAGAAGACTAGTTTCAGAAAGGCTCGGGCACTCATTGGCAAGGAAATGGATTCTGAGGAAGAATCTGAGGAATGTGATGAAGAGGAGGGTTCTGAAGAAGACTCAGAGTTTTGTGTGGCAAGTCTTGCATTGACTAACACATTCTTCAGCAAGTAAATCTTCAACCTTGAAGAAAACAACAACGCCATCTACACTAAAGACTATGCTGATGACTTCGCTCCAACCTATTGCTTTATGGCACAAGGTTCAAAGGTATGGAATGATACTTCCTCCTCTGATTCAAGTGACTGTGAACCTGATGATTATAAAACCCCAGTTACAGTGAACTTGCCAACATTGCAACTAAAATACAAACTGCTCTTGAAAAACTTCAAAAACTGCTAGAGAGAAGCGATGACCTGTTGAATGATGAAATGAATCATACCCAAATCCAGATTTGATAGTCCTCAAGACCGTCATGGCACACTCTTAGCTGATCATGAGAAACTTGACTATGAATTTCTTCAAAGGAAACTTGATCTTGAGAAGTTGAGGATGTCTCATGATGATCTTCGAATGGAAAACGATTCATTACTTGCTCAACAGATCAGTGCCGCTCAGGTTGAATTCATTCCACCATGTCTCAAATGCATCGAACGTGAAACTGCCAATTCTTCACCAGAATCATCAAATGCTTATATTGCTACAAATTCTTCAACTGCTCATGTGGTATCAAATTCCTCACTTGAGGAAACCACAAATGTTACTCACGAAAATGCAGGGCTGAAGGAATTGTATGTGAAAGGCATGTACAAAAGTCTCAAAGGGCATTAAAACCTTTGCGATGTGTCAAAAAACATATATTGAAGAGGAACCCGAGGAAAGAAAGAATTTCCTTTGAGAGGAAATTGAATGTTGATGGATCATAGTGGAAACCTGAGTAGTATCACAAAACCTCATGGGTTGCTGCTAAAGGACCTCATGTTGATCCATCCAAACTAACAGGCTTTGCATGTGAATTATCCTATTCCTCAGATGAGTCATTTGACTCCAATTATAAACTGTTAAAAAATCAATCTCGTGAATTATTTCCTCGATATAATGGAACTAACTGCCCGAATGGTCCACCCTTGAGGAAAATCTGGGTCCCCAAAAGTTGCTTGGAAAATTTTCTGGTAAATGTCCTCACGACACCACCCGTGAAGAATCTGAACCCCAGATCAAATTCCTCAGGTGGACCAAAGTCTTCAAGAGGATCAAAATCCTCAACTGGTCAAAACTATGCTCGTACTCGTGCTAATGCTTCTGATATGGAGGGAAATTACAAAGGATATGAATATGAGCATTACTTTTCAAATCATTATGTTCATAAATCCTCAAAGAACTTCTCTACCTATTCATTTGAGTACTCTAACCCCCTACTGCGAAGAGAAGTGCATTAGCTTCAATGCCCTCTTTCTCATATGGTGCTCGTAGGATGATGAATTTTTTGCCACCCCTTCAAATGTGGGTGCTGAAGAAATTGAACTAATAACTTCTGCAGGTGAGGTCTCCAGATGAAAATCATCATCTGAAGAATTTGCTGGAGACCTGAGGAAAATGCTTGATTGGACGCAAGATAACATTTCGCACGTCCTAAAATTTACTATTTATGATGAAATTCCTATCTGATCAAATTGATATCATATTCTTCAAGTATGAAGCATATGAGATGGTAAGCTGTACTAATTCATCTGTAGGATGACAAACCCAAGAGTACTGAATGGGTTTTTGACAGTGGATGCACACACCACATGACTGGTGACAAAAGCTTGCTGATTAATATGCCACTGACTCCATCACCACTGAAGCAAATCACTTATGCTGACAAAGGTAAAAGCAAGGTATTGGGACTTGGCAAAGTGGCTATCTCCAAGGACAGGCACATGGACAAAGTGATGCTTGTTGAATCCCTTGGGTTTAAGCTCATGTCAGTCTCAATGCTTTGTGATCTTGATATGGTTGTTATCTTTGGAAAATATAGATGTGTATTCATCATGGAATCTGACAGATCCAAAGTCTTCGAAGGTGTTAGGAGAGGAGAATTGTACATTGTTGATTTTTCCACAGGTCCTCAACCAGCCACATGCTTACTAACAAAAGCATTAGAAGGCTGGCTATGGAATCGAAGACTTGGTAATGCAGGCATGAGCAATTTACACACGCTGGCAAAGAAGAAGCAAGTCATTGGCATCAAATGAGTCAAATTCCTCAAGGACCACCTCTGCGATGCTTATGAGTCTGGAAAATGACCAGATCCAAACACCCCTGAAAGACTATCATGACTACTACTCGTCCATTTGAATTGCTTCACATGGATCTATTTGGACCTACTGATTATGCCACTCTAACAAATGCAACATCTTTATATGGCTTTGTCATATTTGATGATTATTCTAGATATACTTGGGTGCATATCATTCTGTATAAAACTGAAGTGCAGGAAGTCTTCAAACGATTTTCCTCAAGGCCCTCGACGAACTTCGGCGTCAAGACCAAACACATCATGAGTGATAATGGGACAGAATTCAAAAACACTAGTCTTGATGATTATCTCGATGAACTTGGTATTACTCACGAATTATCTGCTCCTTATACTCCTCAACAGAATGGCGTCGTTGAAAGAAAGAACATGACTCTGGTTGAAATGGCATGGACTATGCTTGAAGAATATCAGACTCCTCATCAATTTTGGCCTGAAGCAATCAACAATACTTGCCATATCATCAACAGGGTATATCTTCACAAATTCGTCATGAAAACGTCATATGAACTCCTCACTGAAAAGAAACCCAATGTAAGTTATTTCAAAGTCTTCGGTGCAAAATGCTGGATTAGAGATCCTCACCATAGCTCAAAATTTTCACCTAGAGCACATGAGGGTTTTATGCACGGTTACGGAAAGGACTCGCACACCTACAGAGTCTTCAATAACTATCACAACAAGGTTGTTGAAACTTTAGATGTGCGGTTCGATGAAACTAATGGCTCGCAAAGAGAGCAATTGCCTCCTGATCCAGATAAATTATCCCCTGAGGAAGCAATCAAGTTCAAAGCTACTGAATATAATGTTCCTACTTAGGAAATTGCTGAAGAAATCGTCCCTAGCACTGACGAAATTCACGAAGATGCTCCTCAGGAAATTGCTCCAGATCAAATTCCTCAGCCCAGACGAAATCCTCAACCAGCTCATCCGAGGATTGCAAATGAAATAGAACTTGACAAAATCCTCGATCACATCAACGCGCTAGGTCCTCTCACTCGCTCAAAAGCTTCACACTTGCTTAACTTTGGTGGGCATTCTTCTTTTGTGTCTATCACAGAACCTTCAAAAGTTGCTGAGGCTTTCATGGAACCTGAGTGGATTCAAGCCATGCAAGATGAACTTCTTCAATTCAAGCTAAACAACGTGTGGGAGCTCGTCAAACGACTAGATCCTCACAAGCACAATATCATCGGCACCAAGTGGATTTTCCGAAACAAGCAAGATGAGGATGGTCAAGTGGTGAGGAATAAGGCATGACTTGTAGCCCAAGGCTACACACAGGTTGAAGGAATTGATTTCGATGAAACTTTTGCACATGCTGCTAGACTTGAAGCTATTCGAATTCTACTTGCTTATGCCAATCATCATAACATTACCTTATATCAAATGGATGTAAAAGTGCATTCCTCAATGGTAAGCTTGAGGAAGAAGTATATATTGCTCAACTCCCAGGTTTTGAGGATCCGAAGAATCTAGACAAAGAATTAGACTCAAAAAGGCACTCTATGGCCCCAAGCAAGCCCCTCGGGCGTGGTATGGTACATTGAAGGAATTGCTCATGCAGAAAGGCTTCAAACCTGGTTCACTCGATCCAACTCTTTTCACTGAATCATATGACAATGAACTATTTGTGTGACAAATATATGTCGATGACATCATATTTGGTTGTATTGACAAACGTTACAGTAATGAATTTTCTTACATGGTGAGTGAAGAATATCAGATGTCTATGATGGGGGAGCTAAAATTCTTCTTAGGTCTACAAATTCGTCAACAACGCAATGTCATCTTCATATCACACGAGAAATACCTCAGGGGTGTTCTGAGGAAATTCGACATGCATGAATGCAAAGGCGCCAACACTCCCATGCCTACCAACGGCAACCTCTGCACTGACGAAAATGGTCAAGATTTCGATGAGCAGGTATAACACTCGATGATTGGCTCTTTATTGTATGTGTGTGCATCTAGGACAGATATAATCCTTAGTGTTTGCATGTGTGCTCGTTTTCAAACAAAACCGAAGGAATCACACCATAAGGCTATGAAGCATATTCTTCGATACTTAGCTCATACACCAACACTAGGATTATGGTACCCCAAGGTCTCAAATCTTCATCTCGTGGGATATTCTGATTCTGACTATGCTGGTGACGTGTGGATCGCAAGTCTCGTCATGACCTATGATCTGATGTGACTTGAGATCCCCGGACGGCTAGCGTGCTTGGCTAGTCAGCTTGGGCACGGCCGCCTCGTCCCTAGCCGGCTGGCTTAGCCTAGACGGCCAGGAAGAGGTAGCCGTCTTGCTTCTAGCCGGCAGGTGCTGCCTGGCCGGCCAGAGATTTGACCATCTCGCCCCCTAGTCAGTAGGCGTAGCCTAGCCGGCCAGAGGGCTTGGGCCTTGTAGAAAGGTTCTTGGTCATTCCTTTCGGGCCGGAGATAAAGGAGCATGCTCGCTGAGCCTACCCCGGGGTTATCCCCCCGACAGTAGTCCCCGAAGCTGGAGAGGCCTGCCGCCTGCTTGCAGATGGTCTCACCGGCTTGATTTTTTGTCATTGTATTCCTACCGCCACCTGCGGCAGGGGTCGCCGGCTCGGAAGCCGGTTGGCTTCAAAGCGACGCCTCGGCTTCGTCGTAGGCTGCGCAAATTGTGCCACGTGCTAGGCCCGGCCTGACGTAATGATGGATTATACTGGTGACGGGACCGGGCCTGGGCCCTGGGTCCCGCCACGACGCGCCCTCGGCCTCCGTACGGAGGATCCTCTACGGATTTACTCTGCGACGGCTGGGTTTCGGGAAACGCTACCGCCCGTAATACACTTGATTAGTGGGGCTCCGCGCGTACCGGATCCCCTCCCCACGATCCTTCGTGGGGTTTAAATGGGATGCAGGGGTACATAGGAGGCCATTCGCCCCCTTCTCGCCCCGCATCGACGCCCTCTTCCTCCCTAAGCCTAGAGAGAAAGAGACTTTCCGCCTCCGTCTTCTTCTTCTCCGTCGCTGTCGCGCCTCCAGTCTTCCCGAGCACCCACCACCCACAACCATGGCGAGTGGTTCTTCCTCGAAGAAGACCTCGTCTCACGGAGCTTGACTCGGAAGTGAGATCTATGACGGCCACATCGAAGCGCTCTGCCACCGCCGGATGCTGACCCCGGCCTCTCTTGTGTCGGTGCGGATCCCCGGTGCCGAGAAAACCCCGACACCACAGGAAGGAGAGGTCGTCGTATTTGACGAGCATTTCTACAGGGGCTTCGGGCTCCCGGCGAGCACCTTCTTCTCCAACTAGCTCATCTTCTTCGGCATGTAGTCGCACCACCTGGCGCCGAACGCCATCCTTCAGCTGTCAGCCTTCGTCATCCTGTGCGAGGGCTTTCTCGGGATCGAGCATCGCCTCGATCTCTGGCAAAGCTTGTTCTTCTTCAAGCAGCAGTCCAGGAAGATGGACTAGGGCGAGCTGGAAAAGCTCGCCGGGCCTCGCCCGATGAAGCCGTGCGGAGACGCGCTGGTGCACCATCGCTCGAAGTCCGGCTTCCCCCAGATGCCGTTGTGGGAATCCATCAAGTAGTGGCAGACAGGCTTCTTCTATGTGAAGAACGCCAACCCCGCACACGACGCCCTCAACATGCCCCCGTTCAACGTCGATCCTCCGACAAAGTTGAACTCGGAGCGAAGTATCCGGAGCCGATTCCTGAGGTGGCGCAGATCGGCACCCACCTCGATATCTTGCAGGACCGCGGCCTCCTTGGCCGTGACCTGCTTACCACCAAGGTCACCCACAGGATCCTGCCTCTATAGAGGCGGCCCCATCTGGTCTGCCAGACGAGTGGCCGGTATGATCCCTGCCAGACCTCCACCAAGAGCTTCACAACCAGCGCGGTTACGCGGGGAGTGAACCAGATTTCCACCGCCCGTATGGACGACAGTGGGAACTGGGCGTGGGGGATGGGCCCTTACAGCAGGTCCCGTCGGCCTCTCGTGGTAAGCACTTTTCATTGCATCTGTTGTTGCTGTTTTTCTTGTGGTCGGTCAGCTTTTTGAGCCGGCCGCCAACTCCATTGCGCGGGTGTTTGAGAAGCTGCAGGCACTCAACCCGCCTGCCCTCGACGTGGTGACGTCTGATGCCTCGGAGATCGAGTACGAGGGCATGATCGAGTCCCGTTCTGCCACCTCCGAAGGTTCGGAGGACGCACTGGAATCGGAGGGGACGGAGCCATCTTGTGAGCATCTGAAGCCCTCCATTTTAGATTGGACGGATGATGACGAGACTCCATCCACCTTATGTGCTGCAGCATTCGAGGAAGACTCCGACGGAATGGAGGAGGTCACCAGCCCGCCTGTGATGCGCGGACAACATCATAGGGCCGAGGCGGTCGGTCTTGGCGAGGCGGCATGGAAGAAGGGCAAGGGTGCCACATCTTCCAGGCCAGCTCCGAAGCTTGCCGCGACGGGTCCTCCAGCCGGAGCACAAGCAGGCAGCGCTAAGAAGCGCCGTGCTGGTGGCGGTAGGAGGCAGGTGCCCATCGTCGCGGGGTAAGGGTTCCCATTCATTCTTTTTTACTTTGTCTTCCATGAACTTTTGTTCCTCAAAGCGTCGCTTGGCAGGGATGCGGAGGATGTGGAGGAAGACACCGCCTCCGCCGCCAAGTGAGTTGGCTGGGCAGCGGCTGACGCTGCCCAGAAGGAGCTTGAGGAGCAACCGCCCACCGCTAGGATGCGGCCGCGGAGAAGACGGCCGAGGGCCAGTCTCGGCCCAACCGGGTCGAGAAGCCTGCGGAGAGGCGCACGAAGGCTAGACGTGACCCCTCCACGTGTGGAGGAGCCAGCTAGAGAGGCGTCCCCGAGGCACGCCCCGAGGGCCGAGGTGGCTCAACCGTCCGAGAGGATGTCTCTGTGCCGGTGGACCCCTGATTCACCGGAGGTCAAGGGGGCGGCCTACGCACCGGAACTGAACCTGGATGCGCCAGACGTGGCCCCGGACGTGCCAGAGTTGAACATGGATGCGTCAGACGCGACCCATCCTCCTCCTGCTATGGAGACAGCACCGGCTAGGACTTCGGTGGAGCCGGTCACCAAACCAGCGCATGGAGACGGTACCATCGTCGTCTCCAACCGTGGCTCGGTTGCTCCAGGAGCCGGCCCCAAAGCTGGGAGCCGACCCATGGAGGCTTGGTGAGCGGCCAATCTTGAGCGCCAGAAGCTGCCCACAGGCACCGTTCTCCACGGTGTCCCGGAGCTTGTATCGTTGTTTGCCAGAAGCCGATACAAGGTGGAGCACGCGGCCCGCATGGTGGGCTGCGATCTAGAACGTTTGGAGGAGTGCACCAGGGTAAGTGTCTATTCTTCAATTTTTTATTCTTCTTGAATCAGTGGGGGCGCGCCAGCGCCCCCACTGGGTGTAGCCCCTGAGAATCGGGCCGGCCGATCATCGGCCGGGCCGAATCTCTTCGAGCTTCATCTCTTGCTTTGATTTTTTAGTGGGGGCGCGCTAGCGCACCCACTGGGTGTAGCCCCCAAGAATCGGGCTGGTTATGGATTAACCAGGCCGAATCTTACTTTTGCTTCTTCATTGCTTGCAGGATCTTTATGATGCCCAGGTGCAAGCCTACAACACGCTACGGGCTCAAAACCAGGCGGCTGATGGCCAGGTCGCCGAACTTTAGGCCCGGCTTGGCGAGGTTGCCGTGGAGCAGGACGCCCTGCGCGAGGCAGACGGTCGGCTCCAGCAGCAGCAGACTCTTCTCCAGGCGGAGAAGAAGGAGCTAGAGTCGGCCCGCCAGGCCAAGAAGGAGCATCTGCGCGCCTCCCTGCAGGAGAAGGACGCCTTCCATGCTGCCGACGTGGAGAGTCCTGAGACGGTTCATCTCGAGGAGATCAAGCTCAAGGACGCTGCCTTGAAGGAGAAGGAGGAAACCCTGATCCAGAAGCAGGCGCAACTGGCCAAGATGCTGGACACAGCCGCGACCCTCCAGGAAGAAGTCACCTGCATCACTCAAGCGAGCAAGGTGCGGGAGCTTGAGGCCCTCGAGAGTGCTCATGAGACTGACAGCCACTTCGACCGTGAGTCCTCTTTGTTTTGTCTTGAATTTTCTTCTTTGCCGCCTCCTCTTCTTACTCTTCTTTGCGCCCCTTCCCCTATCTTAGGTCTCTTCCCAGAGACATGGGACGCAACCGACACGGCCATCGAGGTAAGCCGCGAGGAGCGCCACGTGGCCGGACATGAGGTAGACGTTGCCTCCGGTTGGAGCGTGGAGGAGATTGGGATGGGCCTCCGAGCCCGCCTGCGTGCCCTGGGCGAGTCCATGGCTCGGCTCCAGGTTGCAGGCTCATAGATGATGAAGGCCCTGTGTCCTGATGGCCTGGAGCCGACGTCGATGAGCCGGCTCTCTCGCTGACTTGCGGCTGGCGAAGACCGCCTTGACGCGTGGCGTGCTTCGGCTGCGCGTGCTGGAGCCTACATGGCCCTTCGCTTGGCCAAGTCCTGGTACCGCAACCTGGATTTGGGCAAGCTCGTCGCTCAGCGCGACGGCTCGGAGGGGGAGCTGCAGGCCGTGGAGGAGGAGCTGCGCGTGAGGGCCAGCGACATCGCCTCGTACGCCGCCTGGGATGAGCTCAACTTGGAGCGGGGTGAAGGCGGAAATGTGATCCCTGCGGGTCTACATGGCCTTCAACCCTATGACGTCGATGGCAGCTCCGACGAGGCTGCACGTGAAGTGGAAAACGCCGCCTCGAGCGGCGAGGCGTATGCCGACTCAGCCGTGGACGGAGCCGAAAGTCTTCGAGGAGGAGACAGCGCCACCGCCTCGGGAGCAGCCGGCGATGGTGAAGCCACCACTTCAGGAGCAGCAGCCGGGGCAACAGACGAGGCCGCCGCCCCTTAGCCGATCATGTTTTTCTTCGTTGTCTGGAATTATTTTGTCAGTCCAACAGTTCCACCCACTGGGGTGGTGTAATGAACCTTGACCGTGGGCCAATTCTTTTGAATGTATGGATTCAACATTATATTCGTAATGCCATGTGTGCTGTTTTATATCTTCATCTTTTGATTCCTGCTTGACTTCTTTTTCTCCAACCCCTCTACCCCCTAAGTTTCCACCCCGCCAGCCCGACAGCTGGGAGCCGGTCTATGACTGGGTCGAGGTTTCTAACTTTGAGAATATAGGACTTAGATTTTTGGAAGCCATCAAGACTTAAAGATTCAGACATAAACCAGCAGAGGCCGGCTAGAATGAGATCGTAAAAAGATCAAACCAACCCGAGCTGACAACCTTTTTTGTAGTCAAACTTTCCATGTATCCGGCCTTACCTGGCGTTGCCTCGCTAGCCGGACAGCTGGGAGCCGGTCTGTAGCTGTTACGAGGTGACCAGGGATCGGACCGGCGTACACTATGAGTTTTCTACAACATAAGGAAGTCGTCCGGGCGGTTAGCAATCCCCCAAGCTTATTAGAGCCGGCAAGGGACTCACAGAGTGAGCACTCTAAGTATGAATCTAAAAAGAAGCATATGTGCATGTTCTTTTCATTGTATTCATTAGAAATCCCTGAAGAGGGAGAAAGATACATATGTGCATGCTCTTTCTATGTTTGATACTTGCCCTCGAGCAATAGAATGGGCGAAGCAACGCCGCATTCCATGGACGTTCCGTCTCCTGGCCGGAGTCGTCCCTCTTGCGCTTCCTTGGCTTCGGGCATCGATCAAGTAGTATGCGTTGTTGTGAAATGCCCTACTGATGATGAAGGGTCCCTCCCATGGGGATGAGAATTTGTGTTGGCCAGTTGTGCGCTGGATTCTTTTGAGCATCAAGTCTCCCTCTCTGAAAGAGAGAGGTTTGATCTTCTAGCTGTGGTAGTATCTCAGCTTCTGTTGATAGATGGCCGTCCAGCTCAAGGCTAGGTCCCTTGCTTCCTCGAGGAGATCAACACCGTCTTCTCTTGCCTCCTTCGCCTCCGTTTTTGTGTACAGGGTGACCCGAGGCGAGTCGAACTCGATATTCGCAGGGATGATGGCCTCAGACCCGTAAACCAGAAAGAATGGAGTGAAGCCGGTTGACCGGTTAGGCGTGGTGCAAGGACTCCACAGTACATCCGGCAAATCTTTGATCCAGCAGCCGACTGACCTGACAAGTGGTGCCACCAGTCTTGGCTCGATGCCGGCCAGGATTAGGCCGTTGGCCCTATCCAGCTGGCCATTGGACTAGGGATGTGCCACTGACGCCAAGTCAAGCCGGATGCCTACCTTGGAGCAGTACAGCGCCAAAGCGCCCTTGGCGAAGTTAGTGTCGTTGTTGGTGATGATGCTGTGGGGGACGCCGTATCGGACAGAGATGTCCGTGATGAATTTGAGAGCCGTGGGGCCATCAAACTTCTTGATGGGCCTAGCCTCGATCCGCTTGGTAAATTTGTTGATGGCCACCAGGAGGTGAGCCATGCCACCGCGAGCCGTCTTGAAAGGCCCCACCATGTCCAACCCCCAGATGGCCAAAGGCCATGACAAGGGGATGGTTTTGAGGGCCGAAGGCGGCATGTGGCTCTGCGCGCCAAAGAATTGGTAGCCCTCGCATTTGTTGACCATGTCCACGGCCTCCTCGAGGGTCGTGGGCCAGTAGAATCCATGGCGGAATGCCTTGGCCACCAGGGTTCTATAGGCGGCATGATGCCCGCACTCTCCCTGGTGAATGTCTATGAGGATCTCCTGTCCCTTTTCTGATTCGACCCAGCGATGGAACACGCCAGTCACGCTACGTCGAACCAGCTCGCGATTGATGATGGCGTAGGCTGCAGATCTGCGCTGGATCTGCCTCGCCTCCGCCTCCTGTTGAGGAAGTTCGCCATGAAGGAGGAAGGCCAGGATGGGTTGAGCCCATGACGGAGCCGACACAAGGGCTGGCTCCGTCTCGACCTGACTGTTGGGGGCGTCTGCAGCCCCCGTGCTTGATGAAGCAGTAGTCGCGGGCTCGAGACATGGTATCTCTGATGCCGTCGTGGCGGCCGGCTCGCCGTCTACCTCCATGACGTCCACCCACTGGGTGTCGAGACGACAGGACTCGAGGCAGGGCGGAGCCAGATTTGTTGTTGTAGCCGGCGAAGTAGTCATAGCCGGCGGAGTGGATATAGCCGGTGCCTCAATTGGAGTCGGCAGAGCCAACACAGCCGACACAGGAGCTGTAGTCGCTGTAGTTGGTAGAGCCGACGGTGCTTGGACCGAAGAATCAGCCGTCACGAAAATTGAAGTCGACTCTCGAGACGGCCTGATAGACGGCTTGTCCAACTGCTTGAGGGAGACGCCGGCTGGGATAGCTTGTCTCATGGAGCCAATCTTGGCCAGTGTATTGGCCACCTCGTTGTCCGCCCTGGGAACATGGTGGAACTCGCAACACTCGAAGGGGCCGCTGAGCTGCTGGATGAGGAAGCGGTAGCTTGCCATGTTGGCGTCCCTGGCGTTCCATTCGCTAGAAACTTGCTGCACCACGAGGTCTGAGTCGCCAAAGCAGATGAGATGCCGAATGCCAATCTCCTTGGCGAGCTGGAGGCCGTGAGCGAGTGCTTCATACTCGGGGACGTTGTTGGAGGCGGCAAACTGAATCTGGAGAGCATACTTGTGCTGGTCTCCTTTAGGAGACGCCAAGACGATGTCGGCTCCCAGACCAGTCCGCATCTTCGAGTCGGCGAAGTGCATCCGCCAATGCATGGAGTCTGGAGGTGGTGGCTCAAACTGGATTTCAGCCCAGTCGACTAGGAAGTCGGCCACCACCTGAGATTTGATGGTGGTGCGAGGCTCGTAGCGGATATCGTGGTCCACCATGGCAATGGACCACTTGGCGATCCTGTCAGTTGCATCACGGTTGCCCATGATTTCTGAAAGTGGAGCAGTGCTTACCACATTTCATGGCATGCTCTTGGAAGTATTGCTTCAACTTCTTTGCAGCAAGGTAAACACCATAACACATTTTTTAGTAGTGGGGATAGTTTTGCTTGGAGGCGGACAAGACCTCACTGAGGTAGTAGATAGGGCGTTGCACTAACAATACCTTGCCCTCCTCCTTGCATTGAACTACCAGCACTACACTAAACACGCGAGTGATCTCTACAATGTATATGAGTATGGGTTCCCTTTCAGCCGGCGCTGCCAAGATCGGCACGCTCGAGATTACCCGCTTGAGGTCGTGGAAGGATTCGTTCGCCTGGTCGTTCCACTCGAATTTCGTCTTCTTCTTCATGAGCTGGTAGAGTGGAAGGGCCTTCTCGCCGAGCCGGCTGACGAACCGGCTAAGGGACGCCAGGCAGCCGGCGAACTTCTGGACGTCTAGGATCCGAGCCGGCTTCATCATCCGTTCAGTGGTGCCAATATTCTCGGGGTTCGCCTCGATGCCACAAGCGGACACGAAGAACCCCAAAAGCTTCCCGCCTGGAACCCCAAAGACGCACTTCTACGTGTTGAGCCGGATCTTGTACTCGCGCAGGTTGGAGAACGTCTCCTGCAAGTCGTCGAGGAGGTTGAAGTGCTCCTTTGTCTTGACGACAATGTCATCCACATAGACGTGGATGTTTCTACCGATCTGCGTCAGTAGGCACTGTTGCATGCAGCGTTGGAATGTCGCACCAGCGTTCTTCAGACCGAACGTCATGGTGGTGTAGCAGTAGGCCCCGAAGGGTGTGATGAAGGAGGTCTTCAGGCGATCGACTGGATCCACCTTGATTTGATAGTAGCATGAATAAGCATCTAGAAATGATAGCATTTCACAGCCTGCAGTGGATTCGATCACTTGATCTATCCTAGGCAACGCAAAAGGGTCTTTCTGACAGGCCTTATTCAGGCTTGTGTAGTCGATACACATTCACCATGTGTTGTTTTTCTTCAGCACCAGGACTGGATTAGCTAACCAGTCCGAGTGGAAAACCTCCATGATGAAGCTGGCTGCAAGGAGCCGGGTAATCTCTTCTCCAGTGGTGCGCCGCTTCCCGTCGGCGAAGCGGCGCAAAGGTTTTTTCACTGGCTTTGCATCCGATCGCACGTGAAGTTGGTGCTCGGCGTACTTCCTCGGAACACCCGACATGTCTTTGCAGGACATGCTACTGTGACAACAGACCTTCCCTGGCAACGGCGCCAGGAATCCTGCTGCTACGGCTACGCGTATAGGGACTTCCTTGGCAAATATGCAAAAGATTTCCCCACGGCCTTGGAGCCTTGCGTTGGTGTTCCCTTGAAGAGGAAAGGGTGATGTAGCACAGCGGCGGTAAGTATTTCCCTCAGTTTGAGAACCAAGGTATCAATCCAATAGGAGGAGCGTTCAAGTCACAAGTACCTGCACAAACACAAAGAGCTTGCACCCAACGCTATGAAGGGGTTGTCAATCCATTATAGATTGTTTGCAAAGTGAGACCTGAAAGCAACAAAGTAAACAAAGCAAAGTAAAAGTGGAAGTGGAGACGATAGTTGTGAATAGACCCGGGGGCCGTAGTGTTCACTAGTGGCTTCTCTCATGAAAGCAAGTAGACGGTGGGTGAACGAATTACTGTCGAGCAATTGATAGAACCGCGCAAAGTCATGACGTTATCTAAGGCAATGATTATATCTATAGGCATCATGTCCAAAACAAGTAGACCGATACTTTCTGCATCTACTACTATTACTCCACATGTCGACCGCTATCCAGCATGCATCTAGTGTATTAAGTCCAAAAGAACAGAGTAACACCTTAAGCAAGATGACATGATGTAGATGGACAATCTCATATCTACGATAAAAGCCCATCTTGTTACCCTTGATGGCAACAACATGATGCGTACCTGGCTCCGCCTTCTGTCACTAGGAAAGGTCACCACACGGTATGAACCCAAAACCAAGCAATTCTCCCATTGCAAGAATCATAGATCTAGTTGGCCAAAAAAAACCCAAGACTCGGAGAGACTTACAAGGATATCAAATCATGCATATAAGAAATCAACAAAGACTCCAATATAAATCATAGATAATCTGATCACAAATCCACAATTCATCGGATCTCGACAAACACACCGCCAAAGAGGATTACATCGGATAGATCTCCATGAAGATCATGGAGAACTTTGTATTGAAGATCCAAGAGAGAGAAGAAGCCATCTAGCTACTAACTACGGACCCGTAGATCTGAAGTGGACTACTCACGAGTCATTGGACAGGCGATGATGTTGATGTAGAAGCCCTCCAACTCCAAAGTCCCCTCCGGCAGGGCACCGGGAAGGGTCTCCAGATGAGATCTCGCGGAAACGAAAGCTTGCGGCGGCGGAAAAGTGTTTTCCTGGATGCCCTGATTTTTTCTAGGATTTTAGGGCATTTATAGGCCAAAGAGCTAGGGCAGCGGAGCGCTAGGGAGGCCACAAGCCTGGTTTCCGCGGGCCCCCCCTGGCCGCGGCAATAGGGCTTGTGTGCTCCCTGTGGGCCCACTGCCTTGGCCCTCAAGCCTGCCGATCTTCTTCTGTTCTGGAAAAATTTATTTTGGGGATTTTATTCTGTTTGGACTCCGGTCCAAAATCAGATCTGAAAAGAGTCAAAAACATAGAAAAAACAGGAACTGGCACTTGGCACTGAATTAATAAGTTAGCCCCAAAAAAGATATAAAAGGTATATAAAACATCCAAAGTTGACAAGATAACAGCGTGAAACCATCAAAAATTATAGATACGTTTGAGACGTATCAAGCATCCCCAAGCTTAACTCATGCTCGTCCTCGAGTAGGCAAGTGATAACGAATGAATTTTTGATGCTTTCATGCTACCTAGCATAGTTGTCCTTTGTAACTCCTCTTATGTGACGTGAATGTTCAGATCCATTAGATTCAAAATAATAGTTTGCTATTGACGTGGAGACAATAATAATTCAAGCAAACTAGCAAGGTAATCATGAACTTTCAAAATAGCAAGGCCAAAAGAGAGTTATCCCTACAAAATCATATAGTATGGCTATGCTCTATCATCCTTGCACAACGAATTTAAATCATGCACAACCCCGATATTGGCCATGTAATTGTATTCACACCTTTACTTTCTCAAACTTTTTCAACTCTGAGGCAATACATGAGCGTGAGCCATGGTTTTAGCATTATAAGTAGTGTGGAGTGTGGTGGAGGTTGCAAGACAAACAAGGAGAAGATGGTCACATTGACTAGGCATATCAATGAGCTATGGATATGCTCATCAATAGATATCAACGTGAATGAGTAGGGATTGCCATACAATTGATGCACTAGATCTAAGAGTAAGTGAAAGCTCTTAAAGCAAACTAGTGGGTGTGCATCCAACTTGCTTGCTCACGAAGACCTAAGGCAATTTTGAGGAAGCTTATCATTGGAATATACAAGCCAAGTTATATAATGGAAATTTCCCACTAGCTATATGGTGGTCACAAAACGAGAGACTCTCAATCATGAAGATCATGGTGCTTAATATGCACAAGTGTGGAAAGATAGTAGCATTGTCCCTTCTCTATTTTTCTTTTATTTTGTGTGTGTGTGGGGTCTTTGGCCTCTTTTTTTTGGTGGGCATCTTTGGCCTGTTTTATTTACTCACATGGGACAATGCTCCATCAATGATGATCATCACACTTACAACTCAAAACTTAGAGCAATGATGACTCTATATGGAATGCCTTCGGTAGTGTACCACGACAATGATCTAGCATGGCATAGACATCAATGGAAACATCATGCTAGCTATCTTATGGTCATGCAATGGCAATGTAGAAGTGGTGGCACATGTCATGGTGGTAGTTGCATGGCAATATATCAAAGAATAGCTTTGAAAAAGCCATAGTAGGTAGGTATGGTGGCTATTTTGAGGGAGGCTATATGGGTGGTTGTGTGCACCGGCGAAAATTGCACGACACTAAAGAAGATAGTGATGGTGGAAGGTGAAAGTGCATCTAAACCATGGACTCAACATTAGTCATAAAGAACTCATATACTTGTTGCAAAAGTTTTAGTAGTAATCGAAACAAAGCATTCAACGCATACTCCTAGGCGAAGAGTTGGTAGGAATAAACCATCGCGCGATCCCGACCGCCACACAAAGGATGACAATCAATAGACTAATCATGCTCAGACTTCATCACATACCGGTTCACCATACATGCATACTACGGGAATCACTAACTTCGACACAAGTATTTCTAGATCCACAACACCTTACTAATATAAATTCAATATTACCACAACCACAACTCAAAACTAATTGAGATGAATCAAACTTCTCCAACTACTCAATGCACATGAAGGTGGAAGTTTTCATATCCCTTTGGATAACTACCCTTTTTGAGACTACTATCAAAGCATAGATCAACTACCAAGCCACGCACCACTGTGCTCTAAAAGATATAAGTGAAGCACATAGAGCAAAATAACCTAGCTCAAAAGATATAAGTGAAACACATGTGAGCTGAATTGTCTAACGGAAGGATATAAGTGAAGCTCGACAAAATCACGGCGAGTGCATGTCTCGCTCTCTCTAGGTGTGCAGCAAGGATGATTGTGAAACAACAAAAATAAAAGACTCCTACGATACAAGATGCTCCAAGCAAAACACATAACATGTGGTGAATAAAAATATAGCCCCAAGTAACGTTACCGATGGATTGAAGACGAAAGAGGGGATGCCTTCCCGGGGCATCCCCAAGCTTAGGCTTTTACGGCATCCTTGAATCCACTTGGGGTGCCTTGGGCATCCCCAAGCTTGAGCTATTGCCACTATTTATCCTTTTTTCCATAAGAACTTCACCCAAAACTTGGAAACTTCACAACACGAAACTTAAACAGAAACTCGTGATAACATTAGTACAAGAAAGCAAACCACCACTTCCTTAGGTACTGTAGCAAACTTAAATTCGACTCATGTTGATGTTGGGTTACTGTATTTTCAATATTCCATGGCTAATACCCCCTGATACTATCCATAGTTTCATCAAAATAAGCAACCAACTCAACAAAAACAGAATCTGTTAACAACAGACCACTCTGTAGCAATATATACACTTCGTATACTTCTGGTACTTAAAAAATTCTGGAAAATTACGACAATCTGAAGAATTTGCATAGCAATCAGCAGCAAAAAGAATCAACTCAAAAGCTCTCGCAGAAAAAAAGAAAATTCTTTTCGTGAGCAGAAGGTTTCTGTCTTTTCCACCATGATCAAACGATCATCCCCAAGACTAATCATAACGGTTTCACTTGGCACAAACGCAAAAGAAACACAAAAAACACAATCATAACAGAATTATGAAAGTGTGGAAAACACAAAACAGAAAGAAAAAGGATAGATTCATTGGGTTGCCTCCCAACAAGCGGTATTGTTTAACGCCCTTAGCAAGGCATTGATAATTCAATGATGCTCACACAAAAGAAAAGAATAGAAGCACAACGAGAGCATCATAAAGCATGTGAAAATCACATCTAAGTCTAACATACTTCCTCTGCATAGGCATTTTATAGGAAAACAGATTGTCAAAATAACCAATACTTACCATTTGCAAGGAATAAGAAAGAGATAATAGCAATCTCATCATAACGAGAGGTGATTTAGTGATATGAAAGTTTCTACCACCATATTTTCCTCTCTCATAATAATTACATGTGGGATCATATTCGAGTTCAACAATGTAAATATCACATAGGATATTCTTTTCATGATCCACATGCATGCAAAGTTGACGCTCTTCAAAAATAGTGGGATTATCATCAACTAAAGTCATGACTTCTCCAAACCCACTTTCAATAATATTGCAAATATCATATTCATCATGAGGCTTAAACAAATTTTCAAGATCATAAGAAAAATCATCGCACCACTCATGATCATTGCAACAAGTAGTGGACATAGCAAAACTAGCATCCCCAAGCTTAGGGTTTCACATATTTTTAGCATGATTGTCACTAATAGAATTTATAGTGAAACCATTGCAATCATGCTTTTCATCCAAGGAGCCCTCGTGAATCACTTCATAGATTTCTTCCTCCCAATTTTCAGATTCACGCAACTCAAGGAAAACTCCATAAAGATAGTCAAGTGCACTCAACTCACTAGCAATTGGATCAGCATAATTGGATCTCTTAAAGACATTACCAAGTGGACGAGGGTCCATATCACTAGATTTTCAGCAAGCGAAGATGCAAGCATATTGAAGGCACATGGCACACAAGCGAACAGAAAGAAAGCGAGAGAAAAGGGCAAACAAAAAAGGCAAATGAAAACGGCAAAGGAGAAAGGCATATGAAAACGGCAAATGTGAATTGGGGGAGAGGAAAATGAGAGGCAACTGGCAAAAAAGGTAAATGCAAGAGATGAGTTTGTGGCACCTACTTGGATAGATCTTGACTTGATCTCTCCTCCCCGGCAACGGCGCCAGAAATCCTTCTACTACTGCGACAACAGACCTTCCCTGGCAACGGCGCCAGGAATCCTGCTGCTACGGCTACGCCTATAGGTACTTCCTTGGAAAATATGCAAAGGATTTCCCCAAGGCCTTGGAGCCTTGCGTTGGTGTTCCTTGAACAGGAAATGGTGATGTAGCACAGCGGCGGTAAGTATTTCCCTCAGTTTGAGAACCAAGGTATCAATCCAGTAGGAGGAGCGTTCAAGTCACAAGTACTTGCACAAACACAAAGAGCTTGCACCCAACGCTATGAAGGGGTTGTCAATCCCTTATAGATTGTTTGCAAAGTGAGAACTGAAAGCAACAAAGTAAACAAAGCAAAGTAAAAGTGAAAGTGGAGACGATAGCTGTGAATAGACCCGGGGGCCGTAGTGTTAACTAGTGGCTTCTCTCATGAAAGCAAGTAGATGGTGGGTGAACGAATTACTGTCGAGCAATTGATAGAACCGCGCAAAGTCATGACGTTATCCAAGGCAATGATTATATCTATAGGCATCACGTCCAAAGCAAGTAGACCGATACTTTCTGCATCTACTACCATTACTCCACACGTGACCGCTATCCAGCATGCATCTAGTGTATTAAGTCCAAAAGAACAGAGTAACGCCTTAAGCAAGATGACATGATGTAGATGGACAATCTCATATCTACGATAAAAGCCCATCTTGTTACCCTTGATGGCAACAACACGATGCGTGCCTTGCTGCCCCTTCTGTCACTGGGAAAGGTAACCACACGATATGAACCCAAAACCAAGCACTTCTCCCATTGCAAGAATCATAGATCTAGTTGGCCAAACAAAACCCAAGACTCGGAGAGACTTACAAGGATATCAAATCATGCATGTAAGAAATCAGGAAAGACTCAAATATAAATCATAGATAATCTGATCACAAATCCACAATTCATCGGATATCAACAAACACACCGCCAAAAAGGATTACATCGGATAGATCTCCATGAAGATCATGGAGAACTTTGTATTGAAAATCCAAGAGAGAGAAGAAGTCATCTAGCTACTAACTACAGACCCGTAGGTCTAAAGTGGACTACTCACCAGTCATTGGAGAGGCGATGATGTTGATGTAGAAGCCCTCCAACTCCAAAGTCCCCTCCGACAGGGCATCGGGAAGGGTCTCCAGATGAGATCTCGCGGAAACGGAAGCTTGCGGCGGCGGAAAAGTGTTTTCGTGGATGCCCTAATTTTTTCTGGGATTTTAGGGAATTTATAGGCCAAAGAGCTAGGGCAAGGGAGCGCCAGGGAGGCCACAAGCCTGGTTGTTGCGGCCCCCCGGCCGCGGCAACATGGCTTGTGGGCTCCCTGTGGGCCCACTGCCTTGGCCCTCAAGCCTCCCGATCTTCTTCTGTTCTAGAAAACTTTATTTCGGGGATTTTTTTCCGTTTGGGCTCCATTCTAAAATCAGATCTGAAAAGAGTCAAAAACACAGAAAAACAGGAATTGGCATTTGGCACTAAATTAATAAGTTAGCGCCAAAAAAGATATAAAAGGTATATAAAATATCGAAAGTTGACAAGATAACAGCGTGAAACCAGCAAAAATTATAGATACGTTTGAGACGTATCAGGACCATGCAAAGATGTCCCGATTCTCACCGAGGAAGTCGACGAGCTCGCCTTCCTGTTTGGGGCTGAGGCCAGCCCCGATGGTGACGCACTGCTTGGGGTTTGTCGGGTCGAGTGGCACCTACTTGGTCTCTTTAACCGGCTTGAAGGAGCCTTCGCCGGCCGACTCGAAGCTCGGTAGCCTGAGCCACGAGCCGGTCAATCTGTCTCTTTTCCTGAGCAATCACCATGGCGTCGGCCAGGCGGCTGCTGTCCTGTGCACACTCGAGAGACTTCTTGTAGTTGCCAGCAATGGTGATGATTCCCTTTGGACCCGGCATCTTCATCTTCAGGTAGGCGTAGTGGGGGATAGCCATGAACTTGGCCAGAGCCGGCCGGCCCAACAGCGCGTGATACGGGCTGCTGAGGTCCACTACCTCGAACCATATGGACTCGCGGCGGAAGTGAGCCTTGTCGCCGAAGAGGACCTTCAGCTGGATTTTGCCAATAGGCGAGCAGGACTGCCCTGGCACGATGCCGTGGAAGACAGTGCTGGTCGGTAGGATGTCCGTCTCCTTGAGCCCAAGCTTGAGGAGTGTGTCGAGGTAGAGGATGTTGATACTGCTGCTGCCATCGACCAGCACCCGGGAGAACCGACAGGTGAGCCTCTTGGAGGCGAAAGTGGGGTCGAGGACGAGCGCGTATGAGCCCGGATTGGGCATCACCGCAGGATGGTCGACCCGGCTCCATGTGATGGGCTTTCCAGACCAATGGATGTATTAAGGAACCGGGGGGGCCGTGGCATTCACCTCACGCCGTCACTGGTGCAGGCTATGCTTGTCGTCGCCTTCACTGGTGAAGACGACAAATGCTCCGTCTTGATGGGGGTAGTCTTCGTGGAGGCGGCCATTGTCGCGAGGCGGCGGCGGTGGAGCCGGAGCAGGACCAGGAGCTGGGGCTTGAGGTGCAGCCTGTGCACCTGGGGCAGCCGACAGGCCCTCCCGTTGCGACATCCGTCGTGCAAAGCTGCACTGTCGAAGGGTGTGGGTAGAAGGCTGTGCCCGAGAATGTATTTTGCACGGGCGTCAAGCATCTGCTCAAAAGTCTGCTTAGGCAACCAGTTGCTCCTCTTGGGCCGCTTCCGTTGAGACCGGCTTGAGAAGCCGACGCCTCACCCTCCATGCTAGCTACCAACTTGTTGTTGGAGCGCGAATCTAGCTGATCCGCCTTGCGCTTGTTGCTATTCTGGCCACCTCGATTGTCTCCAGCCGGCTTGGGAGTAGTCGGCATGGGGACAACATTGTCTGAGGCAGTCACCTGGAGTTGCATCGCGGAGTCGGCCGTGGCGTACTTGTCCACCTTGGCCATGAGCACCGCCAGAGAGGTGGGCTCGGAGCAAATGAGCTTGTGCTTGAGGAGAGTGCCGTCTCGGCAACCGTCGATGAAGTACTGGATGGCCTGTACCTCATGCACTCCCTCGGAGGAATTGCGAAGCTCCGTCCATCGAGTGACGTAGTCGCGAAGGGGTTCGTCGGGCCTCTGGACGCACATGGCCAGCTCGCGAGGCTGGTCAGGGCGCTTGTAGGTGCCAGTGAAGTTGCGCACGAACGCCTCCTCAAAGTCCACCCATGAGTTGATGTTGCCGCCTGGAAGGCTGTTAAGCCAAGTCCGAGCCGAGCCGGCCAACATGAGTGGCAAGTAGCGGACTACTACGCGTTTGTTGCCCCTGGCAATGCCAACGGCGGTGGTGTAGTCGATCAGCCAGTCCTATGGCTTGGCGGTGCCTTTGTACTTGGGAGTGTCCCGAGGCAAGGTGAAGCCTCGGGGAAACGGCTCCCCTCGGATCCGGGGGCCGAAGCAGGCCGGACCGATGGGGCCGTCTTCCTCCAGAAAGGCTGACTTGGCCAGGGCGTTGAGACGCCTGCGGGCGTCCTGGTCGCCCTAGGGAACGCGAGCGCCGATCCGAGCCGCGATCGGAAGGGCACCTTGCGAACCGGTGGCATGGTTCCTCCCTGGACGAGGAACCTCATACACCGAATCGCTCTCGTTACCTCTGCGACGTCGGCTTGAAGTATGCTCGCTCTGGCACTGGGAGTGTCTATCTTGCCTTCCCTCGCCCTTCCAGCCGGAAGTGCAATGCGAGGAAGATCCCTGCGCGTGTTGATGACCACTAGGGTTACGGCGCGCTCCGGGGTTGGGTCCCGGACACTCTGATTGGGCTTGAAGGGATCAAGCCATGTCTGCTGCTCGTTGGCAGCGTCAATGAGATCCTTGACCCGCTTCTCCTGGAAGGCGCGCTCCTCACCCTCCAAGCTTGGCACTTCTGCCAAGGCCGCCTGTGCCGCCCGCAAGTTTGCTGCACGAGTCTCGTAGACAGACTGTTTGCCGCCTAGAATCTCGGCAATGAAGCGGCCGCGGCCGCGGACCGAACCAAGCCGGCTAGGGGCCTCGGAAACCGGAGTGAGGTCGTATGCGGAGTTATACTCGCGATGCGTGGCCTCCATCCGGTGCTTCGCTGAAGCGACGGCGATGCCCTCGTCCAAGATCTCCCTGTGAGGCTCCTCCAGCGAGGCTCGCGCGTCGTTAGGGTTTGTGGAGGCGGCGATGGACGTCTTCAGGCCCGTAAGCGCAGCCTGAAGAGTGTGAGCGGCGATAGCAGCAGGATCAGCAGCGTCTGCTGACGCTTTGCCCTGAGCCGTGCTGGTGCTGGCACCGATGACCATCACCTCCAAGACGTTGGAGACGGTGGCGACATGGTATGGGGTGAAGAACCCCACCGACGGCGGAGGGCCGTCGAAAACGAGTACGTTCCTGGGGTACACGTCGTGCAAAGATGAGTACTGAAGCTGGCGCATAACGCCTCGACGTCGAAGTCCTCGCCAAAGTAGCAAGGACCATCATTGAGGTGCAGGTCACTAAAGAGAACGTTGAGGTTCTCCATAGCAGCGACGACGACGCTAGGGGGTGCCTCGTCATCGGACTCCATGTCCGGATCCGCATGGTGGACCGGGACGTCGATCATCATCGGTGTTGCCTCATCGAAACCAGGCTCCACAGGCATGCATGTCGGTCCGGACGTGATGCATCCGATGGTGTAGGTGCGGGGCCCCGCCCAGCGCATAAAGCCAGCCGATGCCGCGATCGGCCCTACGGTGGGCGCCAAATGTCGGTGAATACTCGCAACATATTCCATGGGTAGGCTAAAGAAGGTAGGAACCGAAGTGGCAACAGAGGGCGCTCGGGGCAAGGTTGGTACAAGCATGGAACGCACGATGTACCCAGGTTCAGGGCTCTCCGTAGGGATAATACCCCTAGTCCTGCCGGAGTGTATGATATGTATGGATGGGATTACGAGGTTGCTCCTGGGGCTGTATTGCGGAGGAGGAAGAAGGAGCAGCCGGCTCGTCTCTGCCTCTTCTCTGTGGTTGGTGTGTGTGTGTGTGTGTGATCAGTTGACGGACCCTCTGCATGGAGGGGGGCCGGGCGGTTTTATAGACAAATCTACCGGCCTACAATATGGATAAAGGGTAAAAGAGTGGAACCCGGCTGGCAGCCTCGCCGGCTAGCCAGGGGGCCTGTGAGGGTCTTGTCTTGTCGCTTGAGGGGCCCGTCGGCTGAGAGGTCCCGTCTGGCTGTGGGACCCGCCGGCTAGCCAATGAGGCTCCTGCGTAAGGTTGATGCAGGACACATATGGTACGTCCGGCGTCGTCCAGCGAGATTCGTCATGGCCACACGGTACGGCCCCGTCCACTGTTCGCACGCCGAGTGCAGTAATGGAGTGGGAGTTTGACGGCCGACACTGTGTTAGGTGATGGATCAGAGTCGGGTGAGGTCAGTGGCGTGGCCGCCGACGCTGGTACCCGTCATGCACTCTGATCCAGTACCTTTGCTGATGCGTAGCCACCTTCAATCGTAGGGTCTCGTCATGACCTAAGATCTGATGTGACTTGAGATCCCTGGCCGGCTAACCTGCTTGGCTAGCCGACTTGGGCACGACCGCCTCGTCCCTAGCCGGCGGGCTTAGCCTAGGCGGCCAGGAAGAGGTAGCCATCTTGCTTCTAGCCGGCAAGTGCTGCCTGGCCGGCCAGAGAGTTGACCGTCTCGCCCCCTAGTCGGTAGCCGTAGCCTAGCCGACCAGAGGGCTTGGGCCTTGTAGAATGGTTCTTGGTCATTCCTTTGGGGCCGGAGATAAAGGAGCAGGCTCGCTAAGCCTACCCTCGGGTTATCCCCCCGAGAGAATTGCTCCGTGCGCTTCCATTCTCAATTCCCTCAGAAAATGCAGTGCTAATGTATGATGAACGGGTGTTTCCCAACAGACTGATGGAAGTTCTCATGAAGACTTTGGCCAAGGATCAACCTCCAAGGAGTAGCTTTCTGGTTCAGGACTTGAAGTATGAACCACGAACTGTCTACAGGATCCTATGCAGTGTCATCGCTCTTAACAAAGGCCATGATGATGAAGATGATGGCGTAGGCATCATGAAGAATATCCTCTTCAACATCATCCATGGCATACCAATAATGCTTCATGACTTATTCTTGAGTACTTTGGCTAATAATGCTCTGTCGCCCTTCGACATGAAGATTTATGCTCCTTGGATCATGAGATTCATCAGAAGCAGGTCAGGCATCAACTACCTTGCTTAATTTCCTAACCAGATTGGGTATCTGCTGCCTGTTAGAGTCGTCAAGAAGACATTTTAGCCTGTTGAAGGCAAAGGAAAATTTGTCATTGATGAAGGAAAAAGCCCCCTAGATGGCCAGTTCCATGAAGCAGAGTCATATTCTTCATATGATGACACTGCTACCCAAGATCCACCATGCCCTATTGCCCCAAGAGTGATGAATAACAGAGAGCTACTCCTTAGTCTTCATCATAAGGTCGATCGCAATCACAAATGGGTAAAACGTCAATTCCATGCCATTGTGAAAACCCTCAACGCGACTCAGAATGTAGTAAAGAAAAATCACTACTATCTTCATGAGGTGTTTGATCGTACCTGGGCCACCTTGGCTCATCTGAAGACTCAAGAGGAACTTGAGGAATTGGAGTTCACTCAGGACATCGACTGGTCGTAGCCTCCCAAGAAGAAATTCAAGCGAATTCAGTTCCAGACCTTCAGGAAAGTTTTTTTTCTTCATTCCGCACTGCAGAGTCTAATGAAGAACCAGACGACACTGCTATTGGACCAAGGAAGAAGCCCTTCGCCAAGAATCCTCATGCCTCTTCATCAGCCAAGAAGTGAAAGTCTTCATGGGGCGTTAGTCCTCAGTTTTGTCCCTTTTCGTCACTTGATGACAAAGGCCGAGAAATCTGAGTTAGTCTTCACGCGGGATATATTTTGGGGCTTATGAACTTTATTAAGTTACAAACTCTTGGTTCTTCTGAAGTGTTTTATGTAATGAGTTGTAACTTAAGCCCGATGCTACTCTGACGCTTTTGAACGTTTTTCCTTGCATTCTTATTCCTCAAAATATTAATGCACGCATGTTGAAATTCGTCAGATACCATTTCTCATCATGAATTCTCAGATTCCTCATTTTATATGTCAAATGTATGCATGATTTACAAGATACAGGGGGAGATCTCCATGATATAAATCATCAATGTGCATGTGATGTGAAAAGCAATTTCCTCAAAATGTGCACATCTTCAGGGGGGAGTCTCTCGGTATCTTGATTTCAAATTCCTCAAACGAAGTATTTAAACTTCATATTTTTACCCCTGTTGAAAACTTAACCTAATTGTCATCAACCACCAAAAAGGGGGAGATTGTAAGTGCATCTAGTCCCCTTAGTGATTTTGGTGGTTTGAAGACTTATAGGTTAAGTATCTAATCTGTTTATAAGTGTACACATGATCTATAAGTCGCTGAGGAGTTTGAGTTATATGTATATCGACCCCTAAAAATTTATATCTTCGGCTGAAGAAATTGATCTTGTGCTCACGATTTGGATCACAAAGAAATTGCGATGAAATTGATATACCTCATGAAGATACTTAAGATGAGGAACTTGGTGTGTCCTGAAGAAAATAAGTCCGAAGACTTTGAAGCATGAAGATTTTCTTTCTGTTTCATTTTCTTCACTCTTGAGTCATAGGAACACCATACTGTTAAAGGGGGTCGAGGTAATACTACGGAATGAATTTCCTCATGATGCTCAACCCAAGCCTAATCCCACAAAAGCCTCACGTGAGGAATATGAAAGCCATGAGGACTCTCATAGTTGAGAGTCCCGACCGTTGCCGCGATTCGCACCACCTCACCGATCTTATCCACACCAACGGTCATAATATTTAAGGGCATTTATGTCAAATCATGTCGGGATGCTCCCAGGCTATAAATAGCCGCCCCCACAACCATTAGCTGGTTGGCTGCTCCGTGAGAAACCGACACTTGTCATTTAGAGAAACCCAAATTCCTCGGAGTCTTTGAGAGTAAATCATAAGTGAGGAAATACCCCAAACACCAACCCACAAACCAAAAATCCAAGTTATTGAGCATCACTGAAGAATTTGTTCCTGTGTGGAACTGAAGCCTTTTACCTTTGAGGACTGTGCATCCTCCAGACGGTTAGGCGTCATGGTCTAGAGCAATCCAGCAGTCAATTGTAGATCGCCGGGTGACCGAGTTTGTGAGGGTTTGGAAGTCTGCCCTGAAGACTTACCACGAGTGTTGGGCGAGGACTGTGTGTCCTTAGCTCAAGTAGAATACGGTAGGAATTGTGTGTCCCGGGACTGTGTGTCCTTTGGTTTCAATACCATGCCGCTCCAAACGAGACGTACGACTGTCACAGTAGTTGGAACTGGGTCATCAACAACTGTCTTCACTGTGATACGGGTTCTATTTCTTCAACTCTTTAAATTCCTCAATATTGTATGTTGAAGACTTTCATTGTCTCTGTTTGAAGAATTTGCTGAAGATTTTCTCTGAACTTCCTCAACCCAAATTCTTCACACCCGTTAATGCTCACCTGCTTACTATGTGCATGCGTACTGTGTAAACTGTTTTTCATAATCTTCATCAAGAAAATTGTTGTTGTAGTCTTTGCACTTCTGATCCTTTGTCGTTTTCGCTGCAAGTTATTCATCAGTGAGGAATTTCCTCAAAAGGAATTTCCTCAGCGAGGAAATTCTAAAAATCAACTATTCACCCCCCTCTAGTCGATATAACGCACTTTCATGTTTTCTCTAGCAACCCCTTCGGCTCCTCCAGCCGAGGGTTGGCGTCCTTGAGGCCCATAAGAACCCAACATTGCGTGAAGTTTTCCACCTTCTTCCTGGCCTTCAGGAGCAGGTTGCCGCTCTGGGCCGCCACGAAGGAGACACACGCCGAGAAATGGGCGCCGTTATGCAGACGCAGGCTGAAGTAGTCGAGGAAGAGGGCCAATGAAGGCTGCACTCCTACAAAAGCCTCGCATTAGAAAGCGAAGATAGTCAGGAGCAAGACAAATTTGGGCTGGGGATGAAGAGCCTAGATCCCGTAGTGGTTCAAGATGGTGGTGAAGAACGAGGGGAAAGGCGACACCATCCCGGCAAAGACGCTGTGGAGGAAGAAGGGGTACATCGCCTTTGACGCGGGCCGCTCCTCCATCGCGCCATGACAGATTGGGGTCCGCCCGTACTTGTTGGACTCAGCCGCAGTCCAGGGAAGCACGGGGGCGAGATCCACATCCTTGGAAAGGAGGCACTCCAAGAGCGGAGGAGCCAGGACTGGGCCTTGCGTCTCTGGCTTCTGCTTGCTGGCGGGCGCCATCACTGGACTGGGAAGGAGCAGCGCGACGCCGGTTGGAGTTGGAGACCAAGGAGGAAGAGCGACTGTGGGAGAAGGAAAGCAATAATGCACCGATGCAACAAGCAAGGCTCCTAATAACTCGGACAGAGACAGAGGACAAGGAAGACTCAACGTCGGCCGTGTGACGTGCACCGGCCTGGCCCATAGGCATCTAGGGCCCGCGGCAACTCAGGTCGCCCCCGAGGCTTTGCCCAGAAGCCAACCCGAGCGCGTCGTGGGCCCGGGGGCTACTGTTGGCATTCTGGGAATGGAGATACCCAGACCTACCTGCATGTGGCCCATGGCCGGCCCACTTCATCAAGAACCAACAGGCTCGGCACCACTGAAGGCAAGGCCCTCGTGAGGGGCCAAGCCTCACGAGGAGGTACGGCACCGAGACCCGCGGGGGGCCTCCTCACGACCCCTCTGGAGCGGCAGATATTCCGAGGCTAGGCCCGGCCTCAGGAATCAAGGATGACGCAAGGGAAGGACATGTGAGGAGCGGACACCAGAGCGGAGCAGTTTCCCCTTTAGTGCAAAGGGTGCGAGGACGTACCATGGCCCCAAAGGCATCGTCCAAAGGTTTCCCTTCTGATGTAACATGGCCCTCGCCGCCCGCCAGCATGACAGATGTCATCCCCGGGTCCATCCCCGCAGCACGAGCAACCACTTTGCAAGCGAAGACCACCTTTGGGCAGGGGAGCATGTTGCTTTTTTCCCCTTCAAAATTGGCCGTTGTGGGATTCCTTCCTGCCGAAATGATAAGGGAAGAGGACTGGGGCCGCCACTATAAATAGAGGATAGGTTGCTTCGTAGAAGGGGATCTGATCCCCGAACCATTCATTCACCCACTAGCACCACGCAAGGTCACCCAGCCTCCGGAGGCACCCAAGCACTGTACTAGTTCATCCACCAACCTCTGTGAGAGGCAATCCACCAAAGCAGGGGTAGGGTTTTACGCCTCACAACGGCCCGAACCTCGGTAAACTGACGTGTCCTGTGTTTCCTTCACCATCGAGTGACTTTCCTGCCATCCGAAGCGAGTAGCATGCTAGGTGAGGCGAATTAGTGAGCGATTCTCGTACACGCCCCTGAGTTCGAATCTTTAGGCACTACAGGAATCAGCTTATTTGCCACTACAGGAATCAGCTTATTTGCCGTCCACCGTAACAAACGGCAAAGAGGACTCCACCGACGACAAAGAGCTTTGTCGTCTACCTCCTGTCGGCAAAGATTCTACGTCAGCTTACGACGGCATTGTAGCTTCTTTGCCGTCAGTATCTGGCACCGAGCAGTCGGCAAAGAACTTGAGACGGCAGCCGACAAGCGACGCCTCCGTTAGGGCAAACGGAGGCTTTGTCGTCTTCTTGCCCTGTAGCCTTTGTCGCCTGCTTGCTCCGTAGCCTTTGCCGCCTGCTTCCCCCGTAGCCTTTGCCGTCAACGTGTATGTGCTAGCCCATAACAGCCCAGTCATTTTTCTTCTCTTTGTCATTAGCCTCCCCGGGCAACAGACGACAAAGAAGCTATATGGCCAGCTGCTGCTGCCCCCAGGGTGCACAGCTGGGTGCCATGTGGCACCTTTGTCGTCGGCCAACTGATGGCAAAGCCCTTTTCCATCAGCTGGCAGACGGCAAAGAGCCCATGTAGCTTCTGTTTTGTTTGTTTTTTATTATTTCGCAACACACATATATATATATATATATATTTCACAGTACATATACGATATATATTTCACAACACATATATATAGTTCACCACACATATATGATATACATATAAAGTTCATCAATGCACATCCCATATATCGAAAGAACCAACATACAAAGTTTTACATTGTTCATCCATAGATACATATACATATAGTTCGACAGTGTTCATCAACTCTAGAACTAATAACGCACTCCATGAATGCCAGCTTCCATGCATGTAGTACATCCAATCTGCAAAAATGTTAATAAGAAAGTCAGAAGAAGAACAACATATGATGTTTTTGAGCTAATTATGCCATTTTAGAGGAAAATAAGCTAAGTATATAATATTCATTAGCTAACCAAGGTTCTTATGCCATTTTGAGCTTATTATGTCATATTGGAGCTAAATGGGCTAATTATGTCATTGTTGGGGAAAATAAGGTAAGGAGAATACAAAAGAGGAAAAGAAAGGGGAGGAGGAGAAGAAGCATAAGAAATCAAGAAGAAGGATAAGGAGAAGGAGAAGGAGGAGAAGGAGGAGAAGAAGGAGAAGGTCTTCTCCTTCTTCTCCTCCTTCTTCTCCTCCTCCTCCTTCTCCTTCTTCTTCTCTTCTTCTTCTTCTTCTTCTTCTACTTCCTTCTTTTCATTTTTCCTATTTCATCTCCTCTTCTCCTCTTGTTAGAGCTAAATTATCTAATTATGTATTTTTGGACCTACATGGGCTAATTATGTCATTTTAGAGGAAAACAAGCTAAGAATATAATATTCATGAGCTAACCAAGGTTTTTATGCCATTTTGAGCTTATTATGTCATTTTGGAGCTAAATGGGCTAATTATGTCATTGTTGGGGGGAAAATAAGGTAAGGTAATAAAAAAAGATGAGAAGAAATAGGAGGAGGAGAAGAAGAAGAAATCAAGAAGAAGGAGAAGAAGAAGGAGAAGGTCTTCTCCTCCTTCTTCTTCTCTTCTTCTTCTTCCTTCTTTTCATTTTTCCTATTTCTTCTCCTCTTCTCCTCTTGTTGGAGATAAACTATCTTATTATGTATTTTTTGAGCTATATGGGCTAATTATGTCATTTTTGAGGAAAACAAGCTAAGAATATAATATTCATCAGCTAACCAAGGTTTTTACGCCATTTAGAGCTTATTATGTCATTTTGGAGTTAAATGGGCTAATTATCCCATTGTTGGGGAAAATAAGGTAAGGAGAATAAGAAAGAGGAGAAGAAAGAGGAGGAGTATTATAAGAATAAGGAGAACGAGGAGAACGAGTAGAAGGTCTTCTCCTCCTTCTCCTTCTTCTCCTCCTTCTTATCCGCCTCCTCCTTCTCCTTCTTTTTCTCTTCTTCTTGTTCTTCTTCCTTATTTTCGTTTTTCATATTTCTTCTCCTCTTCTCCTCTTGTTGGAGCTAAATTATCTAATTAAGTCTTTTTGGCGCTATATGGGCTAATTATGTCATTTTAGAGGAAAAAACTAAGAATATAATATTCATGAGCTAACCAAGGTTTTTATGCCATTTTAAGCTTATTATGTCATTTTGGAACTAAATGGGCTAATTATGTCATTGTTGGGGGAAAATAAGTTAAGGAGAATAAGAAAGAGGAGAAGAAAGAGGAGGAGAAGAAGAATAAGAAGAAATCAAGGATAAGGAGAAGAAGAAGAAGGAGGAGAATGTCTTCTCCTCCTTCTCCTTCTTCTCCTCCTCCTTCTCCTCGTCTACCTTCTCCTTCTTCTTCTCTTCTTCAACTTCTTCTTCTTCTTCCTTCTTTTCATTTTTCCTATTTCTTCTCCTCTTCTCCTCTTGTTGGAGCTAAATTTTTTAATTATGTCTTTTTGGAGCTATATGGTCTAATTATGTCATTTTAGAGGAAAACAAGCTAAGAATATAATATTCATGAGCTAACCAAAGTTTTTATGCCATTTTGAGCTTATTATGTCATTTTGGAGCTAAATGGCCTAATTATGTCATTGTTGGGGAAAATAAGGTAAGGAGAATAAGAAAGAGGAGAAGAAAGATGAGGAGGAGAAGAAGAATAAGAAATCAAGAAGAAGGAGAAGAAGAAGAAGAAGAAAGAGAAGGAGGAGAAGGAGGAGAGGACCTTCTCCTCCTGCTCCTCCTTCTTCTCCTCCTCCTCCTTCTCCTTCTTCTTCTTTGCTTCTTCTTCTTCTTCCTTCTTTTAATTTTTCCTATTTCTAGTCCTCTTGTCCTCTTGTTGGAGCTAAATTATCCAATTATGTCTTTTTTGAGCTATAAGGGCTAATTATGTCATTTTAGAGGAAAAAAAGCTAAGAATATAATATTCATGACCTAACCAAGGTTTTTATGCCATTTTGAACTTATTATGTCATTTCGGAGCTAAATGGGTTAATTATGTCATTGTTGGGGGAAATAATGTAAGGAGAAGAAGAAAAAGGAGAAGAAAGAGGAGCAGGAGATCAGGTCTTCTCCTCCTTCTCCTTCTTCTCTTCCTTCTTCTCCTCCTCCTCCTCCTCCTTCTCTTCTTCTTCTTCTTCTTCCTTATGTTCATTTTTCCTATTTCTTCTCCTCTTCTCCTCTTGTTGGAGCTAATTTATCTAATTATGTCTTTTTGGAGCTATATGGGCTAATTATGTCATTTTAGAGGAAAACAAGCTAAGAACATAATATTCATGAGCTAACCAAGGTTTTTATGCCGTTTTGAGCTTATTATGTCATTTTGGAGCTAAATGGGCTAATTATGTCATTGTTTGGGGAAAATAAGGTAAGACGAACAAGAAAGAGGATAAGAAAGAGGAGGAGGATAAGAACAAGAAGAAATCAAGAAGAAGGGGAAGAAGAAGAAGAAGGAGAACGAGGAGAAGGAGGAGAAGGTCTTCTCCTTCTTCTCCTCCTTCTTCTCCTCCTCCTCCTTCTCCTTCTTCTCCGCTTCTTCTTCTTCTTCTTCCTTCTTTTCATTTTTCCTATTTCTTCTCCTCTTCTCCTCTTGTTGGAGCTAAATTATCTAATTAAGTCTTTTTGGAGCTATATGGGCTAATTATGTCATTTTAGTGGAAAACAAGCTAAGAATATAATATTCATGAGCTAAGCAAGGTTTTTATGCCATTTTGAGCTTATTATGTCATTTTGGAGCTAAGTGGGCTAATTATGTCATTGTTGGGGAAAATAAGGTAAGGAGAATAAGAAAGAGGAGAAGATAGAGGAGGAGGAGGAGAAGAAGAAGAAATCAAGAATTAGGAGAATAAGAAGGAGGAGGAGAAGGTCTTCTCTTCCTTCTCCTTCTTCTCCTCCTTCTTCTCCTCCTCCTCCTTCTCCTTCTTCTTCTCTTCTTCTTCTTCTTCTTCTTCTTCTTCTTCTTCCTTCTTTTCATTTTTCCTATTTCTTCTCCTCTTCTCCTCTTGTTGGAGCTAAATTATTTAATTATGTCTTTTTGGAGCTATATGGGCTAATTATGTCATTTTAGAGGAAAACAAGCCAAAAATATAATATTCATGAGCTAACCAAAGTTTTTATGCCATTTTGAGCTTATTATATCACTAGTTAAATGCCCGTGCGTTGCCACGGCATACGAAATAATATATTAAAAAATCACTTGATAAAATCATAACATGGAATTTGGATATTTTAGACGCTCGTTTTTATATTGAATATATTTTAGGAAGAAAACAATGTTAAAGGTAAATGAAAATCTATGAGCATGGACAAACTCTTGTTTTGGAATGTAGATAATAACTAAAACATTGATAAAATTAGCACATCCGTTAAAATGCCATAGACACAAACAAACATGACGAAACGGTCATGTACATAGTGGATACAAACCAAGTTCGTGATAACTAAACTTACAAAGTAAAACACATAATCATATGTATAATAGACATAACAAATGTCTACTATTTGTACTACATGCGCCAAGCTTTCTTTGTATACATCCTGCGTCGGAGAACAAATAGATGCCCGTGTGTTGGCATGTTGTCTAAATACCTTGCTTAATATGCTCTAATATATACTTCAGCATCGCAACAAAAAGCAATTTTACAATCCAAACTACTTCACTTATGACATGCCCCTTTCTATTTTCAGAATATGAATTAGCCAGCTGAATTTTTATGATTCAGTGTCACGTACAGACGTAGGTAAAAATTCAGCTAAATTATAATATAGACTTGTCCCCTTTTTTTAGGCAAAAAAATCACCCTGGACAAGTCTCTGCCCGACCTCACTCTATCTTCACTCACCGGTCACCACCTCATCCCCTTCCCCATCCCCTCACACTCCCATGCTATCCACTCATCCCCTCACACTCCCACCGCTATCCACTCTGAAGCTCACCTGTGTTGCCGCCGTCGCCGCCCCTCCTCTCCGACGCAGCCGTCACCGGAGCCGCCCTCCTCGCCCGCTCACGCACGCCTCCTGCTCCCATGGTTCGCGGCTCCCTCCCTGCTCCAAACCCTAAGCCCCCGTCCCCCTCGCGCCACGTGCTCACCTCTCCCCCTCCATCTCCGGCAGGACTTCCTCCCCGGCCGCCACCACGCCATCTGCGCCAACCGCGGCCTCTGCCCCGCCGCTCGAAGACTGTCTCCGCCTCCTGCGCATGAAAACTAATGAATCTCATGTATACTTGATACCATATGAAGATGCAGGTAAATTCAATAGGCTACCTCCATCCTGTGAAGAAATAAATTAAGTTACACCATGCTCCAAAAACTGAGGATAGCTAGTGAAAACTAAAAGCATCATGATATAGGCATCCATCAAAGATGGATACAAGAGGAATATATGCGTTCACATAGACACAAACAAAATGGCTAGAGAACATATCTAGAACGAATTTAGGACGAATTACAACAAACTCCACGGCGGCGTGTTTACTCCTACGAGGTTTGACCGGTATAGGGAGCCCCCTCAGTTCGGCCTTCCAACCTTAAAATATAAAGGTTTATGGTGTGCATTTTTGATGGCCGTTAAATTTTTGACGGATTGGACCACTTTTATAGTTTATTCTAAACACTTATTTCAATCAAAACTGTAAAACTCAAAAATTAAAAGGGTTTGATCACTTATACCGGGTTTCCTAGAGATGCTCTTAAACGGAATGTTTCTATCCGTCGGATTTGATTTTCCAAATCTTGAGTGGTCAAATTCAGTTCCGATCTTAGAAAACCGATATATTATTACAAAAAGAAAACCACGTATAAACTGAACCAAAGTAAAGCAAATGACACGAGGAGAGAATTAGGTGTCAGCAGTACATTTCATCGGATGAGGGAACCTCAACCTACATCCCAAAACTGAGATCGTCTTCCCTGTGCTACATATGCACGCCGCACACGCTGTTGCCACACGCTTTGCACTGCCATGAGCCCGTCCATCATGCACGCCTCAGACGCTCACGAGCTTCTTGCCGAGGATCATGTCGTCTGTGGTGAAGTCAGCCTCCTTCCTGAAGGTCCCGCGGGCGAAGTCATGGTTGTACGAGTCCGTCAATCCGTCGAGGAGGTCGTACTCCAGCGTAACCCCGAGGTCCTTGCTGGCCTTCTCCACCGACGCGAAGAAATGCTGCCATCCTTGCATCATGTAGTGTCAGTCAGCGACACTGTAATGGTTGTACTTTTCCAGAGCAAGACGTAGAAGAAATCAAGGAATACCTGGTCTCTAAAGGGGAAGGCCTTCTTCTTGCAGAAATCGAAGTCCTTGGGGTTGTAGTGGATGATCTCCGGCTCAGGGAACCCTCCAGCCTGCATTGCATATCAAACACCAAGCGAAAAATGATGTATAGTTAGAATATAAGTGAATTACCCACGGACATGGAGTTGTTTGCACACGAGGAACAACTTGTTCATATATATGACCTTTGCGCATGCCCGTGCTATCCCGTCGAAGGTGACATACTTGCTGCCGGAGATGTTGTACACCTGCTTGCTCGCCTTGGGGTTGCCGAGGACCTTGATGAAGGCTGTCGCCAAATCTTGTTGCAAAACCAAGCACAAGATAGTACAGAAGATGGCTTCTACGACATACAACCCGATAGCAGCAATTCACCGCATGCATGTCAATGCACAGACCTTGACATGGCCGAGCTGGGTGATCTGGTTCCCAGCGTTAGGGATGGGGATCGGGCGACTAGCCTTGAGCCGGTGGAAGAACCACTCCTCCACGGGGTTGTAGTTGAGAGGGCCGTAGATGTAGACCGGTCTGATGGACGTCCAGTTCACGCCGCTCGTCTCCAGCAGGCCCTGTGTCTCCAGCTTTCCCTTATGCCGGCTTCTTGGGTCCACAGCGTCGGTCTACCGGTTGGATGGCATATGCTTGCCACGAGTCAGTAATGGTGACGACTTCATGTTGACATCCATGTGAGTGGTATGGAAATAGACCTCAAAGTGTGGGAGCAGGTCTGACTTAAGGTAGACTCCTGCCAATGAGCAATAGATAAACCTGAAAATAGTACCTGAATGCTAGATAGTTCAGGGCACTGAATTTGCAAATATCTTGTTTTGCATTCGAAAAAGTAACCAGCTTATTGTTCCAGGTTTGGCAACGCTTCTAGTATGGGGGATACTTCAGTGGCCTCGCGTCCTGAAACACCATGACACAAAAGAGTTACAACATTTGGGAGATATCAGAGATGATAGTTTCAGCTGGGGAAGTGCCATTTTGCATTTCAGAAGCAATCTTCAGGTGTTGTAATACTAATTGACACGCTTATTTACATCTGGTTAGTAGTTATGAACAAACATTTGTGTGGTGTACCAGAAATATCTACTTAGTATATTAGAGCCTGATAGCATTCAGGTCAACGTGGTCGCATGTAATAAGCAAAATACTGCTCTTGGCGATGATGGTTGAAGGACCAGTTAACCGGCCAAAGGGATCTAGGAGATTGTTGACCACACTGACATCTTCAATATCAGGGTGGATAAAAATCACGGCATCATCGGCATAGACCAAAGTTCTATGCTTAACCATCCACGAACCAAAGGGAACAAGGGTGCCTTCAGAGTTTAGACCAAGCAAGATTGAACCGGCGAGCAAAGAAAATCCACGATGAGCATGAAAAGGATAGGCCGGAGGGGATACCCCGGGAAGGAACCGTTAACCAATTGTCACGCCCAGGATGCGACCCTATCCTCAATTTGGCACGAAGGCCTCATCAAGGATAGAAGCGCATCTCGTCGTGTCGCAAGAATGGATATCGTCACAAGTACATGTACTAAAAAGAAGAGATATATATAGAGTTGGCTTACACTCGCCACAAGTTACAACAGAGTCACATCAGTACATTACATAATCATCAAGAGTAAGAGCAGGGTCCGACTACGGACGAAAGAAAACGAGAAAAATAAGAACGACGTCCATCCTTGCTATCCCAGGCTGCCGGCCTGGAACCCATCCTAGATCGATGAAGAAGAAGAAGAAGAAGCAACTCCAAATGAACAATCAACGCGCTCGCGTGAAGTAACCTTTACCTGTACCTGCAACTGGTGTTGTAGTAATCTGTGAGCCACAGGGGACTCAGCAATCTCATTTCCAAATGTATCAAGACTAGCAAAGCTTAATGGGTGAGGTATGGTTAAGTGGTGAGGTTGCAGCAGCGGCTAAGCATATATTTGGTGGCTAAACTTACGAGTACAAGAAATAAGAGGGGGAAGATCTACACATAACGGACGTGAACTACTGATGATCAAATGAATGATCCTGAACACCTACCTACGTCAGACATAACCCCACCGTGTCCTCGACATGAGAAGGAACTCACGAAAGAGACAGTCACGGTTATGCACACAGTTGGCATGTTTTAATTAAGTTAACTTCAAGTTATCTAGAACCAGTGTAAAACAAAGCTTCCACGTTGCCACATAACCGCGGGCACGGCTTTCCGAAAGATTTAACCCTGCAGGGGTGCTCCAACTAGTCCATCACAAATTACCACAAGCCGCATAGAAATCCTCAATCACGAAGCTCGCGATCTCGTCGGATTCCCTAGTGGAAAACCTCAACTCTGAGATTACCCAAAGCATCACCGGAATCCCGATGCACAAGATATCTCGTCAAAGGTAAAACTAATCCAGCAAGGCCGCCCGACGTGTCGACGATCCCGATAGGAGCCGCGTATCTCGTTCTCAGGACACGACGGAAGGAACTAGCTATGGGTGCCAAACCTCGAGTTTCCCCGTGGTGGCCCCGCAGGCAGACCCTTTGGGACCAACACCATCAACACTGGCCCCCCTGTTTATGTAAAAGTACTCCTCGGGTTCATGACGCCCTATGCATTCAGTATTAACAAAGTTATTATGTTGGGAAAATGTAGTACCAATGTTGGGCCTTGCTAGAGCAGCTTTAATCTAGAACGAATTATCAAGGGGGTCCCCATAACAGCCCCGACCGTGTTAGGAGCGCTCAATTATGGAACATAACACCGGTAGCCGGAAACTAAGGGGGCAAAGGTGGAACAAAACACCAGGCTAGAAAGGCCGAGCCTTCCACCTTTTACCAAGTATATAGGTACATTAAATTAAATAACATTAATATGGTGATATGACAAGGAACCCATGTTATCACATGGAAGCAACTACACCTGCAACTAGCAATGCTACCAACAGGGTTAAGCAAGCAGTATCATAGCCAAACAGTGGTTTGCTAGGTCGAACAGGTTGAAGGTAATCATGGCATTGTTGAGAGGCTGATATTTAACAGGTGGTAGGCAACGATACATAAACGATAGAAGCGATAAACTAGCATGGCAATGATAGTCATGGTATCTGGGGAAATGATCATCTTGCCTGAGATCCCGCTTGGAAGAAGAACCACTCGGTGGAGTCGGCAAACCATCGTAGTCGAACGGGTCCTCACATTCCGTCACGCTTGCGGAACTCTATCGAGACGGGCAAACCGGAAACAAACATCAACACAAATATTCACCACGGCAAATGCACAACATGATGCACCACCTAATATGATGCATGATCAGGTCAATGATGCAAGGGATGGCATGGAAATTCACCTCACGCAAACTCTACACATTAAGTGAAGCTCGATATGCAACGGGTTGCATATCGACGAAACTCCACATTTAATTATTAATTAACTCCTGTTAATTATCACGGCGATATTACATTGTGGTTATCATGGCAAGGGTGAAGCGATGAACCTGCATGACATCCTAGTCGGTTATCAAACGGAGCATGGAACGTAGCTACGGGAACAAGAACATGCAGCACAAAATTATATGCCATGAATGCGTTATGCATGCGAATTATCACACCACGACAAGAGGAGAAGAAACATATGTCGCCACGGCGAGCGAGAGGAAACCATGGCGGCAAATCGGAAACGATGCCACGACAACGTTCCGGTTCCGATAACTCGAGGAGAAACCGGCGCCAACGTATAGGAACGCGTTCGACCGGCAAATAAAGATGGGGTGATCCTGTATCTCGGGTTCCCATGTGTCGAGGGCACTACGACAAGGAAGACAGCGTGCACGGGAAAACAACGGTGCATACATACGGTGCATACATGCATTCAACTCAAACAACTCATACGTTCGTACATCACTAGCACACGGTACACGACATGTCCCCTCGGTATACCTTCGACGCGTGCGAATCGGAGGGGTTCGGTCGAAGCGGACGTCGTGGTCGTCGTGGAAGTAGTCGTACACGCGCCGGTAGTTGAAGTAGTGGTACCGGTCTCGTCGACGGTAGTCGTACTCTCGGCGTCGGCAGACGGTCTTCGGCGTCGGTAGTCGTTCACGAATCCGTAGATGTCCCGGGTCGTCGGGGCGTCGTGGTACTCGCGGCGAACTTGTCGACGGACCACCGTGGCAGGGATGGTGCACACGGCGACGCAGGCGGCAGCACAAGCAAACAACACGGCAAGCAGGCAAGCAAGCAACTAAACCTATCTGGCAGCCACAACAATAAGCAGCGGCAGCTAGCGTCAGCCAGGCAAGGCATCAGGCAACAGCACTACAACTACCTAGCGGCGGCAGGCAAACTTAGCAGCAGCTAAGCTAGCTAGCAAAGCAAGCTAGCAGCCGGCTACAACAAGAGCAACAACTATACGCAACACAAGCTACATCTAGCCTCGGCTAGGAGCAAGCAGGGCGGGCAGTGATCAAGCATCAGCTAGCTCGGCCAGCATCTACAGCAAGGAGCTAGCAAGCAATGGCAGCATGCTCAGCAACAGCAACTAGCGTAGGCAAGCAAATACGGCAAGCAGCGCCTAACGACGACAGCAGCAGCACTCGGCGACACCCATCAGCAGCAGGAGCAGCAGCTAAGCACAACAACAGCAACATCTCGGCAACAGCACAGCAGCAAGACGCTCAGCAACAGCAGGCAGGAGCATCAGCAAGCAACAGCATGCACGGCAATAGCAGCAGCGGGCAGCGACAGCAACAGCTCGGCAGGAGGAGTCCCTGGAGGCGGTGCCACGGCCGGCGAACGGCGCACCCGAGCGGAACGGCGGCGACGGAGGAGCGGCAAGGACGGCGGCGAGCAAGAAGGCGGCACGCGGGAAGAGGATGCGAGCACGGCTCCAGCACGAGGAGGTAGCGGCTGCGGGGAGGGGCGCTGGAGGTGGCGCGGCTCGAGGAGGAGGCGGCGCAGAGGGGCGAGGCGGCCGGCGGCGGGGCGGCGAGCTCGGCGACATCTGGCAGGGCCGACGGCGGCTGCGGCGAGCACCGGCGGGGAGAGCACGACACGGGCAGACGGAGTGGGGCAAGGCCGGATCGATCCCGAGCTGGGGACAGCCACGGCAGACGGCGCGGGCACGACACCGGGAACGCGGAGGCCGCGGCACAGGGCGGTGCTCGGGGTGACGCAGAGGGGCGAGGAGAGGTGCTGGGAGGAGGGAGAGGCATGGAACAAGGGGAGAACGAGGGCTCGGCGGATGCGGGAGGTTGCACGCGCGGCCATTGGGGAGGAGGCGGCGCTGCGGGAGGAGGGAGAGGCACGGGCAGGCAGGGGCTGCGGCTGGGCTAGGTCAGTAGGGGAGCTGGGCTGCGCCTGGCCGGCTCGGCTGGGCTCCCTCCTCGTGCTATATCTCTTTTTTTTAAAACAGAAACTCAACAAACAAAAGAAAAAAAATGTTTAAAGTAAATAGAAAAAATAAAGGCCTTTGACTTCTTAAAACCAAAAATTATGCCCCAACTATAAAATAGATTGGGCCCCTTTTAACAAATAAAACTAAAATCTTTTAAGAATACAATTAAACCCTTTTTTACAAACGAATAAAATTAAACTTTTTAACAAAAGATTAAAATCAAACCCCTTTTGAAGAATACAATAAAACCTCTTTTTATTTAGAGAATAAAATAAAAGCTTTTAAAAGAAAAAAAGAAAAAGAGACGGTTTAACAATAAAACAAAAGGAAAAAATAAGATTAAAACCCAAGGTTTACCCCCACATTTAATAAAATGTTTTTACAAGAAGACACCTTTTTTAGAAGGGTTAAAACGGAAGCTTTAGCAAACCGCAAAAACGGAATAAGAAGTGAGAGAAGGGGAGAAGGTTCACGTCCTCGGGGAGCAGGGGTTTAGCGGCGGCTCTCACGCACGCATTCTCATCGCGCCAACAAACGACGTCACACTCACAAAGCACTCACAAGCAACACCGACAAATAACACAGCTGACATGATGCCATGCATGATGCGATGATGCAACTACATGACGATGCAACGAATAAAACTAAGCACACGACGGAAACAGAATAAGGGGGAATCTTCTGGAACGTCTGCATCGGGCTGTCACACCAAGTTTTCATTGCTCGCTGAGGATAACAGATTGTCGATCCAATTACACCATCGCAGACCCCTATGTTGCAAAGCTCCGAGTTCCGAAAGATAGACCGGGAGCACCCTTGAATCTTCTTCTAGACTGCTGATCCTTAAATGCTTGTAACTACTTCATGTAATTTAACTTCCTTGCTTAATCAATAAAATACGGTGCTGCTGCATTTGTAAAGAAAGAGAGTACTCCTATTGTAGCTGTCTGGCTTACCATTAATATCATAGACGACATTAAAGCCCTTAGCAGAAAGGCTTGTCTTGATCAAATCAAATTCTTTCCGATCACCTTTCAAATGCAGCACCTATACGCAAAAACCATCCTAAATATCATGAGTGATATGCAAATAAAGGTGAACAAGTGAAGCAAGGACAGGATGGTAGGAAATGGCATGCCTTGGAAGAAAACTCTACATACTCTGCATCTGATTCACCTGGCAACTGCTGGGTTATGGGTGCCTTTCCTCTGGTGAACAATGTGACCTGAAATAAATTCATCTTTTTAGCGGACTCATAAAATCGATGTGCCGGTACTATCAAAACATTGCAGGTCATATTTAGCCTAAGGAGCCATTCTTTGTACTATCAGAAATGTATGCACATACTCACCTGGTGTCCCTCCTGGACAAGTTTCCTGGACAGGAAGAGACCAACGAACCTGGTGCCCCCCATGATCAGAATGTTCTTGGAGTCTGCTCTAGTAAACAACTACACCGAACCTCAAAAGATATCTTGGGTTTTAACTTTTAACCAGCAGATATAAAAGACCAGGGGAGCCATATTAGAGATGCTTCGGTTCTTGTCCACTGTGTGTTTCCTCTTTCCTGCATACAGTACGTATGCAACTGTACTACCGTGTATTTTTGAGAAACACCTTGTCCTACACCCCTTACTAAATGAAATCCAATCAGGCATCAAAAAAAGAACTCTTGGTTTTTAAGGAAACAATCTAAATCTAGTATGTAATTAGAAGTTTGAATTTTGTTTTTACTCAAACAATAGTATCCACTAAATATATGCAGTATAATTATGTTTCAAGTAATATAGAGACACTATGTAGCAACTCAATAAAAGATAAATAAGGTGTGTCATAATGAGAATAAATAGTCATACAACAAATAATAATATCAAACCTAACCCTCTAGCTCTTGTCAGCAGCTTGTATGAAGTTGCATAAGGCTCGTGTCTGAACTGTTGGAAGATGAAACACATCAAGTGTTATTACATAAGAACATGGAACCATAAAGAGCATTTATTTGCATGTTCACATGTATCTAGAGTATTGCCGGTAAGCTAATGGTGGACAGAATTTTAGTGAAAGAAACAAACCAGTGTCATCCGTATCCTCAAATTCCATATGAATCAAAAAGTGAAAACAGTCCTCAAGAACAAGCCATATATTTAGCATCGATCAGTGAGCAGCAACATAGAAGTATTATTTATTTGGTTTCTGGCATAGAGCAGCAATACAGATATAATACGGTCAACGCCTTCTTGCATTGTACAGCACCACATGAACTATCAATGACAGACATATCAATATCACGGTTTTCACTTTCAGAGATTTTCTCAAAACCCAATTCAACCTGATAAGTACACGTGCAGGTCTCTCCTGTTTCCTTCAATTTAACCTACATCTTATAATCTTCATTCAACATCTGAGATCTATTTGAACAAACTACCTTACTGGATTGTGTTTGTCTCGAGTACAGCTGCACTCGAACAATTAGAAGTAGTGAACTGATGGGGAAGCAGCCAAGCCTCCAAGTTAGCCAGAAATATAAAGTTAACTCAAATGTGCCATTAGAGCTGTCTGCATGACCTGGTCTGTTCTCCAATCCATCTACCACGCTCTGCTCCAACCCATCTACCACGCTCCAACTCCAATGAATCGCCTATCCACCACAATAATCATACCATGTATAGAAGGGCATAACAAACACAACAAGTCTATCAGATTTCTTGTACAAATCGTGCAAAACTCTGACAATAGTTATGGAACTGAAAAATATAATTTCTCCTAAATGTTAGCAATGATGGATTTACTTTTTTTGAGGAACTGTCAAAATGTCAAATGTATAGAGAAATATTAGAAGCCCATGGTCATACCTTTTATTTATGGTGGAAAACAAAATGATTAGATATACCTTGCAGATAACTGAGATTTTGTTAGCAGGTGCTAGGCATATGAACCAGCATTGTGTCTGAACTTGTATGAAGTTAGATAGTCTTGACTCTTGAACCCAAAAACCACCTCATGCTCAGCGAATCGCTTCCACACACATAAATTTCGAGTTTGACTCTTCCGGGCATGACCCCATCGTCCATCATCACTCTCAAGTCCGAATGGGATGCCAAAGAACACCGGGAGGCAACCACATACAACAGATGTATATAGGAACCACAAAAAACATTCTCCTAACCACAAAAATAACCAAGAATAAGTCCACTCAGTGAACTGAGCAAATGCTTCGAGAGATCGGCAACATTGCGTGATCTTTTTAACTGTACTAAGAACCCCATAGTTCATCAGGACTAATTCTACAGTCAACCAAAATTATGTCATAACTGAAACTACACATGCACCTCAAAATCAAACTGTCCATGTGCAATCGAAGAGAAGTAATAGAATATTTTGTTATCTTATATTTCTCATATGATGGCCTGACATGCTGATGTTGTTTCTCTAATCAGTACAATATCGCATATCAATGAACATGAAAAAAAAAATATAGGCGATGGGCTTAGACAATATGTAGAAACAACAATGGATTCCAGGGATTAAATCAAAAGAAATGGGGGGAGGAGATAAATTAGCATAACAATCTGCCATGCTAATGCCGTGTTTGTAATGAGTACAATATCGCATATCAATCTATGTTTTTATGTCGCTACAAATTTGGTTAGATGAACTAAACGGCAGAAACAGTTTTAGCGAAAATAAGAATACACAATCAGTAGCTATACAGGTGTATAACCTAGATAATTAAAACATCGTCATCTTTCATTAATTTACAACATAATTATAGTACCGAGGATGATTTACTCACCTTATATAGATCATAATCGAGTCCCAATATACACGACGCAAGTTGTAAAAGAAATATTTTGGTATGAGCTCAGAAATTTGGATCGAACCGATCGTTGTGTAAATCAGTACCTGCATGCAACTTGGAATCAGTTAATAATGCTCAAGAAATTATTCTTTTCTTTCTAAGCCAAAAAGATGCACTATAACCATGATAATATAGTATTTTTTCTAACCAATTTACAACAAAGAGTAAATCAACAGCTAGCAGGCGATTCACTAACATAGGATATGAACATGAAAGAGATTTGGCTACAGGATAAATCATGAATGAGGCCGAGAGCACCAAAATATATATCCAGATACTCTTCCTGATCCTCTTTCTAAATTTTTTTCTTCTGCTAAACCAACATAGAAGAGCAATAGAGCTTACCCATCTTCTTCCCAGCAACTCTCGAGGACTACATGAACCTTTGATTTGATGGTCAAACCCCGTGAACCAAACCCTTCCAGACAACAAGTATATCCTTCCATGAGAAATACAAAATGCTGGATCATATGGTAACACACATGTACACACAATCGATTGTCAATGCAAGTGACCCACTGAACCTGCCAATACAATAGTCAGTGTGTGAGTGGCGACCCCGATGGGGCTAGAAGAGCAGACACAGAGAAACAGGAAAAGGCATTGAGAACATAGTTCTGTAAAACAGTGCATAGTATAAGAAGATCAATCATATATTGTGCACTTTAATAGGAATAAAGTTTATTCTACAGTCAATGACTCTATTTGCAAGCAGAAGAGTCGCTCAATTTCCTAATAAAATAGGAAAACTCTCCGAGCATTTACATACTTACGGTTCAAGCTAGGAGAACCAAGGCAACAAGGAATAATGCCTAAGTTCTTGCCAATATAACTAAAACAGCGAGAAGTTTACTAATTTCCATGGACCGCTTTACTTTTCTTTCTAATATTTTACACATCGCTTTCTTCAACACTTTCATGGCATGCCTACCGATCGGTAATTGGTCGATGGAAGCCAAACAAATAGAGAACACAATCATAGAAAAAGGAATATGCTGCTTGTTCATCAAATGTAATTGATTTACTCAGCAAGAATGTAATATCTAGGACAACAACATCTGTAGATGAAATTAAGAAAGGGTGAATCATTAGTTCTACTGTAGTAGCAACTCATAATAAATTAGCTAACATCTATACAAATGGAGCAAAGACAATGACACTACTAAAAATAAAGTGAGTTAGCCCAGTTGCAGAATTGATCAAAATGCAGCTGCCTACAATCATAGATTCTTCCCATATGACACAATATGGAATCACGACATCAAGCCATTGCTATAATTCACCAATCACCATAGATAGCAGGACCAAGCAGACAAGATTAACATAGCACGAGGGATACCAAACAACAGAACAAGCAAAACAACTACAAGCGCCAACAAGATAACATGAACAATTTGGGCAGATTATCCATACTAACCATAAAAATTTCTAACACAAATACCATCAAACGCAAATGCGATACCATGATGTCACATGGCATCACAATTTAATCTAATAATCTGATCTAACTATGAACTATGATGTGCCCAAAACCTGAAGCATTTACTGATTTATGCATCACAAATCCCACTGAATATGTTTGCATGACTGCAAACTAGGAACACAATTGATGTGAAAACTGAGAAAGAAAGCACTACCATTTGATTCGCCCAAGCATCTCGGGGCTGACCTCGGCCTTAGTATCACCAATTTGGATCCTCTTCTCGAGCACCTCGTTCCCCAGGGAAGCATGTCCACGGTCATCACCCCGTGCCACAGAATCCCCTTGGCCACATTCTCGTCGCCGGATGTGATAGCCCTGGCCACGACGCTGCCATACTCCTCGATGTTTGGCGCGACAGCGGTCCAGTATGCGGCGGCCTCAACCTTATGGAGCACCCCATCGTCCAGCGCCGCACTGCAAGCCATGGAGTGGATGGAGAACCCGGTGTAGGCACAACATTGAACTACGAGTTTTCAAACATAACAATATAGAACATATCACAATCATATCCAATCAAACCCAAGATGCATCTCAAAGTTATAGGATAATCATTGATATATGATGTTTTGTGAGATAGGATTCATACTCATCTAGGAAGGTCGTGAAAAACCAGGAAACATATCCTGAAACCAACTGGTAGCATCTATTCTTCCCATAGGATTTCCCCGAGCTGAGCTAATCTAACGAGCATATGATTGCTCGCAGAACCGAAACACTCAACACACATTCGCTGAACCGAAACACTCACATAAACACAATAGAGGAATAGAAAAATAAAAGGTACACTAAATAATAAATAATGGGTTTTTCTTGTATTTGTAGGCTGTAGCATAGCAAAAGAGGGCTCAGTTTTGTCTTTAATCTTCAAGCCTAACACTCACATCTCTTGTTGCATGACATACCTATCGCAATGTAAATGAACTGTTCTAGTTATCACTCGTCAGAATGACCATCCGAGGCGCAGAACTTCCAACATACACATGAATTAAACAGGCTGCAAGAGAGGAAAGGGTGGGATCTAATTTAGTAGCTGAAGCAGAGGAGCAGGAGGAAGATGGATCTCACCGATGGATTTCGAGCTGAGGCAGTACGCAGCGGGCGCCGGGGTTGCGCCTGAACGCCGTCCAATTCGAGAGGCCGCTTCCTACACCACACATCCACCACGCTGCCACATCGGAGTTGCACCTTACACCTTCCCGCCGACGAGCACTAAGTCAGAAGCTAAATAGTCATACAACAAATAATAATATCAAACCTAACCCTCTAGCTCTTGTCAGCAACTTGTATGAAGTTGCATAAGGCTCGTGTCTGAACTGTTGGAAGATGAAACACATCAAGTGTTATTACATAAGAACATGGAACCATAAAGACCATTTATTCGCATGTTCACATGTATCTAGAGTATTGCCGGTAAGCTAATGGTGGACAAAATTTTAGTGAAAGAAACAAACGAGTGTCATCCGTATCCTCAAATTTCATATGAATCAAAAAGTGAAAACAATCCTCAAGAACAAGCCATATATTTAGCATCGATCAGTGAGCAGCAACATAGAAGTGTTATTTATTTGGTTTCTGGCAGAGAGCAGCAATACATATATAAGACGGTCAACGCCTTCTTGCGTTGTACAACACCGCATGAACTATCAATCACAGACATATCAATATCACGGTTTTCACTTTCAGAGATTTTCTCAAAACCCAATTCCACCTGATATGTACACGTGCAGGTCTCTCCTATTTCCTTCAATTTAACCTACATCTTATAATATTCATTCAACATCTGAGATCTATTTGACCAAACTACCTTACTGGATTGTGTTTGTCTCGAGTATAGCTGCACTCGAACAATTAGAAGTAGTGAACTGATGGGGAAGCAACCAAGCCTCCAAGTTAGCCAGAAATATAAAGTTAACTCTAATGTGCCGTTAGAGCTGTCTGCATGACTTGGTTTGTTCTCCAATCCATCTACCACGCTCTGCTCCAACCCATCTACCACGCTCCAACTCCAATGACTGGCCTATCCACCACAATAATAATACCATGTATAGAAGGGCATAACAAACACAACAAGTCTATTATATTTCTTGTACAAATCGTGCAAAACTCTGACAATAGTTACGGAACTGAAAAATATAATTTCTCCTAAATGTTAGCAATGATGGATTTACTTTTTTTTGAGGAACTGTCAAAATGTCAAATGTATAGAGAAATATTAGAAGCCCATGGTCATACCTTTTCTTTATCGTGGAAAACAAAATGATTAGATATACCTTGTAGATAACTGAGATTTTGTTAGCAGGTGCTGGGCATATGAACCAGCATTGTGTTTGGAAAATTATTGAGAGAAAAAAATGTTCTATACTTGGCACAAACCATGAAGAAATCACATGGAGTCATGAAATAGAAGAACAATATAACCAAGAAAATAGTGGAATAATATGTATCAACAATAAAAGTGCAGGGTCATAACCATGAAATCAAGATCAAGCTCAAGTTGTATATTAGCTAGTAAACAAACAGAACAATAAGAGAATTGTACATTAAGACGGAAAGGAAGAGAAAGGTAAAGAGCTTACCAGCCGAGGCAATCAGCCATGTGGACGACGAGGTTGGTGATGTAGACGACGGAGGGGATGTTGTCCTTGAAGAGGCGCATGGTCGCGAGCTCGTCGGCCTGCAGTTTCCACGGTGTGGCGACGACGAACGCGGATGCGCGCCCGATGTCCCCGAGGATCAGCGCGGCGGAGGAGAGCGCGACGACCAGGGGCCCCGCGGCGGCCGCCAGCGCCCGCCGCACGGCCTCGGTGACGCGGCCGCCGCCAGGTCGTGCAACGCCAGGTCCCGGAGCGGCCTCCGCGGGCTCGGCGAGGCGGGGGCGCGAGGGGGCCAGTCGGCGGCCTGGCGGCCGCGACGAGCGCGAGGTGGCGGAGGGAATGGCGCGGGCGCGCCGGGCGGGTGAGCGGGGATGGCGCGGCGATGAAGAAGGCGGCGGCCGCGGGCTCGGCGAGGAGGGGGCGCGAGGGGGCCGGTCGACGGCCTGGCGGCCGCGACGCGTGCGAGGTGGCGGAGGGAATGGTGCGGGCGCGACCGACGGGCGAGCGGGGAGGGAGCGGCGAGGCAGGAGGCGGCAGCGACCATTTTCTGATGATTTTTGGAAGGAGAGAGACGAGATCAGGAACGAGGGGTGGGGAGAGGTGGGGTGGGAAAGTGGCACTTGGACTCGTTCTGCGGCGGGATCTAGCGATTTTTTTACTGCATGCGATCGATGGGTGGGATGGGAGGTCGAACCACCCACCTGGTTAAACCATCACGACGTTTGATCCTGCTTTAATAGTAGAGATTTTGGAGCTAAATGGGCTAATTATGTCATTATTGGGGAAAATAATGTAAGGAGAATAAGAAAGAGGAGAAGAAAGAGCAGGAGGAGGATAAGAAGAAGAAATAAAGAAGTAGGAGAAGAAGAAGAAGAAGAAGAAGAAGAAGGACAACATATGATGTTTTTGAGCTAATTATGTCATTTTAGAGGAAAGAAAGCTAAGTATATAATATTCATTAGCTAACCAAGGTTCTTATGACATTTTGAGCTTATTATGTCATTTTGGAGCTAAATGGGCTAATTATGTCATTCTTGGGGAAAACAAGGTAAGGAGAATACAAAAGAGGAGAAGAAAGAGGAGAAGGAAAGAAGAAGAAGAAATCAAGAAGAAGGATAAGGAGAAGGAGAAGGAGGAGAAGGATGAGAAGAAGGAGAAGGTCTTCTCCTCCTTCTCCTTCTCCTCCTTCTCCTCCTCCTCCTTCTCCTTCTTCTTCTCTTCTTTTTCTTCTTCTTCCTTCTTTTCATTTTTCCTATTTCTTCTCCTCTTATCCTCTTGTTAGAGCTAAATTATCTAATTATGTCTTTTTGGAGCTATATGGGCTAATTATGTCATTTTAGAGGAAAACAAGCTAAGAATATAATATTCGTGACCTAACCAAGGTTTTTATGTCATTTTGAACTTATTATGTCATTCCGGAGCTAAATGGGCTAATTATGTCATTGTTGGGGAAAATAATGTAAGGAGAAGAAGAAAAAGGAGAAGAAAGAGGAGCAGGAGAAAGAAGAAGAAGAAATAAAGAAGAAGGAGAAGAAGAAGAAGAAGAAGAAGAAGGATAAGGAGGAGAAGGAGGAGATCAGGTCTTCTCCTCCTTCTCCTTCTTCTCCTCCTTCTTCTCCTCCTCGTCCTCCTTCTTCTCTTCTTCTTCTTCTTCCTTATGTTCATTTTTCCTATTTCTTCTCCTCTTCTCCTCTTGTTATAGATAAATTATCTAATTATGTCTTTTTGGAGCTATATGGGCTAATTATGTAATTTTAGAGGAAAACAAGCTAAGAACATAATATTCATTAGCTAACCAAGGTTTTTATGCCATTTTGAGCTTATTATGTCATTTTGGAGCTAAATGGGCTAATTATGTCATTGTTTGGGGGAAAATAAGGTAAGGAGAATAAGAAAGAGGAGAAGAAAGAGGAGGAGGATATGAAGAAGAAGAAATCAAGAAGAAGAAATCAAGAAGAAGAAGAAGGGGAACGAGGAGAAGGAGGAGCAGGTCTTCTCCTCCTTCTCCTTCTTCTCCTCCTTCTTCTGCTCCTCCTCCTTCTCCTTCTTCTCCGCTTCTTCTTCTTCTTCTTCTTCCTTCTTTTCATTTTTACTATTTCTTCTCCTCTTCTCCTCTTGTCGGAGCTAAATTATCTAATTAAGTATTTTTGGAGCTATATGGGCTAATTATGTCATTTTAGTGGAAAACAAGCTAAGAATATAATATTCATGAGCTAAGCAAGGTTTTTATGCCATTTTGAGCTTATTATGTCATTTTGGAGCTAAGTGGGCTAATTATGTCATTGTTGGGGAAAATAAGGTAAGGAGAATAAGAAAGAGGAGAAGAAAGAGGAGGAGGAGGAGAAGAAGAAGATATCAAGAATAAGGAGAAGAAGAAGGAGGAGGAGAAGGTCTTCTCTTCCTTCTCCTTCTTCTCCTCCTTCTTCTCCTCCTCCTCCTTCTCCTTCTTCTTCTCTTCTTCTTCTTCTTCTTCCTCCTTCTTTTCATTTTTCCTATTTCTTCTCCTCTTCTCCTCTTGTTGGAGCTAAATTATTTAATTATGTCTTTTTGGAGCTATATGGGCTAATTATGTCATTTTAGAGGAAAACAAGCTAAAAATATAATATTCATGAGTTAACCAAAGTTTTTATGCCATTTTGAGCTTATTATATCATTTTGGAGCTAAATGGGCTAATTATGTCATTATTGGGGAAAATAAGGTAAGGGGAATAAGAAAGAGGAGAAGAAAGAGGAGGAGGAGGAGAAGAAGAAGAAATAAAGAAGAAGGAGAAGAAGAAGAAGAAGGACAACGTATGATGTTTTTGAGCTAATTATGTCATTTTAGAGGAAAGCAAGCTAAGTATATAATATTCATTAGCTAACCAAGGTTCTTATGACATTTTGAGCTTATTATGTCATTTTGGAGTTAAATGGGCTAATTATGTCATTCTTGGGGAAAACAAGGTAAGGAGAATACAAAAGAGGAGAAGAAAGAGGAGGAGGAAAGAAGAAGAAGAAATCAAGAAGAAGGATAAGGATAAGGAGAAGGAGGAGAAGGAGGAGAAGAAGGAGAAGGTCTTCTCCTCCTTCTCCTTCTCCTCCTTCTCCTCCTCCTCCTTCTCCTTCTTCTTCTCTTCTTTTTCTTCTTCTTCCTTCTTTTCATTTTTCCTCTTTCTTGTCCTCTTATCCTCTTGTTAGAGCTAAATTATCTAATTATGTCTTTTTGGAGCTATATGGGCTAATTATGTCATTTTAGAGGAAAACAAGATAAGAATATAATATTCGTGACCTAACCAAGGTTTTTATGTCATTTTGAACTTATTATGTCATTCCGGAGCTAAATGGGCTAATTATGTCATTGTTGGGGAAAATAATGTAAGGAGAAGAAGAAAAAGGAGAAGAAAGAGGAGCAGGAGAAAGAAGAAGAAGAAATAAAGAAGAAGGAGAAGAAGAAGAAGAAGAAGGATAAGGAGGAGAAGGAGGAGATCAGGTCTTCTCCTCCTTCTCCTTCTTCTCCTCCTTCTTCTCCTCCTCGTCCTCCTTCTTCTCTTCTTCTTCTTCTTCCTTATGTTCATTTTTCCTATTTCTTCTCCTCTTCTCCTCTTGTTGGAGATAAATTATCTAATTATGTCTTTTTGGAGCTATATGGGCTAATTATGTCATTTTAGAGGAAAACAAGCTAAGAACATAATATTCATTAGCTAACCAAGGTTTTTATGCCATTTTGAGCTTATTATGTCATTTTGGAGCTAAATGGGCTAATTATGTCATTGTTTGGGGGAAAATAAGGTAAGGAGAATAAGAAAGAGGAGAAGAAAGAGGAGGAGGATAAGAAGAAGAAGAAATCAAGAAGAAGAAGAAGGAGAACGAGGAGAAGGAGGAGCAGGTCTTCTCCTCCTTCTCCTTCTTCTCCTCCTTCTTCTCCTCCTCCTCCTTCTCCTTCTTCTCCGCTTCTTCTTCTTCTTCTTCTTCCTTCTTTTCATTTTTACTATTTCTTCTCCTCTTCTCCTCTTGTCGGAGCTAAATTATCTAATTAAGTCTTTTTGGAGCTATATGGGCTAATTATGTCATTTTAGTGGAAAACAAGCTAAGAATATAATATTCATGAGCTAAGCAAGCTTTTTATGCCATTTTGAGCTTATTATGTCATTTTGGAGCTAAGTGGGCTAATTATGTCATTGTTGGGGAAAATAAGGTAAGGAGAATAAGAAAGAGGAGAAGAAAGAGGAGGAGGAGGAGAAGAAGAAGAAATCAAGAATAAGGAGAAGAAGAAGGAGGAGGAGAAGGTCTTCTCTTCCTTCTCCTTCTTCTCCTCCTTCTTCTCCTCCTCCTCCTTCTCCTTCTTCTTCTCTTCTTCTTCTTCTTCTTCCCCCTTCTTTTCATTTTTCCTATTTCTTCTCCTCTTCTCCTCTTGTTGGAGCTAAATTATTTAATTATGTCTTTTTGGAGCTATATGGGCTAATTATGTCATTTTAGAGGAAAACAAGCTAAAAATATAATATTCATGAGCTAACCAAAGTTTTTATGCCATTTTGAGCTTATTATATCATTTTGGAGCTAAATGGGCTAATTATGTCATTATTGGGGAAAATAAGGTAAGGAGAATAAGAAAGAGGAGAAGAAAGAGGAGGAGGAGGAGAAGAAGAAGAAATAAAGAAGAAGGAGAAGAAGAAGAAGAAGGACAACATATAATATTTTTGAGCTAATTATGTCATTTTAGAGGAAAGCAAGCTAAGTATATAATATTCATTAGATAACCAAGGTTCTTATACCATTTTGAGCTTATTATGTCATTTTGGAGATAAATGGGCTAATTATGTCATTGTTGGGGAAAATAAGCTAAGAGGAGGAGGAAAGAAGAAGAAGAAATCAAGAAGAAGGATAAGGAGAAGGAGAAGGAGGAGAAGGAGGAGAAGAAGGAGAAGGTCTTCTCCTTCTTCTCCTCCTTCTTCTCCTCCTCCTCCTTCTCCTTCTTCTTCTCTTCTTTTTCTTCTTCTTCCTTCTTTTCATTTTTCCTATTTCTTCTCCTCTTCTCCTCTTGTTAGAGCTAAATTATCTAATTATGTCTTTATGACCTATACTCGCTAATTATGTCATTTTAGAGGAAAACAAGCTAAGAATATAATATTCATGAGCTAACCATGTTTTTATGCCATTTTGAGCTTATTATGTCATTTTGGAGCTAAATGGGCCAACTATGTCATTGTTGGGGAAATAAGGTAAGGGTAATAAAAAAGACGAAAAGAAATAGGAGGAGGAGGAGAAGAAGAAGAAATCAAGAAGAAGGAGTCCTTCTTCTTCTTCTCCTTCTCCTCCTCCTTCTCCTTCTTCTTCTCTTCTTCTTCTTCTTCCTTCTTTTCATTTTTCCTATTTATTCTCCTCTTCTCCTCTTGTTGGAGCTAAATTATCTTATTATGTCTTTTTGGAGCTATATGGGCTAATCATATCATTTTAGAGGAAAACAAGCTAGGAATATAATATTCATCGGCTAACCAAGGTTTTTATGCCATTTTGAACTTATTATGTCATTTCGGAGCTAAATGGGCTAATTATGTCATTGTTGGGGAAAATAATGTAAGGAGAAGGAGAAAAGGGAGAAGAAAGAGGAGCAGGAGAAAGAATAAGAATAAATAAAGAAGAAGGAGAAGGAGAAGAAGAAGGATAAGGAGGAGAAGGAGGAGATCAGGTCTTCTCCTCCTTCTCCTTCTTCTCCTCCTTCTTCTCCTCCTCCTCCTTCTCCTTCTTCTCTTCTTCTTCTTCTTCCTTATTTTCATTTTCCTATTTCTTCTCCTCTTCTCCTCTTATTGGAGCTAGATTATCTAATTATGTCTTTTTGGAGCTATATGGGCTTATAATGTCATTTTAGAGGAAAACAAGCTAAGAATATAATATTCATGAGCTAACCAAGGTTTTTATGCTATTTTGACCTTATTATGTCATTTTGGGGCTAAATGGGTTAATTATGTCATTGTTTAGGGAAAATAAGGTAGGGAGAATAAGAAAGAGGAGAAGAAAGAGGAGGAGGATAAGAAGAAGAAGAAATCAAGAAGAAGGAGAAGGAGAAGGAGGAGGAGGAGAAGAAGGAGGAAAAGGAGGAGAAGGAGGAGAAGACCTTCACCTTCTCCTCCTTCTCCTCCTTCTTCTCCTCCTCCTCCTTCTTCTTCTCTTCTTCTTCTTCTTCTTCCTTCTTTTCATTTTTCCTATTTCTTCTCTTCTTCTCCTCTTGTTAGAGGTAAATTATCTAATTATTACCTTATGACCTATAAAGGCTAATTATGTCATTTTAGAGGAAAACAAGCTAACTATATAATATTCATGAGCTAACCAAGGTTTTTATGCCATTTTGAGCTTATTATATCGTTTTGGAGCTAAATGGGCCAATTATGTCATTGTTGGGGAAAATAAGGTAAGGATAATAAAAAAGATGAAAAGAAAAAGGAGGAGGAGTAGAAGAAGAATAAATCAAGAAGAAGGAGAAGAAGAAGGAGAAGGTCTTCTCCTCCTTCTCCTTCTTCTCCTCCTCCTTCTCCTCCTTCTTCTCTTCTTCTTCTTCTTCCTTGTTTTCATTTTTCCTATTTCTTCTCCTCTTCTCCTCTTGTTGGAGCTAAATTATATTATTATGTATTTTTGGAGCTATATGGGCTAATTATGTCATTTTAGAGGAAAACAAGCTAAGAATATAATATTCATCAGCTAACCAAGGTTTTTATGCCATTTAGAGCTTATTATGTCATTTTGGAGTTAAATGGGCTAATTATGCCATTGTTGGGGAAAATAAGGTAAGGAGAATAAGAAATAGGATAAGAAAGAGGAGGAGTATAAGAAGAACAAGAAATCAAGAAGAAAGTTTAGAAGAAGAATAAGGAGAACGAGGAGAAGGAGGAGAAGGTCTTCTCCTCCTTCTCCTTCTTCTCCTCCTTCTTCTCCTCCTCCTTCTTCTCCTTCTTCTTCCGTGCTTCTTCTTCTTCTTCCTTCTTTTCATTTTTCCTATTTCTTCTCCTCTTCTCCTCTTGTTGGAGCTAAATTATCTAATTATATCTTTTTGGAGCTACATGGGCTAATTATGTCATTTTAGAGGAAAACAAGCTAAGAATATAATATTCATAAGCGAACCAAGGTTTTTATGCCATTTTGAACTTATTATGTCATGTTGGAGCTAAATGGGCTAATTATGTCATTGTAGGGGAAAATAAGGTAAGGAAATAAGAAAAAGGAGAAGAAAGAGGAGCAGGAGAAAGAAGAAGAAGAAATCAAGAAGAAGGAGAAAAGAAGAAGAAGGAGAAGGAGGAGATCAGGTCTTCTCCTCCTTCTCCTTCTCCTCCTTCTTCTCCTCCTCCTCCTTCTCCTTATTCTTCTTTTCTTCTTCTTCTTCTTCCTTATTTCAATTTTTCCTATATTATCTCCTCTTCTCCTCTTGTTGGAGCTAAATTATCTAATTATGTCTTTTTGGAGCTATATGGGCTAATTATGTCATTTTGGAGGGAAACAAGCTAAGAATATAATATTCATGAACTAACCAAGGTTTTTATGCTATTTTGAGCTTATTATGTCATTTTGGAGCTAAATGGGCTAATTATGTCATTGTTTGGGGAAAAGAAATTAAGGAGAATAAGAAAGAGGATAAGAAAGAGGAGGAGGAAAAGAAGAAGAAGAAATCAAGAAGAAGGAGAAGAAGAAGGAGGAGGAGGAGGAGGAGGAGAAGACCTTCTCCTCCTTCTCTTCCTTCTTCTCCTCCTCCTCCTTCTCCTTCTTCTTATCTTCTTCTTCTTCTTCTTACTTCTTTTCATTTTTCCTATTTCTTCTCCTCTTCTCCTCTTGTTGGAGCTAAATTATCTAATTATATCTTTTTGGAGCTGTATGGGCTAATTATGTCATTTTAGAGGAAAACAAGCTAAGAATGTAATATTCATGAGCTAACCAATGTTTTTATGCCATTTTGACCTTATTATGTCATTTTGGAGTTAAATGGGCTAATTATGTCATTGTTGGGGAAAATAAGGTAAGGAGAATAAGAAAGAGGAGAAGAAAGAGGAGGAGGAGAAGAAGAAGAATAAATCAAGAAGAAGGAGAAGAAGAAAAAGAAGAAGGAGAAGGAGGAGAAGGTCTTCTACTCCTTCTCCTTCTTCTCCTCCTCCTTCTCCTTCTTCTTCTCTTCTTCTTCTTCTTCTTCCTTGTTTTCATTTTTCCTATTTCTTCTCCTCTTCTCCTCTTGTTGGAGCTAAATTATCTAATTATGTACTTTTCGAGCTAAATGGGCTAATTATATCATTGTTGGGGAAAATAAGGTAAGGGGAATAAGAAAGAGGGGAAGAAAGAGGAGGAGGAGAAGAAGAAGAAATCAAGAAGAAGAAGAAGGAGAAGGGTGAGGAGGTGACCTTCGCCTCCTTCTCGTCCTTCTCCTTCTTCTCCTCCTCCTCCTTCTCCTTCATCTCCTCCTCCTCCTTCTCCTTCTTCTTCTCTTCTTCTTCTTCTTCCTTCTTTTCATTTTTCCCATTTCTTCTCATCTTCTCCTATCCTTGGAGCTAAATTATCTAATTATGTCAAAAATGAACTAGAGAAAACTTACTGTCGTGGTCATCAAGGAGGAGAAACACCAGGGTTGCTCGCGGCGGCTTCATTTGGAGACGGTTGCCCTGGATAAGTGTCGTGCGATATTGCTCGGGAGTTATTGTGCAGAAAAGATGTTTTGCAGTGTCTCACTTAGCATGATGACACTCAATTGTTAATACTAGTTTATAATGACCATTGAAATGAAACTCACTGTGCCAATTGCACAGAAGACGGGCATCGGCGGATGGACTTGACCGTTCTTCTCACACAGATCCTGAAGAGTCGGTCGTATTAGTTAGTAATGAAACAGACATTACACACATGATTTGGCTAATGTGAAAAAAAACTTACCACAAAAAGCTCGTACAGGGCCCGTTGACCCGCATCATTCCGGGCCCTCTCTTCCTAAATCAATCGTGTCGTGGTGTGGTCCCCCTTCTCAAGAGCAGCCTGGCTTGCCAATCTCTCTTTCTCAAGAGCAGCCTGGTTTGCCGCTCTCTCTTTCTGAAGAGCAGCCTACAACACCATTCCGCGTTACCACAGTAATGATCGATGGTCACACACAGAGTGAAATGGATGAAAGTTTTCTGAGTCCGTACAACTAACCTCGATAGCAAGATCGACTGGCCGTGGACGAGGCATTATCTCAGGACAGGAGCTCGACTGACGCGCCTTGATCTCCGGGAGAGTGAGTGGACAACGTATTATCCCATCTCCAATGGCTATCGAGACATGGGGCCTCCCGCCACCAGATAGCATCACCATCTCTGGATCCAAAGGTTTCTGGCTCGGGTTAAAGTCCTCCCCTTTCCTAGCCTTCCTCGTGTCCCTGTATGTCACGATCTTGTGGTGGGATGATATGTTGGTGAATTTATTTGGATCATCCAGGTCAGACTCCGATAATGCCTTCGCCTTCTTGTAGGAGGCACTATGGACCATGCCATAAAGATCGTACAAGTGTGGCATCTCCCTCTTATTGTGATGCGCCTAAAATAGAGGAACAAAGTATTAGAAAGGGGCTCAAGCTAGCATGAAGAATGAATTGCATGAATCATGAAGCAAACTACATACCCACTTTCATCCGAACTGAAGTAAGTTGGCGCTGCCTTGATGGTGTGGCACACCAACCATTTGGCTATGCCGATCCTTCGCATTGTCGTGGACGGCTCGCTAGTTTCCTGTGCACCACTCATCAACCAACGCCTCCCAACAATCCGTCTTACCCGCACACCATCTCGGGGGCACCTATAAGTTATTAGAAAGAATTTTGAGCGCTACGCCTATGAATCAAATCAAGAAAACTACGTAGAAGGCCTTAAGAATAGGTAATTACCTTCATGTACTGCTCCTTCTTCAGATACTTTCCGCGGCACTCCTTCTGCTTCTTAATACCACGCATGGTGTAGTAGTCTCGAATAGCCTGTGGCCGAGCCTTGTGGCATAAGTTCTGTAATAACCGTGTAAAATCGGCCTCGAGAACCTTGGCCGCCTCCTCCTCATATCCCTCTTCACACCTATAGAAGGTCTGCAATCAAACGAGACAACCCCGATTAGTGTAATAATTAGCTATATTGTTAATTTTAGATTGTGTAAAAGGATAATTTACCCAAAAGCTCTTGATCACCATCTCGGCCCTCGTGTGGCACAAGACACCATCTATAATCTCCTCCGACGGGGCCTGCGCAGCCTGGTAGTGCTCCCAGGAAAATCCTAGTGTAGGAACCTGACCCTCACCAGGCAACGTGACAAACCCCAGAAAATTTGTCCGGCAAAGTACACCAAGGACGCTGTTCGGCTTGCGGACTCCACGAGGGTGTGCCCATCCCCTGCAGTATGATAAGGTCAACGCATTAGATATTTGAAGAAACTTGAAGCCAAAAGCTAGAAAAGAGTAAATGTACTTACCTATCCCCATCAGGCTTAATAACCGGCCTCGGCTCGCGGGTAGCCGGCACGAGCGGGATACGTGTACTACCACACTAGTACACAGTGGCCCCATCCACCTGCACGCCCCTCACTATCCGTAGTCTCATTCTTGCCATCCCCGCCCCCTGAGCCACCCGGACCCTCGGTCCAATCCGGCACCTCGGTCCGCTCCGGCCAGGCACCCCATCCGGGCGTCTCCACGTCGGCCGAAGCCTCAGGAACCGGAGTCTCCTGGGCCGAACGCACCTCGACCAGAGGCTGATCCTGGACCGGAGTCTCATGGGCCGAATGCCCGTCAACCTGAGGCTCCTGGACCGGATTCCCTGTAGCCTCCTCCGCAAACGGGTCCACCATAGTAGTCCTGTGCTCGGGTGAATGAGATGGTGGTGGTGGAGAGGACGGCTCAATAGTCCTCCTAGATCTTCCGCGGCCACCACCTCTCCCTGTACGCTTCCCCTTCTTCCCTACCCGACCAGCACCTCTCCCAGTGGGCAATGCAGCCGACAAATAAGAACTAGCGGGTGGTGTCGTCAGACTGTCTGCCAAGGCTCTACGGAGAGATAGGGGTGGTACTTCCACCCCTCGTGCGGGCCGCCGAAGTAGAAGTCGTCGAGCGATCTGGACCCGCGCCCACTATCTTTCAACACCTGCTGACCTGCCATGATAAAGATTAAAATAAATTAGTAAAACATAAAAAAATGAATAACTAACATGAATAATAATACGTACATGAATAATAAATATTAATATATATATATATATAAAATTTAAGTTGGGAATCTTACAAACTAATAATCATCATCAATAAATGCATCATCATCATCACTATATCGCATGTCTTCATGAATGACGTGCTCATCGGGTTCAACAGCGTGAAATTGTGAAAGGCCTTTGTATAATCGGTCAAGCATTCACAGGTCGCATCAGTAACCTCTTCTAGTTCCAGCTCTGCTGGTTCTGGCTCAGGGGTGAAGTTGGATTCATTGTCGCTGTCTACTTCCATGTTCTAGGGTGAAGCACCGCGGTTCATGAAATGTTTCTTGGAAAGACGTGTTTCTTGGAAGAATTCTCCATCATATCTGTCTGGGTTAATGTGAGGTTCATAATCCTGGTCATTTGGGAGAGGTGGTCTAACATGTGGCGGCACTTCATAAACAACATACCAACCTTCCAGATTCTTATCAGTTTGGTATGCCCACGGTAGATAGAAAACTTGGGTCGCCTGTTGAGCCATAATATAGACCTCGGGAACATCTAAATGGGTGTTTGGATTGATTTCGACTAGTCCTATATGTTCATGAGTCCTTCTAGTCTCCTTCGGCTGGAACCAATAACATTTGAAGACTACGACTTTTGGTGGGTTTTCACCATATAAATGAAGTTCATAAATTGCTTCAACTCTTCCATAATACTCGATAACACCTTCGCCGATAGCAGAGACACCAAAATTTGTATATTTCCGGTCGGGCATAGATAGCTCTTTGCCAAAGGTACGAAAGAGATACCCGTTGATGTTGTATTTCTCAAATGAACGGACCTTATAGTCAAAACCATTAGCGGCTTGTCTCAATTCAGCGTCCACATACTCTGAATTAGCCTACAAGTTTAATACGAAAAGATTGTTGCATTAGCCGCATGTTAGACCAAGAAATAAAATGGTCCACTATTTATAATTACCGTTTGTTTGAACCAAGAGATGAAACCGGGATAGCCACCTCTTGTCTTTGCCAGAAGCTCATACTCATCGACGGAATCATTTTCGATCGCCACTCCATCCAAGAATTTGGCTACGTATCGGCTGCATAAAATATCTGGGAATAAGAGCAGTTCAAAGGAATTATAAGTTACGGGAAAATGTGCCGAGAACTTACTCGATGTACGACCGCACTTCTGTTAGGTTGTTGAAGGTATACAACGAAATGTTCCGCCATTCTTCAACATCCAACGTTATTGGTTTCGAAGCACTGGCTGGTGCGAGCTTCCCTTTGAATAGGCTGAGGTTGGACCCACCTTTTTAGGGTCTCCATCATTGTGCTGAGGCTTCAGGTTATGCAAATGATGATTTTTGGCTTCGTAGAATGCTGTCACAAAGTCTGCCACCTCCTCTGTAATGAATGCCTTAGCCATCGATGCTTCAATTCTACGCTTATTTTTACATTTAGCTTGAAGCGTCTTCTGCATCCTCTCAGTTGCATAGCACCAACGATTTTGCACGGGCCCACCCAATCTTGCCTCGGTCGGTAGATGTAAAATCAAATGTTGCATTGGATTAAAGAAGCTCGACGGAAAGATCTTCTCTAACTTGCACAACAACTTGATACGCCCATTTTGCATCATGTTTTCATGTTGATATTTATCGCTTCTTGGGCTGTTATTTCACTTCACGGTACAATTCTTATGCCTTTTCTCTCTTATTTTGCAAGCTTTACATGAAGAGGGAGAATGCCGGCAACTGGAATTCTGGCCTGAAAAAGGAGCAAGTTTGAGATACCTATTCTGTGCAACTCCAAACGCCGCAAAAATCAAGGAGGATTTTTTTCCGATTTATGAAAAATACTAGGCCGAACAAGTGCCAGAGGGGCGCCAGGGGGTGGCCACAAGCCTGCACGGTGCAGCCACCCCCCAGGCCGCGCCATGGGGATTTGTGGGCACCCTGCTGGCCCACTTGCCCCCCTCTTTTGCTATATGGAGGGTTTCGTCCAGAAAAATATCAAGGAGGAGCTTTTTTGTGGTTTCACCACAGCCACGAGGCGGAACTTGAGAAGAACCAATCTAGATCTCCGGCAGGACGATCCTGCTAGGGAAACTTCCCTCCCGGATTGATGTTGATGCTAGTTGGATTGTTTGTTGGAAGAGTTTATGTTCAGATCCTTGATACTACTCATTACCTCTCTGGTCATGAATATTATTATGCTTTGTGAGTAGTTAATTTTGTTCCTGAGGACATGGGATAAGTCATGCTAATAGTAGTCATGTGAATTTGGTATTCGTTCGGTAATTTTATATGTTGTATGTTCTTTTTCCTCTAGTGGTGTTATGTGAATGTCGACTACATAACACTTCACCATTAGTTGGGCCTAGAGGAAGGCATTGGTAAGTAATAAGTATATGATGGGTTGCTAGAGTGATAGAAGCTTAAACCCTAGTTTATGCGTTGCTTCATAAGGGGCTGATTTGGATCCACTAGTTTAATGCTATGGTTAGACTTTGTCTTGATTCTTCTTTCGTAGTTGCGGATGCTTGTGAGAGGGGTTAATCATAAGTGGGATGCTTGTCCAAGTAAGGGCAGTACCCAAGCGCCGGTCCACCCACATATCAAACTATCAAAGTAACGAACGCGAATAATATGAACATGATGAAAACTAGCATGACAGAAATTCCCGTGTGTCCTCGGGAGCGTTTTTCCTCCTATAAGACTTTGTCCAGGCTTGTCCCTTGCTACAAAAGGGATTGGGCCACTTTGCTGCACCGTTGCTACTTTTGTTACTTGTTGCTTGCCACGAATCATCTCACCACACAATCACTTGTTACCGACAATTTCAGTGCCTGCAGATTTTACCTTGCTGAAAACCACTTGTCAGATCCTTCTGCTCCTCGTTGGGTTCGACACTCTTACTTATCGAAAGGACTACGATTGATCCCCTATACTTGTGGGTCATCAAGACTCTTTTCTAGCGCCGTTTCCGGGGAGTGAAGCGCCTTTGGTAAGTGGAACTTGGTAATACTTTGAGGGGCTTGTTCGGGGTATCTTCACCTCGAACGGAAGCCCAAAGAGTTGCTCCTCAACCTGCTGCACCTACTGAAATTTTTTGCTTTGAATTTCCTTCGGGTATGCTTGAGAAACTTCTGGCTAATCCTTTTACCAGGATGGAACATCACATCCAGACTTGCATCTAATCTATGAAGATGAGGTTTTTGGTTTATTTAAGATTGCAGGTGTGCCCGAGGATGAGGTCAATAAGAAGGTATTTCCTTTATCTTTGAAGGATAAGGCGTTGACATGGTATAGGCTATGTGATGATACTGGATCATGGGACTACAATCGGATGAAATTGGAATTTCATCAAAAGTTTTATCCTATGCATTTAGTACATCGTGATCGGAATTATATTTATAACTTTTGGCCTCGTGACAGAGAAAGCATCGCTCAAGCTTGGGGGAGGCTTAAATCAATCCTATATTCATGCCCCAATCATGAGCTCTCGAGAGAAATTATCATTCAGAACTTCTATGCTCGGCTTTCTCATGATGATTGCACCATGCTTGACACTTCTTGTACCGGTTCTTTTATGAAGAGAGATATTGACTTCAAATAGAATCTATTGGAGAGAATTAAACGCAACTCTGAAGATTGGGAGCTTGAAGAAGGTAAGGAGTCGGGTATGAATTTCACGTTTGATTGCGTTGAATCCTTTGTTGAGACAAATACCTTTTGTGATTTTAGCACTAAGTATGGAATTGACTCTGAGATAGTAGCTTCATTGTGTGAATCTTTTGCTGCCCATATTGATCTCCCCAAAGAGAAGTGGTTTAAATATCATCCTCCTTTAGAAGTCAATGTAGTTAAACCCACTCCAGTTGAAGAGAGAGTCATTGCCTATAATGATCCTGTGGTTCCCAGTGCTTACATTGAGAAACCACCTTTCCCTGTTAGGATATAGGATCATTCTAAAGCTTCAACTGTCATACGTAGAGGCTATATTATAACACCTACACCCCCTTAGAAAATTAGAGTTGAACCTAGCATTGCTATTATCAAAGATCTTCTGTTTGAAGAAGTTGAGGGACATAATATTCAGTTCTGTGAAGATGCTGCTAGAATTGCTAAACCTCACGTTAGAGACAAACATAGGCCTGTTGTTGGCATGCCTGTGGTTTCTGTTAAGATAGGAGATCATTGTTATCATAGTTTATGTGATGTGGGTGCTAGTGTTAGTGCAATACCTCAATCCTTATACGATGAAATCAAAGACGAGATTGCACCTGTTGAGATAGAACCTATTGATGTCACTATTCAGCTTGCCAATAGAGATACCATCTGCCCTGTGGGAATTGTTAGGGATGTTGAAGTCTTGTGTGGTAAAACAAAGTATCCTGCTGATTTCCTCGTTCTTGCTACTACACAAGATAGCTTTTGTCCCATCATATTTGGCAGACCCTTCCTCAATACTTTTAATGCTCATATTGATTGTGAGAAGCAAAATGTCACTGTTGGCTTTGAAGGTGTGTCACATGAGTTCAATTTCTCAAAGTTTGGTAGTCAACCTCATGAAAAGGAGTTGCCTAGTAAGGATGAAACTATTGCCTTAGCCTCTATTGCCGTGCCTCCTACTGATCCCTTAGAGCAATACTTTCTTGAGCATGAAAATGATATGCATCTGGATGAAAGGGATGAGATAGATAGAGTTGTCTTAGAACAATATCCTATCCTTAAGAATAACTTGCCTGTTGAACTGCTTGGGGATCCACCTCCACCAAAGGGTGATCCTGTGTTCGAGCTTAAACAGTTGCCTGATACTCCTAAGTATGCCTATCTTGATGAAAAAGAGATATATCTATCATTATTAGTCCTAGCCTCTCAGAGCATGAAGAAAAGAAGTTACTAAAAACTCTGAGGAAGCACCGTGCTGCTATTGGATATACTCTTGATGATCTTAAGGGCATTAGTCCCACTCTATGCCAGTACAAGATCAAAACTGATCATGATTTTAAACCAGTTGTTGATCATCAAAGGAGATTGAATCCTAAGATGAAAGAAGTAGTAAGAAAATAAATACTAAAGCTCCTGCAAGCGGGTATTGTCTATCCTGTTGCTCATAGCGATTGGGTGAGTCCGGTGCATTGCGTTCCTAAGAAGGGAGGCATTACCATTGTCCCTAATGATAAGGATGAATTGATCCCACAGAGGATTATTACTGGCTATAGGATGGTGATCGATTTCAGGAAATTGAATAAGGCCACTAGGAAAGATCATTACCCTCTGCCTTTTATCAACCAAATGCTAGAAAGGCTGTCCAAACACACACACCTTTGCTTTCTAGACGGTTATTCTGGTTGCTCCCAAATACCAGTTGCACAATCTGATCAGGAGAAAACCACTTTCACCTGCCCTTTCGGTACCTTTGCTTATATACGTATGCCTTTTGGCTTGTGTAATGCACCTGCCACCTTTCAAAGATGTATGATGGCTATATTCTCTGACTTTTGTGAAAATATTGTTGAGGTTTTCATGGATGACTTCTCCGTTTATGGGTCTTCCTTTGATGATTGCCTCAGAAACCTTGATCGAGTCTTGCAGAGATGTAAAGACACCAATCTTTTCTTGAATTGGGAGAAGTGCCACTTTATGGTAAATGAAGGCATCGTCTTAGGACATAAAATTTCTGAAAGAGGTATTGAAGTCGATAAGGCTATGGTTGATGCAATCGAGAAAATGCCATACCCCACAGATATCAAAGATATACGAAGTTTCCTTGGTCATGCTGGTTTCTATATAAGGTTCATCAAAGACTTCTCTAAGATTTCTAGGCCTCTTACCAATCTCTTACAAAAGGATATTCCTTTTGTTTTTGACCATGATTGTGAGGAAGCCTTCGAAATACTTAAGAGGGCTTTGATAACTGCACCTATTGTTCAACCACCTGATTGGAACTTACCTTTTGAGATCATGTGTGACTCTAGTGATTATGCTCTTGGTGTTGTTCTAGGGCAAAGGATCGATAAGAAGTTGAATGTTATTCACTACGCTAGTAAAACTCTAGATAGTGCCGAGAGAAACTATGCTACTACGGAGAAGTAATTTTTAGTAGTCGTGTTTGCATGTGAAAAGTTGAGGTCTTACATAGTTGATTCCAAACTCACTATTCACACTGATCATGCTGCTATTAAGTACCTCATGGAGAAGAAAGACGCTAAACCTAGACTTATCAGATGGGTTCTCTTGCTACAAGAATTTGATTTGCACGTTGTTGACAGAAAGGGTGTTGATAACCCAGTAGCAGATAACTTGTCTAGGTTGGAGAACATTCTTGATGACCCACAACCTATTGATGATAGCTTTCCCGATGAGCAACCGAATGTCATCAATGCTTCATGTAGTGCACCGTGGTATGCTGATTATGCAAACTATATCGTTGCCAAATACATACCACCTAGTTTCACATACTAGCTGTAACATCCCAAATTTTGGAATGTTAATATAATTGTTTGTTTGTTTGTGTGATTGAAAACTTGAGTGAAACTTGAAACTTTTCAAAAAAAATGAATGAGAGGGAATAAAATGACTTTCCCCTTCTTCGGCAAATTCAAATTCATCCAATTAAAAGCAATGAGAGAAGATGACATGACTTCTTCAACTATAAAGAATTTGAATGGAGTTTGCATTTGAATTCTTCAAATTTTTGCTTTCGCATTTCTATTTTTCTTCCCCGAGAAATACCCCAAAAATAATTCTTGCAAGCAAGAAAGAGCGGAGGAAAATGACCCTCCCAAAATCAGGGGCATTTTTGAAATATTTTTGAGCCAAGAAAACCAGATTTTTATTGAGAAAATAATTGCCAAAAATAAAATAGAGCCTTAGGGGTTTTTCTGAAAAAACATTTTTAAAAAGTTTTTATTTTGGTCTTGGAAAAATGATAAACAAATAGGAAAAAATTTTCTGAAAATTTGGTATATAATACCCCTATATTTAGATTTTATTTTATTCTCTTTTATTTGTTTTACTTTCTATTTTTGAAAAATAGGAAAGGTAGCGTTTTTTTTTCTTTATTAGGAAACCGTCGCGGGAAACATTTAAGGGGATTGGGCCGAATCCCGCCTGACCCGGGACCGAGGTCCTTCAGATCAGCCGACCGACCCAGCCGGCTCCCCCTCGCTCTCGCTGCCACCCCGGGCCCACCTGGCCGAGCCACCCCTCCCCCGGTCACCCCCTTCCTCCCTTCCTTCCCCGAGCCCCAGACCTACCTAACCTCGCAGGAGCCGCCGCGATCCGCCCGGATCTCCCTCTACTTGCCCTCCCGAGCACCCCGTCTCCCCTATAGAGCCCCCCTCACCACCGCACCCGTTCCCCTGCCCCAGCCCGAGCCCCTCGCCTGCCCGACCACCCTGCCGGCTCGCCAGAGTTCCGAGCTCCACCCGAAGTACCCGAGCCCTCCTCTGCACACCCCGGCCACGCCACGCCTCGTCGACCTCGCCTCTAGACGCGGGAGCCTTGCCGTTGTCGCCACAAGCCCTCGGATGCCGCCAGGACCCGCCGGACACGCCGCCCCGACTCCACCTCGCCTCGGCTCGCCGGAGAAGAGGAGAACACCGGCAGCCCCCTGTGAGCAACCACCCCACCTTCCTTAGCCGTCCGATTGAAGATCAACGCGGTAGATTAGATCGAGATAACTGTTCGGTTTTTAGTCAAAAACCAAAACGGTTTTTATTTACTTATATTTTAGCCAGAGAGTTTTAGTTAGTTTAAGGCCTTTGTTAGAATTCCTCGCAGCAAACATCCTAGGACCAATCAAAGAGCTCCACGTGTACCCTTGTCCGATTAGATTCAGTTTTCTTTTCTGTTTTAATTCCAAAAACAGAGAGTGTTTTAATTTTCTTTTGCTCATAACTTTTGATCCATAACTCCAATGGAGTTGAAACTTGTTCCAGTAGATCACAATTTTTCTATAGTTTTCAAAAACATATTATTTGTCTATGTTTAAAATTTTCAAATTTGAATTAGATCAGATTTAGTTTAAACCTTGTTTTGCTTATTATGGGAGTTTAAAAATATATTTTTAATAGATTCTTTTTGCTACTGATCACTAGTGATCCTATTTATCAGTGGTAAAAGTTTCAGAATTGTTTGAGAATTTTAACTCATTGTTTCATGTGAAACAGTTTCTGTTTCACTTCTTTTAGGATTATGGATATTTCTCTTTCTTTAGTTTTTTTTAAATTATTTTCTATTATATTTCAGAAAGCTCATGTTTAGTTTCTATTAGTTAAACAGTAGGTTCTCAACAAGTTTTTATTTTTATTTTATGTCTTATCATGAAATCAATTCTAGTTCTCTAATAACTTGCAATTGATTTGTCTACAGTCTCAACTCCCGTTTGGAAATACTTTCAAATAGTTTTGTGAAAAATACTTTATTTTATCTTAGTTAAATTTATATCTTAGTTCCCTATTATTTAAGTATTTTATTTTCTGTTAGACAAAAACTATTTAGGGTTTGATGTAGTAGAAGACTCCCTAGTTTTATTTGAAGTTTCCTTTGGATTCTTTCGCTCTCTCTTTTGGTTTGGATTGTTAGTGCGAGTGCTTACGTGAATGATATGTTTGTTATATAGATTTCATCGGAGAGTGACGAGTAGTCTATCAAGTTATTTCTCAAGAAACGATAATTCTTCCTCGTCAACATCACCACGCAAGTCATTTGATCATGTATCACCTATGTTTTATGCATCGTAGTTCTACCATCCTATACCCAATTGCATGCTAAGTATGTACTTGGAAATTATGGTTACATATTGTAGTATCATGTGGTAGGCACCCAACAACCCCGTTACTTGGCCCGGGACGACAAATTTCATATTGCTATGCTTGAGTAGACGAGATTCTGGTTGACTGCATATCACAAGTGATGCGAGAATAATTTAATAACCAAGACCGGTTAAGTCATGATTTTGAAGACCTCCTGATGCAATGCAACTCTGGGTGAAGGACAGTTGATCGGCTCCCTGGAGAAACCAGTGGATGATCCGGGATGCTGGAGACGTGCCATGACATCTTGCGGAAAGCTTCACCCAGGCTCAAAGAGACGGACGTATATTTTCAAGACCCAAGGCTTACCTGCACAGCCACAAGTCATTATTGGCTCTGGCTTGGTTGGACAACGTGGCGACTCTGGACAGGCGGTGCTAGCAGATGTAGAAGAATGGTAGGATTGGATGGGCACGGACGGGGATTCAAAGGGACCTGTTGAAAGACCATGTTTTGATCATCCGGTCTTCAAACACCCTGAAGTGCGAGGACATACCGGAGGCGATCAAATCTTGTGGGGAACGTGTGCAAAACTCTGCAGAGTACTCAAACCTAATCGATTAGCCGTGTCCACGGTCATGGACAACTTGAGCCAAAGGAACTAAAGTTGTCTGAAATTCTCAACACCAATAATAATATTGATGTGGGAATTATTGACAACTCGGGTACGAGAATTGGTTGGCGGAACCATCTCATTAACAACCAACGGTGTAGTAATATTTTGCTTTTATCCCCTCTTGTTGTAGGAGAAAATTTGCTTTACGCTAAAACTTACAACACCACCTGCCATATATGCATATAGTATAGATGATATTGTACCCCCTCTCATATGTGACTTGCCGGCATATTCAATATGCTGACCTACACGGCTGCAACGTCTTATGTTGCAGATATTTTTCTTCGGCGAGTAAGAGTACGATTCAGGGTTATGGTCTACACTCAACTTGCCGTTGGTGTTTATTGGGACTCCACTCCCTTGACTGCTTCCGCTGAGATATTTAAGGTATATATCAATTTTACGCTATTTCCATGTGATTGCACTTTGATATATACATTGATGTACTGTGTGTGCCAGCATACTGATCCAGGGATGGCACAGATACACAGAGCCTTGACTCGTTTTGAGTCGGGTCGCTACACCAGCAAAAGAAGAAATTCTTATTTGACTTGAGACATTACTTTTGGGATGATCCTCACCTTTATAAGGAAGGAGTAGATGGTGTTATTAGACGTTGTGTACCTGAACATGAACAGGGACTGATCCTACAAAAGTGTCAATCCGAGGCCTACGGGAGACACCATGCGGGAGATAGAACTGCACACAAGGTATTGCAATCAGGTTTCTATTGGCCCACCCTCTTTAAGGATGCACGTAAGTTTGTCTTGTCTTGTGACGAATGTCAAAGAGTAGGTAATATTAGCAAACGTCAGGAAATGCCTATGAACTATTCACTTGTCATTGAACCATTTGATGTTTGGGGCTTTTATTATATGGGACCTTTTCCAAAATCCAATGGGTATACTCACATCCTAGTTGCTATTGATTATGTCACTAAATGGGTAGAAGCTATCCCCACTAGTAGTGCTGATCACAAAACCTCTATCAAGATGCTGAAAGAAGTCATCTTCCCTAGATCTGGAGTCCCTAGATATCTAATGACCGACGGTGGTTCACACTTCATTCATGGTGCTTTCCGTAAAACGCTCGCTAAGTACGATGTCAACCATAGAATTGTGTCTCCCTATCACCCTCGGTCCAGTGGTGAAGTAGAGCTAAGTAATAGAGATATTAAACTGATTCTGCAAAAAAGACTTTCAACAGGTCTAGAAAGAATTGGTCTAAAAAGCTCGATGATGCACTGTGGGCTTATAGAACTGCCTATAAGAATCCCATGGGCATGTCTCCGTACAAAATGGTGTACGGTAAAGCATGTCACTTACCTCTTGAGCTAGAGCATAAAGCTTATTGGGCAATCAAAGAGCTCAACTTTGATTTCAAACTTGCCAGTGAGAAGAGGTTATTTGACATTAGCTCGCTTGATGAGTGGAGAGCTCACGCATATGAGAATGCCAAGCTGTTCAAAGAGAATGTTAAGAGGTGGCATGATAAGAGGATAAAAAAGCGTGAGTTCAATATAGGTGATTATGTCTTGCTATATAACTCTCGTTTAAGATTCTTTGCATGCAAGCTCCTCTCTAAATGGGAAGGTCCCTATGTTGTTGAGGAAGTATATCGTTCCGGTGCTATCAAGATCAACAACACGGAAGGTAATTGTCCGAGAGTTGTAAATGGGCAGAGAATCAAGCATTATATCTCAGGTACTCCCATAAATGTTGAAAGAAATATCATCAATACCATAACTCCGGAAGAATACCTAAGGGATATTTATCAGCATGTTTCAGACTCCGAAAACGAAGTGGTATTTGATTCGGTAAGAAAACATAGTCCAAAACTTTTCCAATAGGAAATATTCTCCGTTTTGGAATATTTGAAAAAAATACAAAAATTGGAAGTAGTCCGGAAAGTGCGCAAGGAGGCGACAAGCCTGCACGGCGCGGCCCAACCCCTGGCCGCGCCATGAGGGCTTGTGGCCACCTCGTGCACCTCCCGGACTCCGTTTTCATGCGGGGTACTCCTTCTGGTCTGGAAAAAATCATTATATATACTTCCGTTTGGTCTGACCCCTGCATCACGCAGATTTCCTCTGTTTTTCGTTTCAAGCCTGTTTTCTGCCGCAGATCAAGGTCAAGATGTCTTCTCAGGACTCAGAGGGGGAGAGCTATGTGGCTGATTACCTTGCTAACCCCAAGGTCCATGGGGACATTGATCCTTATGGCTGGACCTCTGATGAGGAAGAAGATTATGATCCCAAGGGGAAGGAACAAACGAGTTCCGATGAAGAGGAGGCTCCTCTACCTCAACATGGACGCACACATGTGGAGTTCAAGAAGTCGAGCCTCCCTGACTCAAGGAAGAAGCCTAAGACCTTGCTTATCCCTTCTCGTTTCTTGCAGGAGAGTAAGTAGGAATTATGCCAAAGGGTGTTGAAGCTTGAAGAGGAAAATGATGATCTGAGGGAGCAGAATTTTATGCTCAAGTGGAAATTAAACAAGCTCAAGATCTCTTCAACAACTCCTCCACCATCACCACCAAAGGAATACAACTAAGCATTGGTATGGGCAATCCCCTTGGCTTGTGCCAAGCTTGGGGGAGTTGCCCGGGTATCGTATCACCATCACATCTTTTGCCTTTACCTTTGTTTTAGTTTTCCTTTTCAGTTTTCTCTTTCTCTAGTAGAATAAAAGTCTTAGTGTTTTAGTCTTGAGTTTTTCTTTGTGTCACCCCCGATGTATTCAAGCTCGTGAGCCATATAATAAAGAGTGTCTTAGTTGAAGGGCTTTGCCTCTTGCCATGATCAAAAGAGTGAGAATAGAACAAAAGCATGAAAGATCATGTAATGATCTTATGGGAAGTGATGGCTTCACATATAAAAAGAATGAGGATTGAAACTTGTTGAGGGTAGGCAAACGTAGACCATGGTCATGGTTGCAATTAATGGGAAGTGATAAAGAAGGAGAGGTTCACATACAAATATATCATCTCTGACACCATCTATGATTGTGAACACTCACTAAACTATTGCATGCCTAGAAGTAGATGTTGGACAAGGAAGACAACATAATGAATTGTGTTTACTTGGCTCCGAATAATGTTATATGATTAGAGATCCCTTGGCATCTGATGATTGCTTCCACCTCATATTAGCCAAAACTCCCGCACCAAGTAGATATACTACTTGTGCCATAAACCTTCAAACCAGTTTTGCCTTGAGTATCCACCATACCTACCTATGGATTGAATAAGATCCCTCAAGTAAGTTGTCATCGGTGCAAGCACTAAAAATTTCTCTGTAATATCTATGATCTATTAGTGTGTGGAAAATAAGCTTTGTACGAACCTGTGATGAGGAAGACATAAAAGCGACATACTGCATAATAAAGTTCTTTATCACAGGAGGCAATATAAAGTGACATTCCTCTGCACTAAGAGGACACGCATCCGAACCTCAAAAGCGCATGACAACCTCTGCTTCCCTCTCCGAAGGGCCTATCTTGTACCTTTACGTTTTCCCCTTGAAAGAGTCATGGTGATCTTCACCAATTCCTTTTCTCGCCTTTATCTTGGCTAACGTCAGATGCTTGGGAAAGATCTATACTCATATGTCAACTTGGAGGTAAGTATACATGAATTATTATTGTTGACATTACCCTTGAGGTAAGCAGTTGGGAGGCAAAAACTATAAGCCCCTATCTTTCTCTGTGTCCAGCTGAAACTTTGATCTCATGAGTACCACGTGAGTTGTAGCAATTGTAGAGAACGAAAGAATGATTGAGTATGTGGATTTGATTTACAAGCTCTTATTTGACTTTTTATGATGTTGTGATTAATTGCAGTTGCTTCAATGACTAAAGGCTATCGGTTGTTACTTCTCGGTAAGGTTCTTGATCCATGCTTTACTTTGTGAAGGAATTATCACTTTAGCATGATAGATTATATGTTGGTGTTGCTGTTCTGAGCTTGATCATGATGCATGCATGTTCATATCTTGTTTTGTCGACACCTTGCTCCCTAAACTTGTGGACATATTTATTGAGCTAGGATTTCGCTTGAGGAATAGCGAGGTCTAAGCTTGGGGGAGTTGATACGTCCATTTTGCATCATGTTTTCATGTTGATATTTATCGCTTCTTGGGCTGTTATTTCACTTCACGGTACAATTCTTATGCCTTCTCTCTCTTATTTTGCAAGGTTTACATGAAGAGGGAGAATGCCGGCAACTGGAATTCTGGCCTGAAAGTGGAGCAAGTTTGAGATACCTATTCTGTGCAACTCCAAACGCCGTAAAAATCAACGAGGATTTTTCCGATTTACGAAAAATACTGGGCCGAAGAAGTGCCACAGGGGTGCCAGGGGGTGGCCACAAGCCTGCACGGCGCGGCCACCCCCCAGGCCGCGCCATGGGGGCTTGTGGGCATCCTGCTGGCCCACTTGCCCCCCTCTTTTGCTATATGGAGGGTTTCGTCCAGGAAAAAAACAAGGAGGAGCTTTTTCGTGGTTTCGCCGCCGCCACGAGGCGGAACTTGAGCAGAACCAATCTAGAGCTCCGGTAGGACGATCCTGCCGGGGAAACTTCCCTCCCGGAGGGGGAAATCATCACCATCGTCAGCACCAACACTCCTCTCATTGGAGGGGACTCGTCACCATCAACATCTTCAACAGCACCATCTCATCTCCAAACCCTAGTTCATCACTTGTAACCAATCTCCGTCTCGCGACTCCGATTGGTACTTGTAAGGTTGCTAGTAGTGTTGGTTAGTCTTTGTAGTTGATGCTAGTTGGATTGTTTGGTGGAAGAGTTTATGTTCAGATCCTTGATGCTACTCATTACCTCTCTGCTCATGAATATGATTTTTTTGTGAGTAGTTACTTTTGTTCCTGAGGACATGAGATAAGTCATGCTAATAGTAGTCATGTGAATTTGGTATTCGTTGTATGTTGTTTTTCCTCTAGTGGTGTTATGTGAACGTCGACTACATAACACTTCACCATTATTTGGGCCTAGAGGAAGGCATTGGGAACTAGTAAGTAGATGATGGGTTGCTAGAGTGACAGAAGCTTAAACCCTAGTTTATTCGTTGCTTCGTAAGGGGTTGATTTGGATCCACTAGTTTAATGCTATGGTTAGACTTTGTCTTAATTCTTATTTCATAGTTGCGGATGCTTGTGAGAGGGGTTAATCATAAGTGGGATGCTTGTCCAAGTAAGGGCAGTACCCAAGCTCCGGTCCACCCACATATCAAACTATGAAAGTAACGAACGCGAACCATATGAACATGATGAAAACTAGCATGACAGAAATTCCCGTGTGTCCTCGGGAGCGTTTTTCCTCCTATAAAACTTTGTCCAGGATTTTCCCTTGATGCAAAAGGGATTGGGCCACTTTGCTGCACTGTTGCTACTTTTGTTACTTGTTGCTTGCTAAGAATCATCTCACCACACAATCACTTGTTACCGACAATTTCAGTGCGTGCAGATTTTACCTTGCTGAAAACCACTTGTCAGATCCTTCTGCTCCTCGTTGGGTTCGACACTCTTATTCATCAAAAAGACTACAATTGATCCCCTATACTTGTGGGTCATCACAACTCTGGTGCAAACTCCTCCATGTCATCTACCACGCCAGGTGACAATTCTTTCGCACAAAGAACACGGAAGAAATAGCTCAGCTCCGCTAGTACTAGCCATTTATCCTCAGGAATAAAGCCACGTAATATCACTGGCATTACCCGCTCTAGCCATATGTGCCAATCATGACTCTTGAGACCAAAGATTTTTAATTTTCAAGACTTGCTCCCTCTTTAGATTCGTTGCATACCCATCGGGGAACATCAAGTGCATTTTGAGACACAAAATAATTTCCCTCATAACTGGCCTTCCAAGATTGAACCTCGGCTTTGGCTTCGACCACTTCTGCTTTCCTTTGCCTTCTCACATGTTTTGTAACGGTCTATGACATAGTGTCTCTTGATCGACTCTAGCCTTAGTATTGTCCTTTGTCTTCCCATCTATGTCGAACAATGTACCAAAAATAGCCTCTCTGATATTCTTTTCAGTGTGCATCATGTCGATATTGTGTGGAAGAAGGAGGTCTTTGAAGTAAGGCAGATCCCAAAAGCATGGCTTGTGAGTCCAGGCATGTTTTGAATTATACCCCTTGAAATACCCTGGACGCTCTGGATCAGGCTCGAGGGCGTTTAACTGATCCAGGATCTGTTGGCCTGTCAACGCAGGTGGTGCCAAGTTTTTGACAACTTTACCTTTGGTAAAGTTCTTCTTGTCTTTTCTGAACTTATGGTCAGGATCCAGGAATTGTATATGCAAGTCAAAGAAAGAATACTTCCGACCCTCCTGCAATCAATGAAACTGAAGAGCTGCCTTGCATTGGGGGCACGGGAACCTTCCATGCACACACCATCTAGAGAATAGCGCATAAGCTGGAAAGTCATGCATAGAGTACATGTACGACACATGCATTTTGAAGTTTTGTTTTCTAGCGGCATCGTATGTCTTGACCCCATTATCCCAAGCTTCTTCCAATTCGTCCTTAAGCGGCTGCAGGTACACATTCATATTCTTCCCCGGATAATTGGGCCCTGGAATTATCAACGTCAGAAATATGTTGTTTCTTTGCATAATCTGCCCTGGGGAGATTGAGGGGAATGGTAAATACACGCCAACAACTGTATTGGGTTGCCATCATGAGGAAGGCATTAAAACCATCCGTGGCGACACAGACTCGAGGATTCCTTGGATCTGCCGCTTTATCCTGATGCAATCCATCGAAATGTTTCCATGCTTCCCCATCCGATGTGTGTACTTCCATCTTATTCCCATCCGCATCTAGTTCGGTTATTTTGCCAAATTTGTGCCATGTCATCTGTTTGGTTGTCTCTTCGACCATGAAAATACGTTGAAGCCTTGGTACGATTGTTATATACCGAAGAACACTAACTGCGATTTTGGTCTGCCTCTTCTCACCCATACCATTGTCTACCACAAGATACATGCATGACTCGCAATTGGGACAATAGTCCAAGTGTGCATACTCCTTCCTAAATAAGACCCATCCTTTCTCACATGCATCTATCTTCTCATAGGGTATCTTAAGTACACGAAGTATTTTGTCCGACTGGTACAGGTTTGCACGCATGACATGGCCTTTGGGTAGGAACCGTCCAAATAGTGTCATCATCGCGTCGTAGCATTCTCTTCCCAAGTTGAACTGAGCCTTCAGAGCCATTACTTGTGCAATTGCATCCAGCTGACAAAGCACAGTGTGCTCATGGAGAGGACGTTTTGAAGACTCCAACATTTCATATAAGGCCTTTGCAGATTCCTCCATCTCATCTTCCGAATTCCGAGCATCATCAAAGTCTTGCACCATGTCTTCGATCCCGGTACCATGCTCGTTGGTGCGACGACGGACCACCTCAACTCTGGTGCGTTGTATAGACTCACCATGAAATGTCCACACCATATAATTAGGCTTAAAACCCCTCCTATGCAGGTGTTTAATCATTACAGCCTCTCTCGTCTTTTTATAGTTGTCGCATCCAAGACAGGGGCAATAGTTTCTTTCCTGGCCATTTGCATATGCGGCTTTCACAAATTCATTGGTTTTTAGAAACCATTCTTTCGTCATCTCTTTCTGACTAGGGTGACTGGTATACATCCACGCACGATTACTCATCTTGCCTAGCTACTAAAGACACCAGAAATATATTTATATATAATTTAGCATATATATTCATCAGTTAATCAAGTTCGCCATTTTTATTACGTCCATCCAACGTACACGCTAATAGGTAAAGATAGGCCATAATCCCACCCCAAGTATGTATAGATTGGGTTCGTTTTCCCATGCTCTGCTTTGGATCCAATGCAAAATTTCGGCAGTACCTCCCCGCTATTCTCCTGATACACGTCTCAGCAATAAACAGAGATGATGTGTATCCAGAGAACAATAGGGAGGAACTGACGAAATTATGCATCAGATCCAGAACAAAGCATATGGGAAAACGAACCCAATCTACACATACTCGGGCTATCCATGGATAACGTTGGACAATTCGAAAGAATCACGGTTATAAATATAGAAAAATGCATGCATATTTATAACTGTAACCCTTTCGAACGGGAGATGCATACTGGTCACGCATACTGATAAATTATTTTAATTACCTAAATCTAGCAAGTTTCATCAGAAAATCGACCCACACTAAATGAAGGGGCAAGGAGGAGATGGCATTTGTAATGGCCCACGAATTCACGGGCGGAGCTCGTACAATGCACGGGGAGGTCTTCGCACAACAGACCTCACAGCGACGAGACAACTGTCACATGTAAATCCACCCAATCAACACAAATATGCTAATTATGTCTTTTTGGAGCTATATGGGCTAATTATGTCATTTTTAGAGGAAAACAAGCTAAGAATATAATATTTATGAGCTAACCAAGGTTTTTATGCCATTTTGAGCTTATTATGACATTTTCAAGGATAATTAGCTAAGTTGTGAGCTAACCAAGGTTCTTACGATGTTTTTACCCTAACTAAGCTAATTATGTCATTTTGGAGGATAATTAGCTAAGTATGTCTTTGTTGGGGAAAATAAGCTATGTAGAAGAAGAAAGAGAAGAAGCGAGAAGAACAAGGAGAAGGAGGAGAAGGAGAAGAAGGAGAAGGAGGAGGAGGAGAAGAAGAAGAGAAGAAGAAGGAGAATAAGAAGGAGAGAAGAAAGAGAAGAAGGAGAAGGAGGGAGAAGAAGAAGGAGGAGAGAAGGAGAAGGAGGAGAGAAGGAGAAGAAGGAGGGCTCCTTCTCCTCTTCCTTCTTCTTCTCTTCTTCTTCTTTTCATTTTTCCTCTTTCTTCTCCTCCTCTTCTTCTTCACCTCCTCCTCCTCCTCCTCCTCCTCCTCTTCTCCTCTTCTCCTCTTCTTCCTCCTCTTCTTCTTCTTCTTCCTTTTATTTCTATTTCTATTTTACTTTATCCTCTTCTTCTACTTATTCTTCTTTTCTTTTTTTCTCTTCTTCTCCTTCTTATTTTTTTTCTTCTTCTTTTCTTCTTCTCTTCTTCTTTTCTTCTTCTCCTTCTTATTTTTTCTTCTCTCCTTCTTCTTATTCTTCTTCTTCTTCTTCTTCTCCTTCTTATTTTTTTCTTCTGCTCTTCTTCTTCTTCTTCTTCTTCTTCTCCTCCTCCTCCTCCTCCTCTTCTTCTCCTCTTCTTCTCCTCCTCTTGTTCTTCTTCTTCCTCTTCTTTATATTAAGCTAACTAACTAGTGGCAGATGGTCTTCATATGAAAAGCTAAGAATATAGGGCTCAACAACCGGTACACCGACTACTACAACAACTACAATAACAACAACTACTACTACAACAACTACAATAACAACAACTACTACAACAACTACAATAACAAGAACAACTACTACAACAACAATAAACAATCAACTTTGTAGTTATAATCTAATCCAAAAAACTAAATAACAAATAGTTAATTTTCCCATGGGGGTACGGTTGTGGGGGCTCACCGGTAGGGGCGGCTGTGGCATCGTAGGCGGCGGGGCCGAGGGTGTTGGGGCGGTGGGGTGGCGCCGGGGGTGTTGGGGCTGCGGGGCAGCACCGGAGGCGGTGGGGTGGCTACGGCGGGGCTGTGGGGCCCCGGGGAGGCGCCGGGGCGCCGGGGGCGGCGGCGCGACGGTGGTGGCAGCGGTAGGCGTCTGGGAGAGGAGTGGAAGAGAGTGGGGTTTGTGGAGTCGTTATAGAGTGGCTGGGGTAAGTGAGTGAGAGAGAGAGAGAGGGGCGGGCTGGGGGCAAAGAGTCGTTATGGAGTTAGCTCTTTGCCGTGTGCCAACAGACGACAAAGAGTCTAGACCCTTTGCCGTCTGCCTCCCGACTCTTTGTCGTCCGCTAGGAGACGGTAAAGAAGGGACTCCACTTTGACCTAACATCCCCACGGTCTGGTGGGCCCCACCTGTATATTTGCCATCTATTGTGCGGCTCTGTGCCGTCTGCGGCTGATGGCAAATAAGTGACTTATGGCAAAGACCTTCTATGCCATCAACCAGTTCTTTGCCGTCTGCTTTGTGGTAGCTGACGGCAAAGACACTCTTTGGCATCAGCCAGCACATGGCAAATATTTGGCAGACGGCAAAAAACTGAATTCCAGTAGTGAGGGTTTTGCGGAGCCCAAAATCCGACAGTTTGGGTACGGCCACCTTTGTCTAGAGGGTCTTGTGGGGAGTAAACAAAACGAAGATGACATTGGGTACTTCTGGGGTGTCTTGTTTGAGAAGGAAAGTTGAGGGAGGCACGAAAAAATGTTTTCTAGAGGGGGTAATTGGGGTTTTTACCCCACCAATTATTCAAGCTGGGATGTAGGATTCTTTCTGGAGATACAGGGGTTCTAGGAGGGCGTGTGGTAAAAACTTCGTGTCAAGGAGATTAAGATAAAACGTGAAAAGTGTAGCTTCCAATTTTGACCAAAAGGTGATTGATGACTGTTTGGGCAAGTAAAAAGTTTCTACTTACCTTGAGACTTAATAGGATCAAATGTTAGGTGAAAATGAGAGTGACTGCCGAACTTGAGATTATTTGCACAAAGTTTCCAGTGCAAACTTTATAAACCCAAGAATTAGGCAGAAACTGATTTTCCTATATCTAGTTATGCAAATCCATTCCCCCTATTGCAGCACTTGGTGTGGTGGCATTATTTGAGCATTATTGCATTCCCAAAATGTTTGGGACCAATTTAGCAAACTTGACAATGCAAATTTTCTCAATTCTAGAAATCAGCATAAATGGGTATGGGGGGTTTTTACAAGTGAATCTCTTCTCCTTGATGCACCATTTGGTGTGGATGCATGATTAGGGGATTAGAACATGCCCACAGAATTTGAGCAGAAATGGAGGTTCTTGGCAATGTAAAGTTTCGCAAATTTGGAGCTAGACAGAGAGGGTTTTGGAATATTTTTGTGAACCAAAACAATTTGTATTGAGGTGGAACTTGTCAAGGTCATCACATATATGATGTGTGACTTTACAGAATTTTCTTGGAATTATTTGAGAATACTTTTTATAGAAATATTTGCAATACTTGAAATAGGCAGAAAAGGTTTTGAAGGGTTTTGTCCAATATTTTGAACATGACCATGTGTTGAAACTCTCATATATGGAAAATATATGTCCACTAAGTTTCCCTAAATTTTATCAAATACTTTGGAAGCATAAAAATAATATTTTTTTATTATGACCATTTCTAGCCTCATAAAAAGGTATTTAAATGAAATAGGAAATTAATCACTAAATGTTTTTTGCTTGTTGGGAAGTCTTTTTGATAATTGGATCCAAATAAATTATTTGGGAAAAAACATATTCCCTAGTTTGCAGACTTGTAGTACAAACTTCAATTCACGGGGGTTTGAAGCTTAAATAAAATAAAAGCTTTTTGGTGCAAATAATGTTTTGTAAGTATAGTTTTAGGTCCTATACACATGGTATGGACATTGGGCAAAGATTTGGAGCAAGGAGTTGAGTCTTGATAGAAGGAGGATTTTTGTGATTTAAAACCCAAACAAGCAAGGAAGAAAACACAATCAAGTCAAGCATCACAAGCACACACAAAAGTTTTAACTAGTCCTAATTATTGAGCTATGTTGACTTAGTCAGGAGAGGCAAAACATAGGCTGTGATAGACCTACCCCCCCCTACAAAAATCTTGTCCCCGAGATTCTTAGGCTAGGCATTGAAAAGATATAGAAATTCGGATCTTCGGTAGTCTTCACATTCCCATATTACTCCTTCTTCGATGTGATTGCTCTAGTGGATCTTGAAGTGCTTAATGATACAGCTTCGAGTGCTTCACTTGGCTTTGTCTAAGGGTGAACGTGGTTCTTGCAATATCCTAGGCTTGACTAAAAGTCAAGGGCTTGGTGAACAAGGTTCGGGTAAGGGTCTGGCTTGCGTTAGTATTCCAAAGTCGGAATACGTGGAAAAGTAGTGTGTCTGCGTGCTGGTCATGGGGTTACTCGTGTTGGTCAGTGACATCTAGATGTGTCGTGTTTAGAATATAAGGGTGAAGGTTTTGGTGTAGCTTCTCGTTGACACGGAAATCCTTGATTCCTGAAAGCAGGTGATCTTCCATCGCAAATGGTCTTCATCGTTGAGAGTGTTGAAGGGTGTCGTTCTAGGCTTCTCGTCGAGATCTTCTACTTGAGTAAGTTGCACGGGTATGTTCTTCATTCGTCTTTGGCCATTTGTCTTTGTCGTCACAGACACATGTTTTCGGCGTGTCTTCGAGAATTGGGTCTTCTAGCCTTTTTGTAGCCACTTGTGGAAAAGTCTGGGTTAAGTCTTGTCCCTAAGACTAAGTTTACAGACTTTGTGTTAAAACAGGTTCGAGCACCTAGGAGAGTTTTTGCGGGGTCCTAGATGAGTTGTCTACCCAAACATATAGACCAGCTATCCAATCCCCAAGGTTTGAGGCTTGTGAAGTGGGGTGAACTACCTTTGACAGGGATTTCACCATGATCCAGTCAGGAGTCACGTCCTGGATTGGACCAAAAAGGGCTCTTTCTTTTCTCTTGATGTCCAAAGGCTTCATAATGCTTGAAAATCGGTGCTTCTTGAGATAGTTGAGCTGATGTAGCTGGCAGAGGCATGGTGGTTTGAATCTTCTTGCTTCTTTTTCACCGCCGTGGTTTCCCAACCTTAGTGGTTCTTCATCTTACTTGGGTAAGATTGTCTTCTGCTGCTTGAATGGTGCTTCGAGGAGTCCACTTCTTCAAGGTAAAACCTTACACTTCATAAGAATGGCAATCAGTGCTTCTGGGGCTTATCCAAATAGGACTATGTTGTTCCTTCTCTTGTTGGGTAAATAAGTATGTCATACATGAGGACAAAAACATATTTCTCCAAGCATCACATGAGCACATTGCTCACGGGATAGGTGATAGGAGCGGGCATTTGTTCCGTATGATCACTTGTCGAGGGGTCTATGGTTCAACATAATCTATTTTTTCATGTCCACCTTCCTTATGGACATGATTGGGGTGGTCGAGGTGGAGTAATGGCCATGGTCTAATGACTTAGAGTCAATACCTATGGTCAGAATCTGACCTTATTATGGCTCGGTAAAGCTTAGGTGTTTCAAGGAGCTTAGGATGTGAGTGAATGTCTATCATCTTATCCTTGAGCACGGTTCTTGGATGCCAATAGTCCTACATATTTCTCCAAACAGAATCATCATATATCATTGAGGGTATCATCTCACATAAGTCAACTCCAACATCACTCATGCTATACATATCTCCATGGCTTTGCAAGATGGACAAACCCATATACTCTTATGTATCCCTATGTCAAAAATATCCTCAATAAATCATACACGCCACTAAGCTTGATTAAGACACTACAAATCCAAGTTCTCAGCTAAGTTATTCAAGAGCTAAGGTGATGTATTCCTATACCAAAGAAACACATAATCTACCAATACAAGATCTTGTTTCCTTCCTATGAATCCAACCTAGTCGTTCATCAATCCTATCAGTCTATACTTGATCCATAACTCCAACAAATCCAATATCGATGGGGTTCTACATAATCTCCTAGAGTGCTCCTCATATCATTGCAAGGACTATTATCACAGTATATCCACCAACTTCCAATATCATGACCAAGTAAACTCCAAGGTCCCGCTTATATAGGTCCTTAAATCAATTCTGAGAACTCCAATTTTTCTACCTTATCATCCATCGAGAAACATGGTATCATGATCAAGATCATTGAACTAAATCCAAATTACTCTTAAACATGTAGACTTACTTAAAACCAACACTCTACTAGGATTACCCATTCAAATCCAATTCTCATGTCCAACGAGATTTCCTACTCGTTACTCAAAGTCATTATTGCAACATTCTCAATCCGTGTCCATTACTTGTCAAAGTCAATTACTGTACCACTAGGGGTCTTGACTCCTAATAAATCCAATTTACTCAAAGGATATGTAAGTTATGCTACTTTGTCAACTAGTTCCACCAAGTTAACCTATCATCATGAAAATCATGTAATCCATCAAAAGGGGGCTTAGCTATATCCTCGAGATACATATTATGTCTAATTCAAATCATTGACTACAAATCATATATCCTTAGAAAGATCCTTCCTATGGCATCAAGGTAATCATGCTAGCTTAAGGATGAAAGGTCTTCGTTCACTAGGATCACTAGCCCCATAATGAACCGAGTGTTAAGCAGGGGTTATTGAAGTTCAATGGTGCTCTCGCAAACCCATTTATTAAACATGTGATAAGAGGTTTGAGTTGGGGTAGCTTCTGAGGTATAGATTGGTCTAGGGAGGGGTTTCCAATCTTGAGAGAAAAGCATAGCTCTTCGGGGTTGCACTTGGTTGAGTATGTTGTAGTCAAAGTCTTCAGTGCAAGTGGGCCATTGTCATACCCTGTTTTTGCTATCACTTGTCTGTATTGTGAAATTCTGAGCTTGTTAAAACTTTTTCAAAACTAATGTTGTGAATGCCATGATTGACATTGTATACTTGTATGCTTGATCATGTGAGGATTTGAAACCCTAAATTCTTTTGGTATAACACTGATTTCCAAAAGCCTTTGCTTATTTCTGATCAAGGTAAAACCTACCTTAAGTTGCACTGCATGTCCTTGATAGCAAGCAGTGCTTCTACTCATATTTGGTAATCTGATTTTAACCTATCTTTTTATTTCAAAACCATAGAATTAATTATTTTTGTGATTATTTTCCTAATTAATTAACATGTCCATTTCTAAAGCCAGAATAGGTATTCCAACATGGAAAAATACTTTTCTGCCTTAAAAAATCTGATTAAATTTGGAGATGATGAGAAGGACTTATATTTTCCATACATAGGATTATAAACCCCATTTTATATTATATTTATTGAATAAAACTATGAAAGCTATTTCTGTCTGTTTTGGCATTTTGAAATATTTCCAAAGGAAATATTCTCAATAAATTCCTAGAAAATTCGAGTGATATCCCTAAGCCTTGTTTGGTGTCCACATAAAGTTTCACCTTGATCAAAGGTGAATAAGGACCCCAAATAACCGTAAAAGCATGTCTGTCCAGAATCAAGTTAGAGCAACTCTACATAGCAAAGTTTGTCCAATGATTCTAAAACTTTGCAGGAGTGCCTAATACCTCAAATGAGGGTTCCACGCCCAAAATGGGATTTGTGGGACTTAGTTTGCCCACACTCCCTTTGGAAGGGACATATCTGGTCATATTGGAGTATTTTCAAGTTTACAAAGCTAAACTTGTCCTTTGGAGCTCAAATTTGGTGAAACTCCATGGTTTACCACCAAACCCAAACCTATTAAGTTGCAGCACCAGTGGTGGGGTGCACCCCCCTTAAGCCACTGTCGAACACCTTCTGACTGATAAGAAAAAGCCACCTTAGCCACAGCTAAACTAAACCCCTTTGCTTCAAACTCATAGAATAGGTGGCCAGCACCTGTGTCTAACCCCATTCAACTGGCCCCTCACTGGTTCAAAGTGGAAAGGACAAAAACCCCTATTTAGATCTTATTTCATGAGTGAAAGCACCAGTATTTCTTGCCTCCTTGACCTGTCGAGGCTCCCACAAGAACCAAATGGCTAGCCACACCCCCAGCTAGTGCCAGGACATGCTAGACACATCCAAAGTGCCTTAGAGTGCACCAGCATGCCGTGGCATGCCAAAACTTCACTCTGGGCGCGCTACAGGGAGGCGCCAAGGTGGGGGTGACGCCCTCGGCTAGTTCCAGCCTCCCCCGAGATGTCCAACCTCTTCCCCGACAACCCTTCGGCGTCGAGCAAGCCTCAGGGCCCCTCCTTCCCCCGTGCTAGAGCTCGCATGACGCGTGCCCGCGCACACCAGAACCGACCAAGGTTGCGCGGCTATGAATGCTCGACTTCCCTCTCTCTCCCCTGCTGCAGATGGTTCGGGCAGTCCAAAACCACGTCATGAAAACCGTGGTTTCGACCCCAGCCTCTCCCTGCACCCCCATGCGCGCCATGGTGAGTCACTGGCGCTCCCGAATCTACTCATTGTCGCGGGCCTATAAATAGCCCTCCCCCTCGCTCCAGCACCCCTCAGATAGCATCACCACGATCACTAGTACCTCCTTAGCCACCCCCGCAAACCAGCAGAGCCCCGGTGCTCGAGATCGACCAAGGCCCCTCCGCCTCGGAGCTCCGGTCGATCTCCGGCTATACGACGGCTCCTGTACCCCTCGACCCACCAAACTGACCCTCTCGATCCCAGGAAGCTTTCCCCCAACTCGCCCGAGCTTTTCCGTGTCTCTAGCCACCCCCTCGACCACCTCCCGAAACTCCTCCGCCACGGCCTCCTCGTCGCCGGCGAACCCTGCCTCTCCATCGTTGTTCCGACCACCAGTAGGTAGGCGAAAGTAAGGCGAACCCATTCCAGTGCTCGTTGGGGCATGAGAGCGTCAGCAACCTCTTCGGCGTCCTCCTCCTCCTCTCTGGCCAGATGTAGGAGACGACCCCGACAGGTGTGCCCCACCTGTTGGTGGCCCAGCCTCCTCCCCCGCGCTGACCTCGGCCGCTGACCGCAGGGCCCCGCGCGTCCGGTTCAAACCTGACGACACGCGCGCCTGGGCAGGCTGTCGGCTGGCCATGGGCCAACCCAGCTCAGGGCCGAGCCAGGCCGGGAGTTTAGCCGGTTTTTCTTTTTTTTAAACCCTGGTTTCTAAGATTTTTATAAAAACATTTAACCAGTGTAAAAACATAATTCTTCCATTGTTATTCTTCCAAAAATGTGTAGTATTTAATAATGTGTTTGGATGAATTTTCCAACAACTATTCTATTGTACATTAATAAAAAGGACTAAATTGAAATAGTTTCGCTTCTGTTTGGTTGATTTAAAAAATATTCCTTCAAAGAAAACTAAGGCAAATATTTTTAAAATGATACCTTAGATTTATCAATAATAAATAACATTTTTAAAATGACTTTGTGGTCTATTTCTGTGTGAGCTATTTCTTATATATTGTTTTATCGACGATAGAAAATCCGTGTGATGAGGGAATCGGAGCGGAAGACGTCGAAGACCCCGGATACTTAGCTGACGAAGGGAAGCAACCCTTTGACCATGACTGAGCATACGTTACTTTGCATGTTAAAATAGCAAGTATTCCCGTTGCACATGATCATAAGTGCCGGTAATCATTTGATGTGATTTTACCGAAGGCTCCCCCGGAGCACATGCATTGAGCTTGACCCAACCCCTTGAGGGTCATGCTAATACCATGTTGACAAGTAAAACATAGAAGTAGTATTATCATGAGCATGTTGTTGACATAAAGCAAGAGTTTACTAAAACCCCGTCGGGTGCCACTAATGCCCGAGGGTGATGATGAGTCAGCTACTCACTTTCGGTGAAGTGATACACCCAGTATTTGTGTGAGTATGGTTTCCGAAATGGGATTAGATTTATGAAGTGTTGACCGTCCCAACCTTACCAGTACGACCACGTTACCCCTTATGGGACGGGGCTATGTTAATTACTCTGGTCGGTGCTCGCAAAGAGCCACATTACTAGTGGCGGGAGTGATGTGTGGTCACTCTTGTGATGGGGTCGTGCCGGGTAGGACGACTATGCCATTTTTATGAGTTCCAGTCACACCGTTGCTCCCCGCATGGTTGGTAGAGTCCAGATTTGGTGCTCGTATGACGTACCACATGTGGGATGGGTACCAATCGAGTGGACCTCTTTGTCTAGTATCGTCAAGGGAAGGCATTGATCGGGTACATACCTCGGGTATGTGATATACCGCGAGTCGTGGATGACACTGAAGTTTCCCGGATCTCGTGGGTCCAGCGTACTACCTCTGCAGAGTGTAAAACTATTCGAATAGCCGTGTCCACGATCAAGGATAGTTGGGTAATCCTGCTTAAACTACGTCCAGTTGTTTCCGCATAAACCAAGTGTGTGTGAGTGTGTGTGGTGTTGAAAAAGGTGCTGCTATGATAGCAATAATATGACCAAGTTCGGTGACTTGGCATATAGGGTGAACCCGGATGGTTCAGCCCTCGATAGATATATTGATATTTGTAACCAGTTCTTCAAGAGTAATTATTTAACTTGATGCATATTCATGATCATTCCAGCCAGATGAGTTACACTAAAGATGCATGATATTGTTATCCTTCACTTTCGTTGATTATATCATCGGTTGTTTGCGAGTACATTCAAAGTACTCATTGGCTTACCACTGGTTATGTTATTGACCAGACATGGAAGGACCGGAGTTTGGAGATGAGTATGTCTTCGGAGATGCCCCTGCGAACTAGGACGCTTCCGAGTCAGAATGCCTGTCGGTGTAGGCTTGATGGCATGGCCGCTTACACTATGTTTTCCGCTACTAGTGTATCTGAGTGATTTGGCCTTAGGCCCTGTCTTGTGAACTTGACCCTTCGGTCATGCGTTTTAATAATCGGTACTTGGATGTAAGACTCTTTTAATCGGTACCTGTGTTCGGTGAGCATTGATCTCTGGGATCACTGAGCACGGCGATCTCGACTAGTAAGTCGGGGTCCCCACAGAGCTGGTATCAGAGCCATCCTAACTATAGAAAGCCTTAGGTAGCATCGATGATAGCCGAAACAATTGGTGCACATAGATTGACCTGAGAACCGCACCCACTAAATATTTCTAACCCTCTCCTCTACACCTTGTAGATGGCGGCCGTACTCGAGATGCTTCTGGAAATGGGCTTTCCTCTGCTTTTGAGCGATAGCCTCGAGAAGTGTCAAGTACGTCGCACGCCCATCTTCCTCTACCACGAACACTGGGTCAATGCCGACACCAAGGAGTATCACGTGGAAGTGATAGTGAAGGCTAACGACTCCCCAACTAGTTGGTTCTTTGAAGGGCCACAGATGGAGGATCTGATGTTGGCCGTGGAGACTGCAACACGAGAGGCACTTGTGCGAATCCGCGACATCCTTCCTGAGATGGGGGACGAGCCAGCTACTCGTCACCTACCTTTTGTTAAAGATAAGGTAGAAGGGAGTTGGACACTCAACCCCTCATCCAAGGACGGGACGCCATTGAGGTTTCAGACCTACTTCAGTCTCTCCTCAGACACCTTGACGCATCTTTTGATCAAGGAGTCGACTAGGATCTGCCAAGAGCTGCACCAAGTCAAGGACCTACTTCGTATGGAGAAAATGAAGAACCGCAAGGTAAATAAAGAAGGAGCACCCATAATATCACCTGGCTTTGCTTTCGGAGGAGGAATACCCCCGCTTCAGGCCGTTCCTCTTCAGAGTCGTCGCTTAACCGCAGAAGAGTACACCGAACTCTTCGCTACCTCGCCAACCAAGAGACGTCGAGATGGTCCGCTTGCTTCCCCTACTCCCTCAAGTAAGGGAAGCACTAATGAAGATGAAGATAGAGAGGAATATGAAGACCAAGATCCCACAAAGCCGGCTTATGAGATCGCGCAGTCGATCGCTTAGCAGCGTAGGATGTACCGAGCGTATGAGTTCTTGTATCAGGATTTTATGCCCCCAGATGTTGTGTAAACCTGTTGGATGCAAGTCGCATTCTGCCTTAAGCAGCTTGTGAGCGACTACATCACTTGTTTTAAATTTAATGCAGTAGTTCTTTTCAAACCATTGTCATAAAAATCTTGCACACTAGCACGACACCAGACCCCCCCCCCTCTACTAGAACGTCATCCCTTTCGAGTACAACCAGTTCGGCAAAATTGACCTGTCTGCTCCCCTGACAGGATGGTGAATGCAACTCGCAACAAAACCTTCAGCAACCCTGGCTCTGCCTCTTCAGGACAGCAGCTGGGAACCAGAGGGGAAGCTCAAGCTGGAGATCACCACGCGCAGCAAGACGATGTTCCACCGCCACCGCCTCCTCCTGAAAGCTTGACCATGGCTCAGTTCCTTCAAGCTCTTCGAGAGGAGCGTCAAGCCAACAATGCCGCTATCCGGCAGCTGGCTCAAACCCTGGTGAACCATCCGCCGCAGAACGGGAATGGCAACAGTCTCTCAACTCTCATTGAGTTTATGCGGACTACGCCACCCATATTCAAGGAGATGACTGAACCCTTGGATGCCGATGACTGGATCCGCACTATTGAAGACCTTCTCACGCTGGTCAAGTGCGCTGATGAACACGAGAAAGTCCTCTATGCAACTCACTGTCTCAGAGGCACAGCCAGAGCCTGGTGGGATGGATTTCAGATCATGCGAGTCGGGCAAGTTATCACTTGGGCCGTGTTCAAGGATGGATTCTGCGCTGCTCACATTCCTCCAAGAATGATGACCATTAAGAAGCGAGAATTCCGAGCCTTAAGGCAAGGCAGTGGACCTGTCAAGGAGTATTTGCAGAAGTTCAACCTCCTATCAAGATATGCACCTGAAGATGTCAGCACTGAGGCTGCCAAAGTGGAACGCTTTATGGAAGGACTACAGCAGTCACTCCAGTATCAGCTGGTTGTTTGTGAATGCCGGACCTTTAGTGGCCTGTTTAATAAGGCTCTTATGTTGGAAGACAAGCATCGTGCAATGGACGACACTCGTAAGCAAAAGCTAATGGGTAGTGGAGGACCGATTAGCTCGAAACCACGACCATAGCAGTCAGCCCCCGCAAGACCCAACTATCAGCAGCAACAATACAAGCATCCGACATTTCGCTAGAATTACCAACCTCAGCAGCAAGCAAACGCCAAGCCAGCAAGCACTCCGCCAAACAACGGTGGGGGCAAGACCAACCTTCCAGCGCAAGTTGCTTGTTTCGGGTGTGGACAAACAGGGCACTATTCCAGGGAGTGCCCCAACAAGAAACCCGATGCTTCGCGCCCCAATGCGCCAAATCCAGGCCAAGGAGCACCAGGCAGGAACCAGGCTCCCCGCAATCAGCAGTATCATAGCAAGGGGCGGATTAATCACATTTCCGAAGAAGAGGCACAGGAAGACCCGGACTGCATTCTGGGTACGTTCCTGGTCAACTCTACCCCAGCAACAGTATTGTTTGATTGTGGTGCTTCGCATTCTTTTGTTACACAAAAGTTTGCGGAAAAGTGTGGTCTAGAACCTACCTTGCTTTGTGGGTATATGGCAATTCAAACCCCGGTAGTAGTTTTGAGGACCAACCTAGGGTGTAGGAAGGTCGGGATAGTTATCAATGGGACGAGCTTCTCATCGGATCTCATTGTGCTTAAGTCACAAGGCCTAGAAGAAATTCTCGGCATGGACTGGTTGGCCAAGCATCAAAGCATCTTGGACTGTGCCAACAGGGCCTTTACCATGACAAGTGACCAAGGGGTCAAAGTCAAGTATGTCTCTAAGCCAGTACCCACTCGAGTACCACGAGTCAACAGTCTGTCAGAGGAAGGACTCGACCGAGTGCCAATTGTCTGTGAATACCCGGACGTCTTTCCCGATGAGCTATTAGGGATGCCTCCTGACCGAGACATCGAGTTCATCATCGAACTCATGCCCGGATCAAGGCCTATCTATAAGAAGCCTTACATGATGGGGTCCGAAGAGCTAGCGGAGTTGAAGAAGCAACTGGATGAGCAACTCAGGAAAGGGTTTATTCGTCCGAGTGCGTCACCTTGGGGATCACCTGTTCTCTTCATGTCCAAGAAGGATGGGACAATCAGACTTTGCATCGATTACCGTTCTCTCAATGAGGTCACGATCAAGAACAAGTACCCACTCCCCAAGATCAAAGACTTGTTCGACCAACTAAATGGAGCTAAGGTATTCTCCAAGATCGACCTCCGATCTGGATATTACCAACTAAAGATTCGACCCGAAGACATACCAATGACGGCATTTGTGACCCGGTACGGTCTGTACGAATGCACTGTCATGTCTTTTGGATTGACTAATGCCCCAGCTTACTTCATGCACCTCATGAATAAGGTCTTCATGGAATACCTGGACAAGTTTGTCGTCGTATTCAATGATGACATATTAATCTTTTCCATGTCTGAAGAAGAGCATGAGAAACACTTGAGGTTAGTATTGGAGAAGCTTCGAGAGCACCAACTCTATGCCAAGTTCAGCAAATGCCAGTTTTGGCTGAACGAAGTTGGATTTCTGGGTCATACCATGACAGCAAGTGGATTGGCAGTTGATCCCTCTAAGATTACCACGGTAACCAACTGGGAATCGCCAATCGACGTGAAGGAAGTCAGAAGCTTCCTCGGACTCGCGGGTTATTACCGCAAGTTCGTAGAAGGATTCTCTCGCATCGCGCGACCTATGATTCAGCTCTTGAAGAAAGGCAAGAAGTTCGAATGGATGCCGGAATGTGAAGCAAGCTTCCAAGAGTTTAAGAAGAGGCTAACCACCGCCCCAGTATTAGCCACTCCAGATATCAGCACGGAGTTTGTGATATATTGCGATGCCTCAAGGACCGGGCTAGGTGGGGTTCTAATGCAGGATGGCAGAGTCGTGGCATACTTGTCACGGGAACTGCGCCAGCATGAGGAGAACTATGCCACCCATGATCTCAAGTTGGCAGCAGCAGTGCATGCTCTAAAGACATGGCGACATTACCTTCTGGGGAAGCGATGTGAAATATACACTGACCACAAGAGTCTAAAGTATATCTGCACCCAAAGGGAATTGAATATGAGGCAACGGAGATGGTTGGAGTTAATCAAGGACTACGACCTCAGCATTCAATATCACCCCGGTAAGGCTAACGTAGTGGCTGATACCTTGAGCCAGAAGACCAGCACCTTAAACGTCATGCTTAAGGAAAGGCAGCCTGCCTTATATAAAGAATTGGAAAACTTCGGGTTGAAACTAGTAGAATCTGGATTCCTAGATAACCTCGAAGTCAAACCAATGCTGGAAGATGACATCGAAGGAGCCCAGAAGGGTCACAAGAGCATTGAAGGTATCAAGAAGAAGATTCAAGAAGGCAAGGCCCCAGGATTCTTGGAGGATGATCAAGGAGTGGTGTGGTTTGGGAAACGTTTATGCATACCCAACAAGGTTGAACTCAAGGATTTTATCCTACGGCAAGCACATGATACACCCTACTCCATTCACCCCGGTGGTACCAAGATGTATCAAGATCTCCGAGGAAGATTCTGGTGGTACGGCATGAAGAGGGAGATTGCGACGTATGTGGCCAAGTGTGTTGTGTGCCAGCAAGTTAATGCTGAGCATCAGCGACCCGCAGGGCTGCTACAACCTCTCAAGGTGCCGGAATGGAAGTGGAACAAGGTAGGGATGGATTTTATTACCGGCTTACCAAGGTCTAGCAAGGGCCATAACTCGATATGGGTTATTGTCTACCATTTGACCAAATGGCCCATTTCATCCCTGTCAACACCACTTATGATGGGAATAAGTTGGCTGGTCACTATATTGAGCGTATAGTAAGCCTTCATGGAGTTCCCAAGGAGATTGTATCTGATCGAGGCACACGGTTCACCTCAAGGTTTTGGTGGAAACTACAAGAGCTCCTCGGTACCAAACTCTCTTTTAGCACCGCCTTCCACCCGCAAAAGGGAGGACAAACGGAAAGGGTGAATCAGATACTCGAAGATATGCTCCGGGCATGCGTCCTAGCGCATGGAGCCAAATGGGAAGACTGTCTTCCATTCGCTGAGTTTTCACACAACAACAGCTACCAGTCCAGTCTCGAGATGGCCTCGTTCGAAGTACTGTACGGACGGAAATTCCGCACCCCGCTCAACTCGTCTGAAACCGGAGACGGCCTGATTTTCGGACCAGAAGTTTTACACAGGGGAGAAGAAAAGGTGCAACTAGTCCAAGAAAATCTGAAGGCAGACAAGTCACAACAAAAGAGTTATGCGGACTCTCGCCACAGGGATGTGGAGTTCAATCTCGGAGACCTATTGTACCTCCGTGTCACACCTCTCAAGGGAGCCAAGTGTTTCCACGTTAAGGGGAAACTCGCTCCAAGGTTCATTGGGCCATTTAAGATCACGGCAAGGCATGGAGAGGTCGCTTATTAGTTGGAGTTACCTCCAGAACTTTAGGGTGTGCACAACGTCTTCCACGTGTCAGAACTTCGGAAGTGTCTCCAAGAGCCAAGTTGTTCCGATCCTTACAAGGGCATTGATCACCAGGCCATTGACCTTCAGTCTCATCTCACCTACGGCGAGAGGCCTATCCGCATTCTGGACGAAGCAGTGCGATGCACCAGGAGCCGCAATATCAAGTATTTCAAAGTTCAATGGAGCAACCACACCGAAGCCGAAGCTACATTGGAGCGTGAAGACTATCTTCGATATGAGTTTCCAGACCTTTTTAGCACCTAGCTTAGGAATCTCGGGGACGAGAGATTCTTGTAAGGGGGATAGGTCTGTCACACCCTGTTTTTGCTATCACTTGTCTGTATTGTGAAATTCTGAGCTTGTTAAAACTTTTTCAAAACTAATCTTGTGAATTTCATGATTGACATTGTATTCTTGTATGCTTGATCATGTGAGGATTTAAAACCCTAAATTCTTTTGGTATAACACTGATTTCCAAAAACCTTTGCTTATTTTTGATCAAGGTAAAACCTACCTTAAGTTGCGCTACATGTCCTTGATAGCAAGCAGTGCTTCTACTCATATTTGGTAATCTGATTTTAACCTATCTTTTTATTTCAAAACCAAAGAAGTAATTATTTTTGTGATTATTTTCCTAATTAATTAACATGTCCATTTCTAAAGCCAGAATTGGTATTCCAACATGGAAAAATACTTTTCTGCCTTAGAAAAATCTGATTAAATTTGGAGATGATCACAAGGACATATATTTTCCATACATAGGATTTTAAACCCCATTTTATATTACATTTATTGAATAAAACTACGAAAGCTATTTCTGTCTGTTTTGGCATTTTGAAATATTTCCACAGGAAATATTCTCAATAAATTCCTAGAAAATTCCAGTGATATCCCTAAGCCTTGTTTGGTGTCCACATAAAGTTTCACCTTGATCAAAGGTGAATAAGGACCCCAAATAACCGTAAAAGCATGTCTGTCCAGAATCAAGTTAGAGCAACTCTACATAGCAAAGTTTGTCCAATGATGCTAGAACTTTGCAGGAGTGCCTAATACCTCAAATGAGGGTTCCACACCAAAAATGGGATTTGTGGTACTTAGTTTGCCCACACTCCCTTTGGAAGGGACAAATGTGGTCATATTGGAGTATTTTCAAGTTTACAAAGCTAAACTTGTCCTTTGGAGCTCAAATTTGGTGAAACTCCATGGTTTACCACCAAACCCAAACCCGTTAAGTCGCAGCACCAGTGGTGGGGTGCAACCCCCTTAAGCCACTGACAAACACCTTGTGACAAATAGGAAAAAGCCACCTTAGGCACAGCTAAACCAAACCCCTTTTCTTCAAACTCATAGATTAGGTGGCCAGCACCTGTGTCTAACCCCAGACAACTGGCCCCTCATTGGTTCAAAGTGGAAAGGCCAAAAACCCCAATTTAGATCTCAATTCATGACTGACAGCACCAGTATTTCTTGCCTCCCATGACCAGCCGAAGCTCCCCCAAGAACCAAACGGCTAGCCACACCCCCTAGCCAGTGCCACGACATGCTAGACACGTCCAAAGTGCCTCAGAGCGCACCAGCATGCCGTGGCATGCCAAAACTGCGCTCTAGGCGCGCTACAGGGAGTCACCAAGGTGGGGGCGACGCCCTCGGCCAGTTCCAGCCTCCCCCGAGTAGTCCAACCTCTTCCCCGACAACCATTCTGCGTCGAGCAAGCCTCAGGGCCCCTCCTTCCCCCGCGCTAGAGATCGCGCGACGCATGCCCGTGCGCACCAGAACCGGCCAAGGTTGCGCGGCCACAAATGCTCGACTTCCCTCTCTCTCCCTCTGCTGCACAAGGTTCGGGCAGTCCAAAACCACGTCCAGAGACCGTGGTTTCGACCCCAGCCTCTCTCTGCACCCCCATGCGCGCCACGGTGAGTCACCGGCGCTCCCGAATCTGCTCACCATCGCGGGCCTATAAATAGACCCCGCCCCCTCGCTCCAGCACCCCTCGGATAGCTTCACCACGATCACTAGTACCTCCCTAGCCACCCCAGCAAACCAGCAGAGCCCCGGTGCTCGACATCGACCGAGGCCCCTCCGCCTCGGAGCTCCGGTCGATCTCCGGCTACACGACGGCTCCTGCACCCCTCGACCCACCAAACTGACCCTCTCGATCACAGGAAGCTTTCCCCCAACTCGCCCGAGCTTTTCCGTGTCTCTAGCCACCCCCTCGACCACCTCCCGAAACTCCTCCGCCACAGCCTCCTCATTGCCGGCGAACCCCTGCCTCTCCGTTGTTGTTCCGACCACCAGCCGGTAGGCCACAGTATGGTGAACCAATTCTAGTGGTCGTTGGGGCATGAGAGCGTCGGCAACCTCGCTGGCGTCCTCCTCCTCTCTGGCCAGAGGTAGGAGACGACCCCGACATGTGTGCCCCACCTGTCGGTGGCCCAGCCTCCTCCCCCTGCGCTGACCTCGGCCGCTGACCGCAGGGCCCCACGCGTCAGGTTCAAACCTGACAACGCGCGCGCTTGGGCAGGTTGTCAGCTGGCCATGGGCCAGCCCAGCTGTGGGCCGAGCCAGGCCGGGAGTTTAGCCGGTTTTTCTTTTATTTTTAAACCCTGGTTTCTAAGATTTTTATAAAAACATTTAACCTGTGTAAAAATATAATTCTTCGAGTGTTATTCTTCTAAAAGTGTGTAGTATTTAATAACATGTTTGGATGAATTTTCCAATAACTATTCTATTTTACATTAATAAAAAGGACTAAATTGAAATAGCTTCGCTTCTGTTTGGTTGATTTCAAACATATTCCTTCAAGGAAAACTCAGGAAAATATTTTTAAATGATACCTTAGATTTATCAATAATAAAGAACATTTTTAAAATGACTTTGTGGTCTATTTCTGTGTGAGCTATTTATTATTTGTTGTTCTATCGATGATAGAAAATCCGTGTGATGAGGGAATCGGAGCGGAAGACCTCGAAGACCCCGGATACTTAGCTGACCAAGGCAAGCAACCCTTTGACCATGACTGAGCATATGTTACTTTGCATGTTAAAATAGCAAGTATTCCCGTTGCACATGATCATAAGTGCCGGTAATCATTTGATATGATTTTACCGAAGGCTCCCTCGAAGCACATGCATTGAGCTTGACCCTACCCCTTGAGGGTCATGCTAATACCATGTTGACAAGTAAAAGATAGAAGTAGTATTATCATGAGCATGTTGTTGACATAAAGCAAGAGTTTACTAAAACCCCGTCAGGTGCCACTAATGCCCGAGGGTGATGATGAGTCAGGTGGTCAATTTCGGTGAAGTGATGCACCCAGTATTTGTGTGAGTATGGTTTCGGAAATGGCATTAGATTTATGAAGTGTCGACTGTCCCAACCTTACCAGTACGACCACGTTACCCCTTATGGGACGGGTCTATGTTAATTACTCTGGTCGATGCTAGCAAAGAGACACATTACTAGTGGCGGGACTGATGTGTGGTCACTCTCGTGATGGGGTCATGCCGGGTAGGACGACTATGCCATTTTTATGGGTTCTAGTCACACCGTTGGTCCCCGGATGGTTGGTACAGTCCATAGTTGGTGCTCGTAAGACGTACAACATGTGGGCTGGGTACCAATCGAGTGGACCTCTTTATCTAGTATCGTTAGGGGAAAGGCATTGATCGGGTACTTACCTCGGGTATGTGATATAGCGCGAGTCGTGGATGACACGGAAGTTTCCCAGATCTCATGGGTCCAGCGTACTACCTCTGCAGAGTGTAAAACTATTCGAATAGTCGTGTCAACGGTCAAGGACAGTTGGGTAATCCTGCTTAAACTACGTCCAGTTGTTTCCGCATAAACCAAGTGTGTGTGAGTGTGTGTGGTGTTGAAAAGGTGTTCTATGATAGCAATAATATGACCAAGTTTGGTGACTTGGCATATAGGGTGAACCTGGATGGTTCAACCCTCGACAGATATATTGATATCTGTAACCAGTTCTTCAAGAGTAATTATTTAACTTGATGCATATTCATGATCATTCCACCCAGATGAGTTACACTAAAGATGCATGATATTGTTATCCTTCACTTTCGTTGATTATATCATGGGCTGTTTGCGAGTACATTCAAAGTACTCATTGGCTTGCCACTGGTTATGTTATTGACCAGACATGGAAGGACCGGAGTTTGGAGATGAGTACGTCTTCGGAGACGCCCCTGCGAACTAGGACGCTTCCGAGTCAGAATGCCTATCGGTGTAGGTTTGATGGCATGTGCACCCGCTTAGCCCTCTGTTTTCCGCTACTAGTGTATCTGAGTGATTTGGCCTTAGGCCCTGTTTTGTGAACTTGACCCTTCGGTCATGCGTTGTAATAATCGGTACTTGGATGTAAGACTCTTTTAATCGATACCTCTGTTCGATGAGCATTGATCTCTGGGATCACTGAGCACGGTGATCTCGACTAGTAAGTCAGGGTCCCCACATCCATCGAGGTGGATCCTTGGTGCATATTTTCTTGCTGGTCTTTAGTTGACGAGATGGGGAAGAGGGAAAGTAGCATTGAGGGAAGTGACTAAGGGGTGGCATAGTTCAAGTGTAATCAAACAACTTTCCAAAAGGCTAACACATTCATTAATATAAAATAGGCGGCATAGTCGCGTACTTGTTGCCTAGGGCAAAGGTGCGACTTGTACCAAAACACAAACAGATAAAAACAAGCAACACGCAATGTGGTTTCATTTGAACCATCACACAGACTCGACTTTGCATAGGGGGTACACGACTCATCCTACCCTAGGGGTTCTCGGACTCAAGTAGTCGTTCCTTGCTTCATGTCTTGGAGAGAAAGACTTTTAGTCTTCTGGGTCTTCCTCAAGTGCCGCTACGTGTCTTGTAGTTGTTTGTTTAAATGATCCAGGTTTATCCTGAAGAATCTTTGATGAATTCGCTCCGGTAAGCTGACGACAAAAGTGGTTCCTCATAGTTGTTGTTGGCAGGGTCTTCTATTGTCTTTCTAATCCTATCATTATCTTCTTGTCTTCCACGACATCGATAGTTTCTATTGGATGATCCTTTATGCAATTACGTTGACAAGGCAAGATAGAGTTCCAACATGTCGGTTATGTTGATGACAATGTCGACACCAAGAGCCGGGGATGAAGAGAATTGTTTTCCTGCTCACTATGGTGAGGCAGACCAAATCGCGAGGTTCTCATCCACCGATGGTTGTCGACACAACAACGGTAAGGACAGGGTCACTCCATTAGCAATGCATATCATGATCTTGCATATCTTATGCCTTGATCATCGTAGGCCGAGGTTGCACCATTCTGGGGCAGTGTCGAGGGTCTCACCACCTTCCAAGTCTTGATGTCATCATCCCTCGAGAAGGTAGCTTCTGTTGGTGACGTCTTGTCGTGGTGTTGTCAAACTCGTGTTCAAGAGATGTGAAGAATGCCCAACAAGGTGGCTTCCTTCCAGGTTACCCACGAGGATTTCAAGGAATCCAGTGGTCAGGGGCATAAGGGTGCTTGCGACCGTTTGCAAGTTTTGAAAAATAGATGGGGAGAGTTGAGAGAATAAGGGTGGAAGTGCTAAGGCAAAAACCTTTGCTTCCTTTGAAATATTAGAACATGTGAGAAATATTGAGGTTTTGTAAGTGATTTTGAAGGGTCTGGAAAAATAGTTTTGTCCTAACTAACATCCATGCTAACTAAGGACCTCCTACGGTCAGGATGGATCTAATAACAACTCTGTGGGGATCTCGACTCATAAGTCGTGATCACCGAATGCACGTGTGCAGTAATGCTAGAGCTCAATGCTCACTGAACACATGGACACTGAATAACAAGAGTATTACATCCATTACGTACAGTTTTACTCAAATATGGCCTTTATGGCCAAGTATTCATATATTTGCAGCGGAAAAATTCAACCATAGCGTGATCCCATGCTATCTGCCTTAACCCTATAGGCATTCTAGCTGGGAAGCATCCTAGCTCGCACGTACGTCTCCAAGATATTCTTCATCAGATCCTAATCTTTCATGCCTTGCCAATAAAATAAATAGTGGCAAGCCAATGTGTACTTCGAATGTAGTCACAAGCAACCCATGTTTGGAATGAGGCAATAACAATGCATGATATAGCACTAGGTAGGTAAGTTGCAGAAAGCTAGTTTTGAGTGAAGTGACATGATCAATCAACTTGTAAAAGCATGCATCAATAGGTTGCAGATATCCATATGAACAAGTTATAGATATCAACATAAGCAGGGTTTGAATATCTCATGTTCAGTCATCATGTCAAGTCATCCCACTTAGCTCAAGTATAATATCTCCCAATCACACACAGACATTTTTGTAACAACGGACATAGCCCAAGAGCGGTCATCCAACTGTCCTTGATCATGGACATGGCTATTCGAATAGTTCTACACTTTGGAGATGTTGCGCACTTTACCCACAAGACTGAGGAAACTTCCATGACAATCCATGACTCGTGGTATTTTCCATACCCGAGGTAAGTACCCGAACAATGCTTTTCCCATGATGATACTAACAAAGAGTCCACTCGTTGGTGTCGTCCCTCATGATGTATATCACAAGTTTATTTTACGAGGGCACGTAATGGTGTTCCTGGTGTCTGTGAAAACAGCGCATGGTCTTCCTTTCCGGCACGGCCTTGTATCAAGGGTGACCATGTCACTCCCTCCAGTAGTAATGCACGAACTCAGCTAGTACCGACCATAGTAATCAACAAAGCCCCGTCCCATAAGGGGTATCGTGGTCGTACATGTAAGGTTGTAGTAACCATGGCAACTTAAACCAATCCATTTTCGAAAACAACACACTCACTTGCCTTGGTACACCACTTCTTTCTCAAGTGGTTATGTAATGCCCAAGATGCAATCATATCCTTATTTTGGCGCGAGGGCCTCGACAAGGATAGAAATGCAACCTCGTCGTTTCGCAAGAATGAATATCGTTACAAGTACATGTAATGAAAAGATGAGTATAAGGAGTTGGTTTACACTCGCCACAAGCTACACCAAGATCACATCAATACAACACTATCCAGTCATCATGAAGAAGAGCAAGGTCCATCTACGGACGAAAACAAATGGTAAAAGAACGACATCCATCCTTGCTAACACATGCTGTCGGCCTGGAAACCATCCTAGATCGATGAAGAAGAAGAACAAGAAACTCCAAATAGCACAATCAGCGCTCACGTCAAGTATTGCTTTACATGCACCTGCAACTAGTGTTGTAGTAATCTGTGAGCCACAGGGGACTCAACAATCTAATTTCCAAAGGTATCAAGACTAGCAAAGCTTAATGGGTGAGGTGTGGTTAAGTGGTGAGGCTACAGCAAGCGACTAAGCATTTATTTGATCTGGCTAACTTACGAGTACAATAATAAAAGAGGGGGATGATCTACGCATAATCGTACGTGTACAAATGATGATCAAATGAATGATCCTGAACACCTATTTACGTCAGACATAACCCCACCGTGTCCTCGATCAGTGAAGGAGCCCACGAAAGAGACAGTCACGGTTAAGCACTCAGTTGGCAAGTTTTAATTAAGTCTACTTAAAGTTATCTAGAACCTGGTGTTAAACAAAGTTTCCACGTTGCCACATAACTGCGGGCACGGCTTTCCAAAAGATTTAACCCTGTAGGGGTGCTCCAACTAGTCCATCACAAAGTACCACACGCTGCGACGGAATGACCTCGATCTGGGAAACCCGTGATCTCCTCGGGTTCCTATTAGAAAACCTCAACCTCGAGATATCCCAAAGTGTCCGCGGAATCCCTCGCACAAGACGCTCGAGAAAGGTCAAACAAGTCCAGCAAGGCTGTCCGGTGTGTCGACGATCCCGATAGGAGCCGCGTATCTTGTTCTCAGGACACGACAGATAAGCAAGTGTACACAGCCTGATAGACATCACCCGAGTTGCCTCGGGTTGGCCCCGCACAATGCTCTATTTCGGACCAGCACCATCAGCACTGGCACTCCGATATTATGTTGAATTACGCCGTATGTTTTCCAGTATTAACAGAATTATTATGTTTGGCAAATATAGTACCAATGTTTGTCCTTGCCAGATGAGTTTTATCCCAAAACGAGAATCTTGGGGGTCCCCATAACAACCCCAAACATGTTAGGAGCTCTCATTTATGGAACATAACACCGGTAGCCAAAACTAAGGCGGCAAAGGTGGAACAAAACACCAGGCTAGAAAGGTCGAGCCTTCCACCTTTTACCAAGTATATAGGTGCATTAAATTAAATAGCAATTAATATGGTGATATAACAAGGAACCCATGTCTTCACATGGAAAAACTGCACCTCCAACTAGCAACGCTAACAAAAGGTTGAGCAAGCGGTAACATAGCCAAACAGTGGTTTGCTGGGTTGTTGAAAGGTTAGAGGTTTTCATGGCAATGATGGCAGGTTGATATTTAACAGGTGGTAGGCAGTGAGGCATAGTGAAAGAAATGAAACAACTAGCATGGCAGTGATAGTAATGGTATCTAGGGAAATGATCATCTTGCATGTGATCCCGCTTGGAAGAAGAACGAATCCGTCAAGCACGCGAACCGATGTAGTCAAACGGATCCTCACATTCCGACATGCTTGCGGAAGTCTATCGAGACGAAGCAAACATAAACAAGAATCAACACAAATTATTCACCATGGCACATGCACGATATGATGCACAACCAATTATGATGCATGTCCAGTTCAATTGTGCAAGGCATGGCATGGCAATTCACAACGATCAAATACTACACATTAAGTGAAGCTCAATATGCAACGAGTTGCATATTGACGAAACTCCACATTTAATTATGTATTTCACTCACATTTATTTACATGCAATATTAAATGTTATTAAACATGGCAAGGGGTGAAGCAGAAATAAACTACCTATCTAGGCATTTTGAATGAGGCCGGAAACGTATTATAGCATTTCCGAAACGACCTCGCGCATTAACTTCGAAATCTGTGCAGGTTTGTCATAATCATATTTTATGTTCGTTAAACGGCAAAATAAACTGGTTCACATGATTCTACGCATCATTCTAGTCCATTTACATATAAGGCTCATCTCCAACGGAGCTATGATTAATTAACTACGAACTAAGCCATTTTTAACACGGTGTCACGCAAACCAATGCAAACAGCATGTTAAACACTTTCAAATATGCAAGAGAGTTGGAAAATATTACTCTATGCAAAATTCTACATGGTTTACATATATAACTTGGTGTGATTCGACGCACGGTTTACAAGATACAGACATTTTAGAATATGCATGTTTTCGGAAATTAGCAAATTCGCAGGACTTAAATAAAAACAACTACGGGCCTAATCTGGCACTATGGGCTGAACAGAGCGGCACAATTTAGTTAAATGCCGCTCAGGGCGAGGGATAGGGCAGCTCACCCTAGTAGGCTTCGGCCTAGTGGAGGAGAAGCTGAGGCATGCCTGGCCTCGTTGACGCGGTCAACAGCGAGCTACCGGGCCACGCTAGGCCTGACGAGGCAGCACCCACGATGTGGATTGGGCGAGCGGGCGCTCGTCTCTGTCCTCCTGCCCGAGTCACGGGACGGCGCCATGGCGGCGGCTTGCCTAGGAGGCAGCAGTGGCGGTTGGGGCACCAGCGGGGCGACGCGTTGCGAGGAACTGCGGCCCCCGTCCAGGATCTAGCCGGATCCGACCGGCGGAGGAGGCAAGTAGCGGCATGCAAGCGGCAACGGGGCAGGATGGTGCGGTGGCCGGAGAGACGGGGGCGCAGGGCTGACTACTGCTAGTCGGGGCGGCCTCAGGTGGCAACGCGACGCTCCGGTGGCGGGGCACGATCGCCGCAGGCGCGGCCACATGCACCTTGGTCTGGCGAGGCAAGGACGGGAGGAGCTCGGGGCTCTCTCCCTCAATCCAGATCGGATCATGGAGGAGCGTGTGCTCCTGCGCTTGTGGGGCGATGGAAGTTCGAGCCCAGCAGGCCCCGGTTGGGCTCGGGTGGGCCGACCACTGGAGGAAGGTGGCGCTGTGGGTAGCGGTTGGCTGTTCGGGCGCGGAATGTGAGGAGAAGGTCTAGGGTTTGTCCAAAACACGCAGGGGGTGTTTAAATAGTATTTGGGGCTAGGGTTAGGGGGTTTTGGGCGTTTTTCGACCCTCCGATCGCGATCGGACGGTCCAATTAGAGGGGTGGTTTTGGTGGGATGCAGTGGGCTGTGTTAGAGAGGCTTGGTGGGGACGAGAGGGAGACTGGTGGCCTGTAACACGAGTTTTTAAAACATCGAACGTCCGACAATTTAAATCGGCTATAGTGCCGCTATATAATATATGGTACGGGTATGAAACAAGCTCTGAATTCAATGAAATTTGGCAGGCGGCCTACCTAAATACAAATAAGACCGCACGCCAAGTTTCAACCTAATCCGAGAATATTTTATACACACTTTTAAATACAATATTTTTAACAATGTTGCGGACGCGTGCGTGTGTGGTTGGTCGCAAAATGGTCAAGGACAAAAATGGAGAGAACCGACAACTAATAACGGATGCACTTTTGAAAACTAGAGGCAATGGAGTGCCTGTGCAATGCGGATGATGTGCATGATGCGATCATGAATGCGACAGACAATCTAGCAACACGGCGACAATGGAATAAAAGGGGAATCTTCTGGAGCGTCGGTCTCGGGATATCACAACTCTCCTACACTAACAAGAGATGTCGCCCCGAGATCTAAGAATGAAAGGGGAAGAGGATGAGAAAGCAAGTGCTAAAACTTACTTGCTTCTTTGACAAAGGAGTGAAACCAACGAATCTTGAAGGTGGCACGGAGATGAAGAATGATATGAGAAACAAGAAAGAATTCAAACCAAAATTTCGGCACCACTTTAGTAGGAAAAGAGGACAAAATTTGATAAGATGGAAAGATCTTGATAAGATTCACAACACACTAACTAAATTGAATAAGCAAGGAGAGAACATGATCTTAATAGAACAAGATGATAGATTGAAGAGAGCAAGAAGATAATCACCATAAGAGCACCAAGAGGAAACATTAAGAATTTGGATAAATGATAATCACCATAATAGCAACAATCCTTAGGAAAGCTTTAAGTGAAATCTAATCCAAGGTAACTCAATGAAGAAACCATGGGTCAAAATATCTCATGATCAAAGGATTTGCTTCATTTACACATTTAATTCTTGTAACAACTTCTCTTCGAGACTCCTCCACTAACAAGAATGGTATAACACCACCTCAACGGGAAAAGGAGGAATAATTGCACTTTGAAATGCAAGAGATAGAATACTTGATGTACTACCACAAGAATCTTGAAGAACACCTTGAGAATGAAGAGATCATGATCCGCCTAACAGAAAACTTGCACAAGGCACCGAAATAATTGAGAGACAAACGAAGAGACAATAATTGAGAAGAATTGAGATTAAAAGGTGAAAACTAAGAACAAAGAAATCTTGTGAAATGATGGCTTTCGAAGGATCGTGAACGAAACAAATCTGAAATGCACCAGATAGCAAGAAAGGGATTGCTCATGATCGAATACAATGAGAGGACATACAAGCTAATATGAAAATCTTCAAAAGAATGGAGCAAGATTTAAGAGAACCACTTCTTCAATCTTCACATGCTGAGAATGATGGTAAGACACACCACCAAGGATAACTAAGATACTCCAAAATAAGAATATGAAAAGTTGAGCCAATGATGAAACAATTCAGATTGACCTTGAGGAAAGAATATGACAGATGAAATTCTTTCTTACGTCATATTTAACAAGAATTAGAGATCTCCGCGAAAATATTAGAAGAGACAAGTAAGATTCTAGGAAAATCCTGTGGGTTATGGGCCCACTCAAAGGAAACATGGTTGAAAAGATTGCTCAGAAAGAGAGATACTCCAACGGTATAACTGAAAACTTGATGAGGTTGGAAACTGATGACCCAAAAGTATAGGGGATCAATCGTAGTCCTTTCGATAAGTAAGAGTGTCGAACCCAACGAGGAGGAGAAGGCTCTGATAAACGGTTTTCAGCAAGGTAATAACTGCAAGCACTGAAAGTAGCGGTAACAAGTGATGGTGTTGTAAGGTGAAACGTAGCAATCGAAAAGTTACTAGTGACAAGTAGTAGCAACGGTGCAGCAAAGTGGCCCAATCCCTTTTGTAGCAAGGGACAAGCCTGAGCAAAGTCTTATAAGAGGAAAAACACTCCCAAGGACACGTGGGAATTTCTGTCATGCTAGTTTCATCATGTTCATATGATTCGCGTTCGTTACTTTGATAGTTTCATATGTGGCTGGACCGGCGCTTGGGTACTGCCCTTACTTGGAAAAGCATCCCACTTATGATTAACCCCTCTCGCAAGCATCCGCAACTACGAAAGAAGAATTAAGACAACGTCTAACCATAACATTAAACTAGTGGATCCAAATCAGCCCTTACGAAGCAACGCATAGACTGGGGTTTAAGCTTCTGTCACTCTAGAAACCCATCATCTACATACTACTCCCCAATGCCTTCCTCTAGGCCCAAATATGGTGAAGTGTTATGTAGTCGACGTTCACATAACACCACTAGAGGAAAAACAACATACAGCATATCAAAATACCGAACAAATACCAAATTCACATGACTATTATTAGCATGACTTATCCCATGTCCTCAGGAACAAAAGTAACTACTCACAAAGCATAATCATAATCATGATCAGAGGTGTAATGAATAGCATCAAGGATCTGAACATAAACTCTTCCACCAAGTAATCCAACTAGTATCAACTACAAAGAGTAATCAACACTACTAGCAACCTTACAAGTACCAATCGGAGTTGCGAGACGGAGATTGGTTACAAGAGATGAACTAGGGTTTGGAGAGGAGATGGTGCTGATGAAGATGTTGATGGAGATGACTCCCCTCCGATGAGAGGAGTGTTGGTGATGACGAAGGCGACGATTTCCCCCTCCGGGCGGGAAGTTTCCCAGGCAGGATCGTCCTGCCGGAGCCCTAGATTGGTTCTGCTCAAGTTCCGCCTCGTGGCGGCGGCGAATCCACGAAAAAGCTCCACCTTGATTTTTTTTCTCGGACGAAACCCTTCATATAGCAAAAGAGGGGGCCAGTGGGCCACTAGGGTGCCCACAAGCCCTGTTGCCGCGGCCAGGGGATAGGTCGCGGCAACCAGGCTTGTGGGGCCTGGCTGCTCCCCTCTGACACTTCTTTCGCCCAATATTTTTTATATATTCCCAAAAAAATCCACATTGATTTTCAGGGCATTTGGAGTTGCGCAGAATATAGGACTCAGACTTGCTCCTTTTTCCAGTCCAGAATTCTAGCTGCCGGTATTCTACCTCTTCAAATAAACCTTGCAAAATAAGAGAGAAAAGGCATAAGTATGGTTCCACAAAGTATAATAACAGTCCATAAAGCGATAAATATCAACATGAAAGCATGATGCAAAATGGACGTATCAACTCCCCCAAGCTTAGACCTCGCTTGTCCTCAAGCGAAAACCAAGACCCAAAACATGTCCGCATGTTTAGGGATGAAGGTGTCGATAAAACATAATACGGACATGAGGGCATCATGATCACACATAGAACAACAATACATCATAGAGATTCTTATGGGAAAGTAACAATTCCTTCACAAAGCAAAGTATGAAACAAAAACCTTACCGAGAAGTGGCCAATAACAGTCCATAGTCATTGAAGCAATTGCAATTTATCATATTATCACAAAGAGTCAAATAAGAGCTTGCAAAGCAAATCCACATACTCAATCATCTCTTTTGTTTTCCACAATTGTTACAACTCACGTGGTACTCATGGTATCAAAGTTTCAGTTGGACACAGAGAAAGATAGGGGCTTATAGTTTTGCCTCCCAACCATTTAACTCAAGGGTAAAGTCAACAATAATAAAGCATAAGTACTCAGCTCCAAGTTGATATACGAATATAGATCTTTCCCAAGCATATGACGTTCACCAAGAAAAAGGCTAAATAAGGAATTGGTGAAGATCACCATGACTCATACAAAGGAAAAAAGTAAAGGTACAAGATAGGCCCTTCGCAGAGGGAAGCGGAGGTTGTTATGCGCTTTTGAGGTTTGGATGCGTGTCCTCTTAGTGCGGAGGAACGTCACTTTATATTGCCTCCTGTGATAAAGAACTTTATTATGCAGTCTGTCGCTTTTATGTCTTCCTCATCACAGGTTCGTACAAAGCTTATTTTCCACACACTAATATATCATACATATTTAGAGAGCAATTTTTTTGGCTTGCACCGATGACAACTTACTTGAGGGATCTTATTCAATCCGTAGGTAGGTATGGTGGACACTCATGGCAAAACTGGGTTGAAGGTTTATGGATGCACAAGTAGTATCTCTACTTGGTGCGGGAGTTTTGGCTAATATGAGGTGGAAGCAATCGTCACATGCTAAGGGATCTCTAATCATATAACATTGTTTGGAACCAAACAAACACAATTCATTATGTTGTCTTCCTTGTCCAACATCTACTTCTAAGCATGTAATAGTTTGGTGAGTGCTCACAATTATAGAAGGTGTCTAAGATGATATATTTATATGTGAACCTCTCTTTCCTTATTACTTCTTATTAATTGCAACAATGACTGAGGTCTATGTTCGTCTACTCTCAACAAGTTTCAATCATCATACTTGTTATATGTGAAGCTATCACTTTCCATAAGATCATCTCATGATCTTTCATGCTATCGTTCTTTTCATACTTTTGATCACGGCACAAAGCAAAGCCCTTGACTAAGATACTCTTTATTATATAGCTCGCAAGCTCGAATACATCAGGGGAGACACAAGGCAAAAGACTCAAACTAAAACACTAAAGACTTATTCCACTAAGAGAAGAAATAAAAACTAAAAAGGAAAGAACTAAAACAAAGGTAAAATCAAAAGATACAAAGGTGATACGATACCAGGGCAACTCCCCCAAGCTTGGCATAAGCCAAGGGAGTTTCCCATACCAATGCTTAGTTGTCTTCCTTTGGTGGTGATGGTGGTGGAGTTGTTGAAGCAGTCTTGAGCTTGTCTAATTTCCACTTGAGCACAAAGTTCTGCTCCCTCAGATCGTCATTTTCCTCCTCAAGCTTCAACACTCTATGGCAAAGTTCCTTCTTACTCCCGTACAAGAAACGAGAGGGATAAACAAGGTCTTAGACTTATTTCTTTGGTCAGGGAGGCTTGACTTCTTGAACTCCACATGAGTGCGTCCAGGTTGAGGTAGAGGAGCCTCTTCTTCTTCGGAACTCGTTTGTTCCTTCCCCTTAGGCTCATAGTCCTCTTCCTCGTCAGTGGTCCAGCCATATGGTTCCAAGTCCCCATCGACCTTGGGGTTAGCAAGGTAGTCAGCCACATAGCTCTCCCCCTATGAATCCTGAGAAGGCATCTTGACCTAGATCTGCGGCAGAAACAGGCTCGAAAAGAAAACAGAGAAAAACTGCACGATATGGAGATCAAATCCCTCGGGCGTATATATAATGATTTTTTTTGAACCAGAAGGAGTGCTCTGCAAGAAAACGGAGTCCGGGAGGCACACGAGGTGCCCACAAGCCCTGTTGCCGCGGCCAGGGGGAGGCCGCGGCAACCAAGCTTGTGGCCGCCTCGTGCGCTCTCCGGACTGCTTTTTATTTTTCTAATTTTCTATAAATTCCAAAACGGAGAAAATTTCCTATTGGAAAAGTTTCGGAGTCCAATTACTTACCGAAACACATACTTCTTCGTTTTTAGGGTTTGAAACAAGCTGATAAACATCCCTTATGTACTCCTCTAGTGTTATGATATTGATGATATTGGTCTCAACATTTATGGGAGTACCAGAGATGTAATGCTTGATTCTTTGCCATTTACCACTCTAGGAAAATTACCTTCCGTGTTATTGATTTGGATGGCACCGAAACGATATACTTCCTCGACAATGTAGGGACCTTCCCATTTAGAGAGAAGCTTGCCTGTGAAGAATCTTAAACGAGAATTGTATAGCAGGACATAGACACCTACATTGAACTCTCCTTTTGGTATTCTTTTATCGTGCCATCTCTTAACCTTTTCCTTGAACAACTTGGCATTCTCATATGCCTCGGCCCTCCATTCATCTAATGAGCTGATATCAAACAACCGCTTCTCACCGGCAAGTTTGAAATCGAAGTTGAGCTCTTTGATTGCCCAATAAGCTTTGTGTTCCAGCTCAAGAGGTAAATGACAAGCCTTACCGTAAACCATTTTATACGGCAACATGCCCATGGGATTCTTATAAGCAGTCCTATAAGCCCATAGTGCATCGTCAAGTTTGCTAGACCAATTCTTTCGAGATCTATTGATGATCTTTTCTAAGATCAATTTGATCTCCCTATTACTCAACTCCACTTGACCACTGGACTGAGGATGATAAGGAGATGCAACTCTATGGTTGACATCATACTTAGCGAGCATCTTGCAGAAAACACCATGAATGAAGTGTGAACCGCCATCAGTCATCAGATATCTAGGGACTCCAAATCTTGGGAAAATGACTTCTTTAAGCATCTAAATAGAGGTGTGGTGATCCACATTTCTAGTGGGGATAGCTTCTACCCACTTAGTGACGTAATCCACAGCAACTAAGATGTGAGTGTACCCATTGGAACTCGGGAAGGGTCCCATATAATCAAAGCCCCAGACATCAAATGGTTCAATGACAAGTGAATAGTTCATAGGCATTTCCTGACGCTTACGGATGTTCCCTATTCTTTGGCATTCGTCACAAGACAAGGCAAACTTACGGGCATCCTTGAAGAGAGTGGGCCAATAGAAACCTGACTGCAATACCTTATGAATAGTTCTGTCTCCAGCATGGTGTCCTCCTTAGGCTTCGGAATGACACTTCTGCAGGATCTGTCCCTGTTCATGTTCAGGCACACAACGTCTAATAACACCATCTACTTCTTCCTTATAAAGGTGAGGATCATCCCAAAAGTAGTGTCTCAAATCAAAGAAGAATTTCTTCTTTTGCTTGTAGGTGAAACTGGGTGGTATGTATTTGGGTACGATATAGTTTGCGTAATCAGCATACCACGGTGCACTATGTGAAGTGCGGATGACATTCAATTGCTCATCATGAAAGCTGTCATCAATAGGTCGTGGGTCATCAAGGACATTCTCTAGCCTAGACAAGTTATCTGCTACAGGGTTATCAGCACCCTTCCGGTCAACAACGTGCAAATCAAACTCCTGTAGCAGGAGAACCCATCTTATTAGCCTAGGCTTAGCGTCCTTTTTCTCCATAAGGTACTTAATAGCAGCATGATCAGAGTGAATAGTGACTTTGGAGTCAACTATATAAGATCTGAACTTTTCACATGCAAACACGACTGCTAAAAACTCCTTCTCTGTAGTGGCATAGTTTCTTTGGCACTGTCTAGAGTTTTACTAGCATAGTGAATGACATTCAACTTCTTGTCAACTCTTTGTCCTAGAACAGCACCAACAGCATAATCACTAGCATCGCACATGATTTCAAAGGGCAAGTTCCAATCAGGTGGTTGAACAATAGGTGCGGTTATCAAGGCCTTCTTAAGTATTTCGAAAGCTTCCTCACAATCCTCATCAAAAACAAAAGGAACATCCTTCTACAAGAGGTTGGTAAGAGGCCTAGAAATCTTAGAGAAGTCTTTAATGAACCTTCTATAGGAACCAGCATGACCTTGGAAACTTCGTATACCTCTAATATCTGTGGGGCAAGGCATTTTCTCAATTGCATCTACCTTAGCCTTATCAAATTCAATGCCTTTCTCAGATATTTTGTGTCCTAAGACGATGCCTTCATTTACCATGAAGTGGCACTTCTCCTAGTTCAAGACGAGGTTGGTATCTTTGCATCTTTGTAAGACTCGATCAAGGTTGCTGAGGCAATCGTCAAAGGAAGAACCGTAAACGGAGAAATCATCCATGAAAACCTCAACAATCTTTTCACAAAAGTCATAGAATATAGCCATCATACATCTTTGAAAGGTGGCAGGTGCATTGCACAAGCCAAAAGGCATGCGTCTATAAGAAAAGGTACCGAAGGGGCAGGTGAAAGTGGTTTTCTCCTCATCAGATTGTGCAACAGGTATTTGCGAGAAACCTGAATAACCGTCTAGAAAGCAGAAGTGTGTGTGTTTAGATAGCCTTTCTAGCATTTGGTCGATAAACGGCAAAGGATAATGGTCTTTCCTGGTTGCCTTGTTTAGTTTTCGGAAGTCTATCACCATCCTATAGCTAGTAATAATCCTCTGTCGGATTAGTTCATTCTTATCATTAGGAACGACGGTGATACCTCCCTTCTTAGGTACGCAATGTACTAGACTTACCTAATCACTGTGAGCAACAGGATAAATGATTCCTGCTTCCAGAAGCTTTAATAGTTCTTTTCTCACGACCTCTTTCATCCTTGGATTTAATCTCCGTTGATGATCAGCAACTGGCTTAGAATTAGGATCGGTTTTAATCTTGTGCTGACATAGAGTGGGACTAATACCCTTAAGATCATCAAGAGTATATCCAATGGCAGCACGGTGCTTCCTCAAAGTTTTTAATAACTTCTTCTATTCGCGATTCGAGAGGTGAGAACTAATAATAACAGGATATATCTCCTTCTCATCAAGGTAGGCATACTTAAGAGTATCTGGTAACTGTTTTAGCTCGAACACAGGATCACCCTTTGGTGGGGGAGGATCCCCAAGCAGTTCAACAGGCAGATTATTCTTGAGAATAGGATATTGTTCTTAAACAATTTTATCTATCTCATCTCTTTCATCCATATGCATATCATTTTCATGCTCAAGCAGATATTGCTCTAAAGGATCCATAGGAGGCACGACAATAGAGGCAAGAGCAATGATTTCATCCCTACTAGACGACTCTTTTTCATGGGGTTGTCTTCCAAACTTGAAGAAGTGAAATTCATGAGACACACCCTCGAAACTAACAGTGACAGTCTGTTTAATGCAATCAATGTGAGCATTGATAGTGTTGAGAAAGGGTCTATGAAATATGATGGGACAAAAGCTATCTTGTGTAGTAGCAAGGACGAGGACATCAGTAGGATACTTCGTCTTACCACACAGGACTTCCACGTCTCTCACAATTCCCAAAGGGCAGATAGTGTCTATATTAGCTAGCGTAATAGGGACATCAATGGATTCTAACTCAGCAGGTGCAATCTCATCTTTGATTTCATCATATAGGGACCGGGGTATTGCACTAACACTAGCACCCATATCACATAAACCATGATAACAGTGATCTCCTATCTTGACAGAAACAACGGGCAGGCCAACTACAGGTCTGTATTTTTCTTTTACGTGAGGTTTAGCAATTCTAGCGGAGTCCTCACAGAATTTGATAACATGCCCGTCTATGTCTTCGACTAAGATATCTTTGATAACAGCAACACTAGGTTCAACTATAATTTCCTCAGGGGGTGCAAGTGGTCTAATGTAACCCCTACGTATCACAGTTGGAGCTTTAGAATAATCCTTTTTCCTAGCAGGGTAAGGTGGTTTCTCAGCGTAGGCACAAGGAACAATAGGATCACTAAAGGCAATGACTTTCTCTTCAACTAGATTGGGTTTAACTATGTTGACTTCTATAGGCAGATGATACTTAAACCACTTCTCTTTGGGAAGATCAACATGAGCATCAAAAGATTCACATAGAGAAGCTACTATCTGAGAGTCAAGTCCATACTTAGCGCTAAAATATCTAGAAGTGTTTGTTTCAACAAAAGATATAACGCAATCAAACTGGAAATACATACCTGACTCCTTACCTTCTTCAAGCTCCCAATCTTCAGAGTTACGTTTGATTCTTTCCAATAAATTCCACTTGTGGTCAATATCCTTCTTCACAAAAGAACTGGTACAAGAAGTGTCAAGCATGGTACGATCTTCATGAGAAAACCGAGCATAAAAGTTTTGAGTGATAATTTCTCTCGAGAGATCATGATTGGGGCATGAATATAGCATTGATTTAAGCCTCCCCCAAGCTTGAGCTATGCTTTCTCTGTCACGAGGCCAAAAGTTATAAATATAATTCCGATCACGATGTACTAAATGCATAGGATAAAACTTTTGATGAAATTCCAGTTTTAACCGATTGTAGTCCCATGATCCAGTATCATCACATAGCCTATACCATGTCAACGCCTTATCCTTCAAAGATAAAGGAAATACTTTCTTATTTACCTCATCCTCGGGCAAACCTGCAAGCTTAAATAAACCACAACCTTCATCTACATAGATTAGATGCAAGTCTGCATGTGAAGATCCATATCCTGTAAAAGGATTAGCCAGCAGTTTCTCAAGCATAGCCGAAGGAATTTCATAAAAGATATTTTCAGTAGGTACCTCAGGTTGAGGAACAACTCCTCGTGCTTCCGTTCATGGTGAAGATACCCCGAACAAATTCCTCAAAGGAACAGTTTCCATAGTGACAAGTGACAATAAATTTCAGCACGGTATATAAATGTTTCCTTACCAAAGGCGCTTCCCTCCCCGGCAACGGCGCCAAAAAAGAGTCTTGATGACCCACAAGTATAGGGGATCAATCGTAGTCCTTTAGATAAGTAAGAGTGTCGAACCCAACGAGGAGGATAAGGCTCTAATAAACGATTTTCAGCAAGGTAATAACTGCAAGCACTGAAAGTAGCGGTAACAAGTGATGGTGTCGTAAGGTGAAACATAGCAAGCAAAAAGTAACAAGTGACAAGTAGTAGCAATGATGCAGCAAAGTGTCCCAATCCCTTTTGTAGCAAGCTACAAGCCTCAGCAAAGTCTTATAAGAGGAAAATCGCTCCCGAGGACACACGGGAATTTGTGTCATGCTAGTTTCATCATGTTCATATGATTCGCATTCGTTACTTTGATAGTTTGATATGTGGGTGGACTGGCGCTTGGGTACTGCCCTTACTTGGACAAGCATCCCACTTATGATTAACCCCTCTCACAAGCATCCGCAACTACGAAAGAAGAATTAAGACAACGTCTAACCATAGCATTAAACTAGTGGATCCAAATCAGCCCCTTACGAAGAAACGCATAGACTGGGGTTTAAGCTTCTGTCACTCTAGAAACCCATCATCTACTTACTACTCCCCAATGCCTTCCTCTAGGCCCAAATATGGTGAATTGTTATGTAGTCGATGTTCACATAACACCACTAGAAGAAAAACAACATACAACATATCAAAATATCGAACGAATACCAAATTCACATGACTATTATTAGCATGACTTATCCCATGTCCTCAGGAACAAAAGTAACTACTCACAAAGCATAATCATAATCATGATCAGAGGTGTAATGAATAGCATCAAGGATCTGAACATCAAGTATTCCACCAAGTAATCCAACTAGCATCAACTACAAAGAGTAATCAACACTACTAGCAACCTTACAAGTACCAATCAGAGTCGCGAGATGGAGATTGGTTACAAGAGATGAACTAGGGTTTGGAGAGGAGATGGTGCTGATGAAGATGTTGATGGAGATGACTCTCCTCCGACGAGAGGAGTGTTGGTGATGACGAAGGTGACGATTTCCCCCTTCGGGAGGGAAGTTTCCCCGACAGGATCGTCCTCCCGGAGCCCTAGATTGGTTCTGCTCAAGTTCCGCCTCATGGCGGCGGCGAATCCACGCAAAAGCTCCACCTTGATTTTTTTTCTCGGACGAAACCCTTCATATAGAAAAAGAGGGGGCCAGTGGGCCACCAGGGTGCCGACAAGCCCTGTTGCAGCGGCCAGGGGGGTAGGCCGCGGCAACCAGGCTTGTGGATCCCTGGCTGCTCCCATCTGACACTTCTTTCGCCCAGTATTTTTTATATATTCCCAAAAAATCCACGTTGATTTTCAGGGCATTTGGAGTTGCACAGAATAGAGGACCCAGACTTGCTCCTTTTCTAGTCCAGAATTCCAGCTGCCGGTATTCTCCCTCTTCAAATAAACCTTCTAAAATAAGAGAGAAAAGGCATAAGTATGGTCCCACAAAGTATAATAATAGTCCATAAAGCGATAAATATCAACATGAAAGCATGATGCAAAATGGACGTATCAGGAACCTCGAAATTATTGAAAGGACTGAAAACAAGAAACTTTTGAGATATCTTCAGCACTTCGGATAGAACAAAGATGGATGAATAACAAGAGAGGCTTGAATGAGAATTTCCAACATGGGAAAGAGTTTAAAGGATGAAAAGGATATGATGGACACGGATAGCTTGAATTGAATTCACCCAGAAAGAGAACAAGAATGAAAAATGATGAACTTAGAACTCCTAAGAATCTTCACAATGAAACACCGGAAACAACATCGAAGATAAGATAGCGGAAGAAACACTGAAAAGAAAGGCACTAGGATGATAATTGAATCAGTGAAGAAAAGGGCGGGAGGGCGAGAAAAACAAAGACAACTTGGGACAGATGAGATGAACTCCGGAAAGTAATGAGAGATTGATCTTGCAAAATTGGAGAGGATTGAATTCACTTGAAGAGAAGCACACTGGTTGAAAGAATTGATAAGGCAACTTGATTGAGCAAAAGAATTAGCATTCCCATAAAAATATGAGAACACCACTTGTAAAGTTATGAATTCAGCACTTGACATCGAAGCAACTCGAATTACCATACTCCAACAAAACAAAGGATGAGGCTTACGAAACAAGCCGGAACAAATTCATGACAGATATTTCGTTCGATATTGGATAGGATCGCACGGGCTCTATCCAACAGTAGCCATCATGTACAAGGCAGTGCACACGACATACAAAGCATCCCCGAGTCATAGCAAGCTACCAGGACTCTTTAAGACACAACGAGAACCGATGTAAGATAACCATGAAGAAAAGAATCCACTAGATGTCGAACCCCAACCTCACATCATGCATCTGTTGGAAGATTGTCTTATAAGTGACTACTTGAATTACCACCTAAGAACTCTCGAAATTTCTGGTCATGCAATCGGGTCCACGGATACAAGGAGTAAAATCCATCACTCAACTCCTAGCAATAACACTACCCATCCAGTGTATCACATCCGTTAACACATAACCAGAATCTCGGAAACTCATCTAACTCAGATTCTTGTAATCACAACGAGACCAAGTATGGCGATACCCCCGAACTCTTTGCACCAGTACTGCGGATGCCGGGCTTATCGCGCCACTACTAGTATTGAAGAAATTTCGAACATCCATCATCCTGAGATACTAAGAAATCTAAATGATAACGATGTGGTCAAGAATCCCCTGGAGCTCAACTCCCCAAAAGAAATCAAGTCACACAGGAGGCACCAAGTTAGATCTGTGTCACATTGACATCACATAGATTCCAAAATATCCGCATAATCCTAAAAAAATTGAGTGAGAAGAGTAGTAGAATTAAACTTATTACGTCAAGATTCCTCACCAGAGCATAGAAGAGGAGAAAAAAGAATCCTACTCCCCGATATATAACTAGACTCAAAGTAGTTTTTCACTAGACTCGACTCGGCCAAGTTCGATCAATCAAGGTGGCTCCTAGGTCGGTACTGCTCTGATACCAACTTGTAACGCCCAAGATGCGGTCATATCCTTATTTTGGCGCGAGTGCCTCGACAGGGATAGAAACGCATCTTGTCGTTTTGCAAGAATGTATATCGTTACAAGTACATGTACTCAAAAGATGAGTATAAGGAGTTGGCTTACACTCACCACAAGCTACAGCAAGATCACATCAATACAACAATATCTAGTCATCATGAAGAAGAGGAGGGTCCATCTACGGACAAAAACAAAAAATAAAAGAACGACGTCCATCCTTGCTATCCCAGGCTGCTGGCCTAGAACCCATCCTAGATCGATGATGATGATGATGAAGAAGAAGAAGAATAAACTCGAAAGAGCACAATCAACGCTCTCACGTCAAGTATTGCTTTACATGTACCTGCAACTCGTGTTGTAGTAATCTGTGAGCCATAGGAGACTCAGCAATCTCACTTCCAAAGGTATCAAGACTATCAAAGCTTAATGGGTGAGGTATGGTTAAGTGGTGAGGCTGAAGCAAGCGACTAAGCATTTATTTGAGGTGGCTAACTGACGAGTACAAGAATAAAAGAGGGGTATGATCTACGCATAATCAGACGTGTACTAATGATGATCAAATGAATGATAATGAACACCTACTTATGTCAAACATAACCCCATTGTGTCCTCGATTGGAGAAGGAGCTCACGAAAGAGACAGTCATGGCTACGCCCTTAGTTGGCAAGTTTTAATTAAGTTTACTTCAAGTTATCTAGAACCGGGTGTTAAATAAAGTTTCCACGTTGCCACATAACCGCGGGCACGGCTTTCCGAATGATTTAACCCTACAGGGGTTCTCCAACAAGTCCATCACAAACTACCACATGCTGCGATGGAATGATCTCGATCAGGGAAACACGTTATCTCCTTGTGTTCCTATTGGAAAACCTCAACCTCGAGATAGCCCAAAGTATCCTCGGAATCCCTCGCACAAGACGCACGAGAAAGTTAAAACAAGTCCAGCAAGGCCGCCCGGCGTGTCGACGATCCCAATAGGAGCCGCATATGTCGTTCTAAAGACATGACGAATAAGCTAGTGTAAAGGGCCTGATAGACATCACCGGAGTTGCCTCGGGTTGGCCCCGCATAATGCTCTATTTTGGACCAACACCATCAGCACTGGCCCTCCCTTTATTATATTGAATTACTCCTCGGGTTCATGACACCCTATGTTTTCCAGTATTAACAAAATTATTATGTTGGGAAAATATAGTACCAATGTTGGGCCTTGCGAGACAAGTTTTATCCCAAAACGAGAATCTAGGGTGTCCCCATAACAACCCCAAGCATGTTAGGAGCGCTCATTTATGGAACATAACATCTGTAGCCCAAACTAAAGCGGCAAAGGTGGAACAAAACACCAGGCTAGAAAGGCCGAGCATTAAAGCATTTACCAAGTATTTGGCGCATAAAAATAAATAAAGATTAATATGATGATATAACAAGGAACTCATGTCTTCACATTGAATCGACTGCACCTGCAACTAGCAACGCTAACAAAAGGCTAAGCAAGTGGTAACATAGCCAAACCATGGTTTGCTGGGTTGTGGAAAGGTTAGAGGTTTTCATGGCAATGAAGGGAGGCTAATATTTAACACGTGGTTGGTAGCGAGACATACCAAAAGAAACAAAACAACTAGCATGGCAATGATAGTAACGGTATATAGGGAAATGATCATCTTGCGTGTGATCCCGCTTGGAAGAAGAACTAATCTGTGAAGCAGGCAAACCGACGTAGTCGAACAGATTCTCACATTCCGACACCCTTGCGGAACTCTATCGAGACAAGGGAAACCGGAAACACGAATCAACACATTGTATTCACCACGGCACATGCACGATACGATGCACAACCAATTATGATGCATGTCCAGTTCAATTATGCAAGACATGGCATGGCAATTCACAATGATCAAACATTACACATTAAGTGAAGCTCAATATGCAATGAGTTGCATATTGACAAAACTCCACATTTAATTATTTAGTTCACTCTTGTTTATTTACATGCAATATTAAATGTTGTTAAACATGGCAACGGGTGAAGCACAAATAAACTACCTATCTAGGCATTTTAAATGAGGTCGGAAACGTCTTATAGCATTTTCGAAACGACCCCACGCATTAACTTCGAAATATGTCTAGATTTTTTCTAAACACATTTTATGTTTGTTAAACGGAAAAGCAAAGTGGTTCCCGTGATTCTACTCATCGTTCTAGTCCATTTACATATATGGCTCATCTCCAACGGAGCTACGATTAATTAACTATGAACTAAACCGTTTTTAACACGTTGTCATGCAAACCAATGCAAATAGTGCGTTAAACAGTTTTAAATATGCATGAGAGTTGGAAAATGTTACTTTACCCGAAATTCTATACGGTTTAAATATATGACTTGTTGCGATCCGACGAACGGTTTAAAAGATACAGACATTTTCAAATATGCATGTTTTGTGAAATTAGCACGACTTAAATAAAAACAACTACGGGCCTAATCTGGCCCTATGGGATGAATAGAGCGGTGCAACTTAGTTAAACACCGCTCAGGGAGAGGGATAGGGCAGCTCATCCTAGTAGGCTTCGGCCCGCTGGAGGAGAGGCTTAGGCAGGCCTGGCCTTGTTGACGCGGTCAACGGCGAGCTGCTAGGCCGCGCTAGGCATGACGAGGGAGCGCCCACGCTGCGGATCAAGCGAATGGGCGCTCATACGTGTCCTCCTGCCTGAGACAAGGGATGGCGTCGTGGCGGCGGCTTGCTAGGGAGCGGCAGCGGCGATTGGGCACAGGTGGGGCGAGGCGTTGCGAGGAATGGCGGCCCCCGGCCCGGATCTGGCCGGATCCGGCCGACAGAGGAGGAGAGCAGCGGCATGCAAGCGGCGGTGGGGCAGGATGGTGCGGTGCCCGGTGAGACTATGGCGCAGGGCTGGCTGCTGCTGGTCGGGGCGGCCTCAGGTGGCGGCGCGACGCTCCAGTGGAGGGGCACAATCGCCGGAGGCTCGGCGGCATGCACCTTCGTCCGACGAGGTGCAGATGGGAGGAGCTCGGGGCTCTCTCCCTCGATCCAGATTGGATCGGGGAGGAGCACTCACTCTTGGCAGCTGCGGGACGACGGAAGTTTAGGCCCGGCGGGGCTCCGATTGGATTCGGGCGGGCCGACCGCTGGAGGGAGGAGGCGTTGTGGGTGGTGGCTGGTTGTTGGGGGCGCGGAATACGAGGAGAAGGTCTAGGGTTTGTCCAAAATAGGCAGGGGATGATTAAATAGTATTGGGGGCTAGGGTTAGGGGGTTTGGGGCGTTTTTCGACCCTCTAATCGTGATCGGACGGTCCGATCGGAGGGGTGGATTTGGTGGGATGCGGTGGGCTGTATTAGAGAGGCTTGGTGGGGACGAGAGGGAGACTGGTGGCCCATGACACGAGTTTTTAAAACATCGAACGTCCAACAAATTAAATCGGCTATAGTGCCGCTATATAATAAATTGTGCAGGTATCAAATAAGCTTTGATTGTGACGAAATTTGGCACGCTGCCTACCTACATAACAATAAGACGGCACGCCAAGTTTCAACCCAATCCGAGACTATTTTATACACACTTTTAAAAACAATATTTCTTATGGTGTCGCGGACGTGTGCGTGTGTGGTTGGTCTCAAAACGGTCAACGACAAAAACGGAGAGAACTGGCAGCTAATAACGGATACACTTTTGAAAACTAGCGGCAATAGAGTGTCGATGCAATGCGGATGATGCGCATGATGCCATGATGAATGCAACACACAATCTAGCAACGCGGCGACAACGGAATAAAAGGGGAATTTCTGGAGCGTCCGTCTCGGGCTGTCATAGGTTACCTAGCTCAACACCATCTCCCTCGGGCATTAGTGGCACCCGACGGGTTTTTAAAAAAGTCTTTGAAAACACCATTGTTTCCAACACCATTCATAATCCCATCCCATTTGTGTAGCAACTACATAGCATCCTAACTACTTCCCACCCGCACAACCCCCATAGGAAGGTAGGGCCAATCTCAGTGCGAGTATCAATGAGGAGTTATCGGAGACAACCCACCAAGGTGGTAACCGATTCAACATGATTCAAATGTACCGAAGTAAAGTGCCATATGACATGCATAAAATTGTTTCTTAGACAAGGTCAAAGAGCTACTTGCCTAGTTAGCAAAGTCTTCTAGTTCTTCACGAGCTTCTAGTCCAACTCCGAGCACTTCGTCTACTTTGTCAACTACCGTCGAAAACAACCACAATAAGCAACAGAGCAAGCAGAAAATAAAAGTGCTCTATAAATAGGAGTTTTATTTTTCTTGGACCCCTCTGGTCACAAGAAAAATACCTAAAGCGGTACTATTGGAGTTGGATTAGTAATCATTTTTAAAAGTTGGACATGGATGGGTTAATGATTTTATAGTAAGCCTGTAGAAAGTATTTTCCTAAAAATGAGTGGAGGCACTCATTAAATAGGGCATCATTTGAGAAGAATTTAGAAAGTGGTCTCACTAGATTTGGAGTAGGGATGAATTTATTAAGATGAATTAAATGGGAAAAAGAGCTATTTTTGATCTAGCAGAATCAATGCATGGTAAAAATGTTAACGATGGTTGAATAAATAGGGCATGATATTTAGAGCATCTAAAAATTGGAATCACTCCATTTGGAGTTGATTTGGATGTTGTAGGAATTTTGCAAAGTGGCCCCTAATAGTTTAATTTTGAATTTGAATTTATACGGTACAAAAAGGTGTTATGGAAAAATATGGAAGTGGTACCATTGAATATATTTGGACTTTAGAAAACTATGGGAGTTGGAATCATTGCATTTGTATCAATTTTCAATTCTATGAAATGTTAGCAAGGTTCTCATAATTCGAAAAAGGAAAACACTACTGCTCATTTGGCCTCGAAAGCGTCAGCCGATTGGGCCCACAAGGAAATCTAGCCCGCGTTAGGTAGCCACATCGAAGACGTATTTTTGGAATACGTCTCCACTTATGCAATGAACCGGTACGCGCACAGGTGACAGATTTGAATCTGACGGGTGGGCCCCACCCATTAGTGAGAGGCGAGGAGCGAAGAGGCATACATGTGGACCCTGTGGTCGTCTTCTACCTTGGGGCTGGGTGGAGGAGGGCCTTGTTGGTGGCATTCCTAGCAGTGGCTCAAGGCGGGAAGGGCACATGGGTGCTCCGGGAGCTCGCGTGCTTCCAGGGGAGGTGCACTTCGAAGTCGATGATGACGAAATCGTCGGCGGTGTTGCTCCCATGCGGTGGCGCCCGACGAGGTGGTCGGTCTTCTCAATTCCAGGTCAGGGACCTTGGATTAGAAGGAGGAAAGAGGTCAGGTGTCGGGGATATACCCCGTGATGTAACCCGGCTTGAAGTATGACCCGCCAAGGACTTGGCGACTCACCAGCGACTCAGCAGTGACCCGACAGGCGTTTCATGCTTGACCCCACAGGCGACTTAGATAAATGATGAAGGCCCAAGGCCCGGCGTACACCCTGGCATAAGGCGGCTCATAGAGAGGCCAGGAGGGCCGGCTCACAAGAGAAGGCCCAAGAAGAGAAGAAACTCCCTCACAAAGCAAACAAGACCCGAATTAGGATTCAAGAGAGACTAGTCCTATTCCTACTCATAGTAGGACTCTACATGTAAACCTACCCCTTCCACCTATATAAAGAGGGGTAAGGCGCCCCAAGAGTGACAAGATTCACAACATAGGTCTAGACAAGACAAATCATGAGATAGAGAGATTAGACACCCACGAGATTAGAGGTGCCGAGTATGCACCCTTGTAATCGAGATCATCATCTTCATCAATGAAACACAAGCATGACGTAGGCTTTTACCTCCATCGGAGGGGCCGAACCTGGATAAACTCGCGTCTCTCGATTCCGACCAACCCCTTCAAGCCACCACATGATTGCGATGGCCTCACATCTAAGTTCTCTCACGAGAACATCCGCCGTGATAAAACCATGACAGTTGGCGCCCACCGTGGGGCTGAACGTACGGTGAAATTGTGTTTTTGGAGGGAAATTCATAGGGATGAAGAACCTCACGATTTGCAGGATGAAGAAAGACGACGCAGGAAGATCAACAGGAACTTCAATCGCCAAATCGAATAGTTGAGAATTTTTACGGCGGCTTGTGCATTGTCTCACAGTATAATTGATCCAACCTCCGTTGCATCAGCCGCCTAGATCCATACGCACAACAGCGTTTGGGTCGAAAGCGGTACACTGATTCCCAATCAAAATCTTGGTTGACCTGCCCGATCAAGGGATTAAGCGGTGACGATGATGCAACAGGATTAAGGAGTTCTACAATGATTTCTGGGCTTACCACCCACGTGTACTGGTGACAATGGCAAGCCTAAAGAAAAAAAGAAACTCGGCGGTTCTCACGGATCGTACTAGTCGTGGAGGAACAGGAAAGGATAATTGATGACGATTCTCCTCGCTCCCAATCGATGGTGCTGCTGGGACGAAGCCAGGGAGAAATCGACTGCTGCTGTGCTAATTCACGTCTGCACCAAAGTAGGAATTCTGAGATGAGCTCTGATGGATCGCTGCCGAAAGCACCGCAACTTCGACCCGACCTCAACTAGCGATCTGCATCCACTCCAAACCAGTCTCGCCTCTGCTGCCTTGATATGCGCCTGCTCTGAGCCAGTTTCGCCTCTCTTGCCGCGCTCGGTCTCACCATCGCGACCTGGGCCACGCCCGCCCCTGCTTCACCACCGCGGCTCTGTGAGCACCACCGCCATGACTCGCCTCACTGTCGTGCCTTGAGGCGCCGGCCGCGCTCGCTGCGCCACGCCATGGCTCGGTTGCGCTCCACCTCCGCTCATGCCGCAAGTCGCCTCGCCATCGCAGCCGTACTTCACTGCAGACTCACCATGCTGCGCTCCGCCATCTCAAGGTTTGAGACGGACTCGCCACCTCCTGGTCGGCTCAACCTCGCCTTTGTCGAGGCCTTTACCCCGTACGCTGGCTCTACCTTGCGTGCGCCATTGCCGCTTTAGCCTCGTCTGGTCCACTTCACGCTGCTGTTCCCACCTGCACGTCATGCCTTGTCGAGTTCTTTCATACGCAGTCGAGTTCTATGTTTGCCCGCCTCCGTGTGTGATGCGCTGGATCAATTTTCTGCACACGCTCTGTTTCCGCCACTGCCATTGACCCGCCCCTAGTGCCCCGCTTCGCCTCGCCTCGCCCCTGCTGTCTCGAGCCGTCGTGCCGCGCCCGCTTCCACTCGCCCCGTCCGCAAGCACCTGTGCCGGGCCGACTCCGCCTCTGCTCGCGTGTATCCGCACGCACCTGCGCCAGGCCGACTCGCCTCCGCTCGCCCTCTCCGCAAGCACGTGTGTCATGCCGACTCCGACTCTGTTCGCGCGTGTCCGCACGCGCCGGCGCCAGGCCGACTCGCCTACGCTCACCCCGACCGCGTGCACCTACGCCAGGCCGGCTTCACCTCCGTGCTCACCCTGCCTTCGTTGCGCGTCCAAGTCACCGACGCCCGCCGCACCTACCATCGCCAGTTCGCCGCCACGCCACACGACGCCGACTCGCCGTGCCGCACCAGCCGGCTCCGCTGCACTGGATGCATCATACCAGCACGCTGCATGTGAAGGAGGTCTTGGAAAAGTACTAATTGAAAGTGCTGCTATTAGTACTTTCACAGTTTATCAACAAGAAAGAAGAGAAGCTTCAAGACTAGCAAGGAAGGTACTATAATCCAAGGAAAAAGGAGGAAAGAGAGATCATGTGGAGAAGAGAAAGCAGCTTGTTTGGTCAGAAAAGGAAAAGGATGGCTGCTCTTGCGCAGCAACCTCCTGGACAGCTACACGCCAGGGCTCCTAAATGCACTCGACGATCCCTGTACGCAGAATCCAGGGAGACTAATGCTCTGTCCACCGCTGCAACTCGAAGTATGCAGAATAAATACGTATACATGCTCGATCAGTAGAAGAATAAAGTTTCCAAGACCGACTAGTGGACACAAGGAAGCAAGCAGAGGAGACACAGGCTTGGTCAGCATTGCCATAAAAAAGAGAAAGAAAAAAGCACTCAAAGGGCTCAGTAGGATAACTTTGATTAACATGTTTGATGACATTCAAAATCAGTTTAGAGCTTCAAGACCGACGATCAGAAGCAGGCCATGTTTTCGATTTTATCCTTCGAGTCCCCATCGGAGGCGGGATCACAGCCGCAGTATATCTAGCCAGGACACCCCAGTTCACCCGTGACCCTCGCACACCGGCTCCACCTTGCCGCCTCGTGCCGCACCACGCCGGCTCCTCCCAGTCTGCCACTCCATGGCTAGCACCGCCCCCGGCCGGATCCGCCCGTGCCTCCCGTGGCCGGCTCGGCCGCCGCTTTGCCTCACCTCGAGATGCCTCTATGTGCCACCAGGAGAGTAAATCAGGTGCTATCCGCCTTGTTCATTTTATAACTACACTTTGAATTCCTCCATGAACTATTATTTTGCCCTCAATGTTTTCATATGCAGGATAATTTTAACTGTTCATCGGAGACACGATAAGAAATCATCTATCGTTTGGATATATCAGGATAATTTTCACTACTCATAAGAGACGTCACGAGCATTCGCTCATCATGCTCGAGACGCCTAGTGGACGCATGCAAGCCACGGCTCCTGCATCAACCCGGCGCGGTTGACTCGCCGATTACGACGGTTCACAAATGACGCGGCCAACTCTCATGTCCGCGCGAGCAAGACGGTTTACAATGACGCGGCCAACTTTAACATCCGCATGATCAAGGAGGCTTACAACGCCGCAATCGATTCTCGGATTCGTATCAAATCGCTGGACAACTCTCACATTCAACTCAACATGCCAAACCACGAGGCAACTCTCGCATTCACGACGCCGCCCATACGGTCCAGATTATGTCAACCCGCCAGTGCAGTGCTCGCTTGTACAAGTCGCCCAATAGACGGACGCAAGTCGCCGCCCCAATGGTCTGGTTTATATCAACATGCCGGTGCAGTGCTCGTCTGTACGAGACGCCCAACAGACAGACACAAGTCGTCGCCCTCATGGCCCGGGTTACATCAACCTGCCGATGCAGTGCTCGCCCGTACGAGCCGCCCAACAGAAGGACGCAAGTCGCCGCCCTCACGGCTCGAATTACATCAACCTGCCGATACAGTGTTCACTTATATGAACCACCCAACAGACATGCGCAACCATCAAGCATAATACCGGCTTGTGTCAAAATCAAGTACAGAGACTCTCAAGCCGCCTCCTTGAGTCGACTTAAGACTCGGGGGCTACATGGACATGGCTCGGCAGACTCAACTGGGATGAAAAATTCAAGAACCCCGGGTCATTACAGGGAAATTAAGCTGGTCTTGGGGGTGATGCCTCATTGACGAAATGATTTAAAGATCGCCTAAGAAGACAAGTCGCCATGATGCGACCGCCCAAACATGGGTGCCCGGCCTTATTGGTGGATGATTCATAAAGTCGTCCAAGCATGGACGCTATCAGTATCAAAGAGCATAAGTCGCCATGTTGCACTAATTTCAAACTGGATACTGGTAAGCCAAAGAGGACCAAAGTTGCCACGTTGCACGGTTCAAACATGGGCGCCTTATATGACTCTGAGAATTAAGACGGCTTACTTGAGGGCTACTAGCTCCCAAGTCGTTTTGCAGTAAGAGCGTATATGCTTCTGCAATCTTATGTCTAGTTTTTTCCCTAATCATAGGTCACTTGGGGGCTTCCTCTCACTGAGATCAGCCTGAATACCCTCTTGGCTAGCGAAAAATTAACGCATTACAAATGGTTATACTGGACTGTGTGTTGGACAAATCGCCCCATGGTCCCATGTACTCTTGGCGAGCTATTCCGTTTTTGGACCCTGAACTTGCCTCGCTTAAAACATGAAAGGTACCAGCAAGAGCTAACACATGGAAAATAGACAAACCATTGGTTCACTGAACCTGCTTCACTGAAGCTTGACTCGAGCCTGATCAGCCGGTCTAAACACAGCTAAGGCAGCTACAATAGCCTCTTGGTGTAGCACTAGAGCCGTACGAGCTCGTCCTACCCGTCGTGACTCACTGAGCCGGTTTATTTAAAATAGATTGATGTCATACTTATCATATCATATACATGCATCATATTGCACTGCATCATACATCATACATACATATCATGTCGGTCTTCAAAACGGGTCAAAGCATAAATTATTGTAGGTGCAAATAAATCTTTGAATAGCCAATTTGGCTGGATTTTCGTCATGGTTTATCATAACCAGGGTTAAATGAATGGGGTTTTTAAGCCAGCTCGGAATAGTTACCTATTGTCGAAGAGCCGCCCTATCATATATAAATGTTGGGTCATCTAATTGACCGACCCTTGGATTTCTTCAACTTGTGCTTTGTAGTAAACTACAACACTTATGGATTTCTCAAGGATATATTTGTTGGGTTACATTGCAACCACGATCAAGGATTTGTTTTATCACAAAGGCATCATCGGCTCACAGAGTGGATATGATTTTATTCTACAGTGGAAGGAATAGCCCCGAGTCGCTGTAGGCACACAACCCGGCACTTGGGGACTACATTATTCAAATCAAGATTACATCAAAGTATGAAAGTCCCATGTCGTTGCAAGCATGCACCATGACACTTGGGGGCTAATGCAATCAGCTTTTCAAATCACCACATCATCAACGGACCCAACTATTTCAAGGAGATAAGCCGGCCCTGGGGGCTACAGGTCGCTCTTTATTCAAATATGGATTCAAGGAAGTCCCTGCTCATTATTGCATAATGACCCGACCCTTGGGGGCTACATCATATGATGTTTTATTTTCAAAGGAGAAGAACGTGGAAGTCCCGAGTCACCGCGCGCAATCGGCCCGTCACTTGGGGGCTACACTATTCATATCATAATTTCTAAAGTCCCAGGTTGCCGCAGGCAAGACAACCCGACCCTTGGGGGCTACAACACTAAGTTCTTTCACAGATCATGAGGTTCAAATTGAAGACCCGGCCCATCACACACTGATGACCCGGCCCTTGGGGGCTACAAGTAATATGGATATATCAAAAACTTGAAGAGCATATTTCATTTTGTCATGAAGGTGAAGTATTGGGAGACCGGTTCAACATCACATGGATTTCTTTATCCCCAATAATTCGATATAGTCAATTGGAGTTCAGTTGTCTGACGGGGCACTACCAATAATCATGACCCGCCATTAGCAATCATGACCCGCCATTGTCAATCATAACCCGCCGAAGCAAGAGAAGCTGGTTCAACATTGTGTGGATTTCTTATTCCCCAAATTTTCATCAAGCCAAAACATTGGAGGCCGACTCAATGGCATATGCATTTTATTGCAAACGGCACGTACCAACAAGATGATTGTGAAGACCTCTCGTTATTATGAAGAAGAAACCCGGATTTTTCAAGGAGCCACTTCAGTAAATCAAGCCGGCCACAGGAGCAAGCTAGTCCCTTAACATATTTATTATTCTTGTTTCAGGAGCTTACCATGAATAAATTCAAGCTAACCTGGGGGCTAATGTAGGGGATATACCCCGCGGTGTAACCCGGCTTGAAGTATGACCCGCCAAGGACTTGGCGACTCACCAGCGACTCAGCAGTGACCCGGCGGGCGTTTCATACTTGACCCCATAGGCGACTTAGATAAATGACGAAGGCCCAAGGACCGGTGTACACCCTGGCATAAGGCGGCTCATAGAGAAGCCATGAGGGACGGCTCACAAGAGAAGGCCCAAGAAGAGGAGAAACTCCCTCACAAAGGAAACAAGACCCGGATTAGGATGCAAGAGAGACTAGTCCTATTCCTACTCATAGTAGGACTCTACATGTAAACCTACCCCTTCCACCTATATAAGGAGGGGTAAGGTGCCCCAAGAGGGACAAGATTCACAACTTAGGTCTAGACAAGACAAATCATGAGATAGACAGATTAGACACCCACGGGATTAGAGGTGCCGAGTCTGCACCCTTGTAATCGAGATCATCATCTTCATCAATGAAACACAAGCAGGACGTAGGCTTTTACCTCCATCTGAGGGGCCGAACCTGGGTAAACTCGCTTCTCTCAATTCCGACCAACCCCTTCAAGCCGCCACATGATTGCGATGGCCTCACATCTAAGTTCTCTCACGAGAACATCTGCCATGACAAAACCACGACATCAGCGGCTTAGTGCGGTTCCAAAGGAGGAGAAATGGGGTCGAGGGGAGGCCTCTACCACGTGGTTGCCTGCGACCCGAGGCGGCGAGCTCCGGCTCGATCCCGTGTGTTGGAGCTCCCAAACGAAAGGGCGAGGTGCGGGGGCACAATTAGGAGTGCAGGGAGGGTGGTAACAGAGTGAGATGGGCTCGGGGTCACCCTTTTAGCGTTGTTGGGGTTCCCGTGCACGAGTTTACAACCGGCTGCGGGATCGGCTCTTGCGGCCAAGGGAGGAGGCTCGAGTGATCTGCGGTGTTCGTAAGACTTATCCACGATGCAGGTGCGCGAAAGAGGGAGCGGGGCAAGGTCATAGGTGTCACGCTTGGAGGCTCCCGGTTGGACTAGATGGTGGCGCTTGACACGCATGGGGGGAGAGGGGAGAGGAAGAGAGGGGAGGGGGACAAGGGATGTCATGTCCCCGATGTCGAGGGTGTCCTGCAGGCGAGGGAGAGGGGCTCGAGGTGGTCGGGAGGGGGATGGGCACCATCTATAGTGCAGGTGGTCACTCTAGCACGCTCGAGAGCTCCCAAATGGCATGCCATTGGCGGTTTGGGTGCGACCACCTTTGTTCATGGGGTCTAGAAGGGAGTAAACAAAATGGAGATGGCCTTGGATGATGTTGGGGAGTCTTGGTTGAGAAGGAAAGTTGAGAGAGGGGGGAATTCCTGTCCAGAGGGGGTAACTGGGGTTTTTTACCCCACCAATCATTGAGCTGGGGTGTAGGATCCTTACTGGATATACAAAGGGACCAGGAGTGACTGTGGTAAAAAACATGGGGTCTAGGAGATCAATACAAAACATGAAAATAGTAGCTTCCAATTTTTACCAGAAGGTGTTTGATTATTGTTTGGGCACGTAAAAAGGTTCTACTTGCCTTGAGACTTAATGGGATCAAATATTAGGTCAAAATGAGAGTGACCACCAGACTTGAGATTATTTGCACAAAGTTTCGAGTGCAAACTTTGTAAACCCTAGAATTAGGGAGAAACTGGTTTTCCTAGATCTAGTTATGAAAATATCTTCCCCCTAATGCACGACTTCGTGAGGTGGCATTATTTGAGGATTATAGCATGCCCAAAAAGTTTGGACCAATTGAGGAAACTTGACAATGCAAAGAATAAGTAATTACCTTCATGTACTGCTCCTTCTTCAGATACTTTCCGCGGCACTCCTTCTGCTTCTTAATACCACGCATGGCGTAGTAGTCTCGAATAGCCTGCGGCCGAGCCTTGTGGCATAAGTTCTGTAATAACCGTGTACAATCGGCCTCAAGAACCTTGGCCGCCTCCTCCTCATATCCCTCCTCACACCTATAGAAGGTCTGCAATGAAACGAGACAACCCCGATTAGTGTAATAATTAGCTATATTGTTAATTTTAGATTGTGTAAAAGGATAATTTACCCAAAAGCTCTTGATCACCATCTCGGCCCTCGTGTGGCACAAGACACCATCTATAATCTCCTCCGGCGGGGCCTGCGCAGCCTGGTAGTGCTCCGAGGAAAATCCTAGTGTAGGAACCTGACCCTCACCAGGCAACGTGACAAACCCCGGAAAATTTGTCCAGGAAAGCACACCAAGGACGCTGTTCGGCTTGCGGACTCCACGAGGGTGTGCCCATCCCCTGCAGTATGATAAGGTCAACGTATTAGATATTTGAAGAAACTTGAAGCCAAAAGCTAAAAAAGAGTAAATGTACTTACCTATCCCCTTCAGGCTTAATAACCGGCCTCGGCTCGCGGGTAGCCGGCACGACCGGGATACGTGTACTACCACACTTGTACACAGTGGCCCCGTCCACCCGCACGCCCCTCACTATACGCAGTCTCATTCTCGCCATCCCCACCCCTTGAGCCACCCGGACCCTCGGTCCAATCCGGCACCTCGGTCCGCTCCGGCTAGGCACCCCATCCGTGCGTCTCCACGTCGGCCGAAGCCTCAGGAACCGGAGTCTCCTGGGCCGAATGCACCTCGACCAGAGGCTCATCCTGGACCGGAGTCTCATGGGCCGAATGCCCGTCAACCTGAGGCTCCTGGACCGGATTCCCTGTAGCCTCCTCCGCAAACGGGTCCACCATAGTAGTCCTATGCTCGGGTGAATGAGATGGTGGTGGTGGAGAGGACGGCTCAATAGTCCTCCTAGATCTTCCGCGGCCACCACCTCTCCCTGTACGCTTCCCCTTCTTCCCTACCCGACCAGCACCTCTCCCAGTGGGCAATGCCGCCGACGAATAAGAACCAGCGGGTGGTGTCGTCAGACTGTCTGCCAAGGCTCTACGGAGAGATAGGGGTGGAATGGAAGTACCACCCCTCGTGCAGGCCGCCGAAGTAGAAGTCGTCGAGCGATCTGGACCCGCGCCCACTATCTTTCAACACCTGATGACCTGCCATGATAAAGATTAAAAGAAATTAGTACAACATAAAAAAATGAATAACTAACATGAATAATAATACGTACATGAATAATAAATATTAATATATATATATAATTTAAGTTGGGAATCTTACAAACCAATAATCATCATCAATAAATGCATCATCATCATCACTATATCGCATGTCTTCATGAATGACGTGCTCATCGGGTTCAACAGCGTGAAATTGTGAAAGGCCTTTGTATAATCGGTCAAGCATTGATAGGTCATCCGCATCAGTAACCTCTTCTAGTTCCAGCTCTGCTGGTTCTGGCTCAGGGGTGAAGTTGGATTCATTGTCGCTGTCTACTTCCATGTTCTAGGGTGAAGCACCGCGGTTCATGAAATGTTTCTTGGAAAGACGTGTTTCTTGGAAGAATTCTCCATCATATCTGTCTGGGTTAATGTGAGGTTCATAATCCTGGTCATTTGGGAGAGGTGGTCTAACATGTGGCGGCACTTCATAAACAACATACCAACCTTCCAGATTCTTATCAGTTTGGCATGCCCACGGTAGATAGAAAACTTGGGTCGCCTGTTGAGCCATAATATAGACATCGGGAACATCTAAATGGGTGTTTGGATTGATTTCGACTAGTCCTATATGTTCATGAGTCCTTCTAGTCTCCTTCGGCTGGAACCAATAACATTTGAAGACTACGACTTTTGGTGGGTTTTCACCATATAAATGAAGTTCATAAATTGCTTCAACTCTTCCATAATACTCGATAACACCTTCGCCGATAGCAGAGACACCACAATTTGTAGATTTCCGGTCGGGCATAGATAGCTCTTTGCCAAAGGTACGAAAGAGATACCCGTTGATGTTGTATTTCTCAAATGAACGGACCTTATAGTCAAAACCATTAGCGGCTTGTCTCAATTCAGCGTCCACATACTTTGAATTAGCCTACAAGTTTAATACGAAACGATTGTTGCATTAGCCGCATGTGAGACCAAGAAATAAAATGGTCCATTATTTATAATTACCGTTTGTTTGAACCAAGAGATGAAACCGGGATAGCCACCTCTTGTCTTTGCCAGAAGCTCATACTCATCGACGGAATCATTTTCGATCGCCACTCCATCCAAGAATTTGTCTACGTATCGGCTGCATAAAATATCTGGGAATAAGAGAAGTTCAAAGGAATTATAAGTTACGGGAAAATGTGCCGAGAACTTACTCGATGTATGACCGCACTTCTGTTAGGTTGTTGAAGGTATACAACGAAATGTTCCGCCATTCTTCAACATCCAACGTTATTGGTTTCGAAGCACCGGCTGGTGCGAGCTTCCCTTTGAATAGGTTGAGGTTGGACCCACCTTTTTAGGGTCTCCATCATTGTGCTGAGGCTTCAGGTTATGCAAATGATGATTTTTGGCTTCGTAGAATGCTGTCACAAAGTTTGCCACCTCCTTTGTAATGAATGCCTCAGCCATCGATGCTTCAATTCTACGCTTATTTTTACATTTAGCTCGAAGCGTCTTCTGCATCCTCTCAGTTGCATTGCACCAACGATTTTGCACGGGCCCACCCAATCTTCCCTCGGTCGGTAGATGTAAAATCAAATGTTGCATTGGATTAAAGAAGCCCGACGGAAAGATCTTCTGTAACTTGCACAACAACTTGATACGTCCATTTTGCATCATGTTTTCATGTTGATATTTATCGCTTCTTGGGCTGTTATTTCACTTCACGGTACAATTCTTATGCCTTTTCTCTCTTATTTTGCAAGCTTTACATGAAGAGGGAGAATGCCGGCAACTGGAATTCTGGCCTGAAAAAGGAGCAAGTTTGAGATACCTATTCTGCGCAACTCCAAACGCCGCAAAAATTAAGGAGGATTTCTTTTCCGATTTATGAAAAATACTAGGCCGAAGAAGTGCCAGAGGGGCGCCAGGGGGTGGCCACAAGCCTGCACGGTGCAACCACCCCCCAGGCCGCGCCATGGGGATTTGTGGGCACCCTGCTGGCCCACTTGCCCCCCTCTTTTTCTATATGGAGGGTTTCGTCCAGAAAAATATCAAGGAGGAGCTTTTTCGTGGTTTCACCGCAGCCACGAGGCGGAACTTGAGAAGAACCAATCTAGATCTCCGGCAGGACGATCCTGCTAGGGAAACTTCCCTCCGGAGGGGGAAATCTTCACCATCGTCATCACCAACACTCCTCTCATCGGAGGGGACTCTTCACCATCAACATCTTCATCAGCACCATCTCATCTCCAAACCCTAGTTCATCACTTGTAACCAATCTCCGTCTCGCGACTCAGATTGGTACTTGTAAGGTTGCTAGTAGTGTTGATTACTCTTTGTAGTTGATGCTAGTTGGATTGTTTGTTGGAAGAGTTTATGTTCAGATCCTTGATACTACTCATTACCTCTCTGGTCATGAATATGATTATGCTTTGTGAGTAGTTACTTTTGTTCCTGAGGACATGGGATAAGTCATGCTAATAGTAGTCATGTGAATTTGGTATTCGTTCGGTAATTTGATATGTTGTATGTTGCTTTTCCTCTAGTGGTGTTATGTGAATGTCGACTACATAACACTTCACCATTAGTTGGGCCTAGAGGAAGGCATTGGTAAGTAATAAGTATATGATGGGTTGCTAGAGTGACAGAATCTTAAACCCTAGTTTATGCGTTGCTTCATAAGGGGCTGATATGGATCCACTAGTTTAATGCTATGGTTAGACTTTGTCTTGATTCTTCTTTCGTAGTTGCGGATGCTTGCGAGAGGGGTTAATCATAAGTGGGATGCTTGTCCAAGTAAGGGCAGTACCCAAGCGCCGGTCCACCCACATATCAAACTATCAAAGTAACGAACGCGAATAATATGAACATGATGAAAACTAGCATGACAGAAATTCCCGTGTGTCCTCGGGAGCGTTTTTCCTCCTATAAGACTTTGTCCAGGCTTGTCCCTTGCTACAAAAGGGATTGGGCCACTTTTCTGCACCGTTTCTACTTTTGTTACTTGTTGCTTGCCACGAATCATCTCACCACACAATCACTTGTTACCGACAATTTCAGTGCCTGCAGATTTTACCTTGCTGAAAACCACTTGACAGATCCTTCTGCTCCTCGTTGGGTTCGACACTCTTACTTATCGAAAGGACTACGATTGATCCCCTATACTTGTGGGTCATCAAGACTCTTTTTTGGCGCCGTTTCCGGGGAGTGAAGCGCCTTTGGTAAGTGGAACTTGGTAATCCTTTGAGGGGCTTGTTCGGGGTATCTTCACCTCGAACGGAAGCCCAAAGAGTTCCTCCTCAACCTGCTGCACCTACTGAAATTTTTTGCTTTGAATTTCCTTTGGGTATGCTTGAGAAACTTCTGGCTAATCCTTTTACCAGAGATGGAACATCACATCCAGACTTGCATCTAATCTATGAAGATGAGGTTTTTGGTTTATTTAAGATTGCAGGTGTGCCCGAGGATGAGGTCAAGAAGAAGGTATTTCCTTTATCTTTGAAGGATAAGGCGTTGACATGGTATAGGCTATGTGATGATACTGGATCATGGGACTACAATCGGATGAAATTGGAATTTCATCAAAAGTTTTATCCTATGCATTTAGTACATCGTGATCGGAATTATATTTATAACTTTTGGCCTCGTGACAGAGAAAGCATCTCTCAAGCTTGGGGGAGGCTTAAATCAATGCTATATTCATGCCCCAATCATGAGCTCTCGAGAGAAATTATCATTCAGAACTTCTATGCTCGGCTTTCTCATGATGATTGCACCATGCTTGACACTTCTTGTACCGGTTCTTTTATGAAGAGAGATATTGACTTCAAATGGAATTTATTGGAGAGAATTAAACGCAACTCTGAAGATTGGGAGCTTGAAGAAGGTAAGGAGTCAGTTATGAATTTCACGTTTGATTGCGTTGAATCCTTTGTTGAGACAAAAACCTTTTGTGATTTTAGCACTAAGTATGGAATTGACTCTGAGATAGTAGCTTCATTGTGTGAATCTTTTGCTGCCCATATTGATCTCCCCAAAGAGAAGTGGTTTAAAAATCATCCTCCTTTAGAAGTCAATGTAGTTAAACCCACTCCAGTTGAAGAGAGAGTCATTTCCTATAATGATCCTGTGGTTCCCAGTGCTTACATTGAGAAACCACCTTTCCCTGTTAGGATAAAGGATCATTCTAAAGCTTCAACTGTCATACGTAGAGGCTATATTATAACACCTACACCCCCTGAGAAAATTAGAGTTGAACCTAGCATTGCTATTATCAAAGATCTTCTGTTTGAAGAAGTTGAGGGACATACTATTCACTTCTGTGAAGATGCTGCTAGAATTGCTAAACCTCACGTTAGAGACAAACATAGGCCTGTTGTTGGCATGCCTATGGTTTCTGTTAAGATAGGAGATCATTGTTATCATAGTTTATGTGACGTGGGTGCTAGTGTTAGTGCAATACCTCAATCCTTATACGATGAAATCAAAGACGAGATTGCACCTGTTGAGATAGAACCTATTGATGTCACTATTCAGCTTGCCAATAGAGATACTATCTGCCCTGTGGGAATTGTTAGGGATGTTGAAGTCTTGTGTGGTAAAACAAAGTATCCTGCTGATTTCCTCGTTCTTGCTACTGGACAAGATAGCTTTTGTCCCATCATATTTGGCAGACCCTTCCTCAATACTTTCAATGCTCATATTGATTGTGAGAAGCAAAATGTCACTGTTGGCTTTGAAGGTGTGTCACATGAGTTCAATTTCTCAAAGTTTGGTAGTCAACCTCATGAAAAGGAGTTGCCTAGTAAGGATGAAACTACTGCCTTAGCCTCTATTGCCGTGCCTCCTACTGATCCCTTAGAGCAATACTTTCTTGAGCATGAAAATGATATGCATATGGATGAAAGGGATGAGATAGATAGAGTTGTCTTAGAACAATATCCTATCCTTAAGAATAACTTGCCTGTTGAACTGCTTGGGGATCCACCTCCACCAAAGGGTGATCCTGTGTTCGAGCTTAAACAGTTGCCGATACTCCTAAGTATGCCTATCTTGATGAAAAAGAGATATATCTGTCATTATTAGTGCTAGCCTCTCAGAGCATGAAGAAAAGAAGTTACTAAAAACTCTGAGGAAGCACCGTGCTGCTATTGGATATACTCTTGATGATCTTAAGGGCATTAGTCCCACTCTATGCCAGTACAAGATCAAAACTGATCATGATTTCAAACCAGTTGTTGATCATCAAAGGAGATTGAATCCTAAGATGAAAGAAGTAGTAAGAAAATAAATACTAAAGCTCCTGGAAGCGGGTATTGTCTATCCTGTTGCTCATAGCGATTGGGTGAGTCCGGTGCATTGCGTGCCTAAGAAGGGAGGCATTACCGTTGTCCCTAATGATAAGGATGAATTGATCCCACAGAGGATTATTACTGGCTATAGGATGGTGATCGATTTCAGGAAATTGAATAAGGCCACTAGGAAAGATCATTACCCTCTGCCTTTTATCAACCAAATGCTAGAAAGGCTGTCCAAACACACACACCTTTGCTTTCTAGACGGTTATTCTGGTTGCTCCCAAATACCAGTTGCACAATCTGATCAGGAGAAAACCACTTTCACCTGCCCTTTCGGTACCTTTGCTTATATACGTATGCCTTTTGGCTTGTGTAATGCACATGCCACCATTCAAAGATGTATGATGGCTATATTCTATGACTTCTGTGAAAAGATTGTTGAGGTTTTCAAGGATGACTTCTCCGTTTATGGGTCTTCCTTTGATGATTGCCTCAGAAACCTTGATCGAGTCTTGCAGAGATGTAAAGACACCAATCTTTTCTTGAATTGGGAGAATTGCCACTTTATGGTTAATGAAGGCATCATCTTAGGACATAAAATTTCTGAAAGAGGTATTGAAGTCGATAAGGCTATGGTTGATGCAATCGAGAAAATGCCATACCCCACAGATATGAAAGATATACGAAGTTTCCTTGGTCATGCTGGTTTCTATATAAGGTTCATCAAAGACTTCTCTAAGATTTCTAGGCCTCTTACCAATCTCTAACAAAAGGATATTCCTTTTGTTTTTGACCATGATTGTGAGGAAGCCTTCGAAATACTTAAGAGGGCTTTGATAACTACACCTATTGTTCAACCACCTGATTGGAACTTACCTTTTGAGATCATGTGTGACTCTAGTGATTATGCTCTTGGTGTTGTTCTAGGGCAAAGGATCGATAAGAAGTTGAATGTTATTCACTACGCTAGTAAAACTCTAGATAGTTCCGAGAGAAACTATGCTACTACGGAGAAGTAATTTTTAGTAGTCGTGTTTGCATGTGAAAAGTTGAGGTCTTACATAGTTGATTCCAAACTCACTATTCACACTGATCATGCTGCTATTAAGTACCTCATGGAGAAGAAAGACGCTAAACCTAGACTTATCAGATGGGTTCTCTTGCTACAAGAATTTGATTTGCACGTTGTTGACAGAAAGGGTGTTGATAACCCAGTAGCAGATAACTTGTCTAGGTCGGAGAACGTTCTTGATGACCCACAACCTATTGATGATAGCTTTCCTGATGAGCAACTGAATGTCATCAATGCTTCATGTAGTGCACCGTGGTATGCTGATTATGCAAACTATATCGTTGCCAAATACATACCACCTAGTTTCACATACCACTTGTAACATCCCAAATTTTGGAATGTTAATATAATTGTTTGTTTGTTTGTGTGATTGAAAACTTGAGTGAAACTTGAAACTTTTCAAAAAAAATGAATGAGAGGGAATAAAATGACTTTCCCCTTCTCCGGCAAATTCAAATTCATCCAATTAAAAGCAATGAGAGAAGATGACATGACTTCTTCAACTATAAAGAATTTGAATGGAGTTTGCATTTGAATTCTTCAAATTTTTGCTTTCGCATTTCTATTTTTCTTCCCCGAGAAAGACCCCAAAAATAATTCTTGCAAGCAAGAAAGAGAGGAGGAAAATGACCCTCCCAAAATCAGGGGAATTTTTGAAATATTTTTGAGCCAAGAAAACCAGATTTTTATTGAGAAAATAATTGCCAAAAAGAAAATAAAGCCTTAGGGGTTTTTGTGAAAAAAACATTTTTAAAAAGTTTTTATTTTGGTCTTGGAAAAATGATAAACAAATAGGAAATTTTTTTCTGAAAATTATGGTATATAATACCCCTATATTTAGATTTTATTTTATTCTCTTTTATTTATTTTACTTTCTATTTTTGAAAAATAGGAAAGGTAGCATTTTTTTCTTTATTAGGAAACCGTCGCGGGCAACATTTAAGGGGATTGGGCCGAATCCCGCCTGACCCGGGACCGAGGTCCTTTGGATCAGCCGATCGACCCAGCCGGCTCCCCCTTGCTCTCGCTGCCACCCCGGGCCCACCTAGCCGAGCCACCCCTCCCCCGGTCACCCCCTTCCTCCCTTCCTTCCCCGAGCCCTAGACCTACCAAACCTCGCAGGAGCCGCCGCGATCCGCCCGGATCTCCCTCCACTTGCCCTCCCGAGCACCCCCTCTCCCCTATAAAGCCCCCCTCACCACCGCACCTGTTCCCCTGCCACAGCCCGAGCCCCTCGCCGCCCCGACCACCCTGCCGGCTCGCCAGAGTTCCGAGCTCCACCCGAAGTACCCGAGCCCTCCTCTGCACACCCCGGCCATGCCACGCCTCGTCGACCTCGCCTCTAGACGCAGGAGCCTTGCCGCTGTCGCCACAAGCCCTCGGATGCCGCCAGGACCCGCCGGACACGCCGCCCCGACTCCACCTCGCCTCGGCTCGCCGGAGAAGAGGAGCACACCGGCAGCACCCTGTGAGCAACCACCCCACCTCCCTTAGCCGTCCGATTGAAAATCAACGCGGTAGATTAGATCGAGATAACTGTTCGGTTTTTAGTCAAAAACCAAAACGGTTTTTATTTACTTATATTTTAGCCAGAGAGTTTTAGTTAGTTTTCGGCCGTTTGTTAGAATTCCTCGCAGCAAACATCCTAGGACCAATCAGAGAGCGCCACGTGTACCCTTGTCCGATTAGATTCAGTTTTCTTTTCTGTTTTAATTCCAAAAACAGAGAGTGTTTTAATTTTCTTTTGCTCATAACTTTTGATCCATAAGTCCAATGGAGTTGAAACTTGTTCAAGTAGATCACAATTTTTCTATAGTTTTCAAAAACATATTATTTGTCTATGTTTAAAATTTTGAAATTTGAATTAGATCACATTTAGTTTAAACCTTGTTTTGCTTATTATGGGAGTTTAAAAATAGATTTTTAATAGATTCTTTTTGCTACTGATCACTAGTGATCCTATTTATCAGTGGTAAAAGTTTCAGAATTGTTTGAGAATTTTAACTCATTGTTTCATGTGAAACAGTTTCTGTTTCACTTCTTTTAGGATTATGGATATTTCTCTTTCTTTAGTTTTTTTAAATTATTTTCTATTATATTTCAGAAAGTTCATGTTTAGTTTCTATTAGTTAAACAGTAGGTTCTCAACAAGTTTTTATTTTTATTTTATGTGTTATCATGAAATCAATTCTAGTTCTCTAATAACTTACAATTGATTTGTCTACAGTTTCAACTCCCGTTTGGAAATACTTTCAAATAGTTTTGTGAAAAATACTTTATTTTATCTTAGTTAAATTTATATCTTAGTTCCCTGTTATTTAAGTATTTTATTTTCTGTTAGACAAAAACTATTTAGGGTTTGATGTAGTAGAAGACTCCCTAGTTTTATTTGAAGTTTCCTTTGGATTCTTTTGCTCTCTCTTATGGTTTGGATTGTTAGTGTGAGTGCTTACGTGAATAATATGTTTGTTATATAGATTTCATCGGAGAGTGACGAGTAGTCTATCAAGTTATTTCTCAAGAAATGATAATTCTTCCTCGTCAACATCACCAGGCAAGTCATTTGATCATGTATCACCTATGTTTTATGCATCGTAGTTCTACCATCCTATACCCAATTGCATGCTAAGTATGTACTTGGAAATTATGGTTACATATTGTAGTATCATGTGGTAGGCACCCAACAACCCCGTTACTTGGCCCGGGACGACAAATTTCATATTGCTATGCTTGAGTAGACGAGATTCTGGTTGACTGCATATCACAAGTGATGCGAGAATAATTTAATAACCAAGACCGGTTAAGTCAAGATTTTCAAGACCTCCTGATGCAATGCAACTCTGGGTGAAGGACAGTTGATCGGCTCCCTGGAGAAACCAGTGGATGATCCGGGATGCTGGAGACGTGCCATGACATCTTGCGGAAATCTTCACCCAGGCTCAAAGAGACGGACGGATATTTTCAAGACCCAAGGCTTACCTGCACAGCCACAAGTCATTATGGGCTCTGGCTTGGTTGGACAACGTGGCGACTCTGGACAGGTGGTGGTAGCAGATGTAGAAGAATGGTAGGATTGGATGGGCACGGACAGGGATTCAAAGGGACCTGTTGAAAGACCATGTTTTGATCATCCGGTCTTCAAACACCCTGAAGTGCGAGGACATACCGGAGGCGATCAAATCTTGTGGGGAACGTGTGCAAAACTCTGCAGAGTACTCAAACCTAATCGATTAGCCGTGTCCACGGTCATGGACAACTTGAGCCAAAGGAACTGAAGTTGTCTGAAATTCTCAACACCAATAATAATATTGATGTGGGAATTATTGACAACTCGGGTACGAGAATTGGTTGGCGGAACCATCTCATTAACAACCAACAGTGTAGTAATATTTTGCTTTTAGCCCCTCTTGTTGTAGGAGAAAATTTGCTTTACGCTAAAACTTACAACACCACCTGCCATATATGCATATAGTATAGATGATATTTTACCCCCTCTCATATGTGACTTGCCGGCATATTCAATATGCTGACCTACACGGCTGCAACGTCTTATGTTGCAGATATTTTTCTTCGACGAGTAAGAGTACGATTCAGGGTTACGGTCTACACTCAACTTGCCGTTGGTGTTTATTGGGACTCCACTCCCTTGACTGCTTCCGCTGAGATATTTAAGGTATATATCAATTTTACGCTATTTCCATGTGATTGCACTTTGATATATACATTGATGTACTGTGTGTGCCAGCATACTGATCCAGGGATGGCACAGATACACAGAGGCTTGACTCGTTTTGAGTCGGGTCGCTACACCAGCAAAAGAAGAAATTCTTATTTGACTTGAGACATTACTTTTGGGATGATCCTCACCTTTATAAGGAAGGAGTAGATGGTGTTATTAGACGTTGTGTACCTGAACATGAACAGGGACTGATCCTACAAAAGTGTCAATCCGAGGCCTACGGGAGACACCATGCGGGAGATAGAACTGCACACAAGGTATTGCAATCAGGTTTCTATTGGCCCACCCTCTTTAAGGATGCACGTAAGTTTGTCTTGTCTTGTGACGAATGTCAAAGAGTAGGTAATATTAGCAAACGTCAGGAAATGCCTATGAACTATGCACTTGTCATTGAACCATTTGATGTTTGGGGCTTTTATTATATGGGACCTTTTCCAAAATCCAATGGGTATACTCACATCCTACTTGCTATTGATTATGTCACTAAATGGATAGAAGCTATCCCCACTAGTAGTGCTGATCACAAAACCTCTATCAAGATGCTGAAAGAAGTCATCTTCCCTAGATTTGGAGTCCCTAGATATCTAATGACCGACGATGGTTCACACTTCATTCATGGTGCTTTCCGTAAAACGCTCGCTACGTACGATGTCAACCATAGAATTGTGTCTCCCTATCACCCTCGGTCCAGTGGTCAAGTAGAGATAAGTAATAGAGATATTAAACTGATTCTGCAAAAAAGACTGTCAACAGGTCTAGAAAGAATTGGTCTAAAAAGCTTGATGATGCACTGTGGGCTTATAGAACTGCCTATAAGAATCCCATGGGCATGTCTCCGTACAAAATGGTGTACGGTAAAGCATGTCACTTACCTCTTGAGCTAGAGCATAAAGCTTATTGGGCAATCAAAGAGCTCAACTTTGATTTCAAACTTGCCAGTGAGAAGAGGTTATTTGACATTAGCTCGCTTGATGAGTGGAGAGCTCACGCATATGAGAATGCCAAGCTGTTCAAAGAGAATGTTAAGAGGTGGCATGATAAGAGGATAAAAAAGCGTGAGTTCAATATAGGTGATTATGTCTTGCTATATAACTCTCGTTTAAGATTCTTTGCATGCAAGCTCCTCTCTAAATGGGAAGGTCCCTATGTTGTTGAGGAAGTATATCGTTCCGGTGCTATCAAGATCAACAACACGGAAGGTAATTGTCCGAGAGTTGTAAATGGGCAGAGAATCAAGCATTATATCTCAGGTACTCCCATAAATGTTGAAAGCAATATCATCAATACCATAACTCCGGAAGAATACCTAAGGGATATTTATCAGCATGTTTCAGACTCCGAAAACGAAGTGGTATTTGATTCGGTAAGAAAACATAGTCCAAAACTTTTCTAGTAGGAAATTTTCTCCGTTTTGGAATATTTGAAAAAAATACAAAAATTGGAAGTAGTCCGGAAAGTGCGCGAGGAGGCGACAAGCCTGCACGGCGCGGCCAGACGCGAGGAGGCGACAAGCCTGCACGGCGCGGCCCAATCCCTGGCCGCACCATGAGGGCTTGTGGCAACCTCGTGCGCCTCCCGGACTCCGTTTTCATGCGGGGTACTCCTTCTGGTATGGAAAAAATCATTATATATACTTCCGTTTGGTCTGACCCCTGCATCACGCAGATTTCCTCTGTTTTTCGTTTCAAGCCTGTTTTCTGCCGCAGATCAAGGTCAAGATGTCTTCTCAGGACTCAGAGGGGGAGAGCTATGTGGCTGATTACCTTGCTAACCCCAAGGTCTATGGGGACTTTGATCCTTATGGCTGGACCTTTGATGAGGAAGAAGATTATGATCCCAAGGGGAAGGAACAAACGAGTTCCGATGAAGAGGAGGCTCCTCTACCTCAACATGGACGCACACATGTGGAGTTCAAGAAGTCGAGCCTCCCTGACTCAAGGAAGAAGCCTAAGACCTTGTTTATCCCTTCTCGTTTCTTGCAGGAGAGTAAGTAGGAATTATGCCAAAGGGTGTTGAAGCTTGAAGAGGAAAATGATGATCTGAGGGAGCAGAATTTTATGCTCAAGTGGAAATTAAACAAGCTCAAGATCTCTTCAACAACTCCTCCACCATCACCATCAAAGGAAGACAACTAAGCATTGGTATGGGCAATCCCCTTGGCTTGTGCCAAGCTTGGGGGAGTTGCCCGGGTATCGTATCACCATCACATCTTTTGCCTTTAGTTTTCTCTTTCTCTAGTAGAATAAAAGTCTTAGTGTTTTAGTCTTGAGTTTTTCTTTGTGTCACCCCCGATGTATTCAAGCTCGTGAGCCATATAATAAAGAGTGTCTTAGTTGAAGGGCTTTGCCTCTTGCCATGATCAAAAGAGTGAGAATAGAACAAAAGCATGAAAGATCATGTAATGATCTTATGGGAAGTGATGGCTTCACATATAAAAAGAATGAGGATTGAAACTTGTTGAGGGTAGGCAAACGTAGACCATGGTCATGGTTGCAATTAATGGGAAGTGATAAAGAAGGAGAGGTTCACATACAAATATATCATCTCTGACACCATCTATGATTGTGAACACTCACTAAACTATTGCATGCCTAGAAGTAGATGTTGGACAAGGAAGACAACATAATGAATTGTGTTTTGTTGGCTCCGAATAATGTTATATGATTAGAGATCCCTTGGCATGTGACGATTGCTTCCACCTCATATTAGCCAAAACTCCCGCACCAAGTAGATATACCACTTGTGCATCCATAAACCTTCAAACCAGTTTTGCCTTGAGTATCCACCATACCTACCTATGGATTGAATAAGATCCCTCAAGTAAGTTGTCATCGGTGCAAGCACTAAAAATTTCTCTCTAATATGTATGATCTATTAGTGTGTGGAAAATAAGCTTTGTACGAACCTGTGATGAGGAAGACATAAAAGCGACATACTGCATAATAAAGTTCTTTATCATAGGAGGCAATATAAAGTGACATTCCTCTGCACTAAGAGGACACGCATCCGAACCTCAAAAGCGCATGACAACCTCTGCTTCCCTCTGCGAAGGGCCTATCTTGTACCTTTACGTTTTGCCCTTGAAAGAGTCATGGTGATCTTCACCAATTCCTTTTCTCGCCTTTATCTTGGCTAACGTCAGATGCTTGGGAAAGATCTATATTCATATGTCAACTTGGAGGTAAGTATACATGAATTATTATTGTTGACATTACCCTTGAGGTAAGCAGTTGGGAGGCAAAAACTATAAGCCCCTATCTTTCTCTGTGTCCAGTTGAAACTTTGATCTCATGAGTACCACGTGAGTTGTAGCAATTGTAGAGAACGAAAGAATGATTGAGTATGTGGATTTGCTTTACAAGCTCTTATTTGACTTTTTCTGATGTTGTGATAAATTGCAATTGCTTCAATGACTAAAGGCTATCGGTTGTTACTTCTCGGTAAGGTTCTTGATCCATGCTTTACTTTGTGAAGGAATTATCACTTTAGCATGAGAGATTATATGTTGGTGTTGTTGTTCTGAGCTTGATCATGATGCATGCATGTTCGTATCTTGTTTTGTCGACACGTTGCTCCCTAAACTTGTGGACATATTTATTGAGCTAGGCTTTCGCTTGAGGACAAGCGAGGTCTAAGCTTGGGGGAGTTGATATGTCCATTTTGCATCATGTTTTCATGTTGATATTTATCGCTTCTTGGGCTGTTATTTCACTTCATGGTACAATTCTTATGCCTTTTCTCTCTTATTTTGCAAGGTTTACATGAAGAGGGAGAATGCCGGCAACTGGAATTCTGGCCTGAAAGTGGAGCAAGTTTGAGATACCTATTCTGTGCAACTCCAAACGCCGTAAAAATCAACGAGGATTTTTTCTGATTTATGAAAAATACTGGGCCGAAGAAGTGCCACAGGGGCGCCAGGGGGTGGCCACAAGCCTGCACGGCGCGGCCACCCCCCAGGCCGCGCCATGGGGGCTTGTGGGCACCCTGCTGGCCCACTTGCCCCCCTCTTTTACTATATGGAGGGTTTCGTCCAGGAAAAGATCAAGGAGGAGCTTTTTCGTGGTTTCGCCGCCGCCACGAGGCGGAACTTGAGCAGAACCAATCTAGAACTCCGGTAGGACGATCCTGCCGAGGAAACTTCCCTCCCGGAGGGGGAAATTGTCGCCATCGTCAGCACCAACACTCCTCTCATCGGAGGGGACTCGTCACCATCAACATATTCATCAGCACCATCTCATCTCCAAACCCTAGTTCATCACTTGTAACCAATCTCCGTCTCGCGACTCCGATTGGGACTTGTAAGGTTGCTAGTAGTGTTGGTTACTCTTTGTAGTTGATGCTAGTTGGATTGTTTGGTGGAAGAGTTTATGTTCAGATCCTTGATGCTACTCATTACCTCTCTGCTCATGAATATGATTTTTTTGTGAGTAGTTACTTTTGTTCCTGAGGACATGGGATAAGTCATGCTAATAGTAGTCATGTGAATTTGGTATTCGTTCGGTAATTTGATATGTTGTATGTTGCTTTTCCTCTAGTGGTGTTATGTGAATGTCGACTACATAACACTTCACCATTATTTGGGCCTAGAGGAAGGCATTGGTAAGTAATAAGTATATGATGGGTTGCTAGAGTGACAGAAGCTTAAACCCTAGTTTATTCGTTGCTTTGTAAGGGGTTGATTTGGATCCACTAGTTTAATGCTATGGTTAGACTTTGTCTTAATTCTTATTTCATAGTTGCGGATGCTTGCGAGAGGGGTTAATCATAAGTGGGATGCTTGTCCAAGTAAGGGCAGTACCCAAGCTCCGGTCCACCCACATATCAAACTATCAAAGTAACGAACGCGAACCATATGAACATGATGAAAACTAGCATGACAGAAATTCCCGTGTGTCCTCGGGAGCGTTTTTCCTCCTATAAGACTTTGTCCAGGCTTGTCCCTTGATACAAAAGGGATTGGGCCACTTTGCTGCACCGTTGCTACTTTTGTTACTTGTTGCTTGCTACGAATCATCTCACCACACAATCACTTGTTACCGACAATTTCAGTGCCTGCAGATTTTACCTTGCTGAAAACCACTTGTCAGATCCTTCTGCTCCTCGTTGGGTTCGACACTCTTATTTATCAAATAGACTACAATTGATCCCCTATACTTGTGGGTCATCACAACTCTGGTGCAAACTCCTCCATGTCATCTACCACGCCAGGTGACAATTCTTTCGCACAAAGAACACGGAAGAAATAGCTTAGCTCCGCTAGTACTAGCCATTTATCCTCAGGAATAAAGCCACGTAATATCACCGGCATTACCCGCTCTAGCCATATGTGCCAATCATGACTCTTGAGACCAAAGATTTTTAATTTTCAAGACTTGCTCCCTCTTTAGATTCGTTGCATACCCATCGGGGAACATCAAGTGCATTTTGAGACACAAAATAATTTCCCTCATAACTGGCCTTCCAAGATTGAACCTGGGCTTTGGCTTCGACCACTTCTGCTTTCCTTTGCCTTCTCACATGTTTTGTAACGGTCTATGACATAGTGTCTCTTGATCGACTCTAGCCTTAGTATTGTCCTTTGTCTTCCCATCTATGTCGAACAATGTACCAAAAATAGCCTCTCTGATATTCTTTTCAGTGTGCATCATGTCGATATTGTGTGGAAGAAGGAGGTCTTTGAAGTAAGGCAGATCCCAAAAGCATGGCTTGTGAGTCCAGGCGTGTTTTGAATTATACCCCTTGAAATACCCTGGACGCTCTAGATCAGGCTCGAGGGCGTTTAACTGATCCAGGATCTGTTGGCCTGTCAAAGCAGGTGGTGCCAAGTTTTTGACAACTTTACCTTTGGTAAAGTTCTTCTTGTGTTTTCTGAACTTATGGTCAGGATCCAGGAATTGTCTATGCAAGTCAAAGAAAGAATACTTCCGACCCTCCTGCAATCAATGAAACTGAAGAGCTGCCTTGCATTGGGGGCACGGGAACCTTCCATGCACACACCATCCAGAGAATAGCGCATAAGCTGGCAAGTCATGCATAGAGTACATGTACCACACATGCATTTTGAGGTCTTGTTTTCTAGCGGCATCGTATGTCTTGACCCCATTATCCCAAGCTTCTTCCAATTCATCCTTAAGCGGCTGCAGGTACACATTCATATTCTTCCCCGGATAATTGGGCCCTGGAATTATCAACGTCAGAAATATGTTGTTTCTTTGCATAATCTGCCCTGGGGGAGATTGAGTGGAATGATAAATGCACGCCAACAACTGTATTGGGTTGCCGTCATGAGGAAGGCATTAAAACCATCCATGGAGACACAGACTCGAGGATTCCTTGGATCTGCCGCTTTATCCTGATGCAATCCATCGAAATGTTTCCATGCTTCCACATCCGATGTGTGTACTGCCATCTTATTCCCATCCGCATCTAGTTCGGTTATTTTGCCCAATTTGAGCCATGTCATCTGTCTGGTTGTCTCTTCGACCATGAAAATATGTTGAAGCCTTGGTACGATTGTTATATACCGAAGAACACTAACTGCGATTTTGGTCTGCCTCTTCTCACCCATACCGTTGTCTACCACAAGATACATGCATGACTCGCAATTGGGACAATAGTCCAAGTGTGCATACTCCTTCCTAAATAAGACACATCCTTTCTCACATGCATCTATCTTCTCATAGGGTATCTTAAGTACACGAAGTATTTTGTCCGACTGGTACAGGTTTGCACGCATGACATGGCCTTTGGGTAGGAACCGTACAAATAGTGTCATCATCGCGTCGTAGCATTCTCTTCCCAAGTTGAACTGAGCCTTCAGAGCCATTACTTGTGCAATTGCATCCAGCTGACAAAGCACAGTGTGCTCATGGAGAGGACGTTTTGAAGACTCCAACATTTCATATAAGGCCTTTGCAGATTCCTCCATCTCATCTTCCGAATCCCGAGCATCATCAAAGTCTTGCACCATGTCTTCGATCCCGGTACCATGCTCGTTGGTGCGACGACGGACCACCTCAGCTCTGGTGCGTTGTATAGACTCACCATGAAATGTCCACACCATATAATTAGGCTTAAAACCCCTCCTCTGCAGGTGTTTAATCATTACAGCCTCTCTCGTCTTTTTATAGTGTCGCATCCAAGACAGGGGCAATAGTTTCTTTCCTGGCCATTTGCATATGCGGCTTTCACAAATTCATTGGTTTTTAGAAACCATTATTTCGTCATCTGTTTCTGACTAGGGTGACTGGTATACATCCACGCACGATCACTCATCTTGCCTAGCTACTAAAGACACCAGAAATATATTTATATATAATTTAGCATATATATTCATCAGTTAATCAAGTTCGCCATTTTTATTACGTCCATGCAACGTACACGCCAATAGGTAAAGATAGGTCATAATCCCACCCCGAGTATGTGTAGATTGGGTTCGTTTTCCCATGCTCTGCTTTGGATCCAATGCAAAATTTCGGCAGTACCTCCCCGCTGTTCTCCTGATACACGTCTCAGCAATAAACAGAGATGATGTGTATCCGGAGAACAATAGGGAGGAACTGACGAAATTATGCATCGGATCCAGAACAAAGCGTATGGGAAAACGAACCCAATCTACACATACTCGGGCTATCCATGGATAACGTTGGACAATTCGAAAGAATCACGGTTATAAATATAGGAAAATGCATGCATATTTATAAGTGTAACCCTTTCGAACGGGAGATGCATACTAGTCACGCATACTGATAAATTATTTTAATTACCTAAATCTAGCAAGTTTCATCAGAAAATCAACCCACACTAAATGAAGGGGCAAGGAGGAGATGGCATTTGTAATGGCCCACGAATTCACGGGCGGAGCTCGTACAATGCACGGGGAGGTCTTCGCACAACAGACCTCACAGCGACGAGACAACTGTCACATGTAAATCCACCCAATCAAGACAAATATGCTAATTATGTCTTTTTGGAGCTATATGGGCTAATTATGTCATTTTTAGAGGAAAACAAGCTAAGAATATAATATTTATGAGCTAACCAAGGTTTTTATGCCATTTTGAGCTTATTATGTCATTTTCAAGGATAATTAGCTAAGTTGTGAGCTAACCAAGGTTCTTACGATGTTTTTACCCTAACTAAGCTAATTATGTCATTTTGGAGGATAATTAGCTAAGTATGTCTTTGTTGGGGAAAATAAGCTACGTAGAAGAAGAAAGAGAAGAAGCGAGAAGAACAAGGAGAAGGAGAAGAAGGAGAAGGAGGAGGAGGAGAAGAAGAAGAGAAGAAGAAGGAGAATAAGAAGGAGAGAAGAAAGAGAAGAAGGAGAAGGAGGGAGAAGAAGGAGGAGAGAAGAAGGAAAAGAAGGAGGGCTCCTTCTCCTCTTCCTTCTTCTTCTCTTCTTCTTCTTTTCATTTTTCCTCTTTCTTCTCCTCCTCTTCTTCTTCTCCTCCTCCTCCTCCTCCTCCTCTTCTCCTCTTCTTCTTCTTCTTCCTTTTATTTCTATTTGTATTTTACTTTATCCTCTTCTTCTACTTATTCTTCTTTTCTTTTTTTCTCTTCTTCTCCTTCTTATTTTTTTTCTTCTTCTTTTCTTCTTCTCTTCTTCTTTTCTTCTTCTCCTTCTTATTTTTTTCTTCTCTTCTTCTTCTTCTTCTTCTTCTCCTTCTTATTTTTTTCTTCTACTCTTCTTCTTCTTCTTCTTCTTCTTCTCCTCCTCCTCCTCCTCCTCCTCCTCTTCTTCTCCTCTTCTTCTCCTCTTCTTCTCCTCCTCTTGTTCTTCTTCTTCCTCTTCTTTATATTAACCTAACTAACTAGTGGCGGATGGTCTTCATATGAAAAGCTAAGAATATAGGGCTCAACAACCGGTACACCGACTACTACAACAACTACAATAACAACAACTACTACTACAACAACTACAATAACAACAACAACTACAACAACTACAATAACAACAACTACTACTACAACAACAATAAACAATCAACTTTGTAGTTATAATCTAATCCAAAAAACTAAATAACAAATAGTTAATTTTCCCATGGGGGTACGGTTGTGGGGGCTCACCGGTAGGGGCGGCTGTGGCATCGTGGGCGGCGGGGCCGAGGGTGTTGGGGCGGTGGGGTGGCGCCGGGGGTGTTGGGGCTGCGGGGCAGCGACGGGGGCGGTGGGGTGGCGACGGCGGGGTTGTGGGGCCCCAGGGCGGCGCCAGGGCGCCGGGGGCGGCGGCGCGACGGTGGTGGCAGCGGTAGGCGTCTGGGAGAGGAGTGGAAGAGAGTGGGGTTTGTGGAGTCGTTACAGAGTGGCCGGGGTAAGTGAGTGAGAGAGAGAGAGGGGCGGGGTGGGGGCAAAGAGCCGTTATGGAGGTAGCTCTTTGCCGTGTGCCAACAGACGACAAAGAGTCTAGACCCTTTGCCGTCTGCCTCCCGACTCTTTGTCGGCTGCTAGGAGACGGTAAAGAAGGGACTCCACTTTGACCTAACATCCCCATGGTCAGGTGGGCCCCACCTATATATTTGCCATCTATTGTGCCGCTCTCTGCCGTCTGCGACTGATGGCAAATAAGTTACTTATGGCAAAGACCTTCTATGCCATCAGCCAGTTCTTTGCCGTCTGCTTTGTGGTAGCTGACGGCAAAGACACTCTTTGGCATCAGCCAGCACATGGCAAATATTTGGCAGACGACAAAAAACTGAATTCCAGTAGTGAGGGTTTTGCGGAGCCCAAAATCCGATAGTTTGGGTACGGCCACCTTTGTCTAGAGGGTCTAGTGGGGAGTAAACAAAACGAAGTGGCATTGGGTACTTCTGGGGTGTCTTGTTTGAGAAGGAAAGTTGAGGGAGGCAGGAAAAAATGTTTTCTAGAGGGGGTAATTGGGGTTTTTACCCCACCAATCATTGAGCTGGGATGTAGGATTCTTTCTCGAGATACAGGGGTTCTAGGAGGGCATGTGGTAAAAACTTCGTGTCAAGGAGATTAAGATAAAACGTGAAAAGAGTAGCTTCCAATTTTGACCAAAATGTGATTGATGACTGTTTGGGCAAGTAAAAAGTTTCTACTTACCTTGAGACTTAATAGGATCAAATGTTAGGTGAAAATGAGAGTGACTGCCGAACTTGAGATTATTTGCACAAAGTTTCCAGTGCAAACTTTATAAACCCAAGAATTAGACGGAAACTGATTTTCCTATATCTAGTTATGCAAATCCATTCCCCCTATTGCAGCACTTGGTGTGGTGGCATTATTTGAGCATTAGAGCATTCCCAAAATGTTTGGGACCAATTTAGCAAACTTGACAATGCAAATTTTCTCAATTCTAGAAATCAGCATAAATGGGTATGGGGGGTTTTTAGAAGTGAATCTCTTCTCCTTGATGCACCATTTGGTGTGGATGCATGATTAGGGGATTAGAACATGCCCACAGAATTTGAGCAGAAATGGAGGTAGTTGGCAATGTAAAGTTTCGCAAATTTGGAGCTAGACAGAGAGGGTTTTGGAATATTTTTGTGAACCAAAACAATTTGTATTGAGGTGAAACTTGTCAAGGTCATCACATATATGATGTGTGACTTTACAGAATTTTCTTGGAATTATTTGAGAATACTTTTTATAGAAATATTTGGAATACTTGAAATAGGCAGAAAAGGTTTTGAAGGATTTTGTCCAATATTTTGAACATGACCATGTGTTGAAACTCTCATATATGGAAAATATATGTCCACTAAGTTTCCCTAAATTTTATCAAATATTTTGGAAGCATAAAAATAATATTTTTTTTATTATGACCATTTCTAGCCTCATAAAAAGGTATTTAAATGAAATAGGAAATTAATCACTAAATGTTTTTTGCTTGTTGGGAAGTCTTTTTGATAATTGGATCCAAATAAATTATTTGGGAAAAAACATATTCCCTAGTTTGCAGACTTGTAGTACAAACCTCAATTCACGGGGGTTTGAAGCTTAAATAAAATAAAAGCTTTTTGGTGCAAATAATGTTTTGTAAGTATAGTTTTAGGTCCTATACACATGGTATGGCCATTGGGCAAAGATTTGGAGCAAGGAGTTGAGTCTTGATAGAAGGAGGATTTTTGTGATTTAAAACCCAAACAAGCAAGGAAGAAAACACAATCAAGTCAAGCATCACAAGCACACACAAAAGTTTTAACTAGTCCTAATTATTGAGCTATGTTGACTTAGTCAGGAGAGGCAAAACATAGACTGTGATAGACCCACCCCCCCCCCTACAAAAATCTTGTCCCCGAGATTCTTAGGCTAGGCATTGAAAAGATATAGAAATTCGGGTCTTCGGTAGTCTTCACGTTCCCATGTTACTCCTTCTTCGATGTGATTGCTCTAGTGGATCTTGAAGTGCTTAATGATAGAGCTTCGAGTGCTTCACTTGGCTTTGTCTAAGGGTGAACGGGGTTCTTGCAATATCCTAGGCTTGACTAAAAGTCAAGGTCTTGGTGAACAAGGTTCGGGTAAGGGTCTGGCTTGCGTTAGTATTCCAAAGTCGGAATACGTGGAAAAGTAGTGTGTCTGCGTGCTGGTCATGGGGTTACTCGTGTTGGTCAGTGACATCTAGATGTGTCGTGTTTAGAATATAAGGGTGAAAGTTTCGGTGTAGCTTCTCGTTGACAGGGAAATCCTTGATTCCTGAAGCAGGTGATCTTCCATCGCAAATGGTCTTCGTCGTTGAGAGTGTTGAAGGGTGTGGTTCTAGGCTTCTCGTCGAGATCTTCTACTTGAGTAAGTTGCACGGGTAAGTTCTTCATTCGTCTTTGGCCATTTGTCTTTGTCGTCACAGACACATGTTTTCGGCGTGTCTTCGAGCATTGGGTCTTCTAGCCTTTTTGTAGCCACTTGTGGAAAAGTCTGGGTTAGGTCTTGTCCCTAAGACTAAGTTTACAGACTTTGTGTTAAAACAGGTTCGAGCACCTAGGAGAGTTTTTGCGGGGTCCTAGATGAGTTGTCTACTCAAACATATAGACCAGCTATCCAATCCCCAAGGTTTGAGGCTTGTCAAGTGGGGTGAACTACCTTTGACAGGGATTTCACCATGATCCAGTCAGGAGTCACGTCCTGGATTGGACCAAAAAGGGCTCTTTCTTTTCTCTTGATGTCCAAAGGCTTCATAATGCTTGAAAATCGGTGCTTCTTGAGATAGTTGAGCTGATGTAGCTGGCAGAGGCATGGTGGTTTGAATCTTCTTGCTTCTTTTTCACCGCCGTGGTTTCCCAACCTTAGTGGTTCTTCATCTTACTTGGGTAAGATTGTCTTCTGCTGCTTGAATGGTGCTTCAAGGAGTCCACTTCTTCAAGGTAAAACCTTACACTTCATAAGAATGGCAATCAGTGCTTCTGGGGCTTATCCAAATAGGACTATGATGTTCCTTCTCTTGTTTGGTAAATAAGTATGTCATACATGAGGACAAAAACATATTTCTCCAAGCATCACATGAGCACATTGCTCACGGGATAGGTGATAGGAGCGGGCATTTGTTCCGTATGATCACTTGTCGAGGGGTCTATGGTTCAACATAATATTGTTCTTCATGTCCACCTTCCTTATGGACATGATTGGGGTGGTCGAGGTGGAGTAATGGCCATGGTCTAATGACTTAGAGTCAATACCTATGGTCAGAATCTGACCTTATTATGGCTCGGTAAAGCTTAGGTGTTTCAAGGAGCTTAGGATGTGAGTGAATGTCTATCATCTTATCCTTGAGCACAGTTCTTGGATGCCAATAGTCCTACATATTTCTCCAAACAGAATCATCATATATCATTGAGGGTATCATCTCACATAAGTCAACTCCAACATCACTCATGCTATACATATCTCCATGGCTTTGCAAGATGGACAAACCCATATACTCTTATGTATCCCTATGTCAAAAATATCCTCAAGAAATCATACACGCCAGTAAGCTTGATTAAGACACTACAAATCCAAGTTCTCGGCTAAGTTATCCAAGAGCTAAGGTGATGTATTCCTATACCAAAGAAACACATAATCTACCAATCCAACATCTTGTTTCCTTCGTATGAATCCAACCTAGTCGTTCATCAATCCTATCATTCTATACTTGATCCATTACTCCAACAAATCCAATATCGATGGGGTTCTACATAATCTCCTAGAGTGCTCCTCATATCATTGCAAGGACTATTATCACAGTATATCCACCAACTTCCAATATCATGACCAAGTAAACTCCAAGGTCCCGCTTATATAGGTCCTTAAATCAATTCTGAAAACTCCAATTTTTCTACCTTATCATCAATCGAGAAACATGGTATCATGATCAAGATCATTGAACTAAATCCAAATTACTCTTAAACATGTAGACTTACTTAAAACCAACACTCTACTAGGATTACCCATTCAAATCCAATTCTCATGTCCAACGAGATTTCCTACTCGTTACTCAAAGTCATTATTGCAACATTCTCAATCCGTGTCCATTACTTGTCAAAGTCAATTACTGTACCACTAGGGGTCTTGACTCCTAATAAATCCAATTTACTCAAAGGATATGTAAGTTATGCTACTTTATCAACTAGTTCCACCAAGTTAACCTATCATCATGAAAATCATGTAATCCATCAAAAGGGGGCTTAGCTATATCCTCGAGATACATATTAGGTCTAATTAAAATCATTGACTACAAATCATATATCCTTAGAAAGATCCTTCCTATGGCATCAAGGTAATCATGCTAGCTTAAGGATGAAAGGTGTTCGTTCACTAGGATCACTAGCCCCATAATGAACCGAGTGTTAAGCAGGGGTTATTTAAGTTCAATGGTGCTCTCGCAAACCCATTTATTAAAGATGTGATAAGAGGTTTGAGTTGGGGTAGCTTCTGAGGTATAGATTGGTCTAGGGAGGGGTTTCCAATCTTGAGAGAAAAGCATAGCTCTTCGGGGTTGCACTTGGTTGAGTATGTTGTAGTCAAAGTCTTCAGTGCAAGTGGGCCATTGTCATACCCTGTTTTTGCTATCACTTGTCTGTATTGTGAAATTCTGAGCTTGTTAAAACTTTTTCAAAACTAATGTTGTGAATGCCATGATTGACATTGTATGCTTGTATGCTTGATCATGTGAGGATTTGAAACCCTAAATTCTTTTGGTATAACACTGATTTCCAAAAGCCTTTGCTTATTTCTGATCAAGGTAAAACCTACCTTAAGTTGCACTGCATGTCCTTGATAGCAAGCAGTGCTTCTACTCATATTTGGTAATCTGATTTTAACCTATCTTTTTATTTCAAAACCATAGAAGTAATTATTTTTGTGATTATTTTCCTAATTAATTAACATGTCCATTTCTAAAGCCAGAATTGGTATTCCAACATGGAAAAATACTTTTCTGCCTTAAAAAAATCTGATTAAATTTGGAGATGATGAGAAGGACTTATATTTTCCATACATAGGATTATAAACCCCATTTTATATTATATTTATTGAATAAAACTATGAAAGCTATTTCTGTCTGTTTTGGCATTTTGAAATATTTCCAAAGGAAATATTCTCAATAAATTCCTAGAAAATTCCAGTGATATCCCTAAGCCTTGTTTGGTGTCCACATAAAGTTTCACCTTGATCAAAGGTGAATAAGGACCCCAAATAACCGTAAAAGCCTGTCTGTCCAGAATCAAGTTAGAGCAACTCTACATAGCAAAGTTTGTCCAATGATTCTAAAACTTTGCAGGAGTGCCTAATACCTCAAATGAGGGTTCCACGCCCAAAATGGGATTTGTGGGACTTAGTTTGCCCACACTCCCTTTGGAAGGGACATATCTGGTCATATTGGAGTATTTTCAAGTTTACAAAGCTAAACTTGTCCTTTGGAGCTCAAATTTGGTGAAACGCCATGGTTTACCACCAAACCCAAACCTATTAAGTTGCAGCACCAGTGGTGGGGTGCACCCCCCTTAAGCCTGTGTCGAACACCTTCTGACTGATAAGAAAAAGCCACCTTAGCCACAGCTAAACCAAACCCCTTTGCTTCAAACTCATAGATTAGGTGTTTAGCACCTGTGTCTAACCCCATTCAACTGGCCCCTCACTTGTTCAAAGTGGAAAGGACAAAAACCCCTATTTAGATCTTACTTCATGAGTGACAGCACCAGTATTTCTTGCCTCCCTTGACCAGCCGAAGCTCCCACAAGAACCAAATGGCTAGCCACACCCCCAGCTAGTGCCAGGACATGCTAGACACATCCAAAGTGCCTCATAGTGCACCAGCATGCCGTGGCATGCCAAAACTACACTCCGGGCACGCTACAGGGAGTCACCAAGGTGGGGGTGACGCCCTCGGCTAGTTCCAGCCTCCCCCGAGATGTCCAACCTCTTCCCCGACAACCCTTCTGCGTCGAGCAAGCCTCAGGGCCCCTCCTTCCCCCGCGCTAGAGCTCGCATGACGCGTGCCCGCGCACACCAGAACCGACCAAGGTTGCGCGGCTACGAATGCTCGACTTCCCTCTCTCTCCCCTGCTGCAGATGGTTCGGGCAGTCCAAAACCACGTCGTGAAAACCGTGGTTTCGACCCCAGCCTCTCTCTGCACCCCCATGTGCGCGACGGTGAGTCACTGGCGCTCCCGAATCTACTCATTGTCGCGGGCCTATAAATAGCCCTCCCCCTCGCTCCAGCACCCCTCAGATAGCATCACCACGATCACTAGTACCTCCTTAGCCACCCCCACAAACCAGCAGAGCCCCGGTGCTCGAGATCGACCAAGGCCCCTCCGCCTCGGAGCTCGGGTCGATCTCCAGCTATACGACGGCTCCTGCACCCCTCGACCCACCAAACTGACCCTCTCGATTCCAGGAAGCTTTCCCCCAACTCGCCCGAGCTTTTCCGTGTCTCTAGCCACCCCCTCGACCACCTCCCGAAACTCCTCCGCCACGGCCTCCTCGTCGCCGGCGAACCCTGCCTCTCCATCGTTGTTCCAACCACCAGCAGGTAGGCGACAGTAAGGCGAACCCATTCCAGTGCTCGTTGGGGCATGAGAGCGTCAGCAACCTCGTCGGCGTCCTCCTCCTCCTCTCTGGCCAGAGCTGGGAGACGACCCCGACAGGTGTGCCCCACCTGTCGGTGGCCCAGCCCTCCTCCCCCGCGCTGACCTCGGCCACTGACCGCAGGGCCCCGCGCGTCCGGTTCAAACCTGACGACGCGCGCGCCTGGGCAGGCTGTCGGCTGGCCATGGGCCAACCCAGCTCAGGGCCGAGCCAGGCCGGGAGTTTAGCCGGTTTTTCTTTTATTTTTAAACCCTGGTTTCTAAGATTTTTATAAAAACATTTAACCAGTGTAAAAACATAATTCTTCCACTGTTATTCTTCTAAAATGTGTAGTATTTAATAATATGTTTGGATGAATTTTCCAACAACTATTCTATTGTACATTAATAAAAAGGACTAAATTGAAATAGTTTCGCTTCTGTTTGGTTGATTTAAAAAATATTCCTTCAAAGAAAACTAAGGCAAATATTTTTAAAATGATACCTTAGATTTATCAATAATAAATAACATCTTTAAAATGACTTTGTGGTCTGTTTCTGTGTGAGCTATTTCTTATATATTGTTTTATCGACGATAGAAAATCCGCGTGACGAGGGAATCGGAGCGGAAGACGTCGAAGACCCCGGATACTTAGCTGACGAAGGGAAGCAGCCCTTTGACCATGACTGAGCATATGTTACTTTGCATGTTAAAATAGCAAGTATTCCCGTTGCACATGATCATAAGTGCCAGTAATCATTTCATGTGATTTTACTGAAGGCTCCCCCGGAGCACATGCATTGAGCTTGACCCAACCCCTTGAGCGTCATGCTAATACCATGTTGACAAGTAAAACATAGAAGTAGTATTATCATGAGCATGTTGTTGACATAAAGCAAGAGTTTACTAAAACCCCGTCGGGTGCCACTAATGCCCGAGGGTGATGATGAGTTAGGTGCTCACTTTCTGTGAAGTGATACACCCAGTATTTGTGTGAGTATGGTTTCAGAAATGGGATTAGATTTATGAAGTGTTGACCGTCCCAACCTTACCAGTACGACCACGTTACCCCTTATGGGACGGGGCTATGTTAATTACTCTGGTCGGTGCTCGCAAAGAGCCACATTACTAGTGGCAGGAGTGATGTGTGGTCACTCTTTTGATGGGGTCGTGTCGGGTAGGACGACTATGCCATTTTTATGAGTTCCAGTCACACCGTTGCTCCCCGCATGGTTGGTAGAGTCCAGATTTGGTGCTCGTATGACGTACCACATGTGGGATGGGTACCAATCGAGTGGACCTCTTTGTCTAGTATCGTCAGGGGAAGGCATTGATCGGGTACTTACCTCGGGTATGTGATATACCGCGAGTCGTGGATGACACTGAAGTTTCCCGGATCTCGTGGGTCCAGCGTACTACCTATGGAGAGTGTAAAACTATTCGAATAGCCGTGTCCACGGTCAAGGACAGTTGGGTAATCCTGCTTAAACTACGTCCAGTTGTTTCCGCATAAACCAAGTGTGTGTGAGTGTGTGTGGTGTTGAAAAAGGTGTTGCTATGATAGCAATAATATGACCAAGTCCGGTGACTTGGCATATAGGGTGAACCCGGATGGTTCAGCCCTCGATAGATATATTGATATTTGTAACCAGTTCTTCAAGAGTAATTATTTAACTTGATGCATATTCATGATCATTCCAGCCAGATGAGTTACACTAAAGATGCATGATATTGTTATCCTTCACTTTCGTTGATTATATCATGGGTTGTTTGCGAGTACATTCAAAGTACTCATTGGCTTGCCACTGGTTATGTTATTGACCAGACATGGAAGGACCGGAGTTTGGAGATGAGTACGTCTTCTGAGACGCCCCTGCGAACTAGGACGCTTCCGAGTCAGACCTTCTCGCGCTGGTCAAGTGCGCTGATGAACACGAGAAAGTCCTCTATGCAACTCACTGTCTCAGAGGCACAGCCAGAGCCTGGTGGGATGGATTTCAGATCATGCGAGCCGGGCAAGTTATCACTTGGGCCATGTTCAAGGATGGATTCTGCGCTGCTCACATTCCTCGGGGAATGATGACCATTAAGAAGCGAGAATTCCGAGCCTTAAGGCAAGGCAGTGGACCTGTCAAGGAGTATTTGCAGAAGTTCAACCTCCTATCAAGATATGCACCTGAAGATGTCAGCACTGAGGCTGCCAAAGTGGAATGCTTTATGGAAGGACTACAGCAGTCACTCCAGTATCAGCTGGTTGTTTGTGAATGCCGGACCTTCAGTGGCCTGTTTAATAAGGCTCTTATGTTGGAAGACAAGCATCGTGCAATGGACGACACTCGTAAGCAAAAGCTAATGGGTAGTGGAGGACCGATTAGCTCGAAACCACGACCATGGCAGTCAGCCCCCGCAAGACCCAACTATGAGCAGCAACAATACAAGCATCCGACATTTCGCTAGAATTACCAACCTCAGCAGCAAGCAAACGCCAAGCCAGCAAGCACTCCGCCAAACAACGGTGGGGGCAAGACCAACCTTCCAGCGCAAGTTCCTTGTTTCGGGTGTGGACAAATAGGGCACTATTCCAGGCAGTGCCCCAACAAGAAACCCGATGCTTCGCGCCCCAATGCACCAAATCCAGGCCAAGGAGCACGAGGCAGGAACCAGACTCCCCGCAATCAGCAGTATCATAGCAAGGGGCGGATTAATCACATTTCCGAAGAAGAGGCACAGGAAGACCCGGACTGCATTCTGGGTACGTTCCTCGTCAACTCTACCCCAGCAACAGTATTGTTTGATTGTGGTGCTTCGCATTCTTTTGTTACACAAAAGTTTGCGGAAAAGTGTGGTCTAGAACCTACCTTGCTTTGTGGGTATATGGCAATTCAAACCCCGGGAGCAGTTTTGAGGACCAACCTAGGGTGTAGGAAGGTCGGGATAGTTATCAATGGGACGAGCTTCTCATCGGATCTCATTGTGCTTAAGTCGCAAGGCCTACATGTAATTCTCGGCATGGACTGGTTGGCCAAGCATCAAAGCATCTTGGACTGTGCCAACAGGGCCATTACCATGACAAGTGACCAAGGGGTCAAAGTCAAGTATGTCTCTGAGCGAGTACCCACTCGAGTACCACGAGTCAACAGTCTGTCAGAGGAAGGACTCGACCAAGTGCCAATTGTCTGTGAATACCCGGACGTCTTTCCCGATGAGCTACTAGGGATGCCTCCTGACCGAGACATCGAGTTCATCATCGAACTCATGCCCGGATCAAGGCCTATCTATAAGAAGCCTTACATGATGGGGTCCGAAGAGCTAGCGGAGTTGAAGAAGCAACTGGATGAGCAACTCAGGAAAGGGTTTATTCGTCCGAGTGCGTCACCTTGGGGATCACCTGTTCTCTTCATGTCCAAGAAGGATGGGACAATCAGACTTTGCATCGATTACCGTTCTCTCAATGAGGTCACGATCAAGAACAAGTACCCACTCCCCAAGATCGAAGACTTGTTCGACCAACTAAATGGAGCTAAGGTATTCTCCAAGATCGACCTCCGATCTGGATATTACCAACTAAAGATTCGACCCGAAGACATACCAATGATGGCATTTGTGACCCGGTACGGTCTGTACGAATGCACTGTCATGTCTTTTGGATTGACTAATTCCCCAGCTTACTTCATGTACCTCATGAATAAGGTCTTCATGGAATACCTGGACAAGTTTGTCGTCGTATTCAATGATGACATATTAATCTTTTCCATGTCTGAAGAAGAGCATGAGAAACACTTGAGGTTAGTATTGGAGAAGCTTCGAGAGCACCAACTCTATGCCAAGTTCAGCAAATGCCAGTTTTTGCTGAACGAAGTTCGATTTATGGGTCATACCATGACAGCAAGTGGATTGGCAGTTGATCCCTCTAAGATTACCACGGTAACCAACTGGGAATCGCCAACCAACGTGAAGGAAGTCAGAAGCTTCCTCGGACTCGCGGGTTATTACCGCAAGTTCGTAGAAGGATTCTCTCGCATCGCGCGACCTATGATTCAGCTCTTGAAGAAAGGCAAGAAGTTCGAATGGATGCCGGAATATGAAGCAAGCTTCCAAGAGTTGAAGAAGAGGCTAACCACCGCCCCGGTATTAGCCACTCCAGATATCAGGACGAAGTTTGTGATATATTGCGATGCCTCAAGGACCGGGCTAGGTGGGGTTCTAATGCAGGATGGCAGAGTCGTGGTATACTTGTCACCGGAACTGCGCCAGCATGAGGAGAACTATGCCACCCATGATCTCGAGTTGGCAGCAGCAGTGCATGCTCTAAAGACATGGCGACATTACCTTCTGGGGAAGCGATGTGAAATATACACTGACCACAGGAGTCTAAAGTATATCTTCACCCAAAGGGAATTGAATATGAGGCAACGGAGATGGTTGGAGTTAATCAAGGACTACGACCTCAGCATTCAATATCACCACGGTAAGGCTAACGTAGTGGCTGATACCTTGAGCCAGAAGACCAGCACCTTAAACGTCATGCTTAAGGAAAGGCAGCCCGCCTTATATAAAGAATTGGAGAACTTCATGTTGAAACTAGTAGAATCTGGATTCCTAAATAACCTCGAAGTCAAACCAACGCTGGAAGACGACATCGAAGGAGCCCAGAAATGTCACAAGAGCATTGAAGGTATCAAGAAGAAGATTCAAGAAGGCAAGGCCCCAGGATTCTTGGAGGATGATCAAGGAGTGGTGTGGTTTGGGAAACGTTTATGCATACCCAACAAGGTTGAACTCAAGGATTTAATCCTACGGGAAGCACATGATACACCCTACTCCATTCACCCTGGTGGTACCAAGATGTATCAAGATCTCCGAGGAAGATTTCGGTGGTACGGCATGAAGAGGGAGATTGCGACGTATGTGGCCAAGTGTGTTGTGTGCCAGCAAGTTAATGTTGAGCATCAGCGACCCGCAGGGCTGCTACAACCTCTCAAGGTGCCGGAATGGAAGTGGCACAAGGTAGGGATGGATTTTATTACCGGCTTACCAAGGTCTAGCAAGGGCCATAACTCGATATGGGTTATTGTCTACCATTTGACCAAATGGCCCGTTTCATCCCTGTCAACACCACTTATGATGGGAACAAGTTGGTTGGTCTCTATATTGAGCGTATAGTAAGCCTTCATGGAGTTCCCAAGGACATTGTATCTGATCGAGGCACGCGGTTCACCTCAAGGTTTTGGTAGAAACTACAAGAGCTCCTCGGTACCAAACTCTCTTTTAGCACCGCCTTCCACCCGCAAACGGGAGGACAAACGGAAAGGGTGAATCAGATACTCGAAGATATGCTCCGGGCATGCGTCCTGGCGCATGGAGCCAAATGGGAAGACTGTCTGCCGTTCGCCGAGTTTTCATACAACAACAGCTACCAGTCCAGTCTCGAGATGGCCTCGTTCGAAGTACTGTACGGACGGAAATGCCGCACCCCGCTCAACTCGTCTGAAACCGGAGACGGCCTGATTTTCGGACCAGAAGTTTTGCACAGGGGAGAAGAGAAGGTGCACCTAGTCCAAGAAAATCTGAAGGCGGCCAAGTCACAACAAAAGAGTTATGCGGACTCTCGCCACAGGGATGTGGAGTTCAATCTCGGAGACCTAGTGTACCTCCGTGTCACTCCTCTCAAGGGAGCCAAGTGTTTCCACGTTAAGGGGAAACTCGCTCCAAGGTTCATTGTGCCATTTAAGATCACGGCAAGGCGTGGAGAGGTCGCTTATCAGTTGGAGTTACCTCCGAAACTTTAGGGTGTGCACAATGTCTTCCACGTGTCACAACTTCGGAAGTGTCTCCAAGCGCCAAGTTGTTCCGATCCTTACAAGGGCATTGATCACCAGGCCATTGACCTTCAGTCTTATCTCACCTACCGCGAGAGGCCTATCCGCATTCTGGACGAAGCAGAGCGATGCACCAGGAGCCGCAATATCAAGTATTTCAAAGTTCAATGGAGCAACCACACCGAAGCCGAAGCTACATGGGAGCGTGAAGACTATCTTCGATCTGAGTTTCCAGACCTTTTTAGCACCTAGCTTAGGAATCTCGGGGACGAGAGATTCTTGTAAGGGGGATAGGACTGTCACACCTTTTTTTTGCTATCACTTGTTTGTATTGTGAAATTCTGAGCTTGTTAAAACTTTTTCAAAACTAATCTTGTGAATTTCATGATTGACATTGTATTCTTGTATGCTTGATCATGTGAGGATTTAAAACCCTAAATTCTTTTGGTATAACACTGATTTCCAAAAACCTTTGCTTATTTCTGATCAAGGTAAAACCTACCTTAAGTTGCACTACATGTCCTTGATAGCAAGCAGTGCTTCTACTCATATTAGGTAATCTGATTTTTACCTATATTTTTATTTCAAAACCAAAGAAGTAATTATTTTTGTGATTATTTTCCTAATTAATTAACATGTCCATTTCTAAAGCCAGAATTGGTATTCCAACATGGAAAAATACTTTTCTGCCTTAGAAAAATCTGATTAAATTTGGAGATGATCACAAGGACATATATTTTCCATGCATAGGATTTTAAACCCCATTTTATATTATATTTATTGAATAAAACTACGAAAGCTATTTCTGTCTGTTTTGGCATTTTGAAATATTTCCACAGGAAATATTCTCAATAAATTCCTAGAAAATTCCAGTGATATCCCTAAGCCTTGTTTGGTGTCCACATAAAGTTTCACCTTGATCAAAGGTGAATAAGGACCCCAAATAACCATAAAACCCTGTGTGTCCAGAATCAAGTTAGAGCAACTCTACATAGCAAAGTTTGTCCAATGATGCTAAAACTTTGCAGGAGTGCCTAATACCTCAAATGAGGGTTCCACACCAAAAATGGGATTTGTGGGACTTAGTTTGCCCACACTCCCTTTGGACGGGACAAATGTGGTCATATTGGAGTATTTTCAAGTTTACAAAGGTAAACTTGTCCTTTGGAGTTCAAATTTGGTGAAACTCCATGGTTTACCACCAAACCCAAACCCGTTAAGTTGCAGCACCAGTGGTAGGGTGCAACCCCCTTAAGCCACTGTCAAACACCTTCTGACAGGTAGGAAAAAGCCACCTTAGGCACAGCTAAACCAAACCCCTTTGCTTCAAACTCATGGATTAGGTGGCCAGCACCTATGTATAACCCCAGACAACTGGCCCCTCATTGGTTCACAGTGGAAAGGCCAAAAACCCCAATTTAGATCTCAATTCATGACTGACAGCACCAGTATTTCTTGCCTCCGTTGACCAGCCGAAGCTCCCCCAAGAACCAAACGGCTAGCCACACCCCCTAGCCAGTGCCAGGACATGCTAGACACGTCCAAAGTGCCTCAGAGTGCACCAGCATGCCGTGGCATGCCAAAACTGCGCTCTGGGCGCGCTACAGGGAGTCACCAAGGTGGGGGCGACGCCCTCGGCCAGTTCCAGCCTCCCCCGAGATGTCCAACCTCTTCCCCGACAACCATTCTGCGTCGAGCAAGCCTCAGGGCCCCTCCTTCCCCCGCGCTAGAGCTCGCGCGACACATGCCCGTGCGCACCAGAACCGGCCAAGGTTGCGCGGCCACAAATGCTCGACTTCCCTCTCTCTCCCTCTGCTGCACAAGGTTCGGGCAGTCGAAAACCACGTCCAGAGACCGTGGTTTCGACCCCAGCCTCTCTCTGCACCCCCATGCGCGCCACGGTGAGTCACCGGCGCTCCCGAATCTGCTCACCATCCCTCGGATAGCTTCACCACGATCACTAGTACCTCCCTAGCCACCCCAGCAAACCAGGAGAGCCCCGGTGCTCGACATCGACCGAGGCCCCTCCGCCTCGGAGCTCCGGTCGATCTCCGGCTACACGACGGCTCCTGCACCCCTCGACCCACCAAACTGACCCTCTCGATCACAGGAAGCTTTCCCCTAACTCGCCCGAGCTTTTCCGTGTCTCTAGCCACCCCCTCGACCACCTCCCGAAACTCCTCCGCCACGGCCTCCTCGTTGCCGGCGAACCCCTGCCTCTCCGTCGTTGTTCCGACCACCAGCCGGTAGGCGACATAAGGTGAACCAATTCTAGTGGTCGTTGGGGCATGAGAGCGTCGGCAACCTCGCTGGCGTCCTCCTCCTCCTCTCTGGCCAGAGGTAGGAGACGACCCCGACATGTGTGCCCCACCTGTCGGTGGCCCAGCCTCCTCCCCCCCGCTGAACTCGGCCGCTGACCGCAGGGCCCCGCGCGTCAGGTTCAAACCTGACAACGCGCGCGCTTGGGCAGGTTGTCGGCTGGCCATGGGCCATCCCAGCTGTGGGCCGAGCCAGGCCGGGAGTTTAGCCGGTTTTTCTTTTATTTTTAAACCCTGGTTTCTAATATTTTTATAAAAACATTTAACCTGTGTAAAAATAAAATTCTTCGAGTGTTATTCTTCTAAAAATGTGTAGTATTTAATAACATGTTTGGATGAATTTTCCAATAACTATTCTATTTTACATTAATAAAAAGGACTAAATTGAAATACCTTCGCTTCTATTTGGTTGATTTCAAACATATTCCTTCAAGGAAAACTAAGGAAAATATTTTTAAATGATACCTTAGATTTATCAATAATAAAGAACATTTTTAAAATGAATTTGTGGTCTATTTCTGTGTGAGCTATTTATTATTTATTGTTTTATCGATGATAGAAAATCCGTGTGATGAGGGAATCGGATCGGAAGACCTCGAAGACCCCGGATACTTAGCTGACCAAGGCAAGCAGCCCTTTGACCATGACTGAGCATATGTTACTTTGCATGTTAAAATAGAAAGTATTCCCGTTGCACATGATCATAAGTGCCGGTAATCATTTGATATGATTTTACCGAAGGCTCCCCCGAAGCACATGCATTGAGCTTGACCCTACCCCTTGAGGGTCATGCTAATACCATGTTGACAAGTAAAAGATAGAAGTAGTATTATCATGAGCATGTTGTTGACATAAAGCAAGAGTTTACTAAAACCCCGTCTGGTGCCACTAATACCCGAGGGTGATGATGAGTCAGGTGGTCACTTTCGGTGAAGTGATGCACCCAGTATTTGTGTGAGTATGGTTTCGGAAATGGGATTAGATTTATGAAGTGTCGACTGTCCCAACCTTACCAGTACGAACACGTTACCCCTTATGGGACCGGTCTATGTTAATTACTCTGGTCGATGCTAGCAAAGAGCCACATTACTAGTGGCGGGACTGATGTGTGGTCACTCTCGTGATGGGGTCATGCCGGGTAGGACGACTATGCCATTTTTATGGGTTCTAGTCACACCGTTCGTCCCCGCATGGTTGGTACAATCCATAGTTGGTGCTTGTAAGACGTACAACATTTGGGCTGGGTACCAATCGAGTGGACCTCTTTGTCTAGTATCGTTAGGGGAAAGGCATAGATCGGGTACTTACCTCGGGTATGTGATATAGCGCGAGTCGTGGATGACACGGAAGTTTCCTGGATCTCGTGGGTCCAGCGTACTACCTGTGCAGAGTGTAAAACTATTCGAATAGTCGTGTCCACGGTCAAGGACAGTTGGGTAATCCTGCTTAAACTACGTCCAGTTGTTTCCGCATAAACCAAGTGTGTGTGAGTGTGTGTAGTGTTGAAAAGGTGTTGCTATGATAGCAATAATATGACCAAGTTTGGTGACTTGGCATATAGGGTGAACCTGGATGGTTCAGCCCTCGACAGATATATTGATATCTGTAACCAGTTCTTCAAGAGTAATTATTTAACTTGATGCATATTCATGATCGTTCCACCTAGATGAGTTACACTAAAGATGAATGATATTGTTATCCTTCACTTTCGTTGATTATATCATGGGTTGTTTGCGAGTACATTCAAAGTACTCATTGGCTTGCCACTAGTTATGTTATTGACCAGACATGGAAGGACCGTAGTTTGGAGATGAGTACGTCTTCGGAGACGCCCCTGCGAACTAGGACACTTCCGAGTCAGAATGCCTATCGGTGTAGGCTTGATGGCATGTGCACCCGCTTAGCCCTATGTTTTCCGCTACTAGTGTACCTGAGTGATTTGGCCTTAGGCCCTGTCTTGTGAACTTGACCCTTCGGTCATGCGTTGTAATAATCGGTACTTGGATGTAAGACTCTTTTAATCGATACCTGTGTTCGGTGAGCATTGATCTCTGGGATCACTGAGCACGGTGATCTCGACTAGTAAGTCGGGGTCCCCACATCCATCGAGGTGGATCCTTGGTGCATCTTTTCTTGCTGGTCTTTAGTTGACGAGATGGGGAAGAGGGAAAGTAGCATTGAGGGAAGTGCCTAAGGGGTGGCATAGTTCAAGTGTAATCAAACAACTTTCGAAAAGGCTAACACATTCGTTAAGATAAAATAGGTGGCATAGTCGCGTACATGTTGCCTAGGGCAAAGGTGCGACTTGTACCGAAACACAAACAGATAAAAATAAGCAACACGCAATGTGGTTTCATTTGAACCATCACACGGACTCGACTTTGCATAGGGTTACACGACTCATCCTACCCTAGGGGTTCTCGGACTCAAGTAGTCGTGCCTTGCTTCATGTCTTGGAGAGAAAGACTTTTAGTCTTCTGGGTCTTCCTCAAGTGCCGCTACATGTCTTGTAGTTGTTTGTTTAAATGATCCAGGTTTATCCTGAAGAATCTTTGATGAATTCTCTCCGGTAAGATGACGACAAAAGTGGTTCCTCATAGTTGTTGTTGGCAGGGTCTTCTATTGTCTTTCTAATCCTATCATTATCTTCTTGTCTTCCACGACATCGATAGTTCCTATTGGATGACCCTTTATGCAATTACGTGGACAAGGCAAGATAGAGTTCCAACATGTCGGTTATGTTGATGACAATGTCGACACCAAGAGCCGGGGATGAAGAGAATTGTTTTCCTGCTCACTATGGTGAGGCAGACCAAATGGCGAGGTTCTCATCCACCGGTGGTTGTCGACACAACAACGGTAAGGACAGGGTCACTCCATTAGCAATGGATATCATGATCTTGCATATCTTATGCCTTGATCATCGTAGGCCGAGGTTGCACCATTCTGGGGCAGTGTCGAGGGTCTCACCACCTTCCAAGTCTTAATGTCATCATCCCTCGAGAAGGTAGCTTCTGTTGGTGACGTCTTGTCGTGGTGTTGTCAAACTCGTGTTCAAGAGATGTGAAGAATGCCCAACAAGGTGGCTTCCTTCCAGGTTACCCACGAGGATTTCAAGGAATCCAGTGGTCAGGGGCATAAGGGTACTTGCGACCGTTTGCAAGTTTTGAAAAATAGATGGGGAGAGTCGAGAGAATAAGGGTGGAAGTGCTAAGGCAAAAACCTTTGCTTCCTTTGAAATATTAGAACATGTGAGAAATATTGAGGTTTTGTAAGTGATTTTGAAGGGTCTGGAAAAATAGTTTTGTCCTAACTAACATCCATGCTAACTAAGGGCCTCCTACAGTCAGGATGGATCTAATAACAGCTCTGTGGGGATCCCGACTCATAAGTCGTGATCACCGAATGCACGTGTGCAGTAATGCTAGAGCTCAATGCTCACTGAACACATGGACAGTGAATAACAAGAGTATTACATCCATTACGTACAGTTTTACTCAAATATGGCCTTTATGGCCAAGTATTCATATATTTGCAGCGGAAAAATTCAACCATAGCGTGATCCCATGCTATCTGCCTTAACCCTATAGGCATTCTAGCTGGGAAGCATCCTAGCTCGCACGTACGTCTCCAAGATATTCTTCATCAGATCCTAATCTTTCATGCCTTGCCAATAAAATAAATAGTGGCAAGCCAATGAGTACTTCGAATGTAGTCACAAGCAACCCATGTTTGGAATGAGGCAATAACAATGCATGATATAGCACTAGGTAGGTAAGTTGCAGAAAGCTAGTTTTGAGTGAAGTGACATGATCAATCAACTTGTAAAAGCATGCATCAATAGGTTGCAGATATCCATATGAACAAGTTATAGATATCAACATAAGCAGGGTTTGAATATCTCATGTTCAGTCATCATGTCAAGTCATCCCACTTAGCTCAAGTATAATATCTCCCAATCACACATAGACATTTTTGTAACAACGGACATAGCCCAAGAGCGGTCATCCAACTGTCCTTGATCATGGACATGGCTATTCGAATAGTTCTACACTTTGGAGATGTTGCGCACTTTACCCACAAGACTGAGGAAACTTCCATGACAATCCATGACTCGTGGTATTTTCCATACCCGAGGTAAGTACCCGAACAATGCTTTTCCCATGATGATACTAACAAAGAGTCCACTCGTTGGTGTCGTCCCTCATGATGTATATCACAAGTTTATTTTACGAGGGCACGTACTGGTGTGCCTGGTGTCTGTGAAAACAGCGCATGGTCTTCCTTTCCGGCACGGCCTTGTATCAAGGGTGACCATGTCACTCCCTCCAGTAGTAATGCACGAACTCAGCTAGTACCGACCATAGTAATCAACAAAGCCCCGTCCCATAAGGGGTATCGTGGTCGTACATGTAAGGTTGTAGTAACCATGGCAACTTAAACCAATCCATTTTCGAAAACAACACACTCACTTGCCTTGCTACACCACTTCTTTCTCAAGTGGTTATGTAATGCCCAAGATGCAATCATATCCTTATTTTGGCGCGAGGGCCTCAACAAGGATAGAAATGCAACCTCGTCGTTTCGCAAGAATGGATATCGTTACAAGTACATGTAATGAAAAGATGAGTATAAGGAGTTGGTTTACACTCGCCACAAGCTACACCAAGATCACATCAATACAACAATATCCAGTCATCATGAAGAAGAGCAAGGTCCATCTACGGACGAAAACAAATGGTAAAAGAACGACATCCATCCTTGCTATCACAGGCTGTCGGCCTGGAAACCATCCTAGATCGATGAAGAAGAAGAACAAGAAACTCCAAATAGCACAATCAGCGCTCACGTCAAGTATTGCTTTACATGCACCTGCAACTAGTGTTGTAGTAATCTGTGAGCCACAGGGGACTCAACAATCTAATTTCCAAAGGTATCAAGACTAGCAAAGCTTAATGTGTGAGGTGTGGTTAAGTGGTGAGGCTACAGCAAGCGACTAAGCATTTATTTGATCTGGCTAACTTACGAGTACAATAATAAAAGAGGGGGATGATCTACGCATAATCGTACGTGTACAAATGATGATCAAATGAATGATCCTGAACACCTACTTACGTCAGACATAACCCCACCGTGTCCTCGATCAGTGAAGGAGCCCACGAAAGAGACAGTCACGGTTAAGCACTCAGTTGGCAAGTTTTAATTAAGTCTACTTAAAGTTATCTAGAACCTGGTGTTAAACAAAGTTTCCACGTTGCCACATAACTGCGGGCACGGCTTTCCAAAAGATTTAACCCTGTAGGGGTGCTCCAACTAGTCCATCACAAAGTACCACACGCTGCGACGGAATGACCACGATCAGGGAAACCCGTGATCTCCTCGGGTTCCTATTAGAAAATCTCAACCTCGAGATAGCCCAAAGTGTCCTCGGAATCCCTCGCACAAGACGCTCGAGAAAGGTCAAACAAGTCTAGCAAGGCTGCCCGGTGTGTCGACGATCCCGATAGGAGCCGCGTATCTTGTTCTCAGGACACGACAGATAAGCAAGTGTACACAGCCTGATAGACATCACCCGAGTTGCCTCGGGTTGGCCCCGCACAATGCTCTATTTCGGACCAGCACCATCAGCACTGGCACTCCGATATTATGTTGAATTACGCCCTATGTTTTCCAGTATTAACAGAATTATTATGTTTGGCAAATATAGTACCAATGTTTGTCCTTGCCAGATGAGTTTTATCCCAAAACGAGAATCTTGGGGGTCCCCATAACAACCCCAAGCATGTTAGGAGCTCTCATTTATGGAACATAACACCGGTAGCCAAAACTAAGGCGGCAAAGGTGGAACAAAACACCAGGCTAGAAAGGTCGAGCCTTCCACCTTTTACCAAGTATATAGGTGCATTAAATTAAATAGCAATTAATATGGTGATATAACAAGGAACCCATGTCTTCACATGGAAAAACTGCACCTCCAACTAGCAACGCTAACAAAAGGTTGAGCAAGCGGTAACATAGCCAAACAGTGGTTTGCTGGGTTGTTGAAAGGTTAGAGGTTTTCATGGCAATGATGGCAGGTTGATATTTAACAGGTGGTAGGCAGTGAGGCATAGTGAAAGAAACGAAACAACTAGCATGGCAGTGATAGTAATGGTATCTAGGGAAATGATCATCTTGCATGTGATCCCGCTTGGAAGAAGAACGAATCCGTCAAGCACGCGAACCGATGTAGTCAAACGGATCCTCACATTCCGACATGCTTGCGGAAGTCTATCGAGACGAAGCAAACCTAAACAAGAATCAACACAAATTATTCACCATGGCACATGCACGATATGATGCACAACCAATTATGATGCATGTCCAGTTCAATTGTGCAAGGCATGGCATGGCAATTCACAACGATCAAATACTACACATTAAGTGAAGCTCAATATGCAACGAGTTGCATATTGATGAAACTCCACATTTAATTATCTATTTCACTCACATTTATTTACATGCAATATTAAATGTTATTAAACATGGCAAGGGGTGAAGCAGAAATAAACTACCTATCTAGGCATTTTGAATGAGGCCGAAAACGTTTTATAGCATTTCCGAAACGACCTCGCGCATTAACTTCGAAATCTGTGCAGGTTTGTCATAATCATATTTTATGTTCGTTAAACGGCAAAATAAAATGGTTCACATGATTCTACGCATCATTCTAGTCCATTTACATATAAGGCTCATCTCCAACGGAGCTATGATTAATTAACTACGAACTAAGCCATTTTTAACATGGTGTCACGCAAACCAATGCAAACAGCATGTTAAACACTTCTAAATATGCAAGAGAGTTGGAAAATATTACTCTATGCAAAATTCTACATGGTTTACATATATAACTTGGTGTGATTCCACGCACGGTTTACAAGATACAGACATTTTAAAATATGCATGTTTTCGGAAATTAGCAAATTCGCAGGACTTAAATAAAAACAACTACGGGCCTAATCTGGCACTATGGGCTGAACAGAGCGGCACAATTTAGTTAAATGCCGCTTAGGGCGAGGGATAGGGCAGCTCACCCTAGTAGGCTTCGGCCCGGTGGAGGAGAAGCTGAGGCATGCCTGGCCTCGTTGACGCGGTCAACAGCGAGCTACCGGGCCACGCTAGGCCTGACGAGGCAGCACCCACGATGTGGATTGGGCGAGCGGGCGCTCGTCTCTGTCCTCCTGCCCGAGTCACGGGACGGCGCCATGGCGGCGGCTTGCCTAGGAGGCAGCAGTGGCGGTTGGGGCACCAGCGGGGCGACGCGTTGCGAGGAACTGCGGCCCCCATCCAGGATCTAGCCGGATCCGACCGGCGGAGGAGGCGAGTAGCGGCATGCAAGCGGCAACGGGGCCGGATGGTGCGGTGGCCGGCGAGACGGCGGCGCAGGGCTGACTACTGCTGGTCGGGGCGGCCTCAGGTGGCAACGCGACGCTCCGGTGGCGGGGCACGATCGCCGCAGGCGCGGCCACATGCACCTTGGTCTGGCGAGGCAAGGACGGGAGGAGCTCGGGGCTCTCTCCCTCAATCCAGATCGGATCATGGAGGAGCGTGTGCTCCTGCGCTTGTGGGGCGATGGAAGTTCGAGCCCAGCGGGCCCCGGTTGGGCTCGGGTGGGCCGACCACTGGAGGAAGGTGGCGTTGTGGGTAGCGGTTGGCTGTTCGGGCGCGGAATGTGAGGAGAAGGTCTAGGGTTTGTCCAAAACACGCAGGGGGTGTTTAAATAGTATTTGGGGCTAGGGTTAGGGGGTTTTGGGCGTTTTTCGACCCTCCGATCGCGATCGGACGGTCCGATTAGAGGGGTGGTTTTGGTGGGATGCAGTGGGCTGTGTTAGAGAGGCTTGGTGGGGACGAGAGGGAGACTGGTGGCCTGTGACATGAGTTTTTAAAACATCGAACGTCCGACAATTTAAATCGGCTATAGTGCCGCTATATAATATATGGTACGGGTATTAAACAAGCTCTGAATTCAATGAAATTTGGCAGGCGGCCTACCTAAATACAAATAAGACCGCACGCCAAGTTTCAACCCAATCCGAGAATATTTTATACACACTTTTAAATACAATATTTTTAACGATGTTGCGGACGCGTGCGTGTGTGGTTGGTCGCAAAATGGTCAAGGACAAAAATGGAGAGAACCGACAACTAATAACGGATGCACTTTTGAAAACTAGCGGCAATGGAGTGCCTGTGCAATGCGGATGATGTGCATGATGCGATCATGAATGCGACAGACAATCTAGCAACACGGCGACAACGGAATAAAAGGGGAATCTTCTGGAGCGTCGGTCTCGGGCTATCACAACTCTCCTACACTAACAAGAGATCTCGCCCCGAGATCTAAGAATGAAAGGGGAAGAGGATGAGAAAGCAAGTGCTAAAACTTAGTTGCTTCTTTGACAAAGGAGTGAAACCAACGAATCTTGAAGGTGGCACGGAGATGAAGAATGATATGAGAAACAAGAAAGAATTCAAACCAAAATTTCGGCACCACTTTAGTAGGAAAAGAGGACAAAATTTGATAAGATGGAAAGATCTTGATAAGATTCACAACACACTAACTAAATTGAATAAGCAAGGAGAGAACATGATCTTAATAGAACAAGATGATAGGTTGAAGAGAGCAAGAAGATAATCACCATAAGAGCACCAAGAGGAAACATTAAGAATTTGGATAAATGATAATCACCATAATAGCAACAATCCTTAGGAAAGCTTTAAGTGAAATCTAATCCAAGATAACTCAATGAAGAAACCATGGGTTAAAATATCTCATGACCAAAGGATTTGCTTCATTTACACATTTAATTCTTGTAACAACTTCTCTTCGAGACTCCTCCACTAACAAGAATGCTATAACACCACCTCAACGGGAAAAGGAGGAATAATTGCACTTTGAAATGCAAGAGATAGAATACTTGATGTACTACCACAAGAATCTTGAAGAACACCTTGAGAATGAAGAGATCATGATCCGCCTAACAGAAAACTTGCACAAGGCACCGGAATAATTGAGAGACAAACGAAGAGACAATAATTGAGAAGAATTGAGATTAAAAGGTGAAAACTAAGAACAAAGAAATCTTCTGAAATGATGGCTTTCGAAGGATCGTGAACGAAACAAATCTGAAATGCACCAGATAGCAAGAAAGGGATTGCTCATGATCGAATACAATGAGAGGACATACAAGCTAATATGAAAATCTTCAAAAGAATGGAGCAAGATTTAAGAGAACCACTTCTTCAATCTTCACATGCTGAGAATGATGGTAAGACACACCACCAAGGATAACTAAGATACTCCAAAATAAGAATATGAAAAGTTGAGCCAATGATGAAACAATTCAGATTGACCTTGAGGAAAGAATATGACAGATGAAATTCTTTCTTACGTCATATTTAACAAGAATTAGAGATCTCCGCGAAAATATTAGAAGAGACAGGTAAGATTCTAGGAAAATCCTGTGGGTTATGGGCCCACTCAAAGGAAACATGGTTGAAAAGATTGCTCAGAAAGAAAGATACTCCACCGGTATAACTGAAAACTTGATGAGGTTGGAAACTGATGACCCAAAAGTATAGGGGATCAATCGTAGTCCTTTCGATAAGTAAGAGTGTCGAACCCAACGAGGAGGAGAAGGCTCTGATAAACGGTTTTCAGCAAGGTAATAACTGCAAGCACTGAAAGTAGCGGTAACAAGTGATGGTGTTGTAAGGTGAAACGTAGCAAGCGAAAAGTAACTAGTGACAAGTAGTAGAAACGGTGCAGCAAAGTGGCCCAATCCCTTTTGTAGCAAGGGACAAGCCTGAGCAAAGTCTTATAAGAGGAAAAACACTCCCAAGGACACGCGGGAATTTCTGTCATGCTAGTTTCATCATGTTCATATGATTCGCGTTCGTTACTTTGATAGTTTCATATGTGGGTGGACCGGCGCTTGGGTACTGCCCTTACTTGGACAAGCATCCCACTTATGATTAACCCCTCTCGCAAGCATACGCAACTACGAAAGAAGAATTAAGACAACGTCTAACCATAACATTAAACTAGTGGATCCAAATCAGCCCCTTACGAAGCAACGCATAGACTGGGGTTTAAGCTTCTGTCACTCTATAAACCCATCATCTACATACTACTCCCCAATGCCTTCCTCTAGGCCCAAATATTGTGAAGTGTTATGTAGTCGACGTTCACATAACACCACTAGAGGAAAAACAACATACAGCATATCAAAATACCGAACAAATACCAAATTCACATGACTATTATTAGCATGACTTATCCCATGTCCTCAGGAACAAAAGTAACTACTCACAAAGCATAATCATAATCATGATCAGAGGTGTAATGAATAGCATCAAGGATCTGAACATAAACTCTTCCACCAAGTAATCCAACTAGTATCAACTACAAAGAGTAATCAACACTACTAGCAACCTTACAAGTACCAATCGGAGTTGCGAGACGGAGATTAGTTACAAGAGATGAACTAGGGTTTGGAGAGGAGATGGTGCTGATGAAGATGTTGATGGAGATGACTCCCCTCCGAGGAGAGGAGTGTTGGTGATGACGAAGGCGACGATTTCCCCCTCCGGGCGGGAAGTTTCCCAGGCAGGATCGTCCTGCCGGAGCCCTAGATTGGTTCTGCTCAAGTTCCGCCTCGTGGCGGCGGCGAATCCACGAAAAAGCTCCACCTTGATTTTTTTTCTCGGACGAAACCCTTCATATAGCAAAAGAGGGGGCCAGTGGGCCACTAGGGTGCCCACAAGCCCTGTTGCCGCGGCCAGGGGATAGGTCGCGGCAACCAGGCTTGTGGGGCCTGGCTGCTCCCCTCTGACACTTCTTTCGCCCAATATTATTTATATATTCCCAAAAAAATCCACGTTGATTTTCAGGGCATTTGGAGTTGCGCAGAATATAGGACTCAGACTTGCTCCTTTTCCAGTCCAGAATTCTAGCTGCCGGTATTCTACCTCTTCAAATAAACCTTGCAAAATAAGAGAGAAAAGGCATAAGTATGGTTCCACAAAGTATAATAACAGTCCATAAAGCGATAAATATCAACATGAAAGCATGATGCAAAATGGACGTATCAACTCCCCCAAGCTTAGACCTCGCTTGTCCTCAAGCGAAAACCAAGACCCAAAACATGTCCGCATGTTTAGGGATGAAGGTGTCGATAAAACATAATACGGACATGAGGGCATCATGATCACACATAGAACAACAATACATCATAGAGATTCTTATGGGAAAGTAACAATTCCTTCACAAAGCAAAGTATGAAACAAAAACCTTACCGAGAAGTGGCCAATAACAATCCATAGTCATTGAAGCAATTGCAATTTATCATATTATCACAAAGAGTCAAATAAGAGCTTGCAAAGCAAATCCACATACTCAATCATCTCTTTTGTTTTCCACAATTGTTACAACTCACGTGGTACTCATGGTATCAAAGTTTCAGTTGGACACAGAGAAAGATAGGGGCTTATAATTTTGCCTCCCAACCATTTAACTCAAGGGTAAAGTCAACAATAATAAAGCATAAGTACTCAGCTCCAAGTTGATATACGAATATAGATCTTTCCCAAGCATATGACGTTCACCAAGAAAAAGGCTAAATAAGGAATTGGTGAAGATCACCATGACTCATACAAAGGAAAAAAGTAAAGGTACAAGATAGGCCCTTCGCAGAGGGAAGCGGAGGTTGTTATGCGCTTTTGAGGTTTGGATGCGTGTCCTCTTAGTGCGGAGGAACGTCACTTTATATTGCCTCCTGTGATAAAGAACTTTATTATGCAGTCTGTCGCTTTTATGTCTTCCTCATCACAGGTTCGTACAAAGCTTATTTTCCACACACTAATAGATCATACATATTTAGAGAGCAATTTTTTTGGCTTGCACCGATGACAACTTACTTGAGGGATCTTATTCAATCCGTAGGTAGGTATGGTGGACACTCATGGCAAAACTGGGTTGAAGGTTTATGGATGCACAAGTAGTATCTCTACTTGGTGCGGGAGTTTTGGCTAATATGAGGTGGAAGCAATCGTCACATGCTAAGGGATCTCTAATCATATAACATTGTTTGGAACCAAACAAACACAATTCATTATGTTGTCTTCCTTGTCCAACATCTACTTCTAAGCATGTAATAGTTTGGTGAGTGCTCACAATTATAGAAGGTGTCTAAGATGATATATTTATATGTGAACCTCTCTTTCCTTATTACTTCTTATTAATTGCAACAATGACTGAGGTCTATGTTCGTCTACTCTCAACAAATTTCAATCATCATACTTGTTATATGTGAAGCTATCACTTTCCATAAGATCATCTCATGATCTTTCATGCTATCGTTCTTTTCATACTTTTGATCACGGCACAAAGCAAAGCCCTTGACTAAGATACTCTTTATTATATAGCTCGCAAGCTCGAATACATCAGGGGAGACACAAGGCAAAAGACTCAAACTAAAACACTAAAGACTTATTCCACTAAGAGAAGAAATAAAAACTAAAAAGGAAAGAACTAAAACAAAGGTAAAATCAAAATATACAAAGGTGATACGATACCAGGGCAACTCCCCCAAGCTTGGCATAAGCCAAGGGAGTTTCCCATACCAATGCTTAGTTGTCTTCCTTTGGTGGTGATGGTGGTGGAGTTGTTGAAGTAGTCTTGAGCTTGTCTAATTTCCACTTGAGCACAAAGTTCTGCTCCCTCAGATCGTCATTTTCCTCCTCAAGCTTCAACACTCTATGGCAAAGTTCCTGCTTACTCCCCTACAAGAAACGAGAGGGATAAACAAGGTCTTAGACTTATTTCTTTGGTCAGGGAGGCTTGACTTCTTGAACTCCACATGAGTGCGTCCAGGTTGAGGTAGAGGAGCCTCTTCTTCTTCGGAACTCGTTTGTTCCTTCCCCTTAGGCTCATAGTCCTCTTCCTCGTCAGTGGTCCAGCCATATGGTTCCAAGTCCCCATCGACCTTGGGGTTAGCAAGGTAGTCAGCCACATAGCTCTCCCCCTATGAATCCTGAGAAGGCATCTTGACCTAGATCTGCGGCAGAAACAGGCTCGAAAAGAAAACAGAGAAAAACTGCACGATACGGAGATCAAATCCCTCGGGCGTATATATAATGATTTTTTCTGAACCAGAAGGAGTGCTCTGCAAGAAAACGGAGTCCGGGAGGCACACGAGGTGCCCACAAGCCCTGTTGCCGCGGCCAGGGGGAGGCCGCGGCAACCAAGCTTGTGGCCGCCTTGTGCGCTCTCCGGACTGCTTTTTATTTTTCTAATTTTCCATAAATTCCAAAACGGAGAAAATTTCCTATTGGAAAAGTTTCGGAGTCCAATTACTTACCGAAACACATACTTCTTCGTTATTAGGGTTTGAAACAAGCTGATAAACATCCCTTATGTACTCCTCTAGTGTTATGATATTGATGATATTGGTCTCAACATTTATGGGAGTACCAGAGATGTAATGCTTGATTCTTTGCCATTTACCACTCTAGGAAAATTACCTTCCGTGTTATTGATTTGGATGGCACCGGAACGATATACTTCCTCGACAATGTAGGGACCTTCCCATTTAGAGAGAAGCTTGCCTGTGAAGAATCTTAAACGAGAATTGTATAGCAGGACATAGTCACCTACATTGAACTCTCATTTTGGTATTCTTTTGTCGTGCCATCTCTTAACCTTTTCCTTGAACAACTTGGCATTCTCATATGCCTGGGCCCTCCATTCATCTAATGAGCTGATATCAAACAACCGCTTCTCACCGGCAAGTTTGAAATCGAAGTTGAGCTGTTTGATTGCCCAATAAGCTTTGTGTTCCAGCTCAAGAGGTAAATGACAAGCCTTACCGTAAACCATTTTATACGGCAACATGCCCATGGGATTCTTATAAGCAGTCCTATAAGCCCATAGTGCATCGTCAAGTTTGCTAGACCAATTCTTTCGAGATCTATTGATGATCTTTTCTAAGATCAATTTGATCTCCCTATTACTCAACTCCACTTGACCACTAGACTGAGGATGATAAGGAGATGCAACTCTATGGTTGACATCATACTTAGCGAGCATCTTGCAGAAAACACCATGAATGAAGTGTGAACCGCCATCAGTCATCAGATATCTAGGGACTCCAAATCTTGGGAAAATGACTTCTTTAAGCATCTAAATAGAGGTGTGGTGATCAACATTTCTAGTGGGGATAGCTTCTACCCACTTAGTGACGTAATCCACAGCAACTAAGATGTGAGTGTACCCATTGGAACTCGGGAAGGGTCCCATATAATCAAAGCCCCAGACATCAAATGGTTCAATGACAAGTGAATAGTTCATAGGCATTTCCTGACGCTTACTGATGTTCCCTATTCTTTGGCATTCGTCACAAGACAAGGCAAACTTACGGGCATCCTTGAAGAGAGTGGGCCAATAGAAACCTGACTGCAATACCTTATGAATAGTTCTGTCTCCAGCATGGTGTCCTCCTTAGGCTTCGGAATGACACTTCTGCAGGATCTATCCCTGTTCATGTTCAGGCACACAACGTCTAATAACACCATCTACTTCTTCCTTATAAAGGTGAGGATCATCCCAAAAGTAGTGTCTCAAATCAAAGAAGAATTTCTTCTTTTGCTTGTAGGTGAAACTGGGTGGTATGTATTTGGGTACGATATAGTTTGCGTAATCAGCATACCACGGTGCACTATGTGAAGTGCGGATGACATTCAGTTGCTCATCATGAAAGCTGTCATCAATAGGTCGTGGGTCATCAAGGACATTCTCTAGCCTAGACAAGTTATCTGCTACAGGATTATCAGCACCCTTTCGGTCAACAACGTGCAAATCAAATTCCTGTAGCAGGAGAACCCATCTTATTAGCCTAGGCTTAGCGTCCTTTTTCTCCATAAGGTACTTAATAGCAGCATGATCAGAGTGAATAGTGACTTTGGAGTCAACTATATAAGATCTGAACTTTTCACATGCAAACACGACTGCTAAAAACTCCTTCTCTGTAGTGGCATAGTTTCTTTGGCACTGTCTAGAGTTTTACTAGCATAGTGAATGACATTCAACTTCTTGTCAACTCTTTGTCCTAGAACAGCACCAACAGCATAATCACTAGCATCGCACATGATTTCAAAGGGCAAGTTCCAATCAGGTGGTTGAACAATAGGTGCGGTTATCAAGGCCTTCTTAAGTATTTCGAAAGCTTCCTCACAATCCTCATCAAAAACAAAAGGAACATCCTTCTACAAGAGGTTGGTAAGAGGCCTAGAAATCTTAGAGAAGTCTTTAATGAACCTTCTATAGGAACCAGCATGACCTTGGAAACTTCGTATACCTCTAATATCTGTGGGGCAAGGCATTTTCTCAATTGCATCTACCTTAGCCTTATCAACTTCAATGCCTTTCTCAGATATTTTGTGTCCTAAGACGATGCCTTCATTTACCATGAAGTGGCACTTCTCCCAGTTCAAGACGAGGTTGGTATCTTTGCATCTTTGTAAGACTCGATCAAGGTTGCTGAGGCAATCGTCAAAGGAAGAACCGTAAACGGAGAAATCATCCATGAAAACCTCAACAATCTTTTCACAAAAGTCATAGAATATAGCCATCATACATCTTTGAAAGGTGGCAGGTGCATTGCACAAGCCAAAAGGCATGCGTCTATAAGCAAAGGTACCGAAGGGGCAGGTGAAAGTGGTTTTCTCCTCATCAGATTGTGCAACAGGTATTTGCGAGAAACCTGAATAACCGTCTAGAAAGCAGAAGTGTGTGTGTTTAGATAGCCTTTCTAGCATTTGGTCGATAAACGACAAAGGATAATGGTCTTTCCTGGTTGCCTTGTTTAGTTTTCGGAAGTCTATCACCATCCTATAGCCAGTAATAATCCTTTGTCGGATTAGTTCATTCTTATCATTAGGAACGACGGTGATACCTCCCTTCTTAGGTACGCAATGTACTAGACTTACCTAATCACTGTGAGCAACAGGATAAATGATTCCTGCTTCCAGAAGCTTTAATAGTTCTTTTCTCACGACCTCTTTCATCCTTGGATTTAATCTTCGTTGATGATCAGCAACTGGCTTAGAATTAGGATCGGTTTTAATCTTGTGCTGACATAGAGTGGGACTAATACCCTTAAGATCATCAAGAGTATATCCAATGGCAGCATGGTGCTTCCTCAAAGTTTTTAATAACTTCTTCTATTCGTGATCCGAGAGGTGAGCACTAATAATAACAGGATATATCTCCTTCTCATCAAGGTAGGAATACTTAAGAGTATCTGGTAACTGTTTTAGCTCGAACACAGGATCACCCTTTGGTGGGGGAGGATCCCCAAGCAGTTCAACAGGCAGATTATTCTTGAGAATAGGATATTGTTCTAAAACAATTTTATCTATCTCATCTCTTTCATCCATATGCATATCATTTTCATGCTCAAGCAGATATTGCTCTAAAGGATCCATAGGAGGCACGACAACAGAGGCAAGAGCAATGATTTCATCCCTACCAGACGACTCTTTTTCATGGGGTTGTCTTCCAAACTTGAAGAAGTGAAATTCATGAGACACACCCTCGAAACTAACAGTGACAGTCTGTTTAATGCAATCAATGTGAGCATTGACAGTGTTGAGAAAGGGTCTATGAAATATGATGGGACAAAAGCTATCTTGTGTAGTAGCAAGGACGAGGACATCAGTAGGATACTTCGTCTTACCACACAGGACTTCCACGTCTCTCACAATTCCCAAAGGGCAGATAGTGTCTATATTAGCTAGCGTAATAGGGACATCAATGGATTCTAACTCAGAAGGTGCAATCTCATCTTTGATTTCATCATATAGGGACCGGGGTATTGCACTAACACTAGCACCCATATCACATAAACCATGATAACAGTGATCTCCTATCTTGACAGAAACAACGGGCAGGCCAACTACAGGTCTGTATTTTTCTTTTGCATGAGGTTTAGCAATTCTAGCGGAGTCCTCACAGAATTTGATAACATGCCCGTCTATGTGTTCGACTAAGAGATCTTTGATAACAGCAACACTAGGTTCAACTATAATTTCCTCAGGGGGTGCAAGTGGTCTAATGTAACCCCTACGTATCACAGTTGGAGCTTTAGAATAATCCTTTTTCCTAGCAGGGTAAGGTGGTTTCTCAGCGTAGGCACAAGGAACAATAGGATCACTAAAGGCAATGACTTTCTCTTCAACTAGATTGGGTTTAACTATGTTGACTTCTATAGGCAGATGATACTTAAACCACTTCTCTTTGGGAAGATCAACATGAGCAGCAAAAGATTCACATAGAGAAGCTACTATCTCAGAGTCAAGTCCATACTTAGCGCTAAAATATCTAGAAGTGTTTGTTTCAACAAAAGATTTAACGCAATCAAACTGGAAATACATACCTGACTCCTTACCTTCTTCAAGCTCCCAATCTTCAGAGTTACGTTTGATTCTTTCCAATAAATTCCACTTGTGGTCAATATCCTTCTTCATAAAAGAACTGGTACAAGAAGTGTCAAGCATGGTACGATCTTCATGAGAAAACCGAGCATAAAAGTTTTGAGTGATAATTTCTCTCGAGAGATCATGATTGGGGCATGAATATAGCATTGATTTAAGCCTCCCCCAAGCTTGAGCTATGCTTTCTCTGTCACGAGGCCAGAAGTTATAAATATAATTCCGATCACGATGTACTAAATGCATAGGATAAAACTTTTGATGAAATTCCAATTTTAACCGATTGTAGTCCCATGATCCAGTATCATCACATAGCCTATACCATGTCAACGCCTTATCCTTCAAAGATAAAGGAAAGACTTTCTTATTTACCTCATCCTCGGGCAAACCTGCAAGCTTAAATAAACCACAACCTTCATCTACATAGATTAGATGCAAGTCTGCATGTGAAGATCCATCTCCTGTAAAAGGATTAGCCAGCAGTTTCTCAAGCATACCCGAAGGAATTTCATAAAAGATATTTTCAGTAGGTACCTCAGGTTGAGGAACAACTCCTCGTGCTTCCGTTCATGGTGAAGATACCCCGAACAAATTCCTCAAAGGAACAGTTTCCATAGTGACAAGTGACAATAAATTTCAGCACGGTATATAAATGTTTCCTTACCAAATTGCACTTACCAAAGGCGCTTCCCTCCCCGGCAACGGCGCCAAAAAAGAGTCTTGATGACCCACAAGTATAGGGTATCAATCGTAGTCCTTTAGATAAGTAAGAGTGTCGAACCCAACGAGGAGGAGAAGGCTCTAGTAAACGATTTTCAGCAAGGTAATAACTGCAAGCACTGAAAGTAGCGGTAACAAGTGATGGTGTCGTAAGGTGAAACGTAGCAAGCAAAAAGTAACAAGTGACAAGTAGTAGCAATGATGCAGCAAAGTGTCCCAATCCCTTTTGTAGCAAGGGACAAGCCTGAGCAAAGTCTTATAAGAGGAAAATCGCTCCCGAGGACACACGGGAATTTGTGTCATGCTAGTTTCATCATGTTCTTATGATTCGCATTCGTTACTTTGATAGTTTGATATGTGGGTGGACTGGCGCTTGGGTACTTCCCTTACTTGGACAAGCATCCCACTTATGATTAACCCCTCTCACAAGCATCCGCAACTACGAAAGAAGAATTAAGACAACGTCTAACCATAGCATTAAACTAGTGGATCCAAATCAGCCCCTTACGAAGAAACGCATAGACTGGGGTTTAAGCTTCTGTCACTCTAGAAACCCATCATCTACTTACTACTCCCCAATGCCTTCCTCTAGGCCCAAATATGGTGAATTGTTATGTAGTCGACGTTCACATAACACCACTAGAAGAAAAACAACATACAACATATCAAAATATCGAACGAATACCAAATTCACATGACTATTATTAGCATGACTTATCCCATGTCCTCAGGAACAAAAGTAACTACTCACAAAGCATAATCATAATCATGATCAGAGGTGTAATGAATAGCATCAAGGATCTGAACATCAAGTATTCCACCAAGTAATCCAACTAGCATCAACTACAAAGAGTAATCAACACTACTAGCAACCTTACAAGTACCAATCAGAGTCGCGAGATGGAGATTGGTTACAAGAGATGAACTAGGGTTTGGAGAGGAGATGGTGCTGATGAAGATGTTGATGGAGATGACTCCCCTCCGACGAGAGGAGTGTTGGTGATGACGAAGGTGACGATTTCCCCCTTCGGGAGGGAAGTTTCCCCGACAGGATCGTCCTCCCGGAGCCCTAGATTGGTTCTGCTCAAGTTCCGCCTCATGGCGGCGGCGAATCCACGCAAAAGCTCCACCTTGATTTTTTTTCTCGGACGAAACCCTTCATATAGAAAAAGAGGGGGCCAGTGGGCCACCAGGGTGCTGACAAGCCCTGTTGCAGCGGCCAGGGGGGTAGGCCGCGTCAATCAGGCTTGTGGATCCCTGGCTGCTCCCATCTGACACTTCTTTCGCCCAGTATTTTTTATATATTCCCAAAAAATCCACGTTGATTTTCAGGGCATTTGGAGTTGCACAGAATAGACGACCCAGACTTGCTCCTTTTCTAGTCCAGAATTCCAGCTGCCGGTATTCTCCCTCTTCAAATAAACCTTCTAAAATAAGAGAGAAAAGGCATAAGTATGGTCCCAGAAAGTATAATAATAGTCCATAAAGCGATAAATATCAACATGAAAGCATGATGCAAAATGGACGTATCAGGAACCTCGAAATTATTGAAAGGACTGAAAACAAGAAACTTTTGAGATATCTTCAGCACTTCGGATAGAACAAAGATGGATGAATAACAAGAGAGGCTTGAATGAGAATTTCCAACATGGGAAAGAGTTTAAAGGATGAAAAGGATATGATGGACACGGATAGCTTGAATTGAATTCACCCAGAAAGAGAACAAGAATGAAAAATGATGAACTTAGAACTCCTAAGAATCTTCACAATGAAACACCGGAAACAACATCGAAGATAAGATAGCGGAAGAAACACTGAAAAGAAAGGCACTAGGATGATAATTGAATCAGTGAAGAAAAGGGCGGGAGGGCGAGAAAAACAAAGACAACTTGGGACAGATGGATGAACTCCGGAAAGTAATGAGAGATTGATCTTGCAAAATTGGAGAGGATTCAATTCACTTGAAGAGAAGCACACTGGTTGAAAGAATTGATAAGGCAACTTGATTGAGCAAAAGAATTAGCATTCCCATAAAAATATGAGAACACCACTTGTAAAGTTATGAATTCAGCACTTGACATCGAAGCAACTCGAATTACCATACTCCAACAAAGCAAAGGATGAGGCTTACGAAACAAGCCGGAACAAATTCATGACAGATATTTCGTTCGATATTGGATAGGATCGCACGAGCTCTATCCAACAGTAGCCATCATGTACAAGGTAGTGCACACGACATACAAAGCATCCCCGAGTCATAGCAAGCTACAAGGACTCTTTAAGACACAACGAGAACCGATGTAAGACAACCATGAAGAAACGAATCCACTAGATGTCGAACCCCAACCTCACATCATGCATCGGTTGGAAGATTGTCCTATAAGTGACTACTTGAATTACCACCTAAGAACTCTCGAAATTTCTGGTCATGCAATCGGGTCCACGGATACAAGGAGTAAAATCCATCACTCAACTCCTAGCAATAACACTACCCATCCAGTGTATCACATCCGTTAACACATAACCAGAATCTCGGAAACTCATCTAACTCAGATTCTTGTAATCACAACGAGACCAAGTATGGCGATACCCCCGAACTCTTTGCACCAGTACTGCGGATGCCGGGCTTATCGCGCCACTACTAGTATTGAAGAAATTTCGAACATCCATCATCCTGAGATACTAAGAAATCTGAATGATAACGATGTGGTCAAGAATCCCCTGGAGCTCAACTCCCCGAAAGAAATCAAGTCACACAGGAGGCACCAAGTTAGATCTGTGTCACATTGACATCACATAGATTCCAAAATATCCGCATGATCCTAAAAAAATTGAGTGAGAAGAGTAGTAGAATTAAACTTATTACGTCAAGATTCCTCACCAGAGCATAGAAGAGGAGAAAAAAGAATCCTACTCCCCGATATATAACTAGACTCAAAGTAGTTTTTCACTAGACTCGACTCGGCCAAGTTCGATCAATCAAGGTGGCTCCTAGGTCGGTACTTCTCTGATACCAACTTGTAACGCCCAAGATGCGGTCATATCCTTATTTTGGCGCGAGTGCCTCGACAGGGATAGAAACGCATCTTGTCGTTTTGCAAGAATGTACATCGTTACAAGTACATGTACTCAAAAGATGAGTATAAGGAGTTGGCTTACACTCACCACAAGCTACAGCAAGATCACATCAATACAACAATATCTAGTCATCATGAAGAAGAGGAGGGTCCATCTACGGACGCAAACAAACAATAAAAGAACGACGTCCATCCTTGCTATCCCAGGCTGCCGGCCTAGAACCCATCCTAGATCGATGATGATGATGAAGAAGAAGAAGAAGAATAAACTCGAAAGAGCACAATCAACGCGCTCACGTCAAGTATTGCTTTACATGTACCTGCAACTCGTGTTGTAGTAATCTGTGAGCCACAGGAGACTCAGCAATCTCACTTCCAAAGGTATCAAGACTATCAAAGCTTAATGGGTGAGGTATGGTTAAGTGGTGAGGCTGCAGCAAGCGACTAAGCATTTATTTGAGGTGGCTAACTGACGAGTACAAGAATAAAAGAGGGGTATGATCTACGCATAATCAGACGTGTACTAATGATGATCAAATGAATGATCATGAACACCTACTTATGTCAAACATAACCCCATTGTGTCCTCGATTGGAGAAGGAGCTCACGAAAGAGACAGTCATGGCTACGCCCTCAGTTGGCAAGTTTTAATTAAGTTTACTTCAAGTTATCTAGAACCGGGTGTTAAATAAAGTTTCCACGTTGCCACATAACCGCGGGCACGGCTTTCCGAAAGATTTAACCCTACAGGGGTTCTCCAACAAGTCCATCACAAACTACCACACGCTGCGATGGAATGATCTCGATCAGGGAAACACGTTATCTCCTTGTGTTCCTATTGGAAAACCTCAACCTCGAGATAGCCCAAAGTATCCTCGGAATCCCTCGCACAAGACGCACGAGAAAGTTAAAACAAGTCCAGCAAGGCCGCCCGGCGTGTCGACGATCCCAATAGGAGCCGCATATGTCGTTCTAAAGACATGATGAATAAGCTAGTGTAAAGGGCCTGATAGACATCACCGGAGTTGCCTCGGGTTGGCCCCGCATAATGCTCTATTTTGGACCAACACCATCAGCACTGGCCCTCCCTTTATTATATTGAATTACTCCTCGGGTTCATGACGCCCTATGTTTTCCAGTATTAACAAAATTATTATGTTGGACAAATATAGTACCAATGTTGGGCCTTGCGAGACAAGTTTTATGCCAAAACGAGAATCTAGGGTGACCCCATAACAACCCAAGCATGTTAGGAGCGCTCATTTATGGAACATAACATCTGTAGCCCAAACTAAAGCGGCAAAGGTGGAACAAAACACCAGGCTAGAAAGGCCGAGCATTAAAGCATTTACCAAGTATTTGGCGCATAAAAATAAATAAAGATTAATATGATGATATAACAAGGAACTCATGTCTTCACATTGAATCGACTGCACCTGCAACTAGCAACGCTAACAAAAGGCTAAGCAAGTGGTAACATAGCGAAACCGTGGTTTGCTGGGTTGTGGAAAGGTTAGAGGTTTTCATGGCAATGAAGGGAGGCTAATATTTAACACGTGGTAGGTAGCGAGACATACCGAACGAAACAAAACAACTAGCATGGCAATGATAGTAACGGTATATAGGGAAATGATCATCTTGCGTGTGATCCCGCTTGGAAGAAGAACTAATCTGTGAAGCAGGCGAACCGACGTAGTCGAACAGATTCTCACATTCCGACACCCTTGCGGAACTCTATCGAGACAAGGGAAACCGGAAACACGAATCAACACATTGTATTCACCACGGCACATGCACGATACGATGCACAACCAATTATGATGCATGTCCAGTTCAATTATGCAAGACATGGCATGGCAATTCACAATGATCAAACATTACACATTAAGTGAAGCTCAATATGCAATGAGTTGCATATTGACAAAACTCCACATTTAATTATTTAGTTCACTCTTGTTTATTTACATGCAATATTAAATGTTGTTAAACATGGCAACGGGTGAAGCACAAATAAACTACCTATCTAGGCATTTTAAATGAGGTCGGAAACGTCTTTTAGCATTTTCGAAACGACCCCATGCATTAACTTCGAAATATGTCTAGATTTTTTCTAAACACATTTTATGTTTGTTAAACGGAAAAGCAAAGTGGTTCCCGTGATTCTACTCATCGTTCTAGTCCATTTACATATATGGCTCATCTCCAATGGAGCTACAATTAATTAACTATGAACTAAACCGTTTTTAACACGTTGTCATGCAAACCAATGCAAATAGTGCGTTAAACAGTTTTAAATATGCATGAGAGTTGGAAAATGTTACTTTACCCGAAATTCTATACGGTTTAAATATATGACTTGTTGCAATCCGACAAACGGTTTAAAAGATACGGACATTTTCAAATATGCATGTTTTGTGAAATTAGCACGACTTAAATAAAAACAACTACGGGCCTAATCTGGCCCTATGGGTTGAATAGAGTGGTGCAACTTAGTTAAACACCGCTCAGGGAGAGGGATAGGGCAGCTCATCCTAGTAGGCTTCGGCCCGCTGGAGGAGAGGCTTAGGCAAGCCTGGCCTTGTTGACGTGGTCAACGGCGAGCTGCTAGGCCGCGCTAGGCATGACGAGGGAGCGCCCACGCTGCGGATCGAGCGAATGGGCGCTCATCCGTGTCCTCCTACCTGAGACAAGGGATGGCGTCGTGGCGGCGGCTTGCTAGGGAGCGGCAGCGGCGATTGGGCACAGGTGGGGCGAGGCGTTGCGAGGAATGGCGGCCCCCGGCCCGGATCTGGCCGGATCCGGCCGACAGAGGAGGAGAGCAGCGGCATGCAAGCGGTGGTGGGGCAGGATGGTGCGGTGCCCGGTAAGACTATGGCGCAAGGCTGGCTGCTGCTGGTCGGGGCGGCCTCAGGTGGCGGCGAGACGCTCCAGTGGAGGGGCACAATCGCCGGAGGCGCGGCGGCATGCACCTTCGTCCGACGAGGTGCAGACGGGAGGAGCTCGGGGCTCTCTCCCTCGATCCAGATTGGATCGGGGAGGAGCACTCACTCTTGGCAGCTGCGGGACGACGGAAGTTTAGGCCCGGCGGGGCTCCGATTGGATTCGGGCGGGCCGGCCGCTGGAGGGAGGAGGCGTTGTGGGTGGTGGCTGGTTGTTGGGGGCGCGGAATACGAGGAGAAGGTCTAGGGTTTGTCCAAAATAGGCAGGGGATGATTAAATAGTATTGGGGGCTAGGGTTAGGGGGTTTGGGGCGTTTTTCGACCCTCTAATCGTGATCGGACGGTCCGATCGGAGGGGTGGATTTGGTTGGATGCGGTGGGCTGTATTAGAGAGGCTTGGTGGGGACGAGAGGGAGACTGGTGGCCCATGACACGAGTTTTTAAAACATCGAACGTCCAACAAATTAAATCGGCTATAGTGCCGCTATATAATAAATTGTGCAGGTATCAAATAAGCTTTGATTGTGACGAAATTTGGCACGCTGCCTACCTACATAACAATAAGACGGCACGCCAAGTTTCAACCCAATCCGAGACTATTTTATACACACTTTTAAAAACAATATTTCTTATGGTGTCGCGGACGCGTGCGTGTGTGGTTGGTCTCAAAACAGTCAATGACAAAAACGAAGAGAACTGGCAGCTAATAACGGATACACTTTTGAAAACTGGCGGCAATAGAGTGTCGATGCAATGCGGATGATGCGCATGATGCCATGATGAATGCAACAGACAATCTAGCAACGCGGCGACAACGGAATAAAAGGGGAATCTTCTGGAGCGTCCGTCTCGGGCTGTCATAGGTTACCTAGCTCAACACCATCTCCCTCGGGCATTAGTGGCACCCGACGGGTTTTTAAAAAAGTCTTTGAAAATACCATTGTTTCCAACACCATTCATAATCCCATCCCATTTGTGTAGCAACTACATAGCATCCTAACTACTTCCCACCCGCACAACCCCCATAGGAAGGTAGGGCCAAGCTCAGTGCGAGTATCAATGAGGAGTTATCGGAGACAACCCACCAAGGTGGTAACCGATTCAACATGATTCAAATGTACCGAAGTAAAGTGCCATATGACATGCATAAAATTGTTTCTTAGACAAGGTCAAAGAGCTACTTGCCTAGTTAGCAAAGTCTTCTAGTTCTTCACGAGCTTCTAGTCCAACTCCGAGCACTTCGTCTACTTTGTCAACTACCGTCGAAAACAACCACAATAAGAAACAGAGCAAGCAGAAAATAAAAGTGCTCTATAAATAGGAGTTTTATTTTTCTTGGACCCCTCTGGTCACAAGAGAAATACCTAAAGCGGTACTATTGGAGTTGGATTAGTAATCATTTTTAAAAGTTGGACATGGAAGGGTTAATGATTTTATAGTAAGCCTGTAGAAAGTATTTTCCTAAAAATGAGTGGAGGCACTCATTAAATAGGGCATCATTTGAGAAGAATTTAGAAAGTGGTCTCACTAGATTTGGAGTAGGGATGAATTTATTAAGATGAATTAAATGGGAAAAAGAGCTATTTTTGATCTAGCAGAATCAATGCATGGTAAAAATGTTAACTATGGCTGAATAAATAGGGCATGATATTTAGAGCATCTAAAAATTGGAATCACTCCATTTGGAGTTGATTTGGATGTTGTAGGAATTTTGCAAAGTGGCCCCTAATAGTTTAATTTTGAATTTGAATTTATACGGTACAAAAAGGTGTTATGGAAAAATATGGAAGTGGTACCATTGAATATATTTGGACTTTAGAAAACTATGGGAGTTGGAATCATTGCATCTATATCAATTTTCAATTCTATGAAATGTTAGCAAGGTTCTCATAATTCGAAAAAGGAAAACACTACTGCTCATTTGGCCTCGAAAGCGTCAGCCGATTGGGCCCACAAGGAAATCTAGCCCGTGTTAGGTAGCCACATCGAAGACGTATTTTTGGAATATGTCTCCACTTATGCAATGAACCGGTACGCGCACAGATGACAGATTTGAATCTGACGGGTGGGCCCCACCCATTAGTGAGAGGCGAGGAGCGAAGAGGCATACATGTGGACCCTGTGGTCGTCTTCTACCTTGGGGCTGGGTGGAGGAGGGCCTTGTTGGTGGCATTCCTAGCAGTGGCTCAAGGCGGGAAGGGCACATGGGTGCTCCGGGAGCTCTCGTGCTTCCAGGGGAGGTGCGCTTCGAAGTCGATGATGACGAAATCGTCGGCGGTGTTGCTCCCATGCGGTGGCGCCCAACGAGGTGGTCGGTCTTCTCGATTCCAGGTCAGGGACCTTGGATTAGAAGGAGGAAAGAGGTCAGGTGTCGGGGATATACCCCGTGATGTAACCCGGCTTGAAGTATGACCCGCCAAGGACTTGGCGACTCACCAGCGACTCAGCAGTGACCCGACAGGCGTTTCATGCTTGACCCCACAGGCGACTTAGATAAATGACGAAGGCCCAAGGCCCGGCGTACACCCTGGCATAAGGCGGCTCATAGAGAGGCCAGGAGGGCCGGCTCACAAGAGAAGGCCCAAGAAGAGAAGAAACTCCCTCACAAAGCAAACAAGACCCGAATTAGGATTCAAGAGAGACTAGTCCTATTCCTACTCATAGTAGGACTCTACATGTAAACCTACCCCTTCCACCTATATAAAGAGGGGTAAGGCGCCCCAAGAGTGACAAGATTCACAACATAGGTCTAGACAAGACAAATCATGAGATAGACAGATTAGACACCCACGAGATTAGAGGTGCCGAGTATGCACCCTTGTAATCGAGATCATCATCTTCATCAATAAAACACAAGCATGACGTAGGCTTTTACCTCCATCGGAGGGGCCGAACCTGGGTAAACTCGCGTCTCTCGATTCCGACCAACCCCTTCAAGCCACCACATGATTGCAATGGCCTCACATCTAAGTTCTCTCACGAGAACATCCGCCGTGACAAAACCATGACAGTTGGCGCCCACCGTGGGGCTGATCGTACGGTGAAATTGTGTTTTTGGAGGGAAATTCTTAGGGATGAAGAACCTCACGATTTGCAGGATGAAGAAAGACGACGCAGGAAGAACAACAGGAACTTCGATCGCCAAATCGAATAGTTGAGAATTTTTACGGCGGCTTGTGCATTGTCTCACAGTATAATTGATCCAACCTCCGTTGCATCAGCTGCCTAGATCCATATGCACAACAGCGTTTGGGTCGAAAGCGGTACACTGATTCCCAATCAAAATCTTGGTTGACCTGCCCGATCAAGGGATTAAGCGGTGACGATGATGCAACAGGATTAAGGAGTTCTACAATGATTTCTGGGATTACCACCCACGTGTACTGGTGACAATGGCAAGCCTAAAGAAAAAAAGAAACTCGGAGGTTCTCACGGATCGTACTAGTCGTGGAGGAACAGGAAAGGATAATTGATGATGATTCTCCTCGCTCCCAATCGATGGTGCTACTGGGACGAAGCCAGGGAGAAATCGACTGCTGCTGTGCTAATTCACGTCTGCACCAAAGTAGGAATTCTGAGATGAGGTCTGATGGATCGCTGCCAAAAGCACCGCAACTTCGACCCGACCTCAACTAGCGATCTGCATCCACTCCAAAACCAGTCTCGCCTCTGCGCCTGCTCTGAGCCAGTTTCGCCTCTCTTGCCGCGCTCCGTCTCACCGTCGCGACCTGGGCCACGCCCGCCCCTGCTTCACCACCGCGGCTCTGTGAGCACCACCGCCATGACTCGCCTCACTGTCGTGCCTTGAGGCGCCGGCCGCGCTCGCTGCGCCGCGCCATGGCTCGGTTGCGCTCCACCTCCGCTCACGCTGCAAGTCGCCTCGCCATCGCAGCCGTACTTCACTGCAGACTCACCACGCTGCGCTCCGCCATCTCAAGGTTTGAGACGGACTCGCCACCTCCTGGTCGGCTCAACCTCGCCTTTGTCGAGGCCTTTACCCCGTACGCATGCTCTACCTTGCGTGCGCCATTGCCGCTTTAGCCTCGTCTGGTCCACTTCACGCTGTTGTTCCCACCTGCACGTCATGCCTTGTCGAGTTCTTTCATACACAGTCGAGTTCTATGTTTGCCCGCCTCCGTGTGTGATGCGCTGGATCAATTTGCTGCACACGCTCTGTTTCCGCCACTGCCATTGACCCGCCCCTAGTGCCCCACTTCGCTTCGCCTCGCTTCGCCCCTGCTGTCTCGAGCCGTCGTGCCGCGCCCGCTTCCACTCGCCCTCTCCGCAAGCACGTGTGTCATGCCGACTCCGACTCTGTTCGCGCGTGTCCGCACGCGCCGGCGCCAGGCCGACTCGCCTATGCTCACCCCGACCGCGTGCACCTACGCCAGGCCGGCTTCACCTCCGTGCTCACCCTGCCTTCGTTGCGCGTCCAAGTCACCGACGCCCGCCGCACCTACCATCGCCAGTTCGCCACCACGCCACACGACGCCGACTCGCCGCGCCGCACCAGCCGGCTCTGGTGCACTGGATGCATCATACCAGCACGCTGCACGTGAAGGAGGTCTTGGAAAAGTACTAATTGAAAGTGCTGCTATTAGTACTTTCACAGTTTATCAACAAGAAAGAAGAGAAGCTTCAAGACTAGCAAGGAAGGTACTATAATCCAAGGAAAAAGGAGGAAAGAGAGATCATGTGGAGAAGAGAAAGCAGCTTGTTTGGTCAGAAAAGGAAAAGGATGGCTGCTCTTGCGCAGCAACCTCCTGGACAGCTACACGCCAGGGCTCCTAAATGCACTCGACGATCCCTGTACGCAGAATCCAGGGAGACTAATGCTCTGTCCACCGCTGCAACTCAAAGTATGCAGAATAAATACGTATACATGCTCGATCAGTAGAAGAATAAAGTTTCCAAGACCGACTAGTGGACACAAGGAAGCAAGCAGAGGAGACACAGGCTTGGTCAGCATTGCCATAAAAAAGAGAAAGAAAAAAGCACTCAAAGGGCTCAGTAGGATAACTTTGATTAACATGTTTGATGACATTCAAAATCAGTTTAGAGCTTCAAGACCGACGATCAGAAGCAGGCCATGTTTTCGATTTTATCCTTCGAGTCCCCATCGGAGGCGGGATCACAGCCGCAGTATATCTAGCCAGGACACCCCAGTTCACCCGTGACCCTCGCACACCGGCTCCACCTTGCCGCCTCGTGCCGCACCACGCCGGCTCCTCCCAGTCTGCCACTCCATGGCTAGCACCGCCCCCGGCCGGCTCCGCCCGTGCCTCCCGTGGCCGGCTCGGCCGCCGCTTTGCCTCACCTCGAGATGCCTCTATGTGCCACCAGGAGAGTAAATCAGGTGCTATCCGCCTTGTTCATTTTATAACTACACTTTGAATTCCTCCATGAACTATTATTTTGCCCTTAATGTTTTCATATGCAGGATAATTTTAACTGTTCATCGGAGACACGATAAGAAATCATCTATCGTTTGGATATATCAGGATAATTTTCACTACTCATAAGAGACGTAACGAGCATTCGTTCATCATGCTCGAGACGCCTAGTGGACGCATGCAAGCCACGGCTCCTGCATCAACCCGGCGCGGTTGACTCGCCGATTACGACGGTTTACAAATGACGCGGCCAACTCTCATGTCCGCGCGAGCAAGACGGTTTACAATGACGCGGCCAACTTTAACATCCGCATGATCAAGGAGGCTTACAACGCCGCAATCGTTTCTTGTGTTCGTATCAAATCGCTGGACAGCTCTCACATTCAACTCAACATGCCAAACCACGAGGCAACTCTCGCATTCACGACGCCGCCCATACGGTCCAGATTATGTCAACCCGCCAGTGCAGTGCTCGCTTGTACGAGTCGCCCAATAGACGGAAGCAAGTCGCCGCCCCAATGGTCCGGTTTATATCAACATGCCGGTGCAGTGCTCGTCTGTACGAGCCTCCCAACAGACAGACACAAGTCGTCGCCCTCATGGCCCGGGTTACATCAACCTGTCGATGCAGTGCTCGCCCGTACGAGCCGCCCAACAGAAGGAAGCAAGTCGCCGCCCTCACGGCTCGAATTACATCAACCTGCCGATACAGTGTTCACTTATATGAACCACCCAACAGACATGCGCAACCATCAAGCATAATACCGGCTTGTGTCAAAATCAAGTACGGAGACTCTCAAGCCGCCTCCTTGAGTCGACTTAAGACTCGGGGGCTACATGGACATGGCTCGGCAGACTCAACTGGGATGAAAAATTCAAGAACCCCGGGTCATTACAGGGAAATTAAGCTGGTCTTGGGGGTGATGCCTCATTGACGAAATGATTTAAAGATCGCCTAAGAAGACAAGTCGCCATGATGCGACCGCCCAAACATGGGTGCCCGGCCTTATTGGTGGATGATTCATAAAGTCGTCCAAGCATGGACGCTATCAGTATCAAAGAGCATAAGTCGCCATGTTGCACTTATTTCAAACTGGATACTGGTAAGCCAAAGAGGACCAAAGTTGCCACGTTGCACGGTTCAAACATGGGCGCCTTATATGACTCTGAGAATTAAGCCGGGTTACTTGAGGGCTACTAGCTCCCAAGTCGTTTTGCAGTAAGAGCGTATATGCTTCTGCAATCTTATGACTGGTTTTTTCCCTAATCATAGGTCACTTGGGGGCTTCCTCTCACTGAGATCAGCCTGAATACCCTCTTGGCTAGCGAAAAATTAACGCATTACAAATGGTTATACTGGACTGTGTGTTGGACAAATCGCCCCATGGTCCCATGTACTCTTGGCGAGCTATTCCGTTTTTGGACCCTGAACTTGCCTCGATTAAAACATGAAAGGTACCGGCAAGAGCTAACACATGGAAAATAGACAAACCATTGGTTCACTGAACCTGCTTCACTGAAGCTTGACTCGAGCCTGATCAGCCGGTCTAAACACAGCTAAGGCAGCTACAATAGCCTCTTGGTGTAGCACTAGAGCCGTACGAGCTCGTCCTACCCGTCGTGACTCACTGAGCCGGTTTATTTAAAATAGCTTGTTGTCATACTTATCATATCATATACATGCATCATATTGCACTGCATCATACATCATACATACATATCATGTCGGTCTTCAAAATGGGTCAAAGCATAAATTATTGCAGGTGCAAATAAATCTTTGAATAGCCAATTTGGCTGGATTTTCATCATGGTTTATCATAACCAGGGTTAAATGAATGGGGTTTTTAAGCCAGCTCGGAATAGTTACCTATTGTCGAAGAGCCGCCCTATCATATATAAATGTTGGGTCATCTAATTGACCGACCCTTGGATTTCTTCAACTTGTGCTTTGTAGTAAACTACAACACTTATGGATTTCTCAAGGATATATTTGTTGGGTTACATTGCAACCACGGTCAAGGATTTGTTTTATCACAAAGGCATCATCGGCTCACAGAGTGGATATGATTTTATTCTACAGTGGAAGGAATAGCCCCGAGTCGCTGTAGGCACACAACCCGGCACTTGGGACTACATTATTCAAATCAAGATTACATCAAAGTATGAAAGTCCCATGTCGTTGCAAGCATGCACCATGACACTTGGGGGCTAATGCAATCAGCTTTTCAAATCACCACATCATCAATGGACCCAACTATTTCAAGGAGATAAGCCGGCCCTGGGGGCTACAGGTCGCTCTTTATTCAAATATGGATTCAAGGAAGTCCCTGCTCATTATTGCATAATGACCCGGCCCTTGGGGGCTACATCATATGATGTTTTATTTTCAAAGGAGAAGAACGTGGAAGTCCCGAGTCGCCGCAGGCAATCGACCCGTCACTTGGGGGCTACACTATTCATATCATAATTTCTAAAGTCCCAGGTTGCCGCAGGCAAGACAACCCGACCCTTGGGGGCTACAACACTAAGTTCTTTCACAGATCATGAGGTTCAAATTGAAGACCCGGCCCATCACACACTGATGACCCGGCCCTTGGGGGCTACAAGTAATATGGATATATCAAAAACTTGAAGAGCATATTTCATTTTGTCATGAAGGTGAAGTATTGGGAGACCGGTTCAACATCACATGGATTTCTTTATCCCCAATAATTCGATATAGTCAATTGGAGTTCAGTTGTCTGACGGGGCACTACCAATAATCATGACCCGCCATTAGCAATCATGACCCGCCATTGTCAATCATAACCCGCCGAAGCAAGAGAAGCTGGTTCAACATTGTGTGGATTTCTTATTCCCCAAATTTTCATCAAGCCAAAACATTGGAGGCCGACTCAATGGCATATGCATTTTATTGCAAACGACACGTACCAACAAGATGATTGTGAAGACCTCTCGTTATTATGAAGAAGAAACCCGGATTTTTCAAGGAGCCACTTCAGTAAATCAAGCCGGCCACAGGAGCAAGCTAGTCCCTTAACATATTTATTATTCTTGTTTCAGGAGCTTACCATGAATAAATTCAAGCTAACCTGGGGGCTAATGTAGGGGATATACCCCGCGGTGTAACCCGGCTTGAAGTATGACCCGCCAAGGACTTGGCGACTCACCAGCGACTCAGCAGTGACCCGGCGGGCGTTTCATACTTGACCCCATAGGCGACTTAGATAAATGACGAAGGCCCAAGGACCGGTGTACACCCTGGCATAAGGCGGCTCATAGAGAAGCCATGAGGGACGGCTCACAAGAGAAGGCCCAAGAAGAGGAGAAACTCCCTCACAAAGGAAACAAGACCCGAATTAGGATGCAAGAGAGACTAGTCCTATTCCTACTCATAGTAGGACTCTACATGTAAACCTACCCCTTCCACCTATATAAGGAGGGGTAAGGTGCCCCAAGAGGGACAAGATTCACAACTTAGGTCTAGACAAGACAAATCATGAGATAGACAGATTAGACACCCACGGGATTAGAGGCGCCGAGTCTGCACCCTTCTAATCGAGATCATCATCTTCATCAATGAAACACAAGCAGGACGTAGGCTTTTACCTCCATCTGAGGGGCCCAACCTGGGTAAACTCGCTTCTCTCAATTCCGACCAACCCCTTCAAGCCGCCACATGATTGCGATGGCCTCACATCTAAGTTCTCTCACGAGAACATCTGCCATGACAAAACCACGACATCAGCGGCTTAGTGCGGTTCCGAAGGAGGAGAAATGGGGTCGAGGGGAGGCCTCTACCACGTGGTTGCCTGCGACCCGAGGCGGCGAGCTCCGGCTCGATCCCGTGTGTTGGAGCTCCCAAACGAAAGGGCGAGGTGCAGGGGCACAATTAGGAGTGTAGGGAGGGTGGTAACAGAGTGAGATGGGCTCGGGGTCACCCTTTTATCGTTGTTGGGGTTCCCGTGCACGAGTTTACAACCGGCTGCGGGATCGGCTCTTGCGGCCAAGGGAGGAGGCTCGAGTGATCTGCGGTGTTCGTAAGACTTATCCACGATGCAGGTGCGCGAAAGAGGGAGCGGGGCAAGGTCATAGGTGTCACGCTTGGAGGCTCCCGGTTGGACTAGATGGTGGCGCTTGACACGCATGGGGGGAGAGGGGAGAGGAAGAGAGGGGAGGGGACAAGGGATGTCTTGTCCCCGATGTCGAGGGTGTCCTGCAGGCGAGGGAGAGGGGCTCGAGGTGGTCGGGAGGGGGATGGGCACCATCTATAGTGCAGGTGGTCACTCTAGCACACTCGAGAGCTCCCAAATGGCATGCCATTGGCGGTTTGGGTGCGACCACCTTTGTTCATGGGGTCTAGAAGGGAGTACACAAAATGGAGATGGCCTTGGATGATGTTGGGGAGTCTTGGTTGAGAAGGAAAGTTGAGAGAGGGGGGAATTCCTGTCCAGAGGGGGTAACTGGGGTTTTTTACCCCACCAATCATTGAGCTGGGGTGTAGGATCCTTACTGGATATACAAAGGGACCAGGAGTGACTGTGGTAAAAAACATGGGGTCTAGGAGATCAATACAAAACATGAAAATAGTAGCTTCCAATTTTTACCAGAAGGTGTTTGATTATTGTTTGGGCACGTAAAAAGGTTCTACTTGCCTTGAGACTTAATGGGATCAAATATTAGGTCAAAATGAGAGTGACCACCAGACTTGAGATTATTTGCACAAAGTTTCGAGTGCAAACTTTGTAAACCCTAGAATTAGGGAGAAACTGGTTTTCCTAGATCTAGTTATGAAAATATCTTCCCCCTAATGCACGACTTCGTGAGGTGGCATTATTTGAGGATTATAGCATGCCCAAAAAGTTTGGACCAATTGAGGAAACTTGACAATGCAAAGAATAAGTAATTACCTTCATGTACTGCTCCTTCTTCAGATACTTTCCGCGGCACTCCTTCTGCTTCTTAATACCACGCATGGCGTAGTAGTCTCGAATAGCCTGCGGCCGAGCCTTGTGGCATAAGTTCTGTAATAACCGTGTACAATCGGCCTCAAGAACCTTGGCCGCCTCCTCCTCATATCCCTCCTCACACCTATAGAAGGTCTGCAATGAAACGAGACAACCCCGATTAGTGTAATAATTAGCTATATTGTTAATTTTAGATTGTGTAAAAGGATAATTTACCCAAAAGCTCTTGATCACCATCTCGGCCCTCGTGTGGCACAAGACACCATCTATAATCTCCTCCGGCGGGGCCTGCGCAGCCTGGTAGTGCTCCGAGGAAAATCCTAGTGTAGGAACCTGACCCTCACCAGGCAACGTGACAAACCCCAGAAAATTTGTCCAGGAAAGCACACCAAGGACGCTGTTCGGCTTGCGGACTCCACGAGGGTGTGCCCATCCCCTGCAGTATGATAAGGTCAACGCATTAGATATTTGAAGAAACTTGAAGCCAAAAGCTAAAAAAGAGTAAATGTACTTACCTATCCCCTTCAGGCTTAATAACCGGCCTCGGCTCGCGGGTAGCCGGCACGACCGGGATACGTGTACTACCACACTTGTACACAGTGGCCCCGTCCACCCGCACGCCCCTCACTATCCGTAGTCTCATTCTCGCCATCCCCGCCCCCTGAGCCACCCGGACCCTCGGTCCAATCCGGCACCTCGGTCCGCTCCGGCCAGGCACCCCATCCGGGCGTCTCCACGTCGGCCGAAGCCTCAGGAACCGGAGTCTCCTGGGCTGAACGCACCTCGACCAGAGGCTGATCCTGGACCGGAGTCTCATGGGCCGAATGCCCGTCAACCTGAGGCTCCTGGACCGGATTCCCTGTAGCCTCCTCCGCAAACGGGTCCACCATAGTAGTCCTGTGCTCGGGTGAATGAGATGGTGGTGGTGGAGAGGACGGCTCAATAGTCCTCCTAGATCTTCCGCGGCCACCACCTCTCCCTGTACGCTTCCCCTTCTTCCCTACCCGACCAGCACCTCTCCCAGTGGGCAATGCCGCCGACGAATAAGAACCAGCGGGTGGTGTCGTCAGACTGTCTGCCAAGGCTCTACGGAGAGATAGGGGTGGAATGGAAGTACCACCCCTCGTGCGGGCCGCCGAAGTAGAAGTCGTCGAGCGATCTGGACCCGCGCCCACTATCTTTCAACACCTGATGACCTGCCATGATAAAGATTAAAAGAAATTAGTACAACATAAAAAAATGAATAACTAACATGAATAATAATACGTACATGAATAATAAATATTAATATATATATAATTTAAGTTGGGAATCTTACAAACCAATAATCATCATCAATAAAGGCATCATCATCATCACTATATCGCATGTCTTCATGAATGACGTGCTCATCGGGTTCAACAGCGTGAAATTGTGAAAGGCCTTTGTATAATCGGTCAAGCATTGACAGGTCATCCGCATCAGTAACCTCTTCTAGTTCCAGCTCTGCTGGTTCTGGCTCAGGGGTGAAGTTGGATTCATTGTCGCTGTCTACTTCCATGTTCTAGGGTGAAGCACCGCGGTTCATGAAATGTTTCTTGGAAAGACGTGTTTCTTGGAAGAATTCTCCATCATATCTGTCTGGGTTAATGTGAGGTTCATAATCCTGGTCATTTGGGAGAGGTGGTCTAACATGTGGCGGCACTTCATAAACAACATACCAACCTTCCAGATTCTTATTAGTTTGGCATGCCCACGGTAGATAGAAAACTTGGGTCGCCTGTTGAGCCATAATATAGACATCGGGAACATCTAAATGGGTGTTTGGATTGATTTCGACTAGTCCTATATGTTCATGAGTCCTTCTAGTCTCCTTCGGCTAGAACCAATAACATTTGAAGACTACGACTTTTGGTGGGTTTTCACCATATAAATGAAGTTCATAAATTGCTTCAACTCTTCCATAATACTCGATAACACCTTCGCCTATAGCAGAGACACCACAATTTGTAGATTTCCGGTCGGGCATAGATATCTCTTTGCCAAAGGTACGAAAGAGATACCCGTTGATGTTGTATTTCTCAAATGAACGGACCTTATAGTCAAAACCATTAGCGGCTTGTCTCAATTCAGCGTCCACATACTCTGAATTAGCCTACAAGTTTAATACGAAACGATTGTTGCATTAGCCGCATGTGAGACCAAGAAATAAAATGGTCCATTATTTATAATTACCGTTTGTTTGAACCAAGAGATGAAACCGGGATAGCCACCTCTTGTCTTTGCCAGAAGCTCATACTCATCGACGGAATCATTTTCGATCGCCACTCCATCCAAGAATTTGGCTACGTATCGGCTGCATAAAATATCTGGGAATAAGAGCAGTTCAAAGGAATTATAAGTTACGGGAAAATGTGCCGAGAACTTACTCGATGTACGACCGCACTTCTGTTAGGTTGTTGAAGGTATACAACGAAATGTTCCGCCATTCTTCAACATCCAACGTTATTGGTTTCGAAGCACCGGCTGGTGCGAGCTTCCCTTTGAATAGGTTGAGGTTGGACCCACCTTTTTAGGGTGTCCATCATTGTGCTGAGGCTTCAGGTTATGCAAATGATGATTTTTGGCTTCGTAGAATGCTGTCACAAAGTTTGCCACCTCCTCTGTAATGAATGCCTCAGCCATCGATGCTTCAATTCTACGCTTATTTTTACATTTAGCTCGAAGCGTCTTCTGCATCCTCTCAGTTGCATTGCACCAACGATTTTGCACGGGCCCACCCAATCTTCCCTCGGTCGGTAGATGTAAAATCAAATGTTGCATTGGATTAAAGAAGCCCGACGGAAAGATCTTCTCTAACTTGCACAACAACTTGATACGTCCATTTTGCATCATGTTTTCATGTTGATATTTATCGCTTCTTGGGCTGTTATTTCACTTCACGGTACAATTCTTATGCCTTTTCTCTCTTATTTTGCAAGCTTTACATGAAGAGGGAGAATGCCGGCAACTGGAATTCTGGCCTGAAAAAGGAGCAAGTTTGAGATACCTATTCTGCGCAACTCCAAACGCCGCAAAAATTAAGGAGGATTTTTTTCCGATTTATGAAAAATACTAGGCCGAAGAAGTGCCAGAGGGGCGCCAGGGGGTGGCCACAAGCCTGCACGGTGCAACCACCCCCCAGGCCGCGCCATGGGGATTTGTGGGCACCCTGCTGGCCCACTTGCCCCCCTCTTTTGCTATATGGAAGGTTTCGTCCAGAAAAATATCAAGGAGGATCTTTTTCGTGGTTTCACCGCAGCCACGAGGTGGAACTTGAGAAGAACCAATCTAGATCTTCGGCAGGATGATCCTGCTAGGGAAACTTCCCTCCCGGAGGGGGAAATCTTCACCATCGTCATCACCAACACTCCTCTCATCGGAGGGGACTCTTCACCATCAACATCTTCATCAGCACCATCTCATCTCCAAACCCTAGTTCATCACTTGTAACCAATCTCCGTCTCGCGACTCAGATTGGTACTTGTAAGGTTGCTAGTAGTGTTGATTACTCTTTGTAGTTGATGCTAGTTGGATTGTTTGTTGGAAGAGTTTATGTTCAGATCCTTGATACTACTCATTACCTCTCTGGTCATGAATATGATTATGCTTTGTGAGTAGTTACTTTTGTTCCTGAGGACATGGGATAAGTCATGCTAATAGTAGTCATGTGAATTTGGTATTCGTTCGGTAATTTTATATGTTGTATGTTGTTTTTCCTCTAGTGGTGTTATGTGAATGTCGACTACATAACACTTCACCATTAGTTGGGCCTAGAGGAAGGCATTGGTAAGTAATAAGTATATGATGGGTTGCTAGAGTGACAGAAGCTTAAACCCTAGTTTATGCGTTGCTTCATAAGGGGCTGATATGGATCCACTAGTTTAATGCTATGGTTAGACTTTGTCTTGATTCTTCTTTCGTAGTTGCGGATGCTTGCGAGAGGGGTTAATCATAAGTGGGATGCTTGTCCAAGTAAGGGCAGTACCCAAGCGCCGGTCCACCCACATATGAAACTATCAAAGTAACGAACGCGAATAATATGAACATGATGAAAACTAGCATGACAGAAATTCCCGTGTGTCCTCGGGAGCGTTTTTCCTCCTATAAGACTTTGTCCAGGCTTGTCCCTTGCTACAAAAGGGATTGGGCCACTTTGCTGCACCGTTGCTACTTTTGTTACTTGTTGCTTGCGACGAATCATCTCACCACACAATCACTTGTTACCGACAATTTCAGTGCCTGCAGATTTTACCTTGCTGAAAACCACTTGTCAGATCCTTCTGCTCCTCGTTGGGTTCGACACTCTTACTTATCGAAAGGACTACGATTGATCCCCTATACTTGTGGGTCATCAAGACTCTTTTTTGGCGCCGTTTCCGGGGAGTGAAGCGCCTTTGGTAAGTGGAACTTGGTAATCCTTTGAGGGGCTTGTTCGGGGTATCTTCACCTCGAACGGAAGCCCAAAGAGTTCCTCCTCAACCTGCTGCACCTACTGAAACTTTTTGCTTTGAATTTCCTTCGGGTATGCTTGAGAAACTTCTGGCTAATCCTTTTACCAGAGATGGAACATCACATCCAGACTTGCATCTAATCTATGAAGATGAGGTTTTTGGTTTATTTAAGATTGCAGGTGTGCCCGAGGATGAGGTCAAGAAGAAGGTATTTCCTTTATCTTTGAAGGATAAGGCGTTGACATGGTATAGGCTATGTGATGATACTGGATCATGGGACTACAATCGGATGAAATTGGAATTTCATCAAAAGTTTTATCCTATGCATTTAGTACATCGTGATCGGAATTATATTTATAACTTTTGGCCTCGTGACAGAGAAAGCATCTCTCAAGCTTGGGGGAGGCTTAAATCAATGCTATATTCATGCCCCAATCATGAGCTCTCGAGAGAAATTATCATTCAGAACTTCTATGCTCGGCTTTCTCATGATGATTGCACCATGCTTGACACTTCTTGTACCGGTTCTTTTATGAAGAGAGATATTGACTTCAAATGGAATTTATTGGAGAGAATTAAACGCAACTCTGAAGATTGGGAGCTTGAAGAAGGTAAGGAGTGAGGTATGAATTTCACGTTTGATTGCGTTGAATCCTTTGTTGAGACAAAAACCTTTTGTGATTTTAGCACTAAGTATGGAATTGACTCTGAGATAGTAGCTTCATTGTGTGAATCTTTTGCTGCCCATATTGATCTCCCCAAAGAGAAGTGGTTTAAATATCATCCTCCTTTAGAAGTCAATGTAGTTAAACCCACTCCAGTTGAAGAGAGAGTCATTGCCTATAATGATCCTGTGGTTCCCAGTGCTTACATTGAGAAACCACCTTTCCCTGTTAGGATAAAGGATCATTCTAAAGCTTCAACTGTCATACATAGAGGCTATATTATAACACCTACACCCCTTGAGAAAATTAGAGTTGAACCTAGCATTGCTATTATCAAAGATCTTCTGTTTGAAGAAGTTGAGGGACATACTATTCACTTCTGTGAAGATGCTGCTAGAATTGCTAAACCTCACGTTAGAGATAAACATAGGCCTGTTGTTGGCATGCCTATGGTTTCTGTTAAGATAGGAGATCATTGTTATCATAGTTTATGTGACGTGGGTGCTAGTGTTAGTGCAATACCTCAATCCTTATACGACGAAATCAAAGACGAGATTGCACCTGTTGAGATAGAACCTATTGATGTCACTATTCAGCTTGCCAATAGAGATACTATCTGCCCTGTGGGAATTGTTAGGGATGTTGAAGTCTTGTGTGGTAAAACAAAGTATCCTGCTGATTTCCTCGTTCTTGCTACTGCACAAGATAGCTTTTGTCCCATCATATTTGGCAGACCCTTCCTCAATACTTTCAATGCTCATATTGATTGTGCGAAGCAAAATGTCACTGTTGGCTTTGAAGGTGTGTCACATGAGTTCAATTTCTCAAAGTTTGGTAGTCAACCTCATGAAAAGGAGTTGCCTAGTAAGGATGAAACTACTGCCTTAGCCTCTATTGCCGTGCCTCCTACTGATCCCTTAGAGCAATACTTTCTTGAGAATGAAAATGATATGCATATGGATGAAATAGATAGAGTTGTCTTAGAACAATATCCTATCCTTAAGAATAACTTGCCTGTTGAACTGCTTGGGGATCCACCTCCACCAAAGGGTGATCCTGTGTTCGAGCTTAAACAGTTGCCCGATACTCCTAAGTATGCCTATCTTGATGAAAAAGAGATATATCTGTCATTATTAGTGCTAGCCTCTCAGAGCATGAAGAAAAGAAGTTACTAAAAACTCTGAGGAAGCACCGTGCTGCTATTGGATATACTCTTGATGATCTTAAGGGCATTAGTCCCACTCTATGCCAGTACAAGATCAAAACTGATCATGATTTCAAACCAGTTGTTGATCATCAAAGGAGATTGAATCCTAAGATGAAAGAAGTAGTAAGAAAATAAATACTAAAGCTCCTGGAAGCGGGTATTGTCTATCCTGTTGCTCATAGCGATTGGGTGAGTCCGGTGCATTGCGTTCCTAAGAAGGGAGGCATTACCGTTGTCCCTAATGATAAGGATGAATTGATCCCACAGAGGATTATTACTGGCTATAGGATGGTGATCGATTTCAGGAAATTGAATAAGGCCACTAGGAAAGATCATTACCCTCTGCCTTTTATCAACCAAATGCTAGAAAGGCTGTCCAAACACACACACCTTTGCTTTCTAGACGGTTATTCTGGTTGCTCCCAAATACCAGTTGCACAATCTGATCAGGAGAAAACCACTTTCACCTGCCCTTTCGGTACCTTTGCTTATATACGTATGCCTTTTGGCTTGTGTAATGCACCTGCCACCTTTCAAAGATGTATGATGGCTATATTCTATGACTTCTGTGAAAAGATTGTTGAGGTTTTCAAGGATGACTTCTCCGTTTATGGGTCTTCCTTTGATGATTGCCTCAGAAACCTTGATCGAGTCTTGCAGAGATGTAAAGACACCAATCTTTTATTGAATTGGGAGAACTGCCACTTTATGGTTAATGAAGGCATCGTCTTAGGACATAAAATTTCTGAAAGAGGTATTGAACTCGATAAGGCTATGGTTGATGCAATCGAGAAAATGCCATACCCCACAGATATGAAAGATATACGAAGTTTCCTTGGTCATGCTGGTTTCTATATAAGGTTCATCAAAGACTTCTCTAAGATTTCTAGGCCTCTTACCAATCTCTAACAAAAGGATATTCCTTTTGTTTTTGACCATGATTGTGAGGAAGCCTTCGAAATACTTAAGAGGGCTTTGATAACTGCACCTATTGTTCAACCACCTAATTGGAACTTACCTTTTGAGATCATGTGTGACTCTAGTGATTATGCTCTTGGTGTTGTTCTAGGGCAAAGGATCGATAAGAAGTTGAATGTTATTCACTACGCTAGTAAAACTCTAGATAGTTCCGAGAGAAACTATGCTACTACGGACAAGTAATTTTTAGTAGTCGTGTTTGCATGTGAAAAGTTGAGGTCTTACATAGTTGATTCCAAACTCACTATTCACACTGATCATGCTGCTATTAAGTACCTCATGGAGAAGAAAGACGCTAAACCTAGACTTATCAGATGGGTTCTCTTGCTACAAGAATTTGATTTGCACGTTGTTGACAGAAAGGGTGTTGATAACCCAGTAGCAGATAACTTGTCTAGGTCGGAGAACGTTCTTGATGACCCACAACCTATTGATGATAGCTTTCCTGATGAGCAACTGCATGTCATCAATGCTTCATGTAGTGCACCGTGGTATGCTGATTATGCAAACTATATCGTTGCCAAATACATACCACCTAGTTTCACATACCAGCTGTAACATCCCAAATTTTGGAATGTTAATATAATTGTTTGTTTGTTTGTGTGATTGAAAACTTGAGTGAAACTTGAAACTTTTCAAAAAAAAAATGAATGAGAGGGAATAAAATGACTTTCCCCTTCTCCGGCAAATTCAAATTCATCCAATTAAAAGCAATGAGAGAAGATGACATGACTTCTTCAACTATAAAGAATTTGAATGGAGTTTGCATTTGAATTCTTCAAATTTTTGCTTTCGCATTTCTATTTTTCTTCCCCGAGAAATACCCCAAAAATAATTCTTGCAAGCAAGAAAGAGAGGAGGAAAATGACCCTCCCAAAATCAGGGGAATTTTTGAAATATTTTTGAGCCAAGAAAACCAGATTTTTATTGAGAAAATAATTGCCAAAAATAAAATAAAGCCTTAGGGGTTTTTCTGAAAAAACATTTTTAAAAAGTTTTTATTTTGGTCTTGGAAAAATGATAAACAAATAGGAATTTTTTTTCTGAAAATTTGGTATATAATACCCCTATATTTAGATTTTATTTTATTCTCTTTTATTTATTTTACTTTCTATTTTTGAAAAATAGGAAAGGTAGCATTTTTTTTCTTTATTAGGAAACCGTCGCGGGCAACATTTAAGGGGATTGGGCCGAATCCCGCCTGACCCGGGACCGAGGTCCTTCGGATCAGCCGACCGACCCAGCCGGCTCCCCCTCGCTCTCGCTGCCACCCCGGGCCCACCTGGCCGAGCCACCCCTCCCCCGGTCACCCCCTTCCTCCCTTCCTTCCCCGAGCCCTAGACCTACCAAACCTCGCAGGAGCCGCCGCGATCCGCCCGGATCTCCCTCCACTTGCCCTCCCGAGCACCCCCTCTCCCCTATAAAGCCCCCCTCACCATCGCACCCGTTCCCCTGCCACAGCCCGAGCCCCTCGCCTCCCCGACCACCCTGCCGGCTCGCCAGAGTTCCGAGCTCCACCCGAAGTACCCGAGCCCTCCTCTGCACACCCCGGCCATGCCACGCCTCGTCGACTTCGCCTCTAGACGCAGGAGCCTTGCCGCTGTCGCCACAAGCCCTCGGATGCCGCCAGGACCCGCCGGACACGCCGCCCCGACTCCACCTCGCCTCGGCTCGCCGGAGAAGAGGAGCACACCGGCAGCCCCCTGTGAGCAACCACCCCACCTCCCTTAGCCGTCCGATTGAAGATCAACGCGGTAGATTAGATCGAGATAACTGTTCGGTTTTTAGTCAAAAACCAAAACGGTTTTTATTTACTTATATTTTAGCCAGAGAGTTTTAGTTAGTTTTCGGCCGTTTGTTAGAATTCCTCGCAGCAAACATCCTAGGACCAATCAGAGAGCGCCACGTGTACCCTTGTCCGATTAGATTCAGTTTTCTTTTCTGTTTTAATTCCAAAAACAGAGAGTGTTTTAATTTTCTTTTGCTCATAACATTTGATCCATAACTCCAATGGAGTTGAAACTTGTTCAAGTAGATCACAATTTTTCTATAGTTTTCAAAAACATATTATTTGTCTATGTTTAAAATTTTGAAATTTGAATTAGATCAGATTTAGTTTAAACCTTGTTTTGCTTATTATGGGAGTTTAAAAATAGATTTTTAATAGATTCTTTTTGCTACTGATCACTAGTGATCCTATTTATCAGTGGTAAAAGTTTCAGAATTGTTTGAGAATTTTAACTCATTGTTTCATGTGAAACAATTTCTATTTCACTTCTTTTAGGATTATGGATATTTCTCTTTCTTTAGTTTTTTTAAATTATTTTCTATTATATTTCAGAAAGTTCATGTTTAGTTTCTATTAGTTAAACAGTAGGTTCTCAACAAGTTTTTATTTTTATTTTATGTGTTATCATGAAATCAATTCTAGTTCTCTAATAACTTGCAATTGATTTGTCTACAGTTTCAACTCCCGTTTGGAAATACTTTCAAATAGTTTTGTGAAAAATACTTTATTTTATCTTAGTTAAATTTATATCTTAGTTCCCTGTTATTTAAGTATTTTATTTTCTGTTAGACAATTACTATTTAGGGTTTGATGTAGTATAAGACTCCCTAGTTTTATTTGAAGTTTCCTTTGGATTCTTTTGCTCTCTCTTATGGTTTGGATTGTTAGTGTGAGTGCTTACGTGAATGATATGTTTGTTATATAGATTTCATCGGAGAGTGACGAGTAGTCTATCAAGTTATTTCTCAAGAAATGATAATTCTTCCTCGTCAACATCACCAGGCAAGTCATTTGATCATGTATCACCTATGTTTTATGCATCGTAGTTCTACCATCCTATACCCAATTGCATGCTAAGTATGTACTTGGAAATTATGGTTACATATTGTAGTATCATGTGGTAGGCACCCAACAACCCCGTTACTTGGCCCGGGACGACAAATTTCATATTGCTATGCTTGAGTAGACGAGATTCTGGTTGACTGCATATCACAAGTGATGCGAGAATAATTGAATAACCAAGACCGGTTAAGTCAAGATTTTCAAGACCTCCTGATGCAATGCAACTCTGGGTGAAGGACAGTTGATCGGCTCCCTGGAGAAACCAGTGGATGATCCGGGATGCTGGAGACGTGCCATGACATCTTGCGAAAAGCTTCACCCAGGCTCAAAGAGACGGACGTATATTTTCAAGACCCAAGGCTTACCTGCACAGCCACAAGTCATTATGGGCTCTGGCTTGGTTGGACAACGTGGCGACTCTGGACAGGCGGTGCTAGCAGATGTAGAAGAATGGTAGGATTGGATGGGCACGGACAGGGATTCAAAGGGACCTGTTGAAAGACCATGTTTTGATCATCCGGTCTTCAAACACCCTGAAGTGCGAGGACATACCGGAGGCGATCAAATCTTGTGGGGAACGTGTGCAAAACTCTGCAGAGTACTCAAACCTAATCGATTAGCCGTGTCCACGGTCATGGACAACTTGAGCCAAAGGAACTGAAGTTGTCTGAAATTCTCAACACCAATAATAATATTGATGTGGGAATTATTGACAACTCGGGTACGAGAATTGGTTGGCGGAACCATCTCATTAACAACCAACGGCGTAGTAATATTTTGCTTTTAGCCCCTCTTGTTGTAGGAGAAAATTTGCTTTACGCTAAAACTTACAACACCACCTGCCATATATGCATATAGTATAGATGATATTGTACCCCCTCTCATATGTGACTTGCCGGCATATTCAATATGCTGACCTACACGGCTGCAACGTCTTATGTTGCAGATATTTTTCTTCGACGAGTAAGAGTACGATTCAGGGTTACGGTCTACACTCAACTTGCCGTTGGTGTTTATTGGGACTCCACTCCCTTGACTGCTTCCGCTGAGATATTTAAGGTATATATCAATTTTACGCTATTTCCATGTGATTGCACTTTGATATATACATTGATGTACTATGTGTGCCAGCATACTGATCCAGGGATGGCACAGATACACAGAGGCTTGACTCGTTTTGAGTCGGGTCGCTACACCAGCTAAAGAAGAAATTCTTATTTGACTTGAGACATTACTTTTGGGATGATCCTCACCTTTATAAGGAAGGAGTAGATGGTGTTATTAGACGTTGTGTACCTGAACATGAACAAGGACTGATCCTACAAAAGTGTCAATCCGAGGCCTACGGGAGACACCATGCGGGAGATAGAACTGCACACAAGGTATTGCAATCAGGTTTCTATTGGCCCACCCTCTTTAAGGATGCACGTAAGTTTGTCTTGTCTTGTGACGAATGTCAAAGAGTAGGTAATATTAGCAAACGTCAGGAAATGCCTATGAACTATGCACTTGTCATTGAACCATTTGATGTTTGGGGCTTTTATTATATGGGACCTTTTCCAAAATCCAATGGGTATACTCACATCCTAGTTGCTATTTATTATGTCACTAAATGGGTAGAAGCTATCCCCACTAGTAGTGCTGATCACAAAACCTCTATCAAGATGCTGAAAGAAGTCATCTTCCCTAGATTTGGAGTCCCTAGATATCTAATGACCGACGGTGGTTCACACTTCATTCATGGTGCTTTCCGTAAAACGCTCGCTAAGTACGATGTCAACCATAGAATTGTGTCTCCCTATCACCCTCGGTCCAGTGGTCAAGTAGAGCTAAGTAATAGAGATATTAAACTGATTCTGCAAAAAAGACTGTCAACAGGTCTAGAAAGAATTGGTCTAAAAAGCTTGATGATGCACTGTGGGCTTATAGAACTGCCTATAAGAATCCCATGGGCATGTCTCCGTACAAAATGGTGTACGGTAAAGCATGTCACTTACCTCTTGAGCTAGAGCATAAAGCTTATTGGGCAATCAAAGAGCTCAACTTTGATTTCAAACTTGCCAGTGAGAAGAGGTTATTTGACATTAGCTCGCTTGATGAGTGGAGAGCTCACGCATATGAGAATGCCAAGCTGTTCAAAGAGAGTGTTAAGAGGTGGCATGATAAGAGGATAAAAAAGCGTGAGTTCAATATAGGTGATTATGTCTTGCTATATAACTCTCGTTTAAGATTCTTTGCATGCAAGCTCCTCTCTAAATGGGAAGGTCCCTATGTTGTTGAGGAAGTATATTGTTCCGGTGCTATCAAGATCAACAACACGGAAGGTAATTGTCCGAGAGTTGTAAATGGGCAGAGAATCAAGCATTATATCTCAGGTACTCCCATAAATGTTGAAAGCAATATAATCAATACCATAACTCCGGAAGAATACCTAAGGGATATTTATCAGCATGTTTCAGACTCCGAAAACGAAGTGGTATTTGATTCGGTAAGAAAACATAGTCCAAAACTTTTCTATTAGGAAATTTTCTCCATTTTGGAATATTTGAAAAAAATACAAAAATTGGAAGTAGTCCGGAAAGTGCGCGAGGAGGCGACAAGCCTGCACGGCGCGGCCCAACCCCTGGTCGCGCCATGAGGGCTTGTGGCAACCTCGTGCGCCTCCCGGACTCCGTTTTCATGCGGGGTACTCCTTCTGGTATGGAAAAAATCATTATATATACTTCTGTTTGGTCTGACCCCTGCATCACGCAGATTTCCTCTGTTTTTCGTTTCAAGCCTGTTTTCTGCCGCAGATCAAGGTCAAGTTGTCTTCTCAAGACTCAGAGGGGGAGAGCTATGTGGCTGATTACCTTGCTAACCCCAAGGTCTATGGGGACTTTGATCCTTATGGCTGGACCTCTGATGAGGAAGAAGATTATGATCCCAAGGGGAAGGAACAAACGAGTTCCGATGAAGAGGAGGCTCCTCTACCTCAACATGGACGCACACATGTGGAGTTCAAGAAGTCGAGCCTCCCTGACTCAAGGAAGAAGCCTAAGACCTTGTTTATCCCTTCTCGTTTCTTGCAGGAGAGTAAGTAGGAATTATGCCAAAGGGTGTTGAAGCTTGAAGAGGAAAATGATGATCTGAGGGAGCAGAATTTTATGCTCAAGTGGAAATTAAACAAGCTCAAGATCTCTTCAACAAATCCTCCACCATCACCACCAAAGTAAGACAACTAAGCATTGGTATGGGCAATCCCCTTGGCTTGTGCCAAGCTTGGGGGAGTTGCCCGGGTATCGTATCACCATCACATATTTTGCCTTTAGTTTTCTCTTTCTCTAGTAGAATAAAAGTCTTAGTGTTTTAGTCTTGAGTTTTTCTTTGTGTCACCCCCGATGTATTCAAGCTCGTGAGCCATATAATAAAGAGTGTCTTAGTTGAAGGGCTTTGCCTCTTGCCATGATCAAAAGAGTGAGAATAGAACAAAAGCATGAAAGATCATGTAATGATCTTATGGGAAGTGATGGCTTCACATATAAAAAGAATGAGGATTGAAACTTGTTGAGGGTAGGCAAACGTAGACCATGGTCATGGTTGCAATTAATGGGAAGTGATAAAGAAGGAGAGGTTCACATACAAATATATCATCTCTGACACCATCTATGATTGTGAACACTCACTAAACTATTGCATGCCTAGAAGTAGATGTTGGACAAGGAAGACAACATAATGAATTGTGTTTAGTTGGCTCCGAATAATGTTATATGATTAGAGATCCCTTGGCATGTGACGATTGCTTCCACCTCATATTAGCCAAAACTCCCGCACCAAGTAGATATACTACTTGTGCATCCATAAACCTTTAAACCAGTTTTGCCTTGAGTATCCACCATACCTACCTATGGATTGAATAAGATCCCTCAAGTAAGTTGTCATCGGTGCAAGCACTCAAAATTTCTCTCTAATATGTATGATCTATTAGTGTGTGGAAAATAAGCTTTGTACGAACCTGTGATGAGGAAGACATAAAAGCGACATACTGCATAATAAAGTTCTTTATCACAGGAGGCAATATAAAGTGACATTCCTCTGCACTAAGAGGACACGCATCCGAACCTCAAAAGCGCATGACAACCTCTGCTTCCCTCTGCGAAGGGCCTATCTTGTACCTTTACGTTTTGCCCTTGAAAGAGTCATGGTGATCTTCACCAATTCCTTTTCTCGCCTTTATCTTGGCTAACGTCAGATGCTTGGGAAAGATCTATATTCATATGTCAACTTGGAGGTAAGTATACATGAGTTATTATTGTTGACATTACCCTTGAGGTAAGCAGTTGGGAGGCAAAAACTATAAGCCCCTATCTTTCTCTGTGTCCAGCTGAAACTTTGATCTCATGAGTACCACGTGAGTTGTAGCAATTGTAGAGAACGAAAGAATGATTGAGTATGTGGATTTCCTTTACAAGCTCTTATTTGACTTTTTCTGATGTTGTGATAAATTGCAATTGCTTCAATGACTAAAGGCTATCGGTTGTTACTTCTCGGTAAGGTTCTTGATCCATGCTTTACTTTGTGAAGGAATTATCACTTTAGCATGAGAGATTATATGTTGGTGTTGCTGTTCTGAGCTTGATCATGATGCATGCATGTTCGTATCTTGTTTTGTCGACACCTTGCTCCCTAAACTTGTGGACATATTTATTGAGCTAGGCTATCGCTTGAGGACAAGCGAGGTCTAAGCTTGGGGGAGTTGATATGTCCATTTTGCATCATGTTTTCATGTTGATATTTATCGCTTCTTGGGCTGTTATTTCACTTCACGGTACAATTCTTATGCCTTTTCTCTCTTATTTTGCAAGGTTTACATGAAGAGGGAGAATGCCGGCAACTGGAATTCTGGCCTGAAAGTGGAGCAAGTTTGAGATACCTATTCTGTGCAACTCCAAACGCCGTAAAAATCAACGAGGATTTTTTCCGATTTATGAAAAATACTGGGCCGAAGAAATGCCACAGGGGCGCCAGGGGGTGGCCACAAGCCTGCACGGCGCAGCCACCCCCCAGGCCGCGCCATGGGGGCTTGTGGGCACCCTGCTGGCCCACTTGCCACCCTCTTTTACTATATGGAGGGTTTCGTCCAGGAAAAGATCAAGGAGGAGCTTTTTCGTGGTTTCGCCGCCGCCACGAGGCGGAACTTGAGCAGAACCAATCTAGAGCTCCGGTAGGACGATCCTGCCGGGGAAACTTCCCTCCCGGAGGGGGAAATCGTCGCCATCGTCAGCACCAACACTCCTCTCATCGGAGGGGACTCGTCACCATCAACATATTCATCAGCACCATCTCATCTCCAAACCCTAGTTCATCACTTGTAACCAATCTCCGTCTCGCGACTCCGATTGGTACTTGTAAGGTTGCTAGTAGTGTTGGTTACTCTTTGTAGTTGATGCTAGTTGGATTGTTTGGTGGAAGAGTTTATGTTCAGATCCTTGATGCTACTCATTACCTCTCTGCTCATGAATATGATTTTTTTTGTGAGTAGTTACTTTTGTTCCTGAGGACATGGGATAAGTCATGCTAATAGTAGTCATGTGAATTTGGTATTCGTTCGGTAATTTGATATGTTGTATGTTGCTTTTCCTCTAGTGGTGTTATGTGAACGTCGACTACATAACACTTCACCATTATTTGGGCCTAGAGGAAGGCATTGGGAACTAGTAAGTAGATGATGGGTTGCTAGAGTGACAGAAGCTTGAACCCTAGTTTATTCGTTGCTTCGTAAGGGGTTGATTTGGATCCACTAGTTTAATGCTATGGTTAGACTTTGTCTTAATTCTTATTTCATAGTTGCGGATGCTTGCGAGAGGGGTTAATCATAAGTGGGATGCTTGTCCAAGTAAGGGCAGTACCCAAGCTCCGGTCCACCCACATATCAAACTATCAAAGTAACGAACGCGAACCATATGAACATTATGAAAACTAGCATGACAGAAATTCCCGTGTGTCCTCGGGAGCGTTTTTCCTCCTATAAGACTTTGTCCAGGCTTGTCCCTTGATACAAAAGGGATTGGGCCACTTTGCTGCACCGTTGCTACTTTTGTTACTTGTTGCTTGCGACGAATCATCTCACCAGACAATCACTTGTTACCGACAATTTCAGTGCCTGCAGATTTTACCTTGCTGAAAACCACTTGTCAGATCCTTCTGCTCCTCGTTGGGTTCGACACTCTTATTTATCAAATAGAGTACAATTGATCCCCTATACTTGTGGGTCATCACAACTCTGGTGAAAACTCCTCCATGTCATCTACCACGCCAGGTGACAATTCTTTCGCACAAAGAACACGGAAGAAATAGCTCAGCTCCGCTAGTACTAGCCATTTATCCTCAGGAATAAAGCCACGTAATATCACCGGCATTACCCGCTCTAGCCATATGTGCCAATCATGACTCTTGAGACCAAAGATTTTTAATTTTCAAGACTTGCTCCCTCTTTAGATTCGTTGCATACCCATCGGGGAACATCAAGTGCATTTTGAGACACAAAATAATTTCCCTCATAACTGGCCTTCCAAGATTGAACCAGGGCTTTGGCTTCGACCACTTCTGCTTTCCTTTGCCTTCTCACATGTTTTGTAACGGTCTATGACATAGTGTCTCTTGATCGACTCTAGCCTTAGTATTGTCCTTTGTCTTCCCATCTATGTCGAACAATGTACCAAAAATAGCCTCTCTGATATTCTTTTCAGTGTGCATCATGTCGATATTGTGTGGAAGAAGGGGGTCTTTGAAGTAAGGAAGATCCCAAAAGCATGGCTTGTGAGTCCAGGCGTGTTTTGAATTATACCCCTTGAAATACCCTGGACGCTCTGGATCAGGCTCGAGGGCATTTAACTGATCCAGGATCTGTTGGCCTGTCAAAGCAGGTGGTGCCAAGTTTTTGACAACTTTACCTTTGGTAAAGTTCTTCTTGTGTTCTCTGAACTTATGGTCAGGATCTAGGAATTGTCTATGCAAGTCAAAGAAAGAATACTTCCGACCCTCCTGCAATCAATGAAACTGAAGAGCTGCCTTGCATTGGGGGCACGGGAACCTTCCATGCACACACCATCCAGAGAATAGCGCATAAGCTGGCAAGTCATGCATAGAGTACATGTACCACACATGCATTTTGAAGTTTTGTTTTCTAGCGGCATCGTATGTCTTGACCCCATTATCCCAAGCTTCTTCCAATTCATCCTTAAGCGGCTGCAGGTACACATTCATATTCTTCCCCGGATAATTGGGCCCTGGAATTATCAACATCAGAAATATGTTGTTTCTTTGCATAATCTGCCCTGGGGGAGATTGAGTGGAATGATAAATGCACGCCAACAACTGTATTGGGTTGCCGTCATGAGGAAGGCATTAAAACCATCCATGGCGACACAGACTCGAGGATTCCTTGGATCTGCCGCTTTATCCTGATGCAATCCATCGAAATGTTTCCATGCTTCCACATCCGATGTGTGTACTGCCATCTTATTCCCATCCGCATCTAGTTCGGTTATTTTTCCCAATTTGAGCCATGTCATCTGTGTGGTTGTCTCTTCGACCATGAAAATATGTTGAAGCCTTGGTACGATTGTTATATACCGAAGAACACTAACTGCGATTTTGGTCTGCCTCTTCTCACCCATACAGTTGTCTACCACAAGATACATGCATGAATCGCAATTGGGACAATAGTCCAAGTGTGCATACTCCTTCCTAAATAAGACACATCCTTTCTCACATGCATCTATCTTCTCATAGGGTATCTTAAGTACACGAAGTATTTTGTCCGACTGGTACAGGTTTGCACGCATGACATGGCCTTTGGGTAGGAACCGTCCAAATAGTGTCATCATCGCGTCGTAGCATTCTCTTCCCAAGTTGAACTGAGCCTTCAGAGCCATTACTTGTGCAATTGCATCCAGCTGACAAAGCACAGTGTGCTCATGGAGAGGACGTTTTGAAGACTCCAACATTTCATATAAGGCCTTTGCAGATTCCTCCATCTCATCTTCCGAATCCCGAGCATCATCAAAGTCTTGCACCATGTCTTCGATCCCGGTACCATGCTCGTTGGTGCGACGACGGACCACCTCAGCTCTGGTGCGTTGTATAGACTCACCATGAAATGTGCACACCATATAATTAGGCTTAAAACCCCTCCTCTGCAGGTGTTTAATCATTACAGCCTCTCTCGTCTTTTTATAGTTGTCGCATCCAAGACAGGGGCAATAGTTTCTTTCCTGGCCATTTGCATATGCGGCTTTCACAAATTCATTGGTTTTTAGAAACCATTCTTTCGTCATCTGTTTCTGACTAGGGTGATTGGTATACATCCACGCACGATCACTCATCTTGCCTAGCTACTAAAGACACCAGAAATATATTTATATATAATTTAGCATATATATTCATCAGTTAATCAAGTTCGCCATTTTTATTACGTCCATGCAACGTACACGCCAATAGGTAAAGATAGGTCATAATCCCACCCCGAGTATGTGTAGATTGGGTTCGTTTTCCCATGCTCTGCTTTGGATCCAATGCAAAATTTCGGCAGTACCTCCCCGCTGTTCTCCTGATACACGTCTCAGCAATAAACAGAGATGATGTGTATCCGGAGAACAATAGGGAGGAACAGACGAAATTATGCATCCGATCCAGAACAAAGCATATGGGAAAACGAACCCAATCTACACATACTCGGGCTATCCATGGATAACGTTGGACAATTCGAAAGAATCACGGTTATAAATATAGGAAAATGCATGCATATTTATAACTGTAACCCTTTCGAACGGGAGATGCATACTGGTCACGCATACTGATAAATTATTTTAATTACCTAAATCTAGCAAGTTTCATCAGAAAATCGACCCACACTAAATGAAGGGGCAAGGAGGAGATGGCATTTGTAATGGCCCACGAATTCACGGGCGGAGCTCGTACAATGCACGGGGAGGTCTTCGCACAACAGACCTCACAGCGACGAGACAACTGTCACATGTAAATCCACCCAATCAACACAAATATGTTAATTATGTCTTTTTGGAGCTATATGGGCTAATTATGTCATTTTTAGAGGAAAACAAGCTAAGAATATAATATTTATGAGCTAACCAAGGTTTTTATGCCATTTTGAGCTTATTATGTCATTTTCAAGGATAATTAGCTAAGTTGTGAGCTAACCAAGGTTCTTACGATGTTTTTACCCTAACTAAGCTAATTATGTCATTTTGGAGGATAATTAGCTAAGTATGTCTTTGTTGGCGAAAATAAGCTACGTAGAAGAAGAAAGAGAAGAAGCGAGAAGAAGAAGGAGAAGGAGAAGAAGGAGAAGGAGGAGGAGGAGAAGAAGAAGAGAAGAAGAAGGAGAATAAGAAGGAGAGAAGAAAGAGAAGAAGGAGAAGGAGGGAGAAGAAGGAGGAGAGAAGAAGGAAAAGAAGGAGGGCTCCTTCTCCTCTTCCTTCTTCTTCTCTTCTTCTTCTCTTCTTCTTCTTTTCATTTTTCCTCTTTCTTCTCCTCCTCTTCTTCTTCTCCTCCTCCTCCTCCTCCTCCTCTTCTCCTCCTCTTCTTCTTCTTCCTTTTATTTCTATTTGTATTTTACTTTATCCTCTTCTTCTACTTATTCTTCTTTTCTTTTTTTCTCTTCTTCTCCTTCTTATTTTTTTTCTTCTTCTTTTCTTATTCTCTTCTTCTTTTCCTCTTCTCCTTCTTATTTTTTTCTTCTCTTCTTCTTCTTCTTCTTCTTCTTCTTCTCCTTCTTATTTTTTTCTTCTACTCTTCTTCTTCTTCTTCTTCTTCTTCTTCTTCTTCTTCTCCTCCTCCTCCTCCTCCTCCTCTTCTTCTCCTCTTCTTCTCCTCTTCTTCTCCTCCTCTTGTTCTTCTTCTTCCTCTTCTTTATATTAAGCTAACTAACTAGTGGCAGATGGTCTTCATATGAAAAGCTAAGAATATAGGGCTCAACAACCGGTACACCGACTACTACAACAACTACAATAACAACAACTACTACTACAACAACTACAATAACAACAACTACTACAACAACTACAATAACAACAACAACTACTACAACAACAATAAACAATCAACTTTGTAGTTATAATCTAATCCAAAAAACTAAATAACAAATAGTTAATTTTCCCATGGGGGTACGGTTGTGGGGGCTCACCGGTAGGGGCGGCTGTGGCATCGTGGGCGGCGGGGCCGAGGGTGTTGGGGCGGTGGGGTGGCGCCGGGGGTGTTGGGGCTGCGGGGCAGCGACGGGGGCGGTGGGGTGGCGACGGCGGGGCTGTGGGGCCCCGGGGCGACGCCGTGGCGCCGGGGGCGGCGGCGCGACGGTGGTGGCAGCGGTAGGCGTCTGGGAGAGGAGTGGAAGAGAGTGGGGTTTGTGGAGTCGTTACAGAGTGGCCGGGGTAAGTGAGTGAGAGAGAGAGAGGGGCGGGGTGGGGGCAAAGAGCCGTTATGGAGATAGCTCTTTGTCGTGTGCCAATGGACGACAAAGAGTCTAGACCCTTTGTCGTCTGCCTCCCGACTCTTTGTCGTCCGCTAGGAGACGGTAAAGAAGGGACTCCACTTTGACCTAACATCCCCACGGTTAGGTGGGCCCCACCTGTATATTTGCCATCTATTGTGCGGCTCTCTGCCGTCTGCGGCTGATGGCAAATAAGTTACTTATGGCAAAGAGCTTCTATGCCATCAGCCAGTTCTTTGCCGTCTGCTTTGTGGTAGTTGACGGCAAAGACACTCTTTGGCATCAGCCAGCACATGGCAAACATTTGGCAGACGGCAAAAAACTGAATTCCAGTAGTGAGGGTTTTGCGGAGCCCAAAATCTGACAGTTTGGGTACGGCCACCTTTGTCTAGAGGGTCTAGTGGGGAGTAAACAAAACGAAGTGGCATTGGGTACTTCTGGGGTGTCTTGTTTGAGAAGGAAAGTTGAGGGAGGCAGGCAAAAATGTTTTCTAGAGGGGGTAATTGGGGTTTTTACCCCACCAATCATTGAGCTGGGATGTAGGATTCTTTCTCGAGATACAGGGGTTCTAGGAGGGCATGTGGTAAAAACTTCGTGTCAAGGAGATTAAGATAAAACGTGAAAAGAGTAGCTTCCAATTTTGACCAAAATGTGATTGATGACTGTTTGGGCAAGTAAAAAGTTTCTACTTACCTTGAGACTTAATAGGATCAAATGTTAGGTGAAAATGAGAGTGACTGCCGAACTTGAGATTATTTGCACAAAGTTTCCAGTGCAAACTTTATAAACCCAAGAATTAGGCAGAAACTGATTTTCCTATATCTAGTTATGCAAATCCATTCCCCCTATTGCAGCACTTGGTGTGGTGGCATTATTTGAGCATTAGAGCATTCCCAAAATGTTTGGGACCAATTTAGCAAACTTGACAATGCAAATTTTCTCAATTCTAGAAATCAGCATAAATGGGTATGGGGGGTTTTTACAAGTGAATCTCTTCTCCTTGATGCACCATTTGGTGTGGATGCATGATTAGGGGATTAGAACATGCCCACAGAATTTGAGCAGAAATGGAGGTAGTTGGCAATGTAAAGTTTCGCAAATTTGGAGCTAGAAAGAGAGGGTTTTGGAATATTTTTGTGAACCAAAACAATTTGTATTGAGGTGGAACTTGTCAAGGTCATCACATATATGATGTGTGACTTTACAGAATTTTCTTCGAATTATTTGAGAATACTTTTTATAGAAATATTTGGAATACTTGAAATAGGCAGAAAAGGTTTTGAAGGGTTTTGTCCAATATTTTGAACATGACCATGTGTTGAAACTCTCATATATGGAAAATATATGTCCACTAAGTTTCCCTAAATTTTATCAAATATTTTGGAAGCATAAAAATAATATTTTTTTTATTATGACCATTTCTAGCCTCATAAAAAGGTATTTAAATGAAATAGGAAATTAATCACTAAATGTTTTTTGCTTGTTGGGAAGTCTTTTTGATAATTGGATCCAAATAAATTATTTGGGAAAAAACATATTCCCTAGTTTGCAGACTTGTAGTACAAACCTCAATTCACGGGGGTTTGAAGCTTAAATAAAATAAAAGCTTTTTGGTGCAAATAATGTTTTGTAAGTATAGTTTTAGGTCCTATACACATGGTATGGCCATTGGGCAAACATTTGGAGCAAGGAGTTGAGTCTTGATAGAAGGAGGATTTTTGTGATTTAAAACCCAAACAAGCAAGGAAGAAAACACAATCAAGTCAAGCATCACAAGCACACACAAAAGTTTTAACTAGTCCTAATTATTGAGCTATGTTGACTTAGTCAGGAGAGGCAAAACATAGGCTGTGATAGACCCACCCCCCCCCCCTACAAAAATCTTGTCCCCGAGATTCTTAGGCTAGGCATTGAAAAGATATAGAAATTCGGGTCTTCGGTAGTCTTCACGTTCCCATGTTACTCCTTCTTCGATGTGATTGCTCTAGTGGATCTTGAAGTGCTTAATGATACAGCTTCGAGTGCTTCACTTGGCTTTGTCTAAGGGTGAACGGGGTTCTTGCAATATCCTAGGCTTGACTAAAAGTCAAGGGCTTGGTGAACAAGGTTCGGGTAAGGGTCTGGCTTGCGTTAGTATTCCAAAGTCGGAATACGTGGAAAAGTAGTGTGTCTGCGTACTGGTCATGGGGTTACTCGTGTTGGTCAGTGACATCTAGATGTGTCGTGTTTAGAATATAAGGGTGAAAGTTTTGGTGTAGCTTCTCGTTGACAGGGAAATCCTTGATTCCTGAAAGCAGGTGATCTTCCATCGCAAATGGTCTTCGTCGTTGAGAGTGTTGAAGGGTGTGGTTCTAGGCTTCTCGTCGAGATCTTCTACTTGAGTAAGTTGCACGGGTATGTTCTTCATTCGTCTTTGGCCATTTGTCTTTGTCGTCACAGACACATGTTTTCGGCGTTTCTTCGAGCATTGGGTCTTCTAGCCTTTTTGTAGCCACTTGTGGAAAAGTCTGGGTTAAGTCTTGTCCCTAAGACTAAGTTTACAGACTTTGTGTTAAAACAGGTTCGAGCACCTAGGAGAGTTTTTGCGGGGTCCTAGATGAGTTGTCTACTCAAACATATAGACCAGCTATCCAATCCCCAAGGTTTGAGGCTTTTCAAGTGGGGTGAACTACCTTTGACAGGGATTTCACCATGATCCAGTCAGGAGTCACGTCCTGGATTGGACCAAAAAGGGCTCTTTCTTTTCTCTTGATGTCCAAAGGCTTCATAATGCTTGAAAATAGGTGCTTCTTGAGATAGTTGAGCTGATGTAGCTGGCATAGGCATGGTGGTTTGAATCTTCTTGCTTCTTTTTCACCGCCGTGGTTTCCCAACCTTACTGGTTCTTCATCTTACTTGGGTAAGATTGTCTTCTGCTTCTTGAATGGTGCTTCGAGGAGTCCACTTCTTCAAGGTAAAACCTTACACTTCATAAGAATGGCAATCCGTGCTTCTGGGGCTTATCCAAATAGGACTATGATGTTCCTTCTCTTGTTGGGTAAATAAGTATGTCATACATGAGGACAAAAACATATTTCTCCAAGCATCACATGAGCACATTGCTCACGGGATAGGTGATAGGAGCGGGCATTTGTTCCGTATGATCACTTGTCGAGGGGTCTATGGTTCAACATAATCTAGTTCTTCATGTCCACCTTCCTTATGGACATGATTGGGGTGGTCGAGGTGGAGTAATGGCCATGGTCTAATGACTTAGAGTCAATACCTATGGTCAGAATCTGACCTTATTATGGCTCAGTAAAGCTTAGGTGTTTCAAGGAGCTTAGGATGTGAGTGAATGTCTATCATCTTATCCTTGAGCATAGTTCTTGGATGCCAATAGTCCTACATATTTCTCCAAACAGAATCATCATATATCATTGAGGGTATCATCTCACATAAGTCAACTACAACATCACGCATGCTATACATATCTCCATGGCTTTGCAAGATGGACAAACCCATATACTCTTATGTATCCCTATGTCAAAAATATCCTCAAGAAATCATACACGCCACTAAGCTTGATTAAGACACTACAAATCCAAGTTTTCGGCTAAGTTATCCAAGAGCTAAGGTGATGTATTCCTATACTAAAGAAACACATAATCTACCAATCCAAGATCTTGTTTCCTTCCTATGAATCCAACCTAGTCGTTCATCAATCCTATCATTCTATACTTGATCCATTACTCCAACAAATCCAATATCGATGGGGTTCTACATAATCTCCTAGAGTGCTCCTCATATCATTGGAAGGACTATTATCACAGTATATCCACCAACTTCCAATATCATGACCAAGTAAACTCCAAGGTCCCGCTTATATAGGTCCTTAAATCAATTCTGAAAACTCCAATTTTTCTACCTTATCATCCATCGAGAAACATGGTATCATGATCAAGATCATTGAACTAAATCCAAATTACTCTTAAACATGTAGACTTACTTAAAACCAACACTCTACTAGGATTACCCATTCAAATCCAGTTCTCATGTCCAACGAGATTTCCTACTCGTTACTCAAAGTCATTATTGCAACATTCTCAATCCGTGTCCATTACTTGTCAAAGTCAATTACTGTACCACTAGGGGTCTTGACTCCTAATAAATCCAATTTACTCAAAGGATATGTAAGTTATGCTACTTTATCAACTAGTTCCACCAAGTTAACCTATCATCATGAAAATCATGTAATCCATCAAAAGGGGGCTTAGCTATATCCTCGAGATACATATTAGGTCTAATTAAAATCATTGACTACAAATCATATATCCTTAGAAAGATCCTTCCTATGGCATCAAGGTAATCATGCTAGCTTAAGGATGAAAGGTGTTCGTTCACTAGGATCACTAGCCCCATAATGAACCGAGTGTTAAGCAGGGGTTATTTAAGTTCAATGGTGCTCTCGCAAACCCATTTATTAAAGATGTGATAAGAGGTTTGAGTTGGGGTAGCTTCTGAGGTATAGATTGGTCTAGGGAGGGGTTTCCAATCTTGAGAGAAAAGCATAGCTCTTCGGGGTTGCACTTGGTTGAGTATGTTGTAGTCAAAGTCTTCAGTGCAAGTGGGCCATTGTCATACCCTGTTTTTGCTATCACTTGTCTGTATTGTGAAATTCTGAGCTTGTTAAAACTTTTTCAAAACTAATGTTGTGAATGCCATGATTGACATTGTATGCTTGTATGCTTGATCATGTGAGGATTTGAAACCCTAAATTCTTTTGGTATAACACTGATTTCCAAAAGCCTTTGCTTATTTCTGATCAAGGTAAAACCTACCTTAAGTTGCACTGCATGTCCTTGATAGCAAGCAGTGCTTCTACTCATATTTGGTAATCTGATTTTAACCTATCTTTTTATTTCAAAACCATAGAAGTAATTATTTTTGTGATTATTTTCCTAATTAATTAACATGTCCATTTCTAAAGCCAGAATTGGTATTCCAACATGGAAAAATACTTTTCTGCCTTAAAAAAATCTGATTAAATTTGGAGATGATGAGAAGGACTTATATTTTCCATACATAGGATTATAAACCCCATTTTATATTATATTTATTGAATAAAACTATGAAAGCTATTTCTGTCTGTTTTGGCATTTTGAAATATTTCCAAAGGAAATATTCTCAATAAATTCCTAGAAAATTCCAGTGATATCCCTAAGCCTTGTTTGGTGTCCACATAAAGTTTCACCTTGATCAAAGGTGAATAAGGACCCCAAATAACCGTAAAAGCCTGTCTGTCTAGAATCAAGTTAGAGCAACTCTACATAGCAAAGTTTGTCCAATGATTCTAAAACTTTGCAGGAGTGCCTAATACCTCAAATGAGGGTTCCACGCCCAAAATGGGATTTGTGGGACTTAGTTTGCCCACACTCCCTTTGGAAGGGACATATCTGGTCATATTGGAGTATTTTCAAGTTTACAAAGCTAAACTTGTCCTTTGGAGCTCAAATTTGGTGAAACTCCATGGTTTACCACCAAACCCAAACCTATTAAGTTGCAGCACCAGTGGTGGGGTGCACCCCCCTTAAGCCAGTGTCGAACACCTTCTGACTGATAAGAAAAAGCCACCTTAGCCACAGCTAAACCAAACCCCTTTGCTTCAAACTCATAGATTAGGTGTCCAGCACCTATGTCTAACCCCATTCAACTGGCCCCTCACTGGTTCAAAGTGGAAAGGACAAAAACCCCTATTTAGATCTTACTTCATGAGTGACAGCACCAGTATTTCTTGCCTCCCTTGACCAGCCGAAGCTCCCACAAGAACCAAATGGCTAGCCACACCCCCAGCTAGTGCCAGGACATGCTAGACACATCCAAAGTGCCTCAGAGTGCACCAGCATGCCGTGGCATGCCAAAACTGCACTCTGGGCACGCTACAGGGAGTCACCAAGGTGGGGGTGACGCCCTCGGCTAGTTCCAGCCTCCCCCGAGATGTCCAACCTCTTCCCCGACAACCCTTCTGCGTCGAGCAAGCCTCAGGGCCCCTCCTTCCCCCGCGCTAGAGCTCGCATGACGCGTGCCCGTGCACACCAGAACCGACCAAGGTTGCGCGGCTACGAATGCTCGACTTCCCTCTCTCTCCCCTGCTGCAGATGGTTCGGGCAGTCCAAAACCACGTCGTGAAAACCGTGGTTTCGACCCCAGCCTCTCTCTGCACCCCCATGTGCACGACGGTGAGTCACTGGCGCTCCCGAATCTACTCATTGTCGCGGGCCTATAAATAGCCCTCCCCCTCGCTCCAGCACCCCTCAGATAGCATCACCACGATCACTAGTACCTCCTTAGCCACCCCCGCAAACCAGCTGAGCCCCGGTGCTCGAGATCGACCAAGGCCCCTCCGCCTCGGAGCTCCGGTCGATCTCCGGCTATACGAAGGCTCTTGCACCCCTCGACCCACCAAACTGACCCTCTCGATCCCAGGAAGCTTTCCCCCAACTCGCCCGAGCTTTTCCGTGTCTCTAGCCACCCCCTCGACCACCTCCCGAAACTCCTCCGCCACGGCCTCCTCGTCGCCGGCGAACCCTGCCTCTCCATCGTTGTTCCGACCACCAACAGGTAGGCGACAGTAAGGCGAACCCATTCCAGTGCTCGTTGGGGCATGAGAGCGTCAGCAACCTCGTCGGCGTCCTCCTCCTCCTCTCTGGCCAGAGCTGGGAGACGACCCCGACAGGTGTGCCCCACCTGTCGGTGGCCCAGCCTCCTCCCCCGCGCTGACCTCGGCCGCTGACCGCAGGGCCCCGCGCGTCCGGTTCAAACCTGACGACGCGCGCGCCTGGGCAGGCTGTCGGCTGGCCATGGGCCAACCCAGCTCAGGGCCGAGCCAGGCCGGGAGTTTAGCCGGTTTTTCTTTTATTTTTAAACCCTGGTTTCTAAGATTTTTATAGAAACATTTAACCAGTGTAAAAACATAATTCTTCCACTGTTATTCTTCTAAAATGTGTAGTATTTAATAATATGTTTGGATGAATTTTCCAACAACTGTTCTATTGTACATTAATAAAAAGGACTAAATTGAAATAGTTTCGCTTCTGTTTGGTTGATTTAAAAAATATTCCTTCAAAGAAAACTAAGGCAAATATTTTTAAAATGATACCTTAGATTTATCAATAATAAATAACATCTTTAAAATGACTTTGTGGTCTGTTTCTGTGTGAGCTATTTCTTATATATTGTTTTATCGACGATAGAAAATCCGCGTGACGAGGGAATCGGAGCGGAAGACGTCGAAGACCCCGGATACTTAGCTGACGAAGGGAAGCAGCCCTTTGACCATGACTGAGCATACGTTACTTTGCATGTTAAAATAGCAAGTATTCCCGTTGCACATGATCATAAGTGCCAGTAATCATTTGATGTGATTTTACCGAAGGCTCCCCCAGAGCACATGCATTGAGCTTGACCCAACCCCTTGAGGGTCATGCTAATACCATGTTGACAAGTAAAACATAGAAGTAGTATTATCATGAGCATGTTGTTGACATAAAGCAAGAGTTTACTAAAACCCCGTCGGGTGCCACTAATGCCCGAGGGTGATGATGAGTCAGGTGCTCACTTTCGGTGAAGTGATACACCCAGTATTTGTGTGAGTATGGTTTCGGAAATGGGATTAGATTTATGAAGTGTTGACCGTCCCAACCTTACCAGTACGACCACGTTACCCCTTATGGGACGGGGCTATGTTAATTACTCTGGTCGGTGCTCGCAAAGAGCCACATTACTAGTGGCGGGAGTGATGTGTGGTCACTCTTTTGATGGGGTCGTGCCGGGTAGGACGACTATGCCATTTTTATGAGTTCTAGTCACACCGTTGCTCCTCGCATGGTTGGTAGAGTCCAAATTTGGTGCTCGTATGACGTACCACATGTGGGATGGGTACCAATCGAGTGGACCTCTTTGTCTAGTATCGTCAGGGGAAGGCATTGATCGGGTACTTACCTCGGGTATGTGATATACCGTGAGTCGTGGATGACACTGAAGTTTCCCGGATCTCGTGGGTCAAGCGTACTACCTCTGCAGAGTGTAAAACTATTCGAATAGCCGTGTCCACGATCAAGGACAGTTGGGTAATCCTGCTTAAACTACGTCCAGTTGTTTCCGCATAAACCAAGTGTGTGTGAGTGTGTGTGGTGTTGAAAAAGGTGTTGCTATGATAGCAATAATATGACCAAGTTCGATGACTTGGCATATAGGGTGAACCCAGATGGTTCAGCCCTCGATAGATATATTGATATTTGTAACCAGTTCTTCAAGAGTAATTATTTAACTTGATGCATATTCATGATCATTCCAGCCAGATGAGTTACACTAAAGATGCATGATATTGTTATCCTTCACTTTCGTTGATTATATCATGGGTTGTTTGCGAGTACATTCAAAGTACTCATTGGCTTGCCACTGGTTATGTTATTGACCAGACATGGAAGGACCGGAGTTTGGAGATGAGTACGTCTTCGGAGACGCCCCTACGAACTAGGACGCTTCCGAGTCAGAATGCCTCTCGGTGTAGGCTTGATGGCATGGGCACCCGCTTACCCTATATTTTCCGCTACTAGTGTATCTGAGTGATATGGCCTTAGGCCCTGTCTTGTGAACTTGACCCTTCGGTCATGCGTTTTAATAATCGGTACTTGGATGTAAGACTCTTTTAATCGGTACCTGTGTTCCGTGAGCATTGATCTCTGGGATCACTGAGCACGGCGATCTCGACTAGTAAGTCGGGGTCCCCACAGAGCTGGTATCAGAGCCATCCTAACTATAGAAAGCCTTAGGTAGCATCGACGATAGCCGAAACGATTAGTGCACATAGATTGACCTGAGAACCGCACCCACTAAATATTTCTAACCCTCTCCTCTAAACCTTGTAGATGGAGGCCGTACTTGAGATGCTTCTGGAAATGGGCTTTCCTATGCTTTTGAGCGATAGCCTCGAGAAGTGTCAAGTACGTCGCACGCCCATCTTCCTCTACCACGAACACTGGTTCAATGCCGACACCAAGGAGTATCACGTGGACGTGATAGTGAAGGCTAACGACTCCCCAACTAGCTGGTTCTTTGAAGGGCCACAGATGGAGGATCTGATGTTGGCCGTGGAGACTGCAACACGAGAGGCACTCGTGCGACTTCGCGACATCCTTCCTGAGATGGCGGATGAGCCAGCTACTCGTCACCTACCTTTTGTTAAAGATAAGGTAGAAGGGAGTTGGACACTCAACCCCTCATCCGAGGACGGGACGCCATTGAGGTTTCAGACCTACTTCAGTCTCTCCTCACACACCTTGACGCATCTTTTGATCAAGGAGTCGACTAGGATCTGCCAAGAGCTGCACCAAGTCAAGGACCTACTTCGTATGGAGAAAATGAAGAACCGCAAGGTAAATAAAGAAGGAGCACCCATAATATCACCTGGCTTTGCTTTCGGAGGAGGAATACCCCCGGTTCAGGCCGTTCCTCTTCAGAGTCGTCGCTTAACCGCAGAAGAGTGCACCGAACTCTTCGCTACCTCGCCAACCAAGAGACGTCGAGATGGTCGGCTTCCTTCCCCTACTCCCTCAAGTAAGGGAAGCACTAATGAAGATGAAGATAGAGAGGAATATGAAGACGAAGATCCCACAAAGCCGGCTTATGAGATCGCGCAGTCGATCGCTTAGCAGCGTAGGATGTACCGAGCGTATGAGTTCTTGTATCAGGATTTTATGCCCCCAAATGTTGCGTAAACCTGTTGGATGCAAGTCGCATTCTGCCTTAAGCAGCTTGTGAGTGACTACATCACTTGTTTTAAATTTAATGCAGTAGTTCTTTTCAAACCATTGTCATAAAAATCTTCCACACAAGCACGACACCAGACCCCCCCCCCCTCTACTAGAACGTCATCCCTTTCGAGTACAACCAGTTCGGCAAAATTGTTCTGTCTGCTCCCCTGACAGGATGGTGAATGCAACTCGCAACAAAACCTTCAGCAACCCTGGCTCTGCCTCTTCAGGACAGCAGCTGGGAACCGGAGGGGAAGCTCAAGCTGGAGATCACCACGCGCAGCAAGACGATGTTCCACCGCCACCGCCTCCTCCTGAAAGCTTGACCATGGCTCAGTTCCTTCAAGCTCTTCGAGAGGAGCGTCAAGCCAACAATGCCGCTATCCGGCAGCTGGCTCAAACCCTGGTGAACCACCCGCCGCAGAACGGGAATGGCAACAGTCTCTCAACTCTCATTGAGTTTATGCGGAGTACGCCACCCATATTCAAGGAGACGACTGAACCCTTGGATGCCGATGACTGGATCCGCACTATTGAAGACCTTCTCGCGCTGGTCAAGTGCGCTGATGAACACGAGAAAGTCCTCTATGCAACTCACTGTCTCAGAGGCACAGCCAGAGCCTGGTGGGATGGATTTTAGATCATGCGAGCCGGGCAAGTTATCACTTGGGCCATGTTCAAGGATGGATTCTGCGCTGCTCACATTCCTCGGGGAATGATGACCATTAAGAAGCGAGAATTCCGAGCCTTAAGGCAAGGCAGTGGACCTGTCAAGGAGTATTTGCAGAAGTTCAACCTCCTATCAAGATATGCACCTGAAGATGTCAGCATTGAGGCTGCCAAAGTGGAATGCTTTATGGAAGGACTACAGCAGTCACTCCAGTATCAGCTGGTTGTTTGTGAATGCCGGACCTTCAGTGGCCTGTTTAATAAGGCTCTTATGTTGGAAGACAAGCATCGTGCAATGGACGACACTCGTAAGCAAAAGCTAATGGGTAGTGGAGGACCGATTAGCTCGAAACCACGACCATGGCAGTCAGCCCCCGCAAGACCCAACTATCAGCAGCAACAATACAAGCATCCGACATTTCGCTAGAATTACCAACCTCAGCAGCAAGCAAACGCCAAGCCAGCAAGCACTCCGCCAAACAACGGTGGGGGCAAGACCAACCTTCCAGCGCAAGTTGCTTGTTTCGGGTGTGGACAAACAGGGCACTATTCCAGGCAGTGCCCCAACAAGAAACCCGATGCTTCGCGCCCCAATGCACCAAATCCAGGCCAAGGAGCACGAGGCAGGAACCAGGCTCCCCGCAATCAGCAGTATCATAGCAAGGGGCGGATTAATCACATTTCCGAAGAAGAGGCACAGGAAGACCCGGACTGCATTCTGGGTACGTTCCTCGTCAACTCTACCCCAGCAACAGTATTGTTTGATTGTGGTGCTTCGCATTCTTTTGTTACACAAAAGTTTGCGGAAAAGTGTGGTCTAGAACCTACCTTGCTTTGTGGGTATATGGCAATTCAAACCCCGGGAGCAGTTTTGAGGACCAACCTAGGGTGTAGGAAGGTCGGGATAGTTATCAATGGGACGAGCTTCTCATCGGATCTCATTGTGCTTAAGTCGCAAGGCCTACATGTAATTCTCGGCATGGACTGGTTGGCCAAGCATCAAAGCATCTTGGACTGTGCCAACAGGGCCATTACCATGACAAGTGACCAAGGGGTCAAAGTCAAGTATGTCTCTGAGCCAGTACCCACTCGAGTACCACGAGTCAACAGTCTGTCAGAGGAAGGACTCGACCGAGTGCCAATTGTCTGTGAATACCCGGACGTCTTTCCCGATGAGCTACTAGGGATGCCTCCTGACCGAGACATCGAGTTCATCATCGAACTCATGCCCGGATCAAGGCCTATCTATAAGAAGCCTTACATGATGGGGTCCGAAGAGCTAGCGGAGTTGAAGAAGCAACTGGATGAGCAACTCAGGAAATGGTTTATTCGTCCGAGTGCGTCACCTTGGGGATCACCTGTTCTCTTCATGTCCAAGAAGGATGGGACAATCAGACTTTGCATCGATTACCGTTCTCTCAATGAGGTCACGATCAAGAAAAAGTACCCACTCCCCAAGATCGAAGACTTGTTCGACCAACTAAATGGAGCTAAGGTATTCTCCAAGATCGACCTCCGATCTGGATATTACCAACTAAAGATTCGACCCGAAGACATACCAATGATGGCATTTGTGACCCGGTACGGTCTGTACGAATGCACTGTCATGTCTTTTGGATTGACTAATGCCCCAGCTTACTTCATGTACCTCATGAATAAGGTCTTCATGGAATACCTGGACAAGTTTGTCGTCGTATTCAATGATGACATATTAATTTTTTCCATGTCTGAAGAAGAGCATGAGAAACACTTGAGGTTAGTATTGGAGAAGCTTCGAGAGCACCAACTCTATGCCAAGTTCAGCAAATGCCAGTTTTGGCTGAACGAAGTTCGATTTCTGGGTCATACCATGACAGCAAGTGGATTGGCAGTTGATCCCTCTAAGATTACCACGGTAACCAACTGGGAATCGCCAACCGACGTGAAGGAAGTCAGAAGATTCCTCGGACTCGCGGGTTATTACCGCAAGTTCGTAGAAGGATTCTCTCGCATCGCGCGACCTATGATTCAGCTCTTGAAGAAAGGCAAGAAGTTCGAATGGATGCCGGAATATGAAGCAAGCTTCCAAGAGTTGAAGAAGAGGCTAACCACCGCCCCGGTATTAGCCACTCCAGATATCAGCACGGAGTTTGTGATATATTGCGATGCCTCAAGGACCGGGCTAGGTGGGGTTCTAATGCAGGATGGCAGAGTCGTGGCATACTTGTCACCGGAACTGCGCCAGCATGAGGAGAACTATGCCACCCATGATCTCGAGTTGGCAGCAGCAGTGCATGCTCTAAAGACATGGCGACATTACCTTCTGGGGAAGCGATGTGAAATATACACTGACCACAAGAGTCTAAAGTATATCTTCACCCAAAGGGAATTGAATATGAGGCAACGGAGATGGTTGGAGTTAATCAAGGACTACGACCTCAGCATTCAATATCACCACGGTAAGGCTAACGTAGTGGCTGATACCTTGAGCCAGAAGACCAGCACCTTAAACGTCATGCTTAAGGAAAGGCAGCCCGCCTTATATAAAGAATTGGAGAACTTCGGGTTGAAACTAGTAGAATCTGGATTCCTAGATAACCTCGAAGTCAAACCAACGCTGGAAGACGACATCGAAGGAGCCCAGAAGGGTCACAAGAGCATTGAAGGTATCAAGAAGAAGATTCAAGAAGGCAAGGCCCCAGGATTCTTGGAGGATGATCAAGGAGTGGTGTGGTTTGGGAAACGTTTATGCATACCCAACAAGGTTGAACTCAAGGATTTAATCCTACGGGAAGCACATGATACACCCTACTCCATTCACCCTGGTGGTACCAAGATGTATCAAGATCTCCGAGGAAGATTTTGGTGGTACGGCATGAAGAGGGAGATTGCGACGTATGTGGCCAAGTGTGTTGTGTGCCAGCAAGTTAATGCTGAGCATCAGCGACCCGCAGGGCTGCTACAACCTCTCAAGGTGCCGGAATGGAAGTGGCACAAGGTAGGGATGGATTTTATTACCGGCTTACCAAGGTCTAGCAAGGGCCATAACTCGATATGGGTTATTGTCTACCATTTCACCAAATGGCCCGTTTCATCCCTGTCAACACCACTTATGATGGGAACAAGTTGGCTGGTCTCTATATTGAGCGTATAGTAAGCCTTCATGGAGTTCCCAAGGAGATTGTATCTGATCGAGGCACGCGGTTCACCTCAAGGTTTTGGTGGAAACTACAAGAGCTCCTCGGTACCAAACTCTCTTTTAGCACCGCCTTCCACCCGCAAACGGGAGGACAAACGGAAAGGGTGAATCAGATACTCGAAGATATGCTCCGGGCATGCGTCCTGGCGCATGGAGCCAAATGGGAAGACTGTCTGCCATTCGCTAAGTTTTCATACAACAACAGCTACCAGTCCAGTCTCGAGATGGCCTCGTTCGAAGTACTGTACGGACGGAAATGCCGCACCCCGCTCAACTCGTCTGAAACCGGAGACGGCCTGATTTTCAGACCAGAAGTTTTGCACAGGGGAGAAGAGAAGGTGCACCTAGTCCAAGAAAATCTGAAGGCGGCCAAGTCACAACAAAAGAGTTATGCGGACTCTCGCCACAGGGATGTGGAGTTCAATCTCGGAGACCTAGTGTACCTCCGTGTCACTCCTCTCAAGGGAGCCAAGTGTTTCCACGTTAAGGGGAAACTCGCTCCAAGGTTCATTGGGCCATTTAAGATCACGACAAGGCGTGGAGAGGTCGCTTATCAGTTGGAGTTACCTCCGGAACTTTAGGGTGTGCACAATGTCTTCCACGTGTCACAACTTCGGAAGTGTCTCCAAGCGCCAAGTTGTTCCGATCCTTACAAGGGCGTTGATCACCAGGCCATTGACCTTCAATCTTATCTCACCTACCGCGAGAGGCCTATCCGCATTCTGGACGAAGCAGAGCGATGCACCAGGAGCCGCAATATCAAGTATTTCAAAGTTCAATGGAGCAACCACACCGAAGCCGAAGCTACATGGGAGCGTGAAGACTATCTTCGATCTGAGTTTCCAGACCTTTTTAGCACCTAGCTTAGGAATCTCGGGGACGAGAGATTCTTGTAAGGGGGATAGGACTGTCACACCCTGTTTTTGCTATCACTTGTTTGTATTGTGAAATTCTGAGCTTGTTAAAACTTTTTCAAAACTAATCTTGTGAATTTCATGATTGACATTGTATTCTTGTATGCTTGATCATGTGAGGATTTAAAACCCTAAATTCTTTTGGTATAACACTGATTTCCAAAAACCTTTGCTTATTTCTGATCAAGGTAAAACCTACCTTAAGTTGCACTACATGTCCTTGATAGCAAGCAGTGCTTCTACTCATATTAGGTAATCTGATTTTTACCTATCTTTTTATTTCAAAACCAAAGAAGTAATTATTTTTGTGATTATTTTCCTAATTAATTAACATGTCCATTTCTAAAGCCAGAATTGGTATTCCAACATGGAAAAATACTTTTCTGCCTTAGAAAAATCTGATTAAATTTGGAGATGATCACAAGGACATATATTTTCCATGCATAGGATTTTAAACCCCATTTTATATTATATTTATTGAATAAAACTATGAAAGCTATTTCTGTCTCTTTTGGCATTTTGAAATATTTCCACAGGAAATATTCTCAATAAATTCCTAGAAAATTCCAGTGATATCCCTAAGCCTTGTTTGGTGTCCACATAAAGTTTCACCTTGATCAAAGGTGAATAAGGACCCCAAATAACCCTAAAACCCTGTGTGTCCAGAATCAAGTTAGAGCAACTCTACATAGCAAAGTTTGTCCAATGATGCTAAAACTTTGCAGGAGTGCCTAATACCTCAAATGAGGGTTCCACACCAAAAATGGGATTTGTGGGACTTAGTTTGCCCACACTCCCTTTGGAAGGGACAAATGTGGTCATATTGGAGTATTTTCATGTTTACAAAGGTAAACTTGTCCTTTGGAGCTCAAATTTGGTGAAACTCCATGGTTTACCACCAAACCCAAACCCGTTAAGTTGCAGCACCAGTGGTAGGGTGCAACCCCCTTAAGCCACTGTCAAACACCTTCTGACAGGTAGGAAAAAGCCACCTTAGGCACAGCTAAACCAAACCCCTTTGCTTCAAACTCATGGATTAGGTGGCCAGCACCTGTGTCTAACCCCAGACAACTGGCCCCTCATTGGTTCACAGTGGAAAGGCCAAAAACCCCAATTTAGATCTCAATTCATGACTGACAGCACCAGTATTTCTTGCCTCCCTTGACCAGCCGAAGCTCCCCCAAGAACCAAACGGCTAGCCACACCCCCTAGCCAGTGCCAGGACATGCTAGACACGTCCAAAGTGCCTCAGAGTGCACCAGCATGCCGTGGCATGCCAAAACTGCGCTCTGGGCGCGCTACAGGGAGTCACCAAGGTGGGGGCGACGCCCTCGGCCAGTTCCAGCCTCCCCCGAGATGTCCAACCTCTTCCCCGACAACCATTCTGCGTCGAGCAAGCCTTAGGGCCCCTCCTTCCCCCGCGCTAGAGCTCGCGCGACGCATGCTCGTGCGCACCAGAACCGGCCAAGGTTGCGCGGCCACAAATGCTCGACTTCCCTCTCTCTCCCTATGCTGCACAAGGTTCGGGCAGTCCAAAACCACGTCCAGAGACCGTGGTTTCGACCCCAGCCTCTCTCTGCACCCCCATGCGCGCCACGGTGAGTCACCGGCGCTCCCGAATCTGCTCACCATCCCTCGGATAGCTTCACCACGATCACTAGTACCTCCCTAGCCACCCCAGCAAACCAGCAGAGCCCCGGTGCTCGACATCGACCGAGGCCCCTCCGCCTCGGAGCTCCGGTCGATCTCCGGCTACACGACGGCTCCTGCACCCCTCGACCCACCAAACTGACCCTCTCGATCACAGGAAGCTTTCCCCCAACTCGCCCGAGCTTTTTCGTGTCTCTAGCCACCCCCTCGACCACCTCCCGAAACTCCTCCGCCACGGCCTCCTCGTTGCCGGCGAACCCCTACCTCTCCGTCGTTGTTCCGACCACCAGCCGGTAGGCGACATTAGGTGAACCAATTCTAGTGGTCGTTGGGGCATGAGAGCGTCGGCAACCTCGCTGGCGTCCTCCTCCTCCTCTCTGGCCAGAGGTAGGAGACGACCCCGACATGTGTGCCCCACCTGTCGGTGGCCCAGCCTCCTCCCCCCCGCTGACCTCGGCCGCTGACCGCAGGGCCCCGCGCGTCAGGTTCAAACCTGACAACGCGCGCACTTGGGAAGGTTGTCGGCTGGCCATGGGCCAGCCCAGCTGTGGGCCGAGCCAGGCCGGGAGTTTAGCCGGTTTTTCTTTTATTTTTAAACCCTGGTTTCTAAGATTTTTATAAAAACATTTAACCTATGTAAAAATATAATTCTTCGAGTGTTATTCTTCTAAAAATGTGTAGTATTTAATAACATGTTTGGATGAATTTCCAATAACTATTCTATTTTACATTAATAAAAAGGACGAAATTGAAATAGCTTCGCTTCTATTTGGTTGATTTCAAACATATTCCTTCAAGGAAAACTAAGGAAAATATTTTTAAATGATACCTTAGATTTATCAATAATAAAGAACATTTTTAAAATGACTTTGTGGTCTATTTCTGTGTGAGCTATTTATTATTTATTGTTTTATCGATGATAGAAAATCCGTGTGATGAGGGAATCGGACCGGAAGACCTCGAAGACCCCGGATACTTAGTTGACCAAGGCAAGCAGCCCTTTGACCATGACTGAGCATATGTTACTTTGCATGTTAAAATAGCAAGTATTCCGGTTGCACATGATCATAAGTGCCAGTAATCATTTGATATGATTTTACCGAAGGCTCCCCCGAAGCACATGCATTGAGCTTGACCCTACCCCTTGAGGGTCATGCTAATACCATGTTGACAAGTAAAAGATAGAAGTAGTATTATCATGAGCATGTTGTTGACATAAAGCAAGAGTTTACTAAAACCCCGTCAGGTGCCACTAATGCCCGAGGGTGATGATGAGTCAGGTGGTCACTTTCGGTGAAGTGATGCACCCAGTATTTGTGTGAGTATGGTTTCGGAAATGGGATTAGATTTATGAAGTGTCGACTGTCCCAACCTTACCAGTACGACCACGTTACCCCTTATGGGACGGGTCTATGTTAATTACTCTGGTCGATGCTAGCAAAGAGCCACATTACTAGTGGCGGGACTGATGTGTGTTCACTCTCGTGATGGGGTCATGCCGGGTAGGACGACTATGCCATTTTTATGGGTTCTAGTCACACCGTTGGTCCCCGCATGGTTGGTACAATCCATAGTTGGTGCTTGTAAGACGTACAACATGTGGGCTGGGGACCAATCGAGTGGACCTCTTTGTCTAGTATCGTTAGGGGAAAGGCATTGATCGGGTACTTACCTCGGGTATGTGATATAGCGCGAGTCGTGGATGAAACGAAAGTTTCCTGGATCTCGTGGGTCCAGCGTACTACCTGTGCAGAGTGTAAAACTATTCGAATAGTCGTGTCCACGGTCAAGGACAGTTGGGTAATCCTGCTTAAACTACGTCCAGTTGTTTCCGCATAAACCAAGTGTGTGTGAGTGTGTGTGGTGTTGAAAAGGTGTTGCTATGATAGCAATAATATGACCAAGTTTGGTGACTTGGCATATAGGGTGAACCTGGATGGTTCAGCCCTCGACAGATATATTGATATCTGTAACCAGTTCTTCAAGAGTAATTATTTAACTTGATGCATATTCATGATCGTTCCACCCAGATGAGTTACACTAAAGATGAATGATATTGTTATCCTTCACTTTCGTTGATTATATCATGGGTTGTTTGCGAGTACATTCAAAGTACTCATTGGCTTGCCACTGGTTATGTTATTGACCAGACATGGAAGGACCGGAGTTTGGAGATGAGTACGTCTTCGGAGACGCCCCTGCGAACTAGGACACTTCCGAGTCAGAATGCCTATCGGTGTAGGCTTGATGGCATGTGCACCCGCTTAGCCCTATGTTTTCCGCTACTAGTGTATCTGAGTGATTTGGCCATAGGCCCTGTCTTGTGAACTTGACCCTTCGGTCATGCGTTGTAATAATCGGTACTTGGATGTAAGACTCTTTTAATCGATACCTGTGTTCGGTGAGCATTGATCTCTGGGATCACTGAGCACGGTGATCTCGACTAGTAAGTCGGGGTCCCCACATCCATCGAGGTGGATCCATGGTGCATCTTTTCTTGCTGGTCTTTAGTTGACGAGATGGGGAAGAGGGAAAGTAGCATTGAGGGAAGTGCCTAAGGGGTGGCATAGTTCAAGTGTAATCAAACAACTTTCGAAAAGGCTAACACATTCGTTAAGATAAAATAGGCGGCATAGTCGCGTACATGTTGCCTAGGGCAAAGGTGCGACTTGTACCGAAACACAAACAGATAAAGACAAGCAACACGCAATGTGGTTTCATTTGAACCATCACACAGACTCGACTTTGCATAGGGGGTACACGACTCATCCTACCCTAGGGGTTCTCGGACTCAAGTAGTCGTGCCTTGCTTCATGTCTTGGAGAGAAAGACTTTTAGTCTTCTGGGTCTTCCTCAAGTGCCGCTACGTGTCTTGTAGTTGTATGTTTAAATGATCCAGGTTTATCCTGAAGAATCTTTGATGAATTCTCTCCGGTAAGCTGACGACAAAAGTGGTTCCTCATAGTTGTTGTTGGCAGGGTCTTCTATTGTCTTTCTAATCCTATCGTTATCTTCTTGTCTTCCACGACATCGATAGTTCCTATTGGATGACCCTTTATGCAATTACGTGGACAAGGCAAGATAGAGTTCCAACATGTCGGTTATGTTGATGACAATGTCGACACCAAGAGCCGGGGATGAAGAGAATTGTTTTCCTGCTCACTATGGTGAGGCAGACCAAATGGCGAGGTTCTCATCCACCGGTGGTTGTCGACACAACAACGGTAAGGACAGGGTCACTCCATTAGCAATGCATATCATGATATTGCATATCTTATGCCTTGATCATCGTAGGCCGAGGTTGCACCATTCTGGGGCAGTGTCGAGGGTCTCACCACCTTCCAAGTCTTGATGTCATCATCCCTCGAGAAGGTAGCTTCTGTTGGTGACGTCTTGTCGTGGTGTTGTCAAACTCGTGTTCAAGAGATGTGAAGAATGCCCAACAAGGTGGCTTCCTTCCAGGTTACCCACGAGGATTTCAAGGAATCCAGTGGTCAGGGGCATAAGGGTACTTGCGACCGTTTGCAAGTTTTGAAAAATAGATGGGGAGAGTCGAGAGAATAAGGGTGGAAGTGCTAAGGCAAAAACCTTTGCTTCCTTTGAAATATTAGAACATGTGAGAAATATTGAGGTTTTGTAAGTGATTTTGAAGGGTCTGGAAAAATAGTTTTGTCCTAACTAACATCCATGCTAACTAAGGGCCTCCTACAGTCAGGATGGATCTAATAACAGCTCTGTGGGGATCCCGACTCATAAGTCGTGATCACCGAATGCACGTGTGCAGTAATGCTAGAGCTCAATGCTCACTGAACACATGGACACTGAATAACAAGAGTATTGCATCCATTATGTACAGTTTTACTCAAATATGGCCTTTATGGACAAGTATTCATATATTTGCAGCGGAAAAATTCAACCATAGTGTGATCCCATGCTATCTGCCTTAACCCTATAGGCATTCTAGCTGGGAAGCATCCTAGCTCGCACGTACGTCTCCAAGATATTCTTCATCAGATCCTAATCTTTCATGCCTTGCCAATAAAATAAATAGTGGCAAGCCAATGAGTACTTCGAATGTAGTCACAAGCAACCCATGTTTGGAATGAGGCAATAACAATGCATGATATAGCACTAGGTAGGTAAGTTGCAGAAAGCTAGTTTTGAGTGAAGTGACATGATCAATCAACTTGTAAAAGCATGCATCAATAGGTTGCAGATATCCATATGAACAAGTTATAGATATCAACATAAGCAGAGTTTGAATATCTCATGTTTAGTCATCATGTCAAGTCATCCCACTTAGCTCAAGTATAATATCTCCCAATCACACATAGACATTTTTGTAACAACGGACATAGCCCAAGAGCAGTCATCCAACTGTCCTTGATCATGGACATGGCTATTCGAATAGTTCTACACTTTGGAGATGTTGCGCACTTTACCCACAAGACTGAGGAAACTTCCATGACAATCCATGACTCGTGGTATTTTCCATACCCGAGGTAAGTACCCGAACAATGCTTTTCCCATGATGATACTAACAAAGAGTCCACTCGTTGGTGTCGTCCCTCATGATGTATATCACAAGTTTATTTTACGAGGGCACGCAATGGTGTGCCTGGTGTCTGTGAAAACAGCCCATGGTCTTCCTTTCCGGCACGGCCTTGTATCAAGGGTGACCATGTCACTCCCTCCAGTAGTAATGCACGAACTCAGCTAGTACCGACCATAGTAATCAACAAAGCCCCGTCCCATAAGGGGTATCGTGGTCGTACATGTAAGGTTGTAGTAACCATCGCAACTTAAACCAATCCATTTTCAAAAACAACACACTCACTTGCCTTGGTACACCACTTCTTTCTCAAGTGGTTATGTAATGCCCAAGATGCAATCCTATCCTTATTTTGGCGCGAGGGCCTCGACAAGGATAGAAATGCAACCTCGTCGTTTCGCAAGAATGGATACCGTTACAAGTAAATGTAATGAAAAGATGAGTATAAGGAGTTGGTTTACACTCGCCACAAGCTACACCAAGATCACATCAATACAACAATATCCAGTCATCATGAAGAAGAGCAAGGTCCATCTACGGACGAAAACAAATGGTAAAGAACGACATCCATCCTTGCTATCACAGGCTGTCGGCCTGGAAACCATCCTAGATCGATGAAGAAGAAGAACAAGAAACTCCAAATAGCACAATCAGCGTTCACGTCAAGTATTGCTTTACATGCACCTGCAACTAGTGTTGTAGTAATCTGTGAGCCACAGGGGACTCAGCAATCTAATTTCCAAAGGTATCAAGACTAGCAAAGCTTAATGTGTGAGGTGTGGTTAAGTGGTGAGGCTACAGCAAGCGACTAAGCATTTATTTGATCTGGCTAACTTACGAGTACAATAATAAAAGAGGGGGATGATCTATGCATAATCGTACGTGTACAAATGATGATCAAATGAATGATCCTGAACACCTACTTACGTCAGACATAACCCCACCGTGTCCTCGATCAGTGAAGGAGCCCACGAAAGAGACAGTCACGGTTAAGCACTCAGTTGGCAAGTTTTAATTAAGTCTACTTAAAGTTATCTAGAACCTGGTGTTAAACAAAGTTTCCACGTTGCCACATAACTGCGGGCATGGCTTTCCAAAATATTTAACCCTGTAGGGGTGCTCCAACTAGTCCATCACAAAGTACCACACGCTGCGACGGAATGACCTCGATCAGGGAAACCCGTGATCTCCTCGGGTTCCTATTAGAAAACCTCAACCTCGAGATAGCCCAAAGTGTCCTCGGAATCCCTCGCACAAGACGCTCGAGAAAGGTCAAATAAGTCCAGCAAGGCTGCCCGTTGTGTCGACGATCCCGATAGGAGCCGCGTATCTTGTTCTCATGACACGACAGATAAGCAAGTGTACACAGCCTGATAGACATCACCCGAGTTGCCTCGGGTTGGCCCCGCACAATGCTCTATTTCGGACTAGCACCATCAGCACTGGCCTTCCAATATTATGTTGAATTACTCATCGGGTTCATGACGCCCTATGTTTTCCAGTATTAACAGAATTATTATGTTTGGCAAATATAGTACCAATGTTTGTCCTTGCCAGATGAGTTTTATCCCAAAACGAGAATCTTGGGGGTCCCCATAACAACCCCAAACATGTTAGGAGCTCTCATTTATGGAACATAACACCGGTAGCCAAAACTAAGGCGGCAAAGATGGAACAAAACACCAGGCTAGAAAGGTCGAGCCTTCCACCTTTTACCAAGTATATAGGTGCATTAAATTAAATAGCAATTAATATGGTGATATAACAAGGAACCCATGTCTTCACATGGAAGAAACTGCACCTCCAACTAGCAACGCTAACAAAAGGTTGAGCAAGTCGTAACATAGCCAAACGGTGGCTTGCTGGGTTGTTGAATGGTTAGAGGTTTTCATGGCAATGATGGCAGGTTGATATTTAACAGGTGGTAGGCAGTGAGGCATAGTGAAAGAAACGAAACAACTAGCATGGCAGTGATAGTAATGGTATCTAGGGAAATGATAATCTTGCATGTGATCCCGCATGGAAGAAGAACGAATCCGTCAAGCACGCGAACCGATGTAGTCAAACGGATCCTCACATTCCGACATGCTTGCGGAAGTCTATCGAGACGAAGCAAACCGTAAACAAGAATCAAAACAAATTATTCACCATGGCACATGCACGATATGATGCACAACCAATTATGATGCATGTCCAGTTCAATTGTGCAAGGCATGGCATGGCAATTCACAACGATCAAATACTACACATTAAGTGAAGCTCAATATGCAACGAGTTGCATATTGACGAGACTCCACATTTAATTATGTATTTCACTCACTATTTACATGCAATATTAAATGTTATTAAACATGGCAAGGGGTGAAGCAGAAATAAACTACCTATCTAGGCATTTTGCATGAGGCCGAAAACGTTTTATAGCATTTCCGAAATGACCCCGCGCATAAACTTCGAAATCTGTGCAGGTTTGTCATAATCATATTTTATGTTCGTTAAACGGCAAAATAAACTGGTTCACATGATTCTACGCATCATTCTAGTCCATTTACATATAAGGCTCATCTCCAACGGAGCTATGATTAATTAACTACGAACTAAACCATTTTTAACACGGTGTCACGCAAACCAATGCAAACAGCATGTTAAACACTTTTAAATATGCAAGAGAGTTGGAAAATATTACTCTATGCAAAATTCTACATGGTTTACATATATAACTTGGTGCGATTCGACGCACGGTTTACAAGATACAGACATTTTAAAATATGCATGTTTTTGGAAATTAGCAAATTCGCAGGACTTAAATAAAAACAACTACGGGCCTAATCTGGCACTATGGGCTGAACAGAGTGGCACAATTTAGTTAAATGTTGCTCAGGGCGAGGGATAGGGCAGCTCACCCTAGTAGGCTTCGGCCCGGTGGAGGAGAAGCTGAGGCATGCCTGGCCTCGTTGACGCGGTCAACAACGAGCTACCGGGCCACGCTAGGCCTGATGAGGCAGCACCCACGATGTGGATTGGGCGAGTAGGCGCTCGTCTCTGTCCTCCTGCCCGAGTCACAGGACGGCGCCAAGGCGGCGGCTTGCCTAGGAGGCAGCAGTGGCGGTTGGGGCACCAGCGGGGCGACGCGTTGCGAGGAACTGCGGCCCCCGTCCAGGATCTAGCCGGATCCGACCGGCGGAGGAAGCGAGTAGCGGCATGCAAGCGGCAACGGGGCAGGATGGTGCGGTGGCCGGCGAGAAGGCGGCGCAGGGCTGACTACTGCTGGTCGAGGCGGCCTCAGGTGGCAACGCGACGCTCCGGTGGCGGGGCACGGTCGCCGCAGGCGCGGCCACATGCACCTTGGTCTGGCGAGGCGAGGACGGGGGGAGCTCGGGGCTCTCTCCCTCAATCCAGATCGGATCATGGAGGAGCGTGTGCTCCTGCGCCTGTGGGGCGATGGAAGTTCGAGCCCAGCGGGCCCCGGTTGGGCTCGGGTGGGCCGACCACTGGAGGAAGGTGGCGTTGTGGGTAGCGGTTGGCTGTTCGGGCGCGGAATGTGAGGAGAAGGTCTAGGGTTTGTCCAAAACACGCAGGGGGTGTTTAAATAGTATTTGGGGCTAGGGTTAGGGGGTTTTGGGCGTTTTTCGACCCTCCGATCGCGATCGGACGGTTCGATCAGAGGAGTGGTTTTGGTGGGATGCAGTGGGCTGTGTTAGAGAGGCTTGGTGGGGACGAGAGGGAGACTGGTGGCCTGTGACACGAGTTTTTAAAACATCGAACGTCCGACAATTTAAATTGGCTATAGTGCCGCTATATAATATATGGTACGGGTATGAAACAAGCTCTGAATTCAATGAAATTTGGCAGGCGGCCTACCTAAATACAAATAAGACCGCACGCCAAGTTTCAACCCAATCCGAGAATATTTTATACACACTTTTAAATACAATATTTTTAACGATGTTGCGGACGCGTGCGTGTGTGGTTGGTCGCAAAACGGTCAAGGACAAAAATGGAGAGAACCGGCAACTAATAACGGATGCACTTTTGAAAACTAGCGGCAACGGAGTGCCTGTGCAATGCGGATGATGTGCATGATGCGATCATGAATGCGACAGACAATCTAGCAACACGGCGACAACGGAATAAAAGGGGAATCTTCTGGAGCGTCGGTCTCGGGCTATCACAACTCTCCTACACTAACAAGAGATCTCGCCCCGAGATCTAAGAATGAAAGGGGAAGAGGATGAGAAAGCAAGTGCTAAAACTTAGTTGCTTCTTTGACAAAGGAGTGAAACCAACGAATCTTGAAGGTGGCACAGAGATGAAGAATGATATGAGAAACAAGCAAGAATTCAAACCAAAATTTCGGCACCACTTTGGTAGGAAAAGAGGACAAAATTTGATAAGATGGAAAGATCTTGATAAGATTCACAACACACTAACTAAATTGAATAAGCAAGGAGAGAACATGATCTTGATAGAACAAGATGATAGATTGAAGAGAGCAAGAAGATAATCACCATAAGAGCACCAAGAGGAAACATTAAGAATTTGGATAAATGATAATCACCATAATAGCAACAATCCTTAGGAAAGCTTTAAGTGAAATCTAATCCAAGATAACTCAATGAAGAAACCATGGGTCAAAATATCTCATGATCAAAGGATTTTCTTGATTTACACATTTAATTCTTGTAACAACTTCTCTTCGAGACTCCTCCACTAACAAGAATGCTATAACACCACCTCAACGGGAAAAGGAGGAATAATTGCACTTTGAAATGCAAGAGATAGAATACTTGATGTACTACCACAAGAATCTTGAAGAACACCTTGAGAATGAAGAGATCATGATCCGCCTAACAGAAAACTTGCACAAGGCACCGGAATAATTGAGAGACAAACGAAGAGACAATAATTGAGAAGAATTGAGATTAAAAGGTGAAAACTAAGAACAAAGAAATCTTCTGAAATGATGGCTTTCGAAGGATCATGAACGAAACAAATCTGAAATGCACCAGATAGCAAGAAAGGGATTGCTCATGATCGAATACAATGAGAGGACATACAAGCTAATATGAAAATCTTCAAAAGAATGGAGCAAGATTTAGGAGAACCACTTCTTCAATCTTCACATGCTGAGAATGATGGTAAGACACACCACCAAGGATAACTAAGATACTCCAAAATAAGAATATGAAAAGTTGAGCCAATGATGAAACAATTCAGATTGACCTTGAGGAAAGAATATGACTGATGAAATTCTTTCTTACGTCATATTTAACAAGAATTAGAGCTCTCCGCGAAAATATTATAAGAGACAGGTAAGATTCTGAGAAAATCCTATGGGTTATGGGCCCACTCAAAGGAAACATGGTTGAAAAGATTGCTCAGAAAGAGAGATACTCCACCGGTATAACTGAAAACTTGATGAGGTTGGAAACTGATGACCCACAAGTATAGGGTATCAATCGTAGTCCTTTCGATTAGTAAGAGTGTCGAACCCAACGAGGAGGAGAAGGCTCTGATAAACGGTTTTCAGCAAGGTAATAACTGCAAGCACTGAAAGTAGCGGTAACAAGTGATGGTGTTGTAAGGTGAAACGTAGCAAGCGAAAAGTAACTAGTGACAAGTAGTAGCAACGGTGCAGCAAAGTGGCCCAATCCCTTTTGTAGCAAGGGACAAGCCTGAGCAAAGTCTTATAAGAGGAAAAACGCTCCCGAGGACACGCGGGAATTTCTGTCATGCTAGTTTCATCATGTTCATATGATTCGCGTTCGTTACTTTCATAGTTTGATATGTGGGTGGACCGGCGCTTGGGTACTGCCCTTAGTTGGACAAGCATCCCACTTATGATTAACCCCTCTCGCAAGCATCCGCAACTACGAAAGAAGAATTAAGACAACGCCTAACCATAACATTAAACTAGTGGATCCAAATCAGCCCCTTACGAAGCAACACATAGACTGGGGTTTAAGCTTCTGTCACTCTAGAAACCCATCATCTACATACTACTCCCCAATGCCTTCCTCTAGGCCCAAATATGGTGAAGTGTTATGTAGTCGACGTTCACATAACACCACTAGAGGAAAAACAACATACAACATATCAAAATACCGAACAAATACCAAATTCACATGACTATTATTAGCATGACTTATCCCATGTCCTCAGGAACAAAAGTAACTACTCACAAAGCATAATCATAATCATGATCAGAGGTGTAATGAATAGCATCAAGGATCTGAACATAAACTCTTCCACCAAGTAATCCAACTAATATCAACTACAAGAGTAATCAACACTACTAGCAACCTTACAAGTACCAATCGGAGTCGCGAGACGGAGATTGGTTACAAGAGATGAACTAGGGTTTGGAGAGGAGATGGTGCTGATGAAGATGTTGATGGAGATGACTCCCCTCCAACGAGAGGAGTGTTGGTGATGACGAAGGCGACGATTTCCCCCTCCGGGCGGGAAGTTTCCCAAGCAGGATCGTCCTGCCGGAGCCCTAGATTGGTTCTGCTCAAGTTCCGCCTCGTGGCAGCGGCGAATCCACGAAAAAGCTCCACCTTGATTTTTTTTCTCGGACGAAACCCTTCATATAGCAAAAGAGGGGGCCAGTGGGCCACTAGGGTGCCCACAAGCCCTGTTGACGCGGCCAGGGGATAGGTCGCGGCAACCAGGCTTGTGGGCCCTGGCTGCTCCCCTCTGACACTTCTTTCGCCCAGTATTTTTTATATATTCCCAAAAAAATCCACGTTGATTTTCAGGGTATTTGGAGTTGCGCAGAATATAGGACTCAGACTTGCTCCTTTTCCAGTCCAGAATTCTAGCTGCCGGTATTCTACCTCTTCAAATAAACCTTGCAAAATAAGAGAGAAAAGGAATAAGTATGGTTCCACAAAGTATAATAACAGTCCATAAAGCGATAAATATCAACATGAAAGCATGATGCAAAATGGACGTATCAACTCCCCCAAGCTTAGACCTCGCTTGTCCTCAAGCGAAAACCAAGACCCAAAACATGTCCGCATGTTTAGGGATGAAGGTGTCGATAAAACATAATACGGACATGAGGGCATCATGATCACACATAGAACAACAATACATCATAGAGATTCTTATGGGAAAGTAACAATTCCTTCACAAAGCAAAGTATGAAACAAAAACCTTACCGAGAAGTAGCCAATAACAGTCCATAGTCATTGAAGCAATTGCAATTTATCATATTATCACAAAGAGTCAAATAAGAGCTTGCAAAGCAAATCCACATACTCAATCATCTCTTTTGTTTTCCACAATTGTTACAACTCACGTGGTACTCATGGTATCAAAGTTTCAGTTGGACACAGAGAAAGATAGGGGCTTATAATTTTGCCTCCCAACCATTTAACTCAAGGGTAAAGTCAACAATAATAAAGCATAAGTACTCAGCTCCAAGTTGATATACGAATATAGATCTTTCCCAAGCATATGACGTTCACCAAGAAAAAGGCTAAATAAGGAATTGGTGAAGATCACCATGACTCATACAAAGGAAAAAAGTAAAGGTACAAGATAGGCCCTTCGCAGAGGGAAGCGGAGGTTGTTTTGCGCTTTTGAGGTTTGGATGCGTGTCCTCTTAGTGCGGAGGAACGTCACTTTATATTGCCTCCTGTGATAAAGAACTTTATTATGCAGTCTGTCGCTTTTATGTCTTCCTCATCACAGGTTCGTACAAAGCTTATTTTCCACACACTACTAGATCATACATATTTAGAGAGCAATTTTTTTGGCTTGCACCGATGACAACTTACTTGAGGGATCTTATTCAATCCGTAGGTAGGTATGGTGGACACTCATGGCAAAACTGGGTTGAAGCTTTATGGATGCACAAGTAGTATCTCTACTTGGTGCGGGAGTTTTGGCTAATATGAGGTGGAAGCAATCGTCACATGCTAAGGGATCTCTAATCATATAACATTGTTTGGAACCAAACAAACACAATTCATTATGTTGTCTTCCTTGTCCAACATCTACTTCTAAGCATGTAATAGTTTGGTGAGTGCTCACAATTATAGAAGGTGTCTAAGATGATATATTTATATGTGAACCTCTCTTTCCTTATTAATTCTTATTAATTGCAACAATGACTGAGGTCTATGTTCGTCTACTCTCAACAAGTTTCAATCATCATACTTGTTATATGTGAATCTATCACTTTCCATAAGATCATCTCATGATCTTTCATGCTATCGTTCTTTTCAAACTTTTCATCACGGCACAAAGCAAAGCCCTTGACTAAGATACTCTTTATTATATAGCTCGCAAGCTCGAATACATCAAGGGAGACACAAGGCAAAAGACTCAAACTAAAACACTAAAGACTTATTCCACTAAGAGAAGAAATAAAAACTAAAAAGGAAAGAACTAAAACAAAGGTAAAATCGAAAGATATAAAGGTGATACGATACCAGGGCAACTCCGCCAAGCTTGGCATAAGTCAAGGGAGTTTCCCATACCCATGCTTAGTTGTCTTCCTTTGGTGGTGATGGTGGTGGAGTTGTTGAAGCAGTCTTGAGCTTGTCTAATTTCCACTTGAGCACAAAGTTCTGCTCCCTCAGATCGTCATTTTCCTCCTCAAGCTTCAACACTCTATGGCAAAGTTCCTGCTTACTCCCCTACAAGAAACGAGAGGGATAAACAAGGTCTTAGACTTATTTCTTTGGTCAGGGAGGCTTGACTTCTTGAACTCCACATGAGTGCGTCCAGGTTGAGGTAGAGGAGCCTCTTCTTCATCGGAACTCGTTTGTTCCTTCCCCTTAGGCTCATAGTCCTCTTCCTCGTCAGTGGTCTAGCCATATGGTTCCAAGTCCCCATAGACCTTGGGGTTAGCAAGGTAGTCAGCCACATAGCTCTCCCCCTCTGAATCCTGAGAAGGCATCTTAACCTAGATCTGCGGCAGAAACAGGCTCAAAAAGAAAACAGAGAAAAACTGCACGATACGGAGATCAAATCCCTCGGGCGTATATATAATGATTTTTTCTGAACCAGAAGGAGTGCTCTGCAAGAAAATGGAGTCCGGGAGGCACACGAGGTGCCCACAAGCCCTGTTGCCGCGGCCAGGGGGAGGCCGCGGCAACCAAGCTTGTGGTCGCCTCATGCGCTCTCCGGACTGCTTTTTATTTTTCTAATTTTCCATAAATTCCAAAACGGAAAAAATTTCCTATTGGAAAAGTTTCGGAGTCCAATTACTTACCGAAACACATACTTCTTCGTTTTTAGGGTTTGAAACAAGCTGATAAACATCCCTTATGTACTCCTCTAGTGTTATGATATTGATGATATTGGTCTCAACATTTATGGGAGTACCAGAGATGTAATGCTTGATTCTTTGCCATTTACCACTCTAGGAAAATTACCGTCCGTGTTATTGATTTGGATGGCACCAGAACGATATACTTCCTCGACAACGTAGGGACCTTCTCATTTAGAGAGAAGCTTGCCTGCGAAGAATCTTAAACGAGAATTGTATAGCAGGACATAGTCACCTACATTGAACTCTCATTTTTGTATTCTTTTATCTTGCCATCTCTTAACCTTTTCCTTGAACAACTTGGCATTCTCATATGCCTGGGCCCTCCATTCATCTAATGAGCTGATATCAAACAACCGCTTCTCACCGGCAAGTTTGAAATCAATGTTGAGCTCTTTGATTGCCCAATAAGCTTTGTGTTCCAGCTCAAGAGGTAAATGACAGGCCTTACCGTAAACCATTTTATACGGCAACATGCCCATGGGATTCTTATAAGCAGTCCTATAAGCCCATAGTGCATCGTCAAGTTTGCTAGACCAATTCTTTCGAGATCTATTGATGATCTTTTCTAAGATCAATTTGATCTCCCTATTACTCAACTCCACTTGACCACTGGACTGAGGATGATAAGGAGATGCAACTCTATGGTTGACATCATACTTAGCGAGCATCTTGCAGAAAACACCATGAATGAAGTGTGAACCGCCATCAGTCATCAGATATCTAGGGACACCAAATCTTGGGAAAATGACTTCTTTAAGCATCTAAATAGAGGTGTGGTGATCAACATTTCTAGTGGGGATAGCTTCTACCCACTTAGTGACGTAATCCACAGCAACTAAGATGTGAGTGTACCCATTGGAACTCGGGAAGGGTCCCATATAATCAAAGCCCCAGACATCAAATGGTTCAATGACAAGTGAATAGTTCATAGGCATTTCCTGACGCTTACTGATGTTCCCTATTCTTTGGCATTCGTCACAAGACAAGGCAAACTTACGGGCATCCTTGAAGAGAGTGGGCCAATAGAAACCTGACTGCAATACCTTATGAACAGTTCTGTCTCTAGCATGGTGTCCTCCTTAGGCTTCGAAATGACACTTCTGCAGGATCTGTCCCTGTTCATGTTCAGGCACACAACGTCTAATAACACCATCCACTTCTTCCTTATAAAGGTGAGGATCATCCCAAAAGTAGTGTCTCAAATCAAAGAAGAATTTCTTCTTTTGCTTGTAGGTGAAACTAGGTGGTATGTATTTGGGTACGATATAGTTTGCGTAATCAGCATACCATGGTGCACTATGTGAAGTGCGGATGACATTCAATTGCTCATCATGAAAGCTGTCATCAATAGGTCGTGGGTCATCAAGGACATTCTCTAGCCTAGACAAGTTATCTGCTACAGGGTTATCATCACCCTTTCGGTCAACAACGTGCAAATCAAATTCCTATAGCAGGAGAACCCATCTTATTAGCCTAGGCTTAGCGTCCTTCTTCTCCATAAGGTACTTAATAGCAGCATGATCAGAGTGAATAGTGACTTTGGAGTCAACTATATAAGATCTGAACTTTTCACATGCAAACACGACTGCTAAAAACTCCTTCTCTGTAGTGGCATAGTTTCTTTGGCACTGTCTAGAGTTTTACTAGCATAGTGAATGACATTCAACTTCTTGTCAACTCTTTGTCCTAGAACAGCACCAACAGCATAATCACTAGCATCGCACATGATTTCAAAGGGCAAGTTCCAATCAGGTGGTTGAACAATAGGTGCGGTTATCAAGGCCTTCTTAAGTATTTCGAAAGCTTCCTCACAATCCTCATCAAAAACAAAAGGAACATCCTTCTACAAGAGGTTGGTAAGAGGCCTAGAAATCTTAGAGAAGTCTTTAATGAACCTTCTATAGGAACCAGCATGACCTTGGAAACTTCGTATACCTCTAATATCTGTGGGGCAAGGCATTTTCTCAATTGCATCTACCTTAGCCTTATCAACTTCAATGCCTTTCTCACATATTTTGTGTCCTAAGACGATGCCTTCATTTACCATGAAGTGGCACTTCCCCCAGTTCAAGACGAGGTTGGTATCTTTGCAACTCTGTAAGACTCGATCAAGGTTGCTGAGGCAATCGTCAAAGGAAGAACCGTAAACGGAGAAATCATCCATGAAAACCTCAACAATCTTTTCACAAAAATCATAGAATATAGCCATCATACATCTTTGAAAGGTGGCAGGTGCATTGCACAAGCCAAAAGGCATGCGTCTATAAGCAAAGGTACCGAAGGGGCAGGTGAAAGTGGTTTTCTCCTGATCAGATTGTGCAACAGGTATTTGCGAGAAACCTGAATAACCGTCTAGAAAGCAGAAGTGTGTGTGTTTAGATAGCCTTTCTAGCATTTTGTCGATAAACGGCAAAGGATAATGGTCTTTCCTGGTTGCCTTTTATAGTTTCCGGAAGTCTATCACCATCCTATAGCCAGTAATAATCCTCTGTCGAATTAGTTCATTCTTATCATTAGGAACGACGGTGATACCTCCCTTCTTAGGTACGCAATGTACTAGACTTACCTAATCACTGTGAGCAATAGGATAAATGATTCCTGCTTCCAGAAGCTTTAATAGTTCTTTTCTCACGATCTCTTTCATCCTTGGATTTAATCTCCGTTGATGATCAGCAACTGGCTTAGAATTAGGATCGGTTTTAATCTTGTGCTGACATAGAGTGGGACTAATACCCTTAAGATCATCAAGAGTATATCCAATGGCAGCACGGTGCTTCCTCAAAGTTTTTAATAACTTCTTCTATTCGTGATTCGAGAGGTGAGCACTAATAATAACAGGATATATCTCCTTCTCATCAAGGTAGGCATACTTAAGAGTATCTGGTAACTGTTTTAGCTCGAACACAGGATCACCCTTTGGTGGGGGAGGATCCCCAAGTAGTTCAACAGGCAGATTATTCTTGACAATAGGATATTGCTCTAAAACAATTTTATCTATCTCATCTCTTTCATCCATATGCATATCATTTTCATGCTCAAGCAGATATTGCTCTAAAGGATCCATAGGAGGCACGGCAATAGAGGCAAGAGCAATGATTTCATCCCTACCAGACGACTCTTTTTCATGGGGTTGTCTTCCAAACTTGAAGAAGTTAAATTCATGAGACACACCCTCGAAACTAATAGTGACAGTCTGTTTAATGCAATCAATGTGAGCATTGACAGTGTTGAGAAAGGCTCTATGAAATATGATGGGACAAAAGCTATCTTGTGTAGTAGCAAGGACGAGGACATCAGTAGGATACTTCGTCTTACCACACAGGACTTCCACGTCTCTCACATTTCCCAAAGGGCAGATAGTGTCTATATTAGCTAGCGTAATAGGGACATCAATGGGTTCTAACTCAGCAGGTGCAATCTCATCTTTGATTTCATCATATAGGGACCGGGGTATTGCACTAACACTAGCACCCATATCACATAAACCATGATAACAGTGATCTCCTATCTTGACAGAAACAACGGGCAGGCCAACTACAGGTCTGTATTTTTCTTTTGCGTGAGGTTTAGCAATTCTAGCGGAGTCCTCACAGAATTTGATAGCATGCCCGTCTATGTCTTCGACTAAGAGATCTTTGATAACAGCAACACTAGGTTCACCTATAATTTCCTCAGGGGGTGCAAGTGGTCTAATGTAACCCCTACGTATCACAGTTGGAGCTTTAGAATAATCCTTTTTCCTAGCAGGGTAAGGTGGTTTCTCAGCGTAGGCACAAGGAACAATAGGATCACTAAAGGCAATGACTTTCTCTTCAACTAGATTGGGTTTAACTATGTTGACTTCTATAGGCGGATGATACTTAAACCACTTCTCTTTGGGAAGATCAACATGAGGAGCAAAAGATTCACATAGAGAAGCTACTATCTGAGAGTCAAGTCCATACTTAGCGCTAAAATATCTAGAAGTGTTTGTTTCAACAAAAGATTTAACGCAATCAAACTGGAAATTCATACCTGACTCCTTACCTTCTTCAAGCTCCCAATCTTCAGAGTTACGTTTGATTCTTTCTAATAAATTCCACTTGTGGTCAATATCCTTCTTCATAAAAGAACTGGTACAAGAAGTGTCAAGCATGGTATGATCTTCATGAGAAAACCGAGCATAAAAGTTTTGAGTGATAATTTCTCTCGAGAGATCATGATTGGGGCATGAATATAGCATTGATTTAAGCCTCCCCCAAGCTTGAGCTATGCTTTCTCTGTCACGAGGCCAAAATTTATAAATATAATTCCGATCACGATGTACTAAATGCATAGGATAAAACTTTTGATGAAATTCCAATTTTAACCGATTGTAGTCCCATGATCCAGTATCATCACATAGCCTATACCATGTCAACGCCTTATCCTTCAAAGATAAAGGAAAGACTTTCTTATTTACCTCATCCTCGGGCAAACCTGCAAGCTTAAATAAACCAAAACCTTCATCTACATAGATTAGATGCAAGTCTTCATGTGAAGATCCATCTCCTGTAAAAGGATTAGCCAGCAGTTTCTCAAGCATACCCGAAGGAATTTCATAAAAGATATTTTCAGTAGGTACCTCAGGTTGAGGAACAACTCCTCGTGCTTCCGTTCATGGTGAAGATACCCCGAACAAATTCCTCAAAGGAACAGTTTCCATAGTGACAAGTGACAATAAATTTCAGCACGGTATATAAATGTTTCCTTACCAAATTCCACTTACCAAAGGCGCTTCCCTCCCCGGCAACGGCGCCACAAAAGAGTCTTGATGACCCACAAGTATAGGGGATCAATCGTAGTCCTTTCGATAAGTAAGAGTGTCGAACCCAACGAGGAGGAGAAGGCTCTAATAAACGGTTTTCAGCAAGGTAATAACTGCAAGCACAGAAAGTAGCGGTAACAAGTGATGGTGTCGTAAGGTGAAACATAGCAAGCAAAAAGTAACAAGTGACAAGTAGTAGCAATGATGCAGCAAAGTGTCCCAATCCCTATTGTAGCAAAGGACAAGCCTGAGCAAAGTCTTATAAGAGGAAAATCGCTCCCGAGGACACACGGGAATTTGTGTCATGCTAGTTTCATCATGTTCATATGATTCGCATTCGTTACTTTGATAGTTTGATATGTGGGTGGACTGGCGCTTGGGTACTGCCCTTACTTGGACAAGCATCCCACTTATGATTAACCTCTCTCGCAAGCATCCGCAACTAAGAAAGAAGAATTAAGACAACGTCTAACCATAGCATTAAACTAGTGGATCCAAATCAGCCCCTTACGAAGCAACGCATAGACTGGGGTTTAAGCTTCTGTCACTCTAGCAACCCATCATCTACTTACTACTCCCCAATGCCTTCCTCTAGGCCCAAATATGGTGAAGTGTTATGTAGTCGATGTTCACATAACACCACTAGAGGAAAAACAACATACAACATACCAAAATATCGAACGAATACCAAATTCACATGACTATTATTAGCATGACTTATCCCATGTCCTCAGGAACAAATGTAACTACTCACAAAGCATAATCATAATCATGATCAGAGGTGTAATGAATAGCATCAAGGATCTGAACATAAACTATTCCACCAAGTAATCCAACTAGCATCAACTACAAAGAGTAATCAACACTACTAGCAACCTTACAAGTACCAATCAGAGTCGCGAGATGGAGATTGGTTACAAGAGATGAACTAGGGTTTGGAGAGGAGATGGTGCTGATGAAGATGTTGATGGAGATGACTCCCCTCCGACGAGAGGAGTGTTGGTGATGACGAAGGCGACGATTTCCCCCTTCGGGAGGGAAGTTTCCCCGGCAGGATCGTCCTGTCGGAGCCCTAGATTGGTTCTGCTCAAGTTCCGCCTCATGGCGGCGGCGAATCCACGCAAAAGCTCCACCTTGATTTTTTTGTCGGACGAAACCCTTCATATAGAAAAAGAGGGGGCCAGTGGGCCACCAGGGTGCCGACAAGCCCTGTTGCAGCGGCCAGGGGGGTAGGCCGCGGCAACCAGGCTTGTGGATCCCTGGCTGCTCCCATCTGACACGTCTTTCGCCCAGTATTTTTTATATATTCCCAAAAAAATCCACATTGATTTTTAGGGCATTTGGAGTTGCACAGAATAGAGGACCCGGACTTGCTCCTTTTCTAGTCCAGAATTCCAGCTGCCGGTATTCTCCCTCTTCAAATAAACCTTGCAAAATAAGAGAGAAAAGGCATAAGTATGGTTCCACAAAGTATAATAACAGTCCATAAAGCGATAAATATCAACATGAAAGCATGATGCAAAATGTACGTATCAGGAACCTCGAAATTATTGAAAGGACTGAAAACAAGAAACTTTTGAGATATCTTCAGCACTTCGGATAGAACAAAGATGGATGAATAACAAGAGAGGCTTGAATGAGAATTTCCAACATGGGAAAGAGTTTAAAGGATGAAAAGGATATGATGGACACGGATAGCTTGAATTGAATTCACCGAAAAAGAGAACAAGAATGAAAAATGATGAACTTAGAACTCCTAAGAATCTTCACAATGAAACACCGGAAACAACATCGAAGATAAGATAGCGGAAGAAACACTGAACAGAAAGGCACTAGGATGATAATTGAATCAGTGAAGAAAAGGGCGGGAGGGCGAGAAAAACAAAGACAACTTGGGACAGATGAGATGAACTCCGGAAAGAAATGAGAGATTGATCTTGCAAAATTGGAGAGGATTGAATTCACTTGAAGAGAAGCACACTGGTTGAAAGAATTGATAAGGCAACTTGATTGAGCAAAAGAATCAGCATTCCCATAAAAATATGAGAACACCACTTGTAAAGTTATGAATTCAGCACTTGACATTGAAGCAACTCGAATTACCATACTCCAACAAAACAAAGGATGAGGCTTACGAAAAAAGCTGGAACAAATTCATGACAGATATTTCGTTCGATATTGGATAGGATCGCACGGGCTCTATCCAACAGTAGCCATCATGTACAAGGCAGTGCACACGACATACAAAGCATCCCCGAGTCATAGCAAGCTACAAGGACTCTTTAAGACACAACGAGAACCGATGTAAGACGACCATGAAGAAACGAATCCACTAGATGTCGAACCCCAACCTCACATCATGCATCTGTTGGAAGATTGTCCTATAAGTGACTACTTGAATTACCACCTAAGAACTCTCGAAATTTCTGGTCATGCAATCGGGTCCACGGATACAAGGAGTAAAATCCATCACTCAACTCCTAGCAATAACACTACCCATCCAGTGTATCACATCCGTTAACACATAACCAGAATCTCGGAAACTCATCTAACTCAGATTCTCGTAATCACAACGATACCAAGTATGGCGATACCCCCAAACTCTTTGCACCAGTACTGGGGATGCCGGGCTTATCGCGCCACTACTAGTATTGAAGAAATTTCGAACATCCATCGTCCTGAGATACTAAGAAATCTGAATGATAACGATGTGGTCAAGAATCCCCTGGAGCTCAACTCCCCGAAAGAAATCAAGTCACACAGGAGGCACCAAGTTAGATCTATGTCACATTGACATCACATAGATTCCAAAATATCCGCATGATCCTAAAAAAATTGAGTGAGAAGAGTAGTAGAGTTAAACTTATTACGTCAAGATTCCTCACCAGAGCATAGAAGAGGAGAAAAAAGAATCCTACTCCCCGATATATAACTAGACTCAAAGTAGTTTTTCACTAGACTCGACTCGGCCAAGTTCGATCAATCAAGGTGGCTCCTAGGTCGGTACTGCTCTGATACCAACTTGTAACGCCCAAGATGCGGTCATATCCTTATTTTGGCGCGAGTGCCTCGACAGGGATAGAAACGCATCTTGTCGTTTTGCAAGAATGTATATCGTTACAAGTACATGTACTCAAAAGATGAGTATAAGGAGTTGGCTTACACTCACCACAAGCTACAGCAAGATCACATCAATACAACAATATCTAGTCATCATGAAGAAGAGCAGGGGTCCATCTACGGACGAAAACAAACAATAAAAGAACGACGTACATCCTTGCTATCCCAGGCTGCTGGCCTAGAACCCATCATAGATCGATGATGATGATGATGAAGAAGAAGAAGAATAAACTCCAAAGAGCACAATCAACGCGCTCACGTCAAGTATTGCTTTACATGTACCTGCAACTCGTGTTGTAGTAATCTGTGAGCCACAGGAGACTCAGCAATCTCACTTCCAAAGGTATCAAGACTATCAAAGCTTAATGGGTGAGGTTTGGTTAAGTGGTGAGGCTGCAGCAAGCGACTAAGCATTTATTTGAGGTGGCTAACTGACGAGTACAAGAATAAAAGAGGGGTATGATCTACGCATAATCAAACGTGTACTAATGATGATCAAATGAATGATCATGAACACCTACTTATGTCAAACATAACCCCATTGTGTCCTCGATTGGAGAAGGAGCTCACGAAAGAGACAGTCATGGCTACGCACTCAGTTGGCAAGTTTTAATTCGGTCTACTTAAAGTTATCTAGAACCGGGTGTTAAATAAAGTTTCCACGTTGCCACATAACCGCGGGCACGGCTTTCCGAAAGATTTAACCCTACAGGGGTTCTCCAACAAGTCTATCACAAACTACCACACGCTGCGACGGAATGATCTCGATCAAGGAAACACGTTATCTCCTTGTGTTCCTATTGGAAAACCTCAACCTCGAGATAGCCCAAAGTATCCTCGGAATCCCTCGCACAAGACGCACGAGAAAGTTAAAACAAGTCCAGCAAGGCCGCCCGGCGTGTCGACGATCCCAATAGGAGCCGCGTATGTCGTTCTAAAGACATGACGAATAAGCTAGTGTAAAGGGCCTGATAGACATCACCGGAGTTGCCTCGGGTTGGCCCCGCATAATGCTCTATTTTGGACCAACACCATTAGCACTGGCCCTCCCTTTATTATATTGAATTACTCCTCGGGTTCATGACGCCCTATGTTTTCCAGTATTAACAAAATTATTATGTTGGGCAAATATAGTACCAATGTTGGGCCTTGCGAGACAAGTTTTATCCCAAAACGAGAATCTAGGGTGTCCCCATAACAACCCCAAGCATGTCAGGAGCGCTCATTTATGGAACATAACATCTGTAGCCCAAACTAAAGCGGCAAAGGTGGAACAAAACACAAGGCTAGAAAGGCCGAGCATTAAAGCATTTACCAAGTATTTGGTGCATAAAAATAAATAAAGATTAATATGGTGATATAACAAGGAAGTCATGTCTTCACATTGAATCGACTGCACCTGCAACTAGCAACGCTAACAAAAGGCTGAGCAAGTGGTAACATAGCCAAACCGTGGTTTGCTGGGTTGTGGAAAGGTTAGAGGTTTTCATGGCAATGAAGGGAGGCTAATATTTAACACGTGGTAGGTAGCGAGACATACCAAAAGAAACAAAACAACTAGCATGGCAATGATAGTAACGGTATATAGGGAAATGATCATCTTGTGTGTGATCCCGCTTGGAAGAAGAACTAATCTGTGAAGCAGGCGAACCGACGTAGTCGAACAGATCCTCACATTCCGACACCCTTGCGGAACTCTATCGAGACAAGAGAAACCGGAAACACGAATCAACACATTGTATTCACCACGGCACATGCACGATACGATGCACAACCAATTATGATGCATGTCCAGTTCAATTATGCAAGACATGGCATGGCAATTCACAACGATCAAACATTACACATTAAGTGAAGCTCAATATGCAATGAGTTGCATATTGACAAAACTCCACATTTAATTATTTAGTTCACTCTTGTTTATTTACATGCAATATCAAATGTTGTTAAACATGGCAACGGGTGAAGCACAAATAAACTACCTATCTAGGCATTTTAAATGAGGTCGGAAACGTCTTATAGCATTTTCGAAATGACCCCACGCATTAACTTCGAAATATGTCTAGATTTTTTCTAAACGCATTTTATGTTTGTTAAACGGAAAAGCAAAGTGGTTCCCGTGATTCTACTCATCGTTCTAGTCCATTTACATATATGGCTCATCTCCAACAGAGCTACGATTAATTAACTATGAACTAAACCGTTTTTAACACGTTGTCATGCAAACCAATGCAAATAGTGCGTTAAACAGTTTTAAATATGCATGAGAGTTGGAAAATGTTACTTTACCCGAAATTCTATACGGTTTAAATATATGACTTGTTGCGATCCGACGAACGGTTTAAAAGATACGGACATTTTCAAATATGCATGTTTTGTGAAATTAGCACGACTTAAATAAAAACAACTACGGGCCTAATCTGGCCCTATGGGATGAATAGAGCGGTGCAACTTAGTTAAACACCGCTCAGGGAGAGGGATAGGGCAGCTCATCCTAGTAGGCTTCGGCCCGCTGGAGGAGAGGCTCAGGCAGGCCTGGCCTTGTCGATGCGGTCAACGGCGAGCTGCTAGGCCGCGCTAGGCATGACGAGGGAGCGCCCACGCTGCGGATCGAGCGAATGGGCGCTCATCCGTGTCCTCCTGCCTGAGACAAGGGATGGCGTCGTGGCGGCGGCTTGCTAGGGAGCGGCAGCGGCGATTGGGCACAGGTGGGGCGAGGCATTGCGAGGAATGGCGGCCCCCGGCCCGGATCTGGCTGGATCCGGCCGACAGAGGAGGATAGCAGCGGCATGCAAGTGGCGGTGGGGCAGGATGGTGCGGTGCCCGGCGAGACTATGGCGCAGGGCTGGCTGCTGCTGGTCGGGGCGGCCTCAGGTGGCGGCGCGACGCTCCAGTGGAGGGGCACGATCGCCGGAGGCGCGGCGGCATGCACCTTCGTCCGACGAGGCACGGACGGGAGGAGCTCGGGGCTCTCTCCCTCGATCCAGATTGGATCAGGGAGGAGCACTCACTCTTGGCAGCTGCGGGACGACGGAAGTTTAGGCCCGGCGGGGCTCCGATTGGATTCGGGCGGGCCGGCCGCTGGAGGGAGGAGGCGTTGTGGGTGGTGCCTGGTTGTTGGGGGCGCGGAATATGAGGAGAAGGTCTAGGGTTTGTCCAAAAAAGGCAAGGGATGATTAAATAGTATTGGGGGCTAGGGTTAGGGGGTTTGGGGCGTTTTTCGACCCTCCGATCGTGATCGGATGGTCCGATCGAAGTGGTGGTTTTGGTGGGATGCGGTGGGCTGTATTAGAGAGGCTTGGTGGGGACGAGAGGGAGACTAGTGGCCCATGACACGAGTTTTTAAAACATCGAACGTCCAACAAATTAAATCGGCTATAGTGCCGCTATATAATAAATTGTGCAGGTATCAAATAAGCTCTGATTGTGACGAAATTTGGCAGGCTGCCTACCTACATAACAATAAGACGGCACGCCAAGTTTCAACCCAATACGAGACTATTTTATACACACTTTTAAAAACAATATTTTTTATGGTGTCGCGGACGCGTGCGTGTGTGGTTGGTCTCAAAACGGTCAACGACAAAAACGGAGAGAACTGGCAGCTAATAACGGATACACTTTTGAAAACTGGCGGCAATAGAGTGCCGATGCAATGCGGATGATGCGCATGATGCCATGATGAATGCAACAGACAATCTAGCAACGCGGCGACAACGGAATAAAAGGGGAATCTTCTGGAGCGTCCGTCTCGGGCTGTCATAGGTTACCTAGCTCAACACCATCTCCCTCGGGCATTAGTGGCACCCGACGGGTTTTTAAAAAAGTCTTTGAAAACACCATTGTTTCCAACACCATTCATAATCCCATCCCATTTGTGTAGCAACTACATAACATCCTAGCTACTTCCCACCCGCACAACCCCCATAGGAAGGTAGGGCCATGCTCAGTGCGAGTATCAATGAGGAGTTATCGGAGACAACCCACCAAGGTGGTAACCGATTCAACATGATTCAAATGTACCGAAGTAAAGTGCCATATGACATGCATAAAATTGTTTCTTAGACAAGGTCAAAGAGCTACTTGCCTAGTTAGCAAAGTCTTCTAGTTCTTCACGAGCTTCTAGTCCAACTCCGAGCACTTCGTCTACTTTGTCAACTACCGTCGAAAACAACCACAATAAGCAACAGAGCAAGCAGAAAATAAAAGTGCTCTATAAATAGGAGTTTTATTTTTCTTGGACCCCTCTGGTCACAAGAAAAATACCTAAAGCGGTACTATTGGAGTTGGATTAGTAATCATTTTTAAAAGTTGGACATGGATGGATTAATGATTTTATAGTAAGCCTGTAGAAAGTATTTTCCTAAAAATGAGTGGAGGCACTCATTAAATAGGGCATCATTTGAGAAGAATTTAGAAAGTGGTCTTACTAGATTTGGAGTAGGGATGAATTTATTAAGATGAATTAAATGGGAAAAAGAGCTATTTTTGATCTAGCAGAATCAATGCATGGTAAAAATGTTAACGATGGTTGAATAAATAGGGCATGATATTTAGAGCATCTAAAAATTGGAATCACTCCATTTGGAGTTGATTTGGATGTTGTAGGAATTTTGCAAAGTGGCCCCTAATAGTTGAATTTTGAATTTGAATTTATACGGTACAAAAAGGTGTTATGGAAAAATATGGAAGTGGTACCATTGAATATATTTGGACTTTAGAAAACTATGGGAGTTGGAATCATTGCATTTGTATCAATTTTCAATTCTATGAAATGTTAGCAAGGTTCTCATAATTCGAAAAAGGAAAACACTACTGCTCATTTGGCCTCGAAAGCGTCAGCCGATTGGGCCCACAAGGAAATCTAGCCCGCGTTAGGTAGCCACATCGAAGACGTATTTTTGGAATACGTCTCCACTTATGCAATGAACTGGTACGCGCACAGATGACAGATTTGAATCTGACGGGTGGGCCCCACCCATTAGTGAGAGGTGAGGAGCGAAGAGGCATACATGTGGACCCTTTGGTCGTCTTCTACCTTGGGGCTGGGTGGAGGAGGGCCTTGTTGGTGGCATTCCTAGCAGTGGCTCAAGGCGGGAAGGGCACATGGGTGCTCCGGGAGCTCGCGTGCTTCCAGGGGAGGTGCGCTTCGAAGTCGATGATGACGAAATCGTCGGCGGTGTTGCTCCCATGTGGTGGCGCCCGACGAGGTGGTCAGTCTTCTCGATTCCAGGTCAGGGACCTTGGATTAGAAGGAGGAAAGAGGTCAGGTGTCGGGGATATACCCTGTGATGTAAACCGGCTTGAAGTATGACCCGCCAAGGACTTGGCGACTCACCAGCGACTCAGCAGTGACCCGACAGGCGTTTCATGCTTGACCCCACAGGCGACTTAGATAAATGACGAAGGCCCAAGGCCCGGCGTACACCCTGGCATAAGGCGGCTCATAGAGAGGCCAGGAGGGCCGGCTCACAAGAGAAGGCCCAAGAAGAGGAGAAACTCCCTCATAAAGCAAACAAGACCCGAATTAGGATTCAAGAGAGACTAGTCCTATTCCTACTCATAGTAGGACTCTACATGTAAACCTACCCCTTCCACCTATATAAGGAGGGGTAAGGCGCCCCAAGAGTGACAAGATTCACAACATAGGTCTAGACAAGACAAATCATGAGATAGACAGATTAGACACCCACGAGATTAGAGGTGCCGAGTCTGCACCCTTGTAATCGAGATCATCATCTTCATCAATGAAACACAAGCAGGACGTAGGCTTTTACCTCCATTGGAGGGGCCGAACCTGGGTAAACTCGCGTCTCTCGATTCCGACAAACCCCTTCAAGCCGCCACATGATTGCGATGGCCTCACATCTAAGTTCTCTCACGAGAACATCCGCCGTGATAAAACCATGACAGTTGGCGCCCACCGTGGGGCTGATCGTACGGTGAAATTGTGTTTTTGGAGGGAAATTCTTAGGGATGAAGAACCTCACGATTTGCAGGATGAAGAAAGACGACGCAGGAAGATCAACAGGAACTTCGATCGCCAAATCGAATAGTTGAGAATTTTTACGGCAACTTGTGCATTGTCTCACAGTATAATTGATCCAACCTCCGTTGCAGCAGCCGCCTAGATCCATACGCACAACAGCGTTTGGGTCGAAAGCGGTACACTGATTCCCAATCAAAATCTTGGTTGACCTGCCCGATCAAGGGATTAAGCGGTGACGATGATGCAACAGGATTAAGGAGTTCTACAATGATTTCTCGGCTTACCACCCACGTGTACTGGTGACAATGGCAAGCCTAAAGAAAAAAAGAAACTCGGAGGTTCTCACGGATCGTACTAGTCGTGGAGGAACAGGAAAGGATAATTGATGACGATTCTCCTCGCTCCCAATCGATGGTGCTGTTGGGACGAAGCCAGGGAGAAATCGACTGCTGCTGTGCTAATTCACGTCTGCACCAAAGTAGGAATTCTGAGATGAGCTCTGATGGATCGCTGCCGAAAGCACCGCAACTTCGACCCGACCTCAACTAGCGATATGCATCCACTCCAAAACCAGTCTCGCCTCTGCTGCCTTGATCTGCGCCTGCTCTGAGCCAGTTTCGCCTCTCTTGCCGTGCTCGGTCTCACCGTCGCGACCTGGGCCACGCCCGCCCCTGCTTCACCACCGCGGCTCCCGCCCCTGCTTCACCACCGCGGCTCTGTGAGCACCACCGCCATGACTCGCCTCATTGTCGTGCCTTGAGGCGCCGGCCGCGCTCGCTGCGCCGCGCCATGGCTCGGTTGCCCTGCACCTCCGCTCACGCCGCAAGTCGCCTCGCCATCGCAGTCGTACTTCACTGCAGACTCGCCACGCTGCGCTCCGCCATCTCAAGGTTTGAGACGGACTCGCCACCTCCTGGTCGGCTCAACCTCGCCTTTGTCAAGGCCTTTACCCCGTACGCCGGCTCTACCTTGCGTGCGCCATTGCCGCTTTAGCCTCGTCTGGTCCACTTCACGCTGTTGTTCCCACCTGCACGTCATGCCTTGTCGAGTTCGTTCATACGCAGTCGAGTTCTATGTTTGCCCGCCTCCGTGTGTGATGCGCTGGATCAATTTCCTGCACATGCTCTGTTTCCGCCACTGCCATTGACCAGCCCCTAGTGCCCCGCTTCGCCTGGCCTCGCCCCCGCTGTCTCGAGCCGTCGTGCCGCGCCCGCTTCCACTCGCCCCGTCCGCAAGCACCTGCGCCGGGCCGACTCCGCCTCTGCTCGCGTGTATCCGCACGCACCTGCGCCAGGCCGACTCGCCTCCGCTCGCCCTCTCCGCAAGCACGTGTGTCATGCCGACTCCGACTCTGTTCGCGCGTGTCCGCACGCGCCGACGCCAGGCCGGCTTGCCTACGCTCGCCCCGACCGCGTGCACCTACGCCAGGCCGGCTTCACCTCCGTGCTCACCCTGCCTTCGTTGCGCGTCCAAGTCGCCGACGCCCGCCGCACCTACCATCGCCAGTTCGCCACCACGCCACACGACGCCGACTCGCCGCGCCGCACCAGCCGGCTCCGCTGCACTGGATGCATCATACCAGCACGCTGCACGTGAAGGAGGTCTTGGAAAAGTACTAATTGAAAGTGCTGCTATTAGTACTTTCACAGTTTATCAACAAGAAAGAAGAGAAGCTTCAAGACTAGCAAGGAAGCTACTATAATCCAAGGAAAAAGGAGGAAAGAGAGATCATGTGGAGAAGAGAAAGCAGCTTGTTTGGTCAAAAAAGGAAAAGGATGGCTGCTCTTGCACAGCAAGCTCCTGGACAGCTACACGCCAGGGCTCGTAAATGCACTTGACGATCCCTGTACGCAGAATCCAGGGAGACTAATGCTCTGTCCACCGCTGCAACTCGAAGTATGCAGAATAAATACGTATACATGCTCGATCAGTAGAAGAATAAAGTTTCCAAGACCGACTAGTGGACACAAGGAAGCAAGCAGAGGAGACACAGGCTTGGTCAGCATTGCCATAAAAAAGAGAAAGAAAAAGCACTCAAAGGGCTCAGCAGGATAACTTTGATTAACATGTTTGATGACATTCAAAATCAGTTTAGAGCTTCAAGACCGATGATCAGAAGCAGGCCATGTTTTCGATTTTATCCTTCGAGTCGCCATCGGAGGCGGGATCAAAGCTGCAGTATATCTAGCCAGGACACCCCAGTTCGCCCGTGACCCTCGCACACCGGCTCCACCTTGCCGCCTCGTGCTGCACCACGCCTGCTCCTCCCAGTCTGCCACTCCATGGCTAGCACCACCCCCGGCCGGCTCCGCCCGTGCCTCCCGTGGCCGGCTCGGCCGCCGCTTTGCCTCACCTCGAGATGCCTCTATGTGCCACGAGGAGAGTAAATCAGGTGCTATCCGCCTTGTTCATTTTATAACTACACTTTGAATTCCTCCATGAACTATTATTTTGCCCTCAATGTTTTTATACACAGGATAATTTTAACTGTTCATCGGAGACACGATAAGAAATCATCTATCGTTTGGATATATCAGGATAATTTTCACTACTCATAAGAGACGTAGCGAGCATCCGTCCATCATGCTCGAGACGCCTAGTGGACGCATGCAAGCCGCGGCTCCTGCATCAACCCGGCGCGGTTGACTCGTCGATTACGATGGTTTACAAATGACGCGGCCAACTCTCATGTCCGCGCGAGCAAGACGCTTTACAATGACGCGGCCAACTTTAACATCCGCATGATCAAGGCGGCTTACAACGCCGCAATCGATTCTCGTGTTCGTATCAAATCGCTGGACAGCTCTCACATTCAACTCAACATGCCAAACCACCAGGCAACTCTCGCATTCACGACGCCGCCCTTACGGTCCAGATTATGTCAACCCGCCAGTGCAGTGCTCGCTTGTACGAGTCGCCCAATAGACGGACGCAAGTCGCCGCCCCAATGGTCCGGTTTATATCAACATGCCGGTGCAGTGCTCGTCTGTACGAGCCGCCCAACAAACGGACACAAGTCGTCGCCCTCATGGCCCCGGTTACATCAACCTGCCGATGCAGTGCTCGCCCGTACGAGCCGCCCAACAGAAGGACGCAAGTCGCCGCCCTCACGGCTCGAATTACATCAACCTGCCGATACAGTGTTCACTTATATGAACCACCCAACAGACATGCGCAACCATCAAGCATTATACCGGCTTGTGTCAAAATCAAGTACAGAGACTCTCAAGCCGCCTCCTTGAGTCGACTTAAGACTCGAGGGCTACATGGACATGGCTCGGCAGACTCAACTGGGATGAAAAATTCAAGAACCCCGGGTCATTACAGGGAAATTAAGCTGGTCTTGGGGGTGATGCCTCATTGACGAAATGATTTAAAGATCGCCTAAGAAGACAAGTCGCCATGATGCGACCGCCCAAACATGGGTGCCCGGCCTTATTGGCCGATGATTCATAAAGTCGTCCAAGCATGGACGCTATCAGTATCAAAGAGCATAAGTCGCCATGTTGCACTTATTTCAAACTGGATACTGGTAAGCCAAAGAGGACCAAAGTTTCCACGTTGCACGGTTCAAACATGGGCGCCTTATATGACTCTGAGAATTAAGCCGTCTTACTTGAGGGCTACTAGCTCCCATGTCGTTTTGCAGTAAGAGCGTATATGCTTCTGCAATCTTATGTCTGGTTTTTTCCCTAATCGTAGGTCACTTGGGGGCTTCCTCTCACTGAGATCAGCTTGAATACCCTCTTGGCTAGCGAAAAATTAACGCATTACAAATGGTTATACTGGACTGTGTGTTGGACAAATCGCCCCATGGTCCCATGTACTCTTGGCGAGCTATTCCGTTTCTGGACCCTGAACTTGCCTCGGTTAAAACATGAAAGGTACCGGCAAGAGCTAACACATGGAAAATAGACAAACCATTGGTTCACTGAAGCTTGACTCGAGCCTGATCAGCCGGTCTAAACACAGCTAAGGCAGCTACAATAGCCTCTTGGTGTAGCACTAGAGCCGTACGAGCTCGTCCTACCCGTCGTGACTCACTGAGCCGGTTTATTTAAAATAGCTTGATGACATACTTATCATATCATATACATGCATCATATTGCACTGCATCATACATCATACATACATATCATGTCGGTCTTCAAACCGGGTCAAAGCATAAATTATTGCAGGTGCAAATAAATCTTTGAATAGCCAATTTGGTTGGATTTTCGTCATGGTTTATCATAACCAGGGTTAAATGAATGGGGTTTTTAAGCCAGCTCGAAATAGTTATCTATTGTCGAAGAGCCGCCCTATCATATATAAATGTTGGGTCATCCAATTGACCGACCCTTGGATTTCTTCAACTTGTGCTTTGTAGTAAACTACAACACTTATGGATTTCTCAAGGATATATTTGTTGGGTTACATTGCAACCACGGTCAAGGATTTGTTTTATCACAAAGGCATCATCGGCTCACAGAGTGGATATGATTTGATTCTACAGTGGAAGGAATAGCCCCGAGTCGCTGTAGGCACACAACCCGGCACTTGGGGACTACATTATTCAAATCAAGATTACATCAAAGTATGAAAGTCCCATGTCGTTGCAAGCAAGCACCATGACACTTGGGGGCTAATGCAATCAGCTTTTCAAATCACCACATCATCAACGGACCCAACTATTTCAAGGAGATAAGCCGGCCCTGGGGGCTACAGGTCGCTCTTTATTCAAATATGGATTCAAGGAAGTCCCTGCTCATTATTGCATAATGACCCGGCCCTTGGGGGCTACATCATATGATGTTTTATTTTCAAAGGAGAAGAACGTGGAAGTCCCGAGTCACCGCGCGCAATCGACCCGTCACTTGGGGGCTACACTATTCAGATCATAATTTCTAAAGTCCCAGGTTGCCGCAGGCAAGACAACCCGACCCTTGGGGGCTACAACACTAAGTTCTTCCACAGATCATGAGGTTCAAATTGAAGACCCGGCCCATCACACACTGATGACCCGGCCCTTGGGGGCTACAAGTAATATGGATATATCAAAAAATTGAAGAGCATATTTCATTTTGTCATGAAGGTGAAGTATTGGGAGACCGGTTCAACATCACATGGATTTCTTTATCCCCAATAATTCGATATAGTCAATTGGAGTTCAGTTGTTTGACGGGGCACTACCAATAATCATGACCCGCCATTAGCAATCATGACCCGCCATTGTCAATCATAACCCGCCGAAGCAAGAGAAACTGGTTCAACATTGTGTGGATTTCTTATTCCCCAAATTTTCATCAAGCCAAAACATTGGAGGCCGACTCAGTGGCATATGCATTTTATTGCAAAGGACACGTACCAACAAGATGATTGTGAAGACCTCTCGTTATTATGAAGAAGAAACCCAGATTTTTCAAGGAGCCACTTCAGTAAATCAAGCCGGCCACAGGAGCAAGCTAGTCCCTTAACATATTTATTATTCTTGTTTCAGGAGCTTACCATGAATAAATTCAAGCTAACCTGGGGGCTAATGTAGGGGATATACCCCGCGGTGTAACCCGGCTTGAAGTATGACCCGCCAAGGACTTGGCGACTCACCAGCGACTCAGCAGTGACCCGGCGGGCGTTTCATACTTGACCCCATAGGCGACTTAGATAAATGACGAAGGCCCAAGGACCGGCGTACACCCTGGCATAAGGCGGCTCATCGAGAAGCCAGGAGGGACGGCTCACAAGAGAAGTCCCAAGAAGAGGAGAAACTCCCTCACAAAGGAAACAAGACCCGGATTAGGATGCAAGAGAGACTAGTCTTATTCCTACTCATAGTAGGACTCTACATGTAAACCTACCCCTTCCACCTATATAAGGAGGGGTAAGGTGCCCCAAGAGGGACAAGATTCACAACTTAGGTCTAGACAAGACAAATCATGAGATAGACAGATTAGACACCCGCGGGATTAGAGGTGCCGAGTCTGCACCCTTGTAATCGAGATCATCATCTTCATCAATGAAACACAAGCAGGACGTAGGCTTTTACCTCCATCTGAGGGGCCGAACCTGGGTAAACTCGCGTCTCTCGATTCCGACCAACCCCTTCAAGCCGCCACATGATTGCGATGACCTCACATCTAAGTTCTCTCACGAGAACATCTGCCATGACAAAACCACGACATCAGCGGCTTAGTGCGGTTCCAAAGGAGGAGAAATGGGGACGAGGGGAGGCCTCTACCGCGTGGTTGTCTGCGACCCGAGGCGGCGAGCTCCGGCTCGATCCCGTGTGTTGGAGCTCCCAAACGAAAGGGCGAGGTGCGGGGGCACAATTAGGAGTGCGGGGAGGGTGGTAACAGAGTGAGATGGGCTCGGGGTCACCCTTTTAGCGTTGTTGGGGTTCCCGTGGACGAGTTTACAACCGGCTGCGGGATCGGCTCTTGCGGCCAAGGGAGGAGGCTCGAGTGATCTGCGGTGTTCGTAAGACTTAACCACGATGCAGGTGCGCGAAAGAGGGAGCGGGGCAAGGTCATAGGTGTCACGCTTGGAGGCTCCCGGTTGGACTAGATGCTGGCGCTCGACACGCATGGGGGAGAGGGGAGAGGAAGAGAGGGGAGGGGGACAAGGGATAGCATGTCCCCGATGTGGAGGGCGTCCTGCAGGCGAGGGAGAGGGGCTCGAGGTGGTCGGGAGGGGGATGGGCACTATCTACAGTGCAGGTGGTCACTCTAGCACGCTCGAGAGCTCCCAAATGGCATGCCATTGGCGGTTTGGGTGCGACCACCTTTGTTCATGGGGTCTAGAAGGGAGTAAACAAAATGGAGATGGCCTTGGATGATGTTGGGGAGTCTTGGTTGAGAAGGAAAGTTGAGAGAGGGGGGAATTCCTGTCCAGAGCGGGTAACTGGGGTTTTTTACCCCACCAATCATTGAGCTGGGGTGTAGGATCCTTACTGGATATAGAAAGGGACCAGGAGCGATTGTGGTAAAAAACATGGGGTCTAGGAAATCAATACAAAACGTGAAAATAGCAGCTTCCAATTTTTACCAGAAGGTGTTTGATTATTGTTTGGGCACGTAAAAAGGTTCTACTTGCCTTGAGACTTAATGGGATCAAATATTAGGTCAAAATGAGAGCGACCACCAGACTTGAGATTATTTGCACAAAGTTTCGAGTGCAAACTTTGTAAACCCTAGAATTAGGGAGAAACTGGTTTTCCTAGATCTAGTTATGAAAATATCTTCCCCCTAATGCACGACTTCGTGAGGTGGCATTATTTGAGGATTATAGCATGCCCAAAAAGTTTGGACCAACTGAGGAAACTTGACAATGCAAATTTTTCTCATTTCTATAAATCAGCAGAAATGGGTTTGGGGGAATTGGACAGGTGAATTTTTTTTCTCCTTGATGCACCACTTGGTGTGGATGCATGATTACGGGATTAGAACATGCCCACAAAATTTGAGCATAAATGGAGGAACTTGGAAAAGTAAAGGTGCTCAATTTTGGAGCTAGACACAAAGGGTTTTGGAATATTTAGGTGAAACAAAATAATTTGGATTGAGGTAAAACTTGGCAAGCTCACTACATATATCATGTTTGACTTGGTAGAATTTTCTTGTAATTAGTTGAGAATATTTCTTATAGATTCAAATACTTGAAATAGGCAGAAAAGGTTTTGAAGAGTTTTGTCCAATATTTTGTACGTGAACATGTGTAGAAACTCTCATATATGGAAAATTTATGTCCACTGAGTTTCCCTAATTTTTCTCAAATATTTTGGAAGCAAAAATATATTTTTTGCTTATGAAAGACCATTTCTGGCCTTAGAAAATGGTAATTAAATGAAATAGAAAAATAAACTTTAAATTAATGTTTTTGTGGTTTTTGCGAAGTCTTTTTGATAATAGGATCCAAGTAAAATATTTGGGGCAAAACTTATTCCCTAATTTGAGGAATTGTAGTACATACCTCAATTTAGGGGGTTTGAAAGCTTAAGTTAAATAAAAGCTTTTTGGTGAAAATAATTTTTTTGTAAAAAGAAGTCATATACACATGGTATTGTCAATGGGCAAAGATTTGGAGCAAGTAGATGAGTCTTGAGAGAAAGAGGATTGTTGTGATTTAAAACACAAACAAGCAAGCAAGCAAGCATATTCAAGTCAACCATCACAAGCACACACAAAAGTTTTAATTGGTCCTAATTTTTGAGCTATGCTGAGTTAGTCGGGAGAAGTAAAACATAGTGTGTGACACTGGCAATATAAAAAGCAAATATTTTCCAAATTTTATTGGTTGGCAAATTTTAGCAATTCTAGCAAGTCTAGCGCACCCTACACATGCAAGTCAATGGGTATGGCAGTGGAAAGTAAAGACATGCACACGTAAGTAAGGAGTGGATATAGGAAGATCAAATGCAAAGACGACACAGTGATTTTTGGTGTGGTCTTGATAGGTGGTGCTATTGTACGTCCGCGTTGACAAACACTTCCACTCACGGTGGGTAACGGCCGCGAGAGTCCATGGAGGGCTCCACCAACAAAGGGCCATGAAAAAGCAACCTTGTCTATTCCATCATGGCTTACGTCCACAAAGGACTAGCCTCACTCGGGGAAGATCTTCATGAAGTAGTCGATCTCCTTGCCCATAAAAACTTCTTGGTTCAAGTCCACATGAAGTCGGAGGCTCCCAAGCGACACCTAACCAATCTAGGAGACACCACTCTCCAAAAGGTAATAGATGTGGTATGTATGATGAACTCCTTGCTCTTGTGGTTCAAAATATAGTCTCATCAACACTCAATGACTCTCTCACAGATTTTTCTTGCTAGAATAGATTGATTGGATGGAAAGCAACTTGGGGAGGCTAAAATCAAGATTCATATGGCTGGAGTAAAATATCTTGGTCTCAACCCATGAGAAGGTGGTTCTCTCTCAGAAAATGGAGGGGGGAAGTGTTGGTTCATTCTAAGTGCTACCTCTACGAATGAGAGGAGGGTGGAGGGGTGTATATAGCCATCTCCAAAAATCTAACTGTTACAACATTATTGCCCAACTCGGTGAAACCAAAGAGAAGACTCAGTTGTAACGACTAGTGCAAAATGTGGCAACTTTTAGCATTTCAGTGAGACCTATATATAATCTTGGTGGGTCCGATTTTGGATGGCCTAAGAAGTTATCAGTTCCCGTGTCACCGATTCCTAAAACTCAGAAATTTCAATTCTTTGAAATGGGTCAATAGAAAGTTGGTCACTGATTTCGGTTTCACCGAAATCAAACTTGGCGGCACCGAGGTGTTAGGGTTTGACTTAGGATCTGTCTAGGGTGATACTCGGTAGGACCTATTTGGAAGTATTGGTGATACTGAATTTGAGTGACGGGGTTTGAAAAGAATATTTTTGTGGGAGAATTCATCAGTATTTTTTGTGGCTAACTCTAAGCACTTGAGCAACCAGATCATCATAGATACCTCATCCCCTTTTAATAGTATTGGCTTTCCTATGAACTCTTATGTGATTTATCACAAAATTGAAAATGTTGAGTCTTGAAGCTTGAAGCTTAACCAATCATATATTATCCTTCCTTGGGGCTTCTCCTCACAATCCTTATCCAATCCTCTCTGTGGACTTTATCTGAAATAATCTAGGTGAAACAATTACTCCAAGAAATAATGTATGTTGTCATGAATTACAAAAACCACCAAGGGAGCATATGTGCTTTCAATCTCACCCTTTTTGGTAATAGATGACAACATACAAACAAAGCTTCAAATCATGATATGCAGAGATATATGAAGGCTTTGAGAGACACATGACTAAGAAATGCTCCCCCTAAATGTGTGCAATCCTTTTAGAGGATAGTTGTCTTGGAATGCATGAACACACACATAGTAGAAAGGACATAATAAGTCATGTGAACCTTGGCTATATGCATCAAACATATGTGAATAAGGTGTCTCCATGTTCATGATTCACTCTTGCAAATAGTATGTACAAGAAGAAAGAGATCATATTAACCAAGGATATGATGCATATACTTAACTTGAAGTTCTTGAGCATTTTAACAGTAGAAACACACTTCAGAAAATAAGGTTAGGTAACACAAGAATACTTCTATCATAAAGATGCAAAGAGCTTCAGTACTACCAAGATATGGAAGACATATTGAAAATAGCATTTCTTAAGATTGATATGTCTCCAAGAGCATTTAGAACTTTATCCCCTTAGTATGAATTTGTAAGTCTTCCTCTCCCCCTGAACATTAGCTTGTAGTTATTAGGAGTAGGTCGGGTGAGACAAGTCTAACACCTATAGCAAATAAAACTAGATCACATGGACGGATGGAAATTTTATCCATGGATCTGGATACCCGTAGATACCCGATCCGGTTGGGCAAGGGTATGGAGTGCATTTTTGCACATGGACTTGTGGATCTGTATACCCACAAACAACCGGGTTGGGCACAGTTGTAATTTTTGCTCCATGGATATCCAATGTATACACGTATGACACGTGCGCCCATATGGTTGTGACACTAGACTAAGCAAATGTCCAACCCCAAGACACTTGAGGTCACAGAAGATTAAAGCACGGTCCATGTTCCCTAATCCCCCACACCCCACCAACCTAATTATTAAACCTAATCTAAGTTAATGAAAGATGGTGAGTTAACCTGATCTTTGGGAAGGTATCATGTTTATTTTTTATGTCCATCGAGCTCCATGGGTATCCAGATATCCAATGGATTTGGGCATGGGCACAATTTGTGCCCATGGATGCTTTGATGGATGGGCAGAGGGTATGAGGATGGGTCATGATTTGGATTTGGACCAGCTCCACCCGCCCCAAACCTGACCCATTGTCATCCTTAATCACATGTTCTCTCCCCTTTAATGATGTTATTGACTTGGATTTTTTCTCCCCCCCCCCTTAATGTAGCGTTTATTCTCCTTTGGGTGATATTGATATTTCACCCCCTTGAATATTTATCCCCCTTTGGGTAAGCATAAGCTTTTATATTTATCCCCAATTGGAATTAATTTCCGAAAAGGGTCAGAGGGTAAGGGTTCCTTGAGAGTAAGGGTCATAGAGAACTTTGTCAAAAAATCTCAGGAGTATGGGAGGGAACTTAAATAATGGCAATCGCTCCAAGATAAAACTTGTCGGTAGAACCGAAAATGATCTTAGGGCTAAGGGCGAAATCGGTGCAGCCAAAGAGTTTTGTATCGATGGTACCGAGGATTCTCTTGACAGTATAGCTGCTATATCGGTAGAACCAATTTTTCCAGTTCAGATGATCCGAATTACAAACAGAAATTTGGCCAAAACATTCTTGGCCATATTGACAATGAAATCTTTTCAATAGATTTGCATGGAGTTTTCTCAAAGATTTGCAAAGAATTTTCTCAACTAGATGGATATTGAATGGTTCCAAGAAAGCATGCAACTAAGAGATGAACCCCACAATAAACTTCATCTGGATGATGGTCGGAGACTAGGTCACCTAGTTAGAGTATATTGACTTAGGAGCCTAGTAAGAATACTTGATAATAGGTCATACTCATCGTTAAGCTCAAAATGGGGTTACCTTTTTTATTTGAAGCATTTTGATGTTTTCATATCACTTAGATTTGCTTGAACTCATGTATTCGAGTAAAGATTTTCAAGGATATGATTACGTACCTTTGAATGATGTAGATGATGTAGCATGTAGGTGGACTTCTTGTGGATTCTCAAAGTTTATGAAGATAATATTGAGTTGAGAGTAATCCTTGATTGTTTTGGTTCACTTCTCACCTACACGGGTTAGGCATGCAAGGAAGAACATGGTATATCCAAATGACAGGAGTGAAATTTGTTCAACAAATAATCATTAAGGATATGGTTTGTGGTGTATTCTTCCTTCATCACAAAAAAGGGGTTGTAGATACTTGGTTATCACAAGATTTCTTTCGAGGTGAGTTGATGGAAATCTTGTGGAGTGTAGTTCCTTCAAGTACCTTCAAAAGATTAGATGCAATATAGGGGATAATAATTTTCCAAGATATGAAGAATCATCATGTCAATGGTGTTGTGGTTTTGTCACGGCAGATGTCCTCGTGAAAGGACTTAGTGATAGAGCCATCGCACCTTGGTGGCGACTCAAAGGGGGTGAGCGGAAGCGAGACTCAGATTTACCCAGGTTCGGCCCCTCCTGTGAAGGTAAAAGCCTACGTCCTGCTTTGTGTATATTGATGGTGGATTCGATTACAATGAGGGCGTAACTCACCTGACCTATCTCTCGATGGATTCTAACTTGATCTATCTGCCCTCGAGACTCGCCTTTATATACAGGTCGAAACTCTAGGGATTACAAAGTTCTAGACACACTACAAATCGTGGCCTTCCATATCTCTAAGTCGCCGTGTTTGCCAAGCTAGGAAACTTCCTTGGCAACTTATCTTCTTCATCAATCCCGAACCGCCATCTGGCTCATGGGCCCTGGCGGCCTTCTGACGAACATATCTCTACACGCCTCAGGCCTGGGCCAAGGCTTACACTGACCGTGTATGTATGAGTCACCGTTGTCCTGACCCGGCCCAACAGGGCGGGTCATACCGCACGTAATATCCCCAACATTAGGACCCAGTTTGACTTGAATTTATTCACGCCAACAAACCTTTATGCTTATCTTCGATGACTCATATTACCTCCTTCTTTTCTTTAATAAGTGACTAGCCGCCAGCTTTCTCAATTTGCTTGAGTCACCAAGTCATTTGTTGGTGACATCACCTTCTCCACTATTCCCAGGATTCTGGTGACATTACTTTCCAACGGATCTTTTTCGTCTTTATCCTGTCATCCTGAAAATCTAGGCATCATCATTTTCGGTTTTCAATTTGTCGCCTCGATTCCCACGCCTGTTGTTTCGTCCTTGATACGTCTCCATCGTATCTACTTTTCCAAACTCTTTTGCCCTTGTTTTGGACTCTAGCTTGCATGTTTTGAATGGAACTAGCCTGGACTGACGTTGTTTTCAGCAGAATTGCCATGGTGTTGTTTTTGTGCAGAAATGAAAGTTCTCGGAACGTCCTGAAAATTTACGGAGAATATTTCTGGAAATATGAAAAATACCTGCGCAAAGATCCATCGGAGGGGGTGAGCCAGTGGGCCACAAGCCCTATGGCCGCGGCCACCCCCTCCCCCCAGGCCGCGGCATCAGGGCTTGTGGGGCCCATGTGGCTCTGCCGCCCCCAATTCCAGCGCTATTTAATCCCTTTTGTCCCGAAAAAATCAAGAGAGAAGATTTCATCGCGTTTGCGATACGGAGGCGCCGCCACATCTTGTTCTTCATCTGGAGGGCAGATCTGGAGTCCGTTTTGGGCTCCGGATCAAGGAGATCGTCGCCATCGTCATCATCAACCTTCTTCCCTCTTCAATTCCATGAAGCTCTTCATCGTTCGTAAGTAATCTATTCATAGGCTCGTTGGGCGGTGATGAGTAGGATGGGATCTATCATGTAATCGAGTTAGTTTTGATGGGGATTGATCCCTAGTATCCACTATGTTCTGAGATTGATATTGCTACTACTTTGCCATGCTTAATGCTTGTCACTAGGGCCCGAGTACCATGATTTCAGATCTGAAATTATTATGTTGTCACCAATATATGTGTGTTTTAGATCCGATCTTGCAAGTTGTAGTTACCAACTATGTGTTATGATCCGGCAACCCCGGAGTGACAATAACCGGAACCACTCCCGGTGATGACCATAGTTTGAGGAGTTCATGTGTTCACCAAGTGCTAATGCGTTGGTCCGGTTCTTTATTAAAAGGAGAACCTTAATATCCCGTAGTATCCATTTTGACCCCGCTGCCACGGGAGGGATGGACAATAGATGTCATGCAAGTTTTTTTCCCTAAGCATGTATGACTACACACGGAATGCATGCCTACATCACATTGACGGACGGGAGCTAGCCACATATCTCTTCGTGTTATAACTGTTGCATGCTGAATGTCATCCGACAAATCACCGGTCCATTGCCTACGAGTTTGCCCCACTCTGCTGTTACTTGTTTTGCTCTACTGCTGTTACTACTGTTCTTGTTGCTACTGTTACTTGCTTTGTCCTGCTGTTGCTGCCAATACTGTTGCTACTACTGTTACTTGCTCCTGCTGTTACCCGCTACTGCTGCTACATGCTATTGTTGTTACTCGCTACTGTAGCTACTTGCTACTGCTGTCACTACTTATGTTCCTTGCCATTGTTGTTACTCGTTACACTGCTGCTACCTGCTATAATACTTTTTCTGGCACCGTTGCCGGGAAAGAATATTTCCCGCCCACGGGCAACTTACTCGCACCATTGATACAACCATTAAGAATAGTCTGCCTTGTCAACAGATCATTTCTGGCACCGTTGTTATCATACTACTTTGCTACTACTACTTTGCTTGCAGACACTAATCTTTCAGGTGTGGTTGAATCTGACACATTCAGCTGCTAATACTTGAGAATATTCTTTCACTTCCCGTCGTGCGAGCCAACAAATTTGGGTTGAATAATCTACCCTCGAAAACGGTCGCGATCCCACACATTGGTGGGCCATTGCAAGACAATTGCTAATTGTTGAGCAACTGGAAGCAACTCTTTTCTAGCGTCGTTGCCGGGGAGGCATCAAGTCAGGAATAGTTGCACGTCAAGAGCATTTTTCTGGCGCCGTTGTCGGGGAAGGGATAGCTATATTCTCTGAGTCACTTGGGATTTATATCTGCTGATCACTATGAAGAATCTGAAAGATCCAAAAACCCAAGTCATGCCCTCAACTACGAGGGGAGGTAAGGAACTGTCATCTAGCTCTGCACTTGATTCACCTTTAGTTATGAGTAAGTTTGCGACACCACCTCGTGCTAGAAATCTTGATATGTCGCCTGTGCTTGATGATGCTTATGATGCTGCTATGCCTGATACTGCTAGAGATGCTATGCCTGATACTGCTAGAGATGTTATGCCTGATACTGTTAGAGATGCTATGCCTGATACTGCTAGAGATGCTATGCTTCATACTGCTAGAGATGCTATGCTTGATACTGCCTTGCCTGATGATGCTAGAGATGCTATTTTGCCTGATGATGTTATGCTTGATACTGCTACAGATACTACTTTGCCTGATATGCCACTAGGGGTATTCCTTGATGCTCATATTGCTAGAGTTACTGCCAATGCTCGTGATTCTTCTGAAACTACCAATACTATTGAGATAGAACCTGCTTTTGCTCCTGCTAGATCTAACTCTCCTAGATATGAATTGCCTGATATACCTGGGGGTTATGTTATGGAGGGAGAGATAGCTGAGGATTTTCTTGCGTGTAAGCATGCCTATGACGCTGAGAAATTACTTCTCAAGTGGAAGGAAAAATCTCTAAAAGCTAGGATGAAATACGACCCTAAGTTTGCCACTTCACCTATCTTTATCACCGATGAGGATTATGAATTCTCTGTCGACCCTGAGATAATCTCTCTAGTCGAATCTGATCCTTTCCACGATTATGAGTCTAAGACGGTCGTAGCCCATCTTACCAAACTACACGATATAGCCACCCTTTTCACTAGTGAGGAGAAGATCCGCTACTACTATATCCTTAAGATGTTTCCTTTCTCTCTAAAGGATGACGCTAAAGCCTGGTTCACTTCTCTTGCTCCTGGATGTGTGAGTAGTCCCCAAGATATGGTCTATTACTTCTGTGAGAAATATTTCCCTGCCCATAAGAAGCAAGCTTCCTTGCAGGAAATATACAACTTTGCTCAACACAAAGAAGCGAGTCTCCCACAAGCTTGGGGGAGGCTCATCCAGCTACAGAATGCTTTGCCTGATCACCCTCTTAAGAAGAACGAGATACTTGATATCTTCTATAACAGACTTACCGATGCTTCTAGAGACCACCTAGATAGTTGTGTCGGTTGTGTTTTTAGGGGACGAACTATAGAACAAGCTGAGATCCTACTGAATCACATCTTGATCAACGATAATGCTTGTACTATTCCCGAACCACCTCCTAAGCCAACTCCTAATAAAAGAGGTATTCTATTCCTCAGTCCCGAAGATATGCAAGAAGCCAAGAAATCTATGCAAGAGAAAGGCATTTGATCCGAAGATGTCAAAAATCTACCACCTATCAAAGAGATCCATGGTCTCAATAACCCGATACAAGTAGTAGAGGTGAATTCTCTGCGTAGATTCAATGAGAGTGATATTCCTTTTGACAAGCCTCCTAGCCTATGCTTTGATGAATTTGACAACTTTGTTGCCAAACAACAGAGTTTCAATGATTATGTTAGCAGACATTTGGAACAAAGCACTCGTATGCTTAGTCATTTAAGTGCTTGTGTAGACAGAAATGTCAATGATCTGAAGCTTCTGAGTAAACATGCCTCTATGATTACTACTCAGATAGAACAAGTACTTAAAGCTCAGAATGACTTGCTCAATGAATTAAATGACAACTTTGTCAGAGTCATTACTAGAGGAGGCAAAATGACTCAGGAACCTTTGTATCCTGAAGGCCATCCTAAGAGAATTGATCAAGATTCTCAAGGAATTAATGCTTATACACCCAGTCATCCTAAGAAGAAGAAGAAGGATGATAGAAACCTACATGTCAGTTCACCAAATACTGTCACACCTCAAGAACCAAGTGATATTTCTGCGTCTGATGCAGAAACACAATCTGGTGATGAACATGAACCTGATGACAATATGGACAGCGATGTTCATAATAATGCTCAACCTAGCAATAATGAGGATGTGGAGATTGAACCTACGGTTAATCCTGATAACCCACAACCTAAGAGATACGATAAGAATGACTTCACTGCTAGGAAGCATGGTAATGAAAGGGAGTCATGGGTTTAGAGACCTATGCCCTTTCCTCCTAAGCCATCCAAGAAAAAGGATGATGAACATTTTGAGCGCTTTATTGAAATGATAAGACCCGTCTTTCTGCAGATGCGGTTAATTGATATGCTCAAAATTTCTCCATATGCCAAGTACATGAAAGATATCGTGACCAATAAACGGAATATACCAGATCTTGACATCTCCACCATGCTTGTCAATTACACTTTCAAAGGTGGAACTCCTAAGAAACTTGGTGATCCCGGGGTGCCCACTATACCTTGCTCCATTAAAGGAAACTACGTAAGAACTTCCTTATGTGACCTTGGAGCCGGTGTTAGTGTTATGCCTCTCTCTCTTTATCGTAGGCTTGAACTGGATAAGTTGACACCCACTGAAATTTCTCTGCAAATGGCTGACGAATCAACTGCTTTCCGTGTTGGCATTTGCGAGGATGTGCATGTTGTGGTTGCTAAAACCACTATCTTAACAGACTTTGTTATCTTGGTTATTCCCGAGGACGATGCCATGGCTGTCATTCTCGAAAGACCCTTTTTAAACACTGCAGGGGCTGTTATAGATTGCAACAAAGGCAATGTCACTTTCCATGTCAACGGTAATGAGCATACAGTGCACTTTCTGAAGAAACGATATCAAGTACATTCCATCAATGTTATCGAAAAAACTTCATCGATTCTTATTGGGAGCTTTGAATGCCCTACTCCTCGTGTTAAGATGAAGTATGATTTGCTTGTTGGGGAGATACATATCCCCATTAAGGTGACCTAGTGACTATTCGAAAATTCTCCGTTCTCTTTTGCGATTCGAGAAAGTTTTGTCATGAGGATTTGATCAACCCCATTGACGGATTTCTTTCGATGACCATGAAATGGATGAATCAAAGAGTCACATACCTCTGTTTTAAGCTTTCACTTTTTGTTGCTTAGAAGAAAAATGATAGATTTAGTTTAGTTTTCCCTGTTTTCAGTTTTAGCGTCCTGGAGAAAAGTACCCCGAAAATAAATGTTCTCCAATGGTCCTGAAAATCAAATATGATTTTTTCTGGATTTTTTGAAAAATACTGGGACTGAGAGCTGGCCTGGGGGCCACACCAGTGGGCCACAAGCCCTGTGGCCCCGACCTCCCCCCCTGGCCACGGCCACCAAGCTTATGGGGCCACAGGGACCCCCTCCACTCATTCCATCTCCCATCCTCTTCTTCTACCTCCAGAAAAAATCGCTTCGCGGCTCAAACCCGTGTTCTTGCTCATTTGGCTGTGATTTTCGATCTCTTTGCTCAAAGCACCATTCTCCGAACCGTTTTGGGGAAATTACTCCTTGGTAAGTAACTCCTCCATTGGTCCAATTAGTTTGTACTCTAGTGCTTTATCCTTCGCGTATTCTTGCTACCTTGGTGACCCTGTTCTTAAGCTTGAAATGTTGATTTTAGCTGGTCCCAAGTAGTTTTAGCGCGTGATACGATCTCTAGGCACTAGTATGAGTAGTTGCTATGAGTTGGGTTAATCTTTACTCACTTTTCTTTCGAAGTCTCTAAAAATTTCAGAATTTTTCAGAGTTAGAAAAGGGAAAGATGAGGAGGTTCTTGAGAGGCTCTTCAAGCCATAACCCCAAGGAGGATGAGAAGAACCACCCCAAGTACGTGGTTCCTCGAGTCACAGAAGTTCGAGTGTGCGAGTGGCCAAGTGATGAATTTTTGCGCGCCGCTGGGCTTTATGAAGACTTTTATTACTTGGTGGAGAACGCAGGTCTTACCGCATTCGTTGAAGATAAGTGCTCACAATACCTCCTCCTCACCAATATTTTCGTTCAAAGCTTCAACTTTTATCCGAGGAAGAATCCTAATACGGTTGAGTTCATGTTATACGATATCCCACAGTGCATGACACTATAGGATTTTTGCAATGTATGCAAATTACCTTATGTTGGGGATATTCATGATCCTCGTCCACGGGACTTGGAGGATTTCATAGGTACTATTGCTATTGGAGAGGAGAGAGGAGTGTCTCGCGCTAGAATTGCTAGCATACATTTTCCTGTGCTTCGGTACTTCTCATTATTTGTGGGAAATATTTGATTGGCCGTGGGGAGGCTGGATCACTTAGCTCTCCAGACCTTGCGGCTTTGCGTGAAGGCCTTTATAACAATAAGACTTATAGCCTAGGTGCTATAGTAGCTCAGCGGTTGAACACAAACCGTTTCAAAGGTGTCGTCTATGGAGGTATCTATGCTACTCATCTTGCTAGACACTTTGAGATACCTATTAGACTTCGCGAGGAAGAAGAAATGCTTCTTCCTGAGAAATATCTGGATTATGACAGCATGGTTCGCCATGATTTTATGGATAGAGATGCTAGTAGACGGATGATTTATAACCTGGTATTTAGTGAGGGTACTCGAGAGACTATTACTTTGTCTGCTCCTTCTTTGTTCAACCTTTATGCAGGCAGGTACATTATTATGCCCTCGGACATCTACGCGTATTGGGGCTTGGCCCAACCACAAGTGCACGTGCCCGAGCTGCCAGTCGAGTACCAGACGCCAGTTTATCAGTGGGAGCTAGAGGAGCTCACATAGCAGTGGCACCCACAGTCCGCTCCGTAGTATCCCGGAGCTGGTTATTTCCCGCCTTGGGAGTAGACCAAGCTAGGCCAAAAGCCTAAGCTTGGGGGAGTACGTGTTTGCACCAGCTCTACATTCATGCTTATGCTTTCACTTTGTTAGTCGGTGTTTACACTTTGCCATTGTATTATCCATGCTAGTTTATTTTCGTTTTCTTGTTTTTTTCTTTTGTGTCCTTTTGAGAAAACCCAAAAAGATTTTCCTTTCTTATTTTGCTTGTTTAGAGCTTTCCCGTGTAAATAGTTTTCTTTTTCTTTGGGTCAAGGTAGAAGATATTGGTTACAATGTTTAGTGGATCTTGCATGCATACCTGTTTAGCTTTCAAAGAGCCATATTACTGTCTTCTCCTTTGTGTTTGCCTACAGATTCCAGCTTTAGTCCATTGCACGAGCACTCTTATTATTGTTCACATCGTCCAATCGTGCAAGTTAAAGGCAATAATGATGATATATGATGAAGTGACTGAGACTGGAAAAGCTGGTATGAACTCTATCTATTTTGTTTTTGTAAATATGACTAGCTTGTCGTCCCAGATTCAGCTTTGTTGAGAGAGAACCATGTTTGCAATGACAACTTAGAGATCATAGTTTCTGATGCCATGCTTATTTAGCTAGGAGCTTATAATGGTTTGTCTTGCATGCCAACATAGATTTTGAGATGACTATGATGTGGTATGATAGGATGGTATTCTCCTTTGAATGATTCAAGTGGCTTGACTTGGCACATGTTCATGCATGTAGTTGAAACAAAATCAACATAGCCTCTATGATGTTCGTGTTCATGGTGATTTATATCCTCGTCATGCTTGCACTCAATGTTAGTCAAACTCATTGAATCTTGATGACTGTTGTCGCTCTCTAGTTGGTCGCTTCCCAGTCTTTTGCTAGCCTTCACTTGTACTAAGCACAATACTGCTTGTGCATCCACTTCCATAAACCCAAAAGTATTTCCATGAGAGTCCACCACACCTACCTATTTGCGGTATCTACCTGCTGTTCTAAGTAAATTTGCATGTGCCATTCTCTCAACCATCAAGAAATAATATGTTTTGCTTGCCCGAACTGCTCATGTGGTGACAGGGGGCTATTGGTATCCTCCATGTTAGGCGTGTTATCCTCAACATGTGTTTATTCACTGTCATTCACGAGAAAGGGGCCGGTAATTGGGCCCATTTCCACGCGTAAATCGAAAACATAACTGTAAAACAAGACTCCCCTCGGATTGATGTTAGTATGGACGGTACCCGAGGATTCGGCTAGCCGTGGAGGGTGATTGATTGGTGGTGGGGGAGTTAAAACTTTACTTTTCTGTTTGGGAACCGCCTATAGCATGAGTAGCATGGAAGATATTGAGAACTCTTGGTCATTGCATTGACAATGAAAGCATGCCACCCAAAAATATTACCTATGTTTTCAAAGCTTGAGCTCTGGCACCTCTGCAAATCAATGCTTCCCTCTGCGAAGGGCTTGTCTATTTATTTTCCTGTTGAGTCATCCTCTTCATATATAAGCACCAATTAGAGAGCACCTCTGTCGTTTTTATGCTTTGCTTTTGATTGATATTGAGTATGAATATGACTGGATCTTCATTGCTATGAATTGCAATGTTTAGTCAGCCTTTGATCTTTGAAAGTTCTCTGCATTTATGTTTTGCGGTCTCAGAAAGAGCTAGCGAGATACCACGTATTCATATTGCATCATGCTTGTTTTGATTGAATTGTTGGTATCTGAAACTCTTTATTATTTGCTCGCTAGCTGATTATGTCATTGATATTAGTTTACCGTGAGACCTTTGTGTCACTTGCTTATGTGGTTAACTTGTGATCTTGCTGAAATTCTGGTTATGAGTTAGACATAGTTGCAACAACAAGATCAAACAAAGTTTGTCAAAGTTGTTCTTTCTCTTTCAGTTTGTCAACTGAGTTGCTTGAGGACAAGCAAGGTTTTAAGCTTGGGGGAGTTTGATACGTCTCCATCATATCTACTTTTCCAAACTCTTTTTCCCTTGTTTTGGACTCTAACTTGCATGTTTTGAATGGAACTAACCCGGACTAACGTTGTTTTCAGCAGAATTGCCATGGTGTTGTTTTTGTGCAGAAATGAAAGTTCTCGGAAAGTCCTAAAAATTTACGGAGAATATTTTGGAAAATATGAGAAATAACTGCGCAAAGATCCACCGGAGGGGGTGAGCCAGTGGGCCACAAGCCCTGTGGCCGCGGCCACCCCCACCCCCAGGTCGCGGCGTCAGGGCTTGTGGGGCCCACGTGGCTCTGCCGCCCCCAATTCCAACGCTATTTATTCCCTTTCGTCCCGAAAAAATCAAGAGAGAAGATTTCATCGCGTTTGCGATACGGAGCCACCGCCACACCCTGTTCTTCATCTGGAGGGAAGATCTGGAGTCCGTTTTGGGCTCCGGATCAAGGAGATCGTTGCCATCGTCATCATCAACCTTCTTCACTCTCCAATTCCATGAAGCTCTTCATCATTTGTGAGTAATCTATTCGTAGGCTCGCTGGGCGGTGATGAGTAGGATGGGATCTATCATGCAATCGAGTTAGTTTTGACGGGGATTGATCCCTAGTATCCACTATGTTGTGAGATTGATGTTGCTACTACTTTGCCATGCTTAATGCTTGTCAATAGTGCCCGAGTGCCATGATTTCAGATCTGAAACTATTATGTTGTCACCAATATATGTGTGTTTTAGATCCGATCTTGCAAGTTGTAGTTACCTAGTATGTGTTATGATCCGGCAACCCCGGAGTGACAATAACCAGAATTACTCCCGGTGATGACCATAGTTTGAGGAGTTCATGTGTTCACCAAGTGCTAATGCGTTGGTCCGGTTCTTTATTAAAAGGAGAACCTTAATATCCCGTAGTATCCATTTGGACCCCGCTGCCACGGGAGGGATGGACAATAGATGTCATGCAAGTTATTTTCCCTAAGCACATATGACTACACACGGAATGCATGCCTACATCACATTGACAAACGGGAGCTAGCCACATATCTCTCCGTGTTATAACTGTTGCATGATGAATGTCATCCGACAAATCACCGATCCATTGCCTACGAGTTTGTCCCACTGCTGTTGTTACTTGTTTTGCTCTGCTTCTATTAGTAGTGTTGCTGCTACTGTTACTTGCTTTGTCCTGCTGCTGCTGCCACTACTGTTGCTACTATTGTTACTTGCTCCTGTTGTTACTCGCTACTGCTGCTACTTGCTACTACTATTACTCACTACTGTTGCTACTTGCTGCAGTTGTCACTACTGCTATTCCTTGCCATTGTTGTTACTCGTTACACTGCTGCTACCTGCTACAATACTTTTTCTGGCACCGTTGTCGGGAAAGAATTTTTCCCATCCACGGGCAACTTACTAGCGCCATTGATACAACCATTAGGAGTAGTCTGCCTTGTCAACAGATCATTTCTGGCACCGTTGTTATCATACTACTTTGCTACTACTACTTTGCTTGCAGACACTAATATTTCAGGTGTGGTTGAATCTGACACATTCAGTTGCTAATACTTGAGAATATTATTTCACTTCCCGTCGTGCGAACCAACAAATTTGGGTTGAATACTCTACCCTCCAAAACGGCCGCGATCCCACACGCTGGTGGGCCATTGCAAGACAATTGCTAATTGTTGAGCAACTGGAAGCAACTCTTTTCTGGTGCCATTGTCGGGGAGGCATCAAGTCAGGAATAGTTGCACGTCAACAATCCTCGCCCTAGGCCCTTAAATAGCCGGAGAGGAAATGGGAGGGCATCGCCACCTAGCCCCATTCCATCTCTTCGATCGCATCGTCTTCCTCAAGCTCGCGTCTCGACCACCTCGCCGTCGCCGAAGCTCTCTCGCCGGTCGTCGTGGCCCAGCTATTTCCCAGGCCAATCGGGGGTGCGGTCGCCATCGCGGAACCTCTGCAACCTTCTTCCGGCATCTCCTTCCTTATTCACGTAAGTTCTCCTCCTCCATTAGGAATAGACCGCGAACCCGTGTACTTCTTAGGGCAGCGTCGGAATTCCATGAACGTCGTATCCCCTTACCTTTTAATCCGTCCGGATACAGCATTGTAGATCCGTATATGTAGTAATAGCTGCGGTAGTCCCACCATGTCCCTCAGCGAGTGATGTTCTTCCTCCGTTGCTCATATATCCACACACTATTCTTCGTAGTGTTCTTGTGTTCTTAGCACCTGAATTTTTGACCAGCATTATTTTCTCAATTGAAACTACTCGTAGATCCGTAAATTATCTCTCGGTGTTGGAAACATGTTTGTCCCTGATTAAGAATATTCCTTAAGGACATTTTTAGAGCCACACCCCGCCCCATTTTTCTATGGCGAGTTACAACGTCCTTGTAGACATGCTCCCGAACGTTAGTCGGCGAGTTAACATTCTGTAGATCTTGACAACCCGCCAATCTCTCTCTTCTTGTAGTTATGGGTACCATCTCAAAATGCAACTGGCTTCCCACACAGGTCAATGACGCTTATCTTGATAAATTTGTAAAACCAGGTAACCTTGATCCCAAGGAAGTTATTGGGTGGCGGGCCGCCTTCGGGGAAACAATCCCTCAACCCGCCGAAGGGGAAGTAGTCATTTTTGCTGATCACCTGGAGCGAGGCTTCAAGCCGCCCGGCTCGAAATTCTTTAGAGACGCCTTGCACTTCTTGAACCTTCATCCCCAAGACTTGGGGAAAAATTCCATCAGTAATCTTTGTGAGTTTAAAGTGTTATGTGAGGCTTATCTACAAATAGAGCCGAGTGTATTGTTGTTCCAGAAGTTTTTCTATCTGAACCACCACACAGAGTTTGCCAACGGGCCTATCTTTGATCTTGGTGGAGTCAATATCCAACGGCGTCGTGAATGCGGGTTTCCGGTCGTTACATTGCCTAGCCATCCCAAGGGTTGGGCGAAGACTTGGTTCTACTATCGCGACACCTCTCCATCCAATGAGAACCCTTTACCAGGCTTCAGGGAAGAACGCCTACCCATGGACTTCAAGTTACTGGAAAAGATAACTGAAGAAGAAGAAGCCACATTTGTCCCTATCTTTGGAAAGCTTAAGGCCCTTACTACCAATGGTCTTACTGGGATTGATCTGATCCGCTGCTGGGTAGAGTGGAGAATTCTGCCCTTAAGTCGCCGAGATGGCTTGATGTGTGAATATAATGGCGACTTGGACCACCCCCAATGCTTTTACAATGTGAGGCTCTTGGAACAAGACATTGTTGATATTATAAAGAAGCTATGTGGCGAGCCTATGGAGAATTGCTCCAAAATTGGGCTCAAACCCTTTTGCTTCACCAACCCAGCTCTAGAGGTAAACAAACCGAGTTGCCCTTTTAACTTTTCCATATACTCATTCATGTTTCTGGTCTGAGTCTTTCATCATGTTTAATGAGAGGGATTCAGCGTTTTGGACCCGAAGACCCAAGACAACCATCAAGAAAACAACCAAACCCGCCTCCAAGACGAAGAAGAAGGGCAAAGTCAAAGCTGCAGCAAAAGAGTCATCCGTTGTTGGTGAGTCTCGGGCCGCTGAAGAATAGTCAGAGGTAAAATTTCTCTTGTCTTTATTGCTTCATTCTGACTTGCACTTATGCGTTACCGCCTTTGTTTATAGGATGGTGATTTTGAGAGTCAAAATGAAGATGTCGAGGTAATTTCCAGTTCTTCCGACTCAAGTTCTTCTCTCCCAAGCCGGCCAGGCGAATTTGTAGGAAAGTTACCATGTCTCACCCGGATGCTCATCTGGATCCCAATTTCCTTTTGAAGAAGGCGAGTTATACACCTAAACATCACACTCGAAACCATTCTGGAGACCTAGTGTCCGGATTGCCCGAGAGAACAACTGGTCGCAAATGGCAAAGCGAGGTATGTTTCCGCGAGCATCTTTTCCTTCTTGTGTAAGATATTCTCGCAATTTACCCAATCTTTGAATCCTTTTCCATCAGGTTTCACCTCCTTCATCTGGCGATTCAGCAATGTTGACTCCCCCCCCCCCAATGATTCGTCTTCAGGGGTAAGTTTCTTTACTAACATGTTATTTCGAATGTCAATGTCTTTGTTCCAACATTGGTGTCATTGTTTCTCAAAGCGCAAGCAAAGAAAAGTATAACTGGCGACTCATCTTCGGCTACCAAAGTGGCTGAAACGTCTGGTATGGGTACCTCCATCCTAGAGGCTCTAGAAGAACCAGCTGAAGTTCCATAGACCAGGAAAAAGGGTGTGTAACCGGTAGACCGATTAGGGGTGGTTCTGATGCTCCATAAAGCTGAAGGCAACTCTTCAACCCAGCATCCCGGAGTACGTTCTAGAGGTACATAAGTCGGGGCTTGATTCCTCGCAATATTTCTTGATTCGCCCTTTCTGCCTGTCCATTAGACTGGGGGTGTGCAACTGCAGAAACATCAAGCCGGATGTTGTACTTTGTGCAAAACTCTTGCATGGCGCCTTTGGATAAATTAGTACCATTATCAGTAATAATACTATGAGGATACCTGAAGCGAAAAATCAACTTCTTGAGGAACTTGACGGTCGTATCTGCATCGTAGCTGCTAACCGGCTCTGCTTCAACCCACTTGGTAAACTTGTCAACTGCCACCAATACGTGAGTCTTTTTAGTGGACGACATCTTGAAGGGGCCAACAATGTCCAGCCCCTAGACCGCAAAAGGCCATGTCATTGGAATCATCCATAATTCCTGAGCCGGCACATGCATTTGACGTCCAAATTTTTGACAACCATCACATCTGCGAACTATATCCTCAGCATCTGCATGAGCTGTCAACCAGTAAAACACATGCCTAAAGGCTTTGGATACCAGAGAGCGTGACCCGCATAATGACCACAATCACCTGCATGTATCTCGTTAATAATCGCACACCCTTCCTCAGAGGAGACACACCTTTGAAAAACTCCAGAAGTGCTTCGGTTGTGTAACTCGCCTTTATGTATGACCATGGACTTGCATCGACGGATGATTTGGCGGGCCAACAACTCATCAGTAGGTAACTCGCCTCGTGCCAGATACGCCATGTAGGGGATTTCCCAATCCGGGGTAGCACGGAGAGCCGCCACAAGTTGAGATTCAGGGTCAGGAACTGCTAAGTCTTCCTCCGAAGGCAATTTTACTAATGGGTTGTGCAATACATCCAAAAAGACGTTAGGGGGAACCGGCTTATGCTGTGAACTGAGTCGTGAAAGAGCATCAGCTGCCTCATTGAGTCGACGATCAATGCGATCCACCTGATAGCCATGAAAATGACCCGCCACGTCTGATATAATACGCCTATAATCCATAATCAGAGGATCTCTCGAATCCCATGTGCCATAAACTTGCTGCGCTACTAGATCTGATTCGCCCAAACATCTGACTTGACTGAGGTTCATCTCTTTGGCGATTCTCAATCCATGGAGCATGGCTTCGTATGCCGCCGCATTGTTGCTACACGGGAACATGAGTCGGAGGACATAGCAAAACTTGTCTCCCTGAGGCAAAGTCAACACCACACCAGCCTCTGAGCCTTCCAGCTGCCTAGACCCGTCAAAATGGATAGTCCAATACGTGTGATCGGGTCTGTCTTCCAGAATTTTCAACTCGGTCCAATCGTTGATGAAGTCCACTAATGCTTGAGACTTAATAGCTGTGTGCGGGGTATATTTCACATGATGGGGTCCAAGGTCAATGGCCCACTTAGCAATCCGCCCAGTCGCCTCTTGGTTCTGTATGATATCACCAAGTGGGGCAGAACTGACCATCGTGATAGGATGCTCTTCAAAGTAATGTTTCAACTTCCGACTCGCCATGAATACCCCAAAGACTAGCTTCTGCCAATGCGGGTAGCGCTATTTGGAGAGGGTTAGGACTTTGCTGATAAAATAGACCGGTCTTTGAACCGGTTCCTTCCCTTCCTCTTTGCGCTCGACGACCACTGGAACGCTTACCGCTTTGGAGTTGGTAGCAATGTACAGGAGCATAGGCTATTTGTTAGTCGGAGTAGCCAAGACAGGCGGCTCAGCCAATTGTTTCTGCAAGGCTTCGAAAGCTTCGTTGGCTTCATCCGTCCAGACAAAGCGATCAGTTTTCTTGAGTAGCTGATAAAGAGGGATTGCTTTCTCCCCAAGGCGACATATGAAACGACTTAGAGTCGTGATACGACCCGACATGTGATAAACTTGATTGACATTGGCCGGCTGGCCTAGCGAAGTGATCGCTTCAATTTTATCCGGGTTAGCTTCGACGCCTCGCTCTGACACCAAGAAACCCAATAACTTTCCTGCAGGAACACCAAAACACACTTGGTAGGGTTAAGCCTCATCTGGTACACGCGTAAATTGTTGAAACTCTCCTTGAGGTCCTCCAAAAGTGACTCTTTCATCTAGGATCTGACCACTATATCGTCACCTAGGCGTGAACATTGCACCCAATCTGACTATATAGGCAATTCTGGGTGCAGCGTTGATAAGTCACCCCCGTTCTCTTGAGCCCGAACGGCATAGACATATAACAGAAGGCCCCAAAGGGAGTTATAAATGACGTTTTCTCCTGATCGGCCAAAGCCATCTTGATCTGGTGGTACCCCGAGTAAGCATCCAGAAAACATAGTCGCTCGCAACCCGCCGTAGAGTTAATGATTTGATCAATGCGAGGGAGGGCGAAAGGGTCCTTTCGACAGGCCCTGTTGATCTCGGTGTAGTCAATGCACATGCAGAATGTGCCATTCTTCTTGAGTACCAAGACCGGGTTAGCCAACCATCAGGATGAAAAACCTCAACAATGAATCCAGCGGCCAAGAGCTGGGCGACTTCCTCCCCAATTGCTTTACGCCGTTCTTCATTAAACCAGCAAAGATACTGCCGAACCGGCTTTATTTTAGGGTCAATGTTAAGGTGGTGATCAAAGAATTCTCTTGGTACACCTGGCATGTCTAAAGGCTTCCATGCGAAGATGTCCCAATTCTCACGGATGAATTCGATGAGCGCACTTTCCTATTTGGGGTCCAGACTAATCCCAATGGTGAACTGCTTGGATTAGTCGCTAGGCGTGAAATCTACCACCTTCGTGGCATCTGTCGGCTTAAACTTGAGGGGCGGCTCTAAATCGATTGTGGGTTTCTTGAGTGTTGTCATATCTGTCGGGTCAATATTAACTTGGTGAAACTTGAGTTCCTCAGCCGCGCAAGCCGACTAGGCATAAGCCGCGTCTCCTTCCTCGCATTCTTGAGCTATTTTCCTGTCCCCGTTGATCGTGATAGTCCCTTTAGGGGCCGGCATTTTGAGCTTGAGGTAGACATAGCATGGGCGGGTCACGAAACGAGCGTAAGCCGGCCTCCCGAATAGTGTGTGGTAAGGGCTCTTGATCTTGACCACCTCAAACGTGAGGGATTCGCTCCTGTAATTGGACTCCGTGCCGAAAGCTACATTAAGTTTGATCTGTCACAGGTTAAGCCGACTTACCCGGAACAATGTCGTGGAAGACCGTGGAAGATGGCATCAAATCGCCCTCTGAGAAATTCGTCCGCCCAAATGTACCGAAATATAAGATATTAATGTTGTTGTCGCCATCCATAAGGACCTTGGAAAGGGTGTAGCCCCCGACCTGAGGAGCCACGACCGAAGCCAAATCGCTGGGGTTATCAACCCGGGACGGGTGATCCTCCCTACTCCAGACAATGGGCTGCTCAGACCAATTGAGGTACCTAGGAAGCGTATGCTCAACCACACTAAAATCTCTGTGTTTCACCTTTCGGTCCCTTTTGCAAGTGCTCGTAGTGAACACATAATATTGTCCGTTGTTTAATTGCTTGGGATTATTCTGGAAGCCGCCATTGTCATCCTGCCGCTGGGAGTCGCCTTGCGGGGGCGGTTGCTCAAACACTCCCTGCGTATTGTACCGCTGACTGTTTTGAACCTGGTACTGCCCGACATTAGACTACAATCGGGCCTGCGGGCCCGGGTTGGGAAATCCACGAAACGGGTTCCGGTGTGGTCCAGGCATGCCAAATTATTCCTGATGTCCACCCTGGTTACCTCCTTGACCATTTTTTAGCGCCTCAGCGCGGAACTCCTGCATCACATAGAAATCCTCCCAAAAGTGGGTGGACGGACCTTCCGCGGTGGCGTGTTGTGGGCAGGGGCCCCTGAGCATCTCATGATAATTGCATGGTTTCTTCCCGCTAAATCCCGTTTTCTTCTAACGCTGGTTCCCGTTGCCAACGTTAATGTTAGAAACAAAATCCGTGGCACCTTCCTGCTGCCTCCTTTTACCTTGTCCCTTGGGGTTGTGGTTGCCTCGCCCTTAGAACTGAGAGTGTTCCTTTGACGACTCGCCTCTCCTAGCGGTGCTAACTTTGTCGTCATACTCCCCGGGATCTTTAGTGTCGTCTGATTCGGCATACCTAGTCCGGGTGTCCATCAATTCTCCCATGTCCTGCACCTTACGTTTAAGTCGCCCAAACTTCAGCACCAAAGGCTCGTAGTGGCAATTTTTCTCCAAGATCAGTACGGCCTGAGCAGTCGAGATGCCATCCGATGAATGGATCACTTCTCCAACTCGCCGCGCCCAATGATGGGCCGAATTATTGTAGCGACCCGACTCAAAACGAGTCAAGCCTCTGTGTATTTGTGCCATCCCTGGATCAGTATGCTGGCACACACAGTACATCAATGTATATATCAAAGTGCAATAACATGTAAATAACGTAAAATTTGATATATACCTCAAAATCTCCACGGAAACAGTCAAGGAAGTGGAGTCCCAATAAACACCAACGGCGGGTTGAGTGCAGACCGTAACCCTGAATCGTACTCTTACTCGTCGAAGAAAATATCTACAACATAAGACGTTGCAGCCGTGCAGGTCAGCATATTGAATATGCCGGCAAGTCACAAAAGAGGGGTGAAAACATCATCTATACTACATGCATACATGGCAGGTGGGGCTGTAGTTTAAGTTTGGCGTAAAGCATATTTTCCTACAACAAGGGAGAGGGTAAAAGCTAAATTTACTACATTGTTGGTTGTTAATGAGAGGGTTCCGCCAACCATTTCTCATACCCAAGTTATCAATATTACCCACATCAATAAGATTTAATTGTGTTGAGAATTCCTGATAGTTTCAGTTCCTTTGGATCAAGTTGTCCATGACCATGGACACGGCTAATTGACTAGGTTTGAGTACTCTGGAGAGTTTTGCACACGTTCCCCACAAGATTTGATCGCCTCCGTTGGAATGATCGCACTTCAAGGTGTTTGAGAACCAAATGATCCAAACATGGTCTTTCAACGGGTTCCTCTGAGCCACTGTCGGTGCCCATCCAATCCTACCGTTCTTCTACATCTGGTAGCACCGCCCGTCCAGAGTCACCACGTTGTCCAACCAAGCCAGAGCCCATAATGACTTGTGGCTATGCAGGTAAGCCTCGGTCCTTGAAATATCCATCCATCTCTTCGTGCCTGGGTGAAGCTTTCCGCCAGATGTCATGGCGCTTCCCCATGCATCCCGGGTCCTTCGATGGTTTCCCCGGGGAGCCCATCTGAACCGTCCTTCACCCAGAGGTATATTGCATTCTGAGGTCTTGCAAGTCTTGGAGTCTTGAGGTCTTGATTATTAAGATCTCACAACACTCATGATAAACACTCAAGCAAACCCCGTCTACTAGGAGCATAGCAAAATAACGTCCTCGCCAAAGTAACAAGGGTTTAGGGGTGCCTATCATAACATACTACTCAATAACCGAAGTTTCCAAGTACCTACTTGCATGCAATGGGTGAAGAAGGTTGAAACTAGTGCAATAAAACCATAGGTAAAAATATGATCAATGTGAACTAGCCTGGTAGGGTTGATGAACATAGATATCGCTCTCAAGAAATAACTTGATAGGACTATTCGTCACTCTCCGACGAAATCTATATAATCAAACATCGTATTCACATAAGCACTCATACTAGCAATCATCCTAGCAATCAATATAACAAACAACAATAAAAATTGATGCAATAAAATCAATAAGAAAAATCAAATAAAAACCAAAGGAAACTTCAAAGAAAAACTATGGAGTCTTCTACTACAACAATCACAAAATAGTGTTTGTCCTAGTTAAACTTAACAGCAAATAAAATACTAAAATGGTAAAATAACAGAAAAGGAAAATATAAAATAACTAAGATAATAGAAAGTATTTTTCTCATAAAACAATATTGTTTTGAAAGTATTTTCAAATAGGAAATCAAACTAGCAACGAAATCAATTGCAAGCTATTATAGAACTAGAATTGACTTCATGCTATCAAATAAAATAAAATTTTGTTGTTGTTGAAAACCTACTATTAACTAACAGAAAAACAAAAATATAACTATTTACAAGTATAAAAGAAAACAAATTAAAAACAATTATAGCAAAAAAATAGTAATAATCCTAGAAAAAACTAAAACAGAATCTGTTTTACATAAAATATTGATTTAAAATATTCCAAAAATTATGAAATTGAACTCATTGATAAATAAGATCACTAGTGATCAGTAGCAAAAAGAATCAACTATAAATATATTTTTAAACTCCGCATATTACCAAAACAAGATTTAAACCAAATCTGTTTAAATTCAAAATGTAAATTTTCAAACATGGCCCAATTTTATATCTACAGAAACTACATAAAATTTGTGATCCAGTGCAAAAAAGAATCACCTAATTTGGAGTTATAGAATAAAAGTTATAAGGATTCTAAAATCAGGTTCAAATCTATTTCCAGAATTAAAAACAGAAAAAGAATAAAAATAATAAGCTACGTGGTAGGTTTCTATTGACTGGAATCTGTGTGCGTTTTAGGCTAACTAGCGGACAGACGCGAATTAGAGAAAACCTATTCGGTTAAAGTTTAACTAACAGAAAACTGTGGTCTTTTAAACAAAACCAAAAAGGTATTTTCCTACTCTAATCTAAAGCGTATGTTGGTGATCTAACGGTGGGGGAGAAAAGGGGAGCTCTTACCGTGGCTGGCAGAGAGCAATTCCGACGAGGTGCTCTGAGCGAAGGGTGGTGGCGGCTGGGGGCGGCTATGGTGGCGGTCCGAGGCGGCAGAGGGGTGCGGCCGGCGGAGGGGGATCCCCGGCGATCTCTCGTGGCGTAGGTCGGTGCCTGCGGCGATGGGGGCGCGGCAGGAGGCTCCTGGAGCTTCGGCTCCGGCGCTATTCCGGTGAGGTGGCTGGTGGCGGCTAGAGGTGAGGATAGGTCAGGGTGGTGGAAAAAACAGAGTGCGGGGAAGGGGCTGGTACTTATAGGGGCCTCCGGGGTGACGGGAGGGAAGGGGATCACGACATCGGGCGCGGGATCCGGCAAGAACCATTCCTGGAAGGTACCGTGCGCAGGGATGGAAGGTGACGGGAGGGAGAAGAAGAAGTGAATCGAGCCTGATCTGATTTCCCATCGGGCCCAGGTTTCCTTCCTAAAAAAATGATTCGTTTCCTTTTTATTAAAACTGGAAAGTAAAACATAAAAAAGAAAACAAATATAACTCCAAATATAGAAGTATTATATATCAAAATTATTAGAAAAATAAATCCAATAATATGAACATTTTTCCACGACCAAAATAAAACTTTATAAAAAATTCAGAAAATTGCCTAAATGATTTATTTCCTTTTGCAAATATTTTTCAAATGACCCCCTAAGTTTTAGGGTTAAAATAATTCTTAAAATGGCCCTGGTTTGGAGGGTCATGTTCCTACTCTCATATTTTTTTAATATAAGAATTCATTTAAACTTTGAAATAGTCATAGGATCAAATACGAAAATTGAAACCCACATAGGAAAACTTTTATTAGTTTTCAAATCCACCTTTCAAATTCTTTATAGTTTAAGAAGTCATATTATCTCCTCTCACTGATTTTAAGTGGATGAATTTGAATTCACATGAAAAGGGGAAAGTCATTTTATTCCCTCTCATTCAAAAGTTTTTAAAAAGTTTCAAATTTCACTCAAGTTTCAATCACTCAAACAAACAAACAAACAATCTAGTAAATATTATAACATACCAAAATTTGGGATGTTACAAACCTACCACACTTAAAATGAATCTCGTCCTCGAGATTCGAAGAGGCTAGAAAGAAAAGGTTAGGGTTTGGGGTCGTCTAACAATTCCAATCTCCTGCAAAGTGGGGTGCTACCACACTTAAAATGAGAGTTATCGGTCCCTCAAATTTTTAACAATCCTCTAGGGTCTTGGCATGTGGCTCCTCACATTATTCATGGTACTTCTTTGGTGATGCTCTTCCATTATATTCATAATGTTTCCATCAAAATCGAGGGTTCTTCTGTTGATATAAGCTTCTTCCGTCACTGGGTCTTCTTAACTGACAAGTCACGTGACCCTTCTAAATAACCTATCGATGATTGTCATGGTGGTCTACCATTTGTGGTTATCCTGCAGTGAGAAGGGCATTGGCTTCATCCTCAACGTAAAATTTCCTACGCGTGACAACAATTGCCATGTACATGGATTTTCATTATACCATTCTAAGGCTTAAACAAAAGCTTCAAAGAGCGTCGTCTCTTACTATGGGTAAGTCTCTCAGATTTACCATTCCGAATAGCAAGAGAATGATAAGAGTAAGTCGTCATGGTGATCAATCCATTCCACACCCAATTCATTACTTTGTATGAGGTTTAGCGAATCTCACATTCTAACACTCGGGCATCCTCACAAGCGTTACAGAATTTCTCTCATCCACGAACGAAGTTAAGATAAATCCAATGATTTTGCGAGCTGAACAAACATCTATCATTTTTCACAACTCTGGGATTTTCGTATGCTCCTAAGAAAACGTTTGCTGATCCATCATAGCTTTTTTCCTTCATGCTCTTGGGGCAACCTTCATGAAAATCTCGGGGTGCGTCCTTGGTACGGGTTGTATTCCTTGAGTACATTTTTTCCTTGCCCTTGGTCTATTTACCAATAGAAGAGTTTGTTCCTCATATTAAATCTCTCCTCAAAATTCCAATTCCAAGGTACATTATTCATCTGTTGTCATCCCCATAGTTTGATATGATCCAGCATTTCCTTCAACTGTATTCAGTGGATTTTGGCTCCTTGGTATGCATGGTACATTCCTACTCATTGGATCATGTAGGTTTACCGATTACTACCACACTTAAAATGAAATATACTCATGCATGCATAAACCATATTTTCTCATATCCTCATAATTGGTCAGAGATCTTTGTTCATAGAGAAACAACGCATACGATTTCAACATAGGAAATCATGACACAATAAATTTTATTGATTCATGAAGTTATTACAATCTCTGAGTCTTCCATTACAAAATTCAACTCCATAATCTCATGAAAACAAGAGTGCTTCATGTCACACTTATTGCCATTGTCAAAACTTAACTACTCCATTTTAGCTTTCTTCCCCTATGGACAATTACTAGCATAATGTCCTACTTCCTTGCAACAAAAACAAATGAGTTCCGACAAGTCTTGGGGCTTCTTGGTGTTTGCTTTTACTCCTTGGGTTTCCTACTTCCTCCTTGGACACATATTGGCAAAGTGTCCTAAGGTCTTGCATTTAAAACATGGGATATGACTCACGTCCTTATCTGCGGAGATTTGGCTTTTCCGGGTGTACTTTCTCTTCTTTCTGGGCTGCTTCGTTCTGCTTAGTACTTCCATTTCATGTGGATCAAACTCTACTTTTTCTGTCGGGAAGTTTCCCAGACACTATTGGCTTTTATTCATGCACTCCTGTGAAAAATGTCCTTCCTCTCCACATGAGTAACATGCATTGGCAAAAAATCTGGTTAGGCTCTGTCCATCAGGTTCTTCTATATTTTCCTTCATCACAGGTTCTTCTAGAATCTTCTTCTTGAGGGTTTCCGTCATTACTTCTTTCTGCTACTTGACAACTTGTTGCACCTTGGGATAAATGTGACACTAAGTTGGGTAGTGGGTGGTTCCTTCAGACAATAAGCAAGTCACCTGACTAGTTGGGCGTTCCTCTGTTGGGTGATTTTCTTCACAATGAGGGCATCCATCCTGATGTTCTTCCTGGGTGTACCCTACTTCTCCATATATCTTGCATGCACAAGGTTTCTTCATCAGGTTATCATAACACTTTTGAATGAGACGAGATCTTAACAGAGTTTTCTTGAATTCGTCCCAAGTTTCTGATCCACTAAATCCTTGTATGGCATGATGCATTTTCCACCAGATAGCAGCACTTTGTGTAAAGTACTGAAGAGCGTGTGCCACTTCATACTTCCTTGGAATCAAACTGCTCCCGAAGTGGTTCTCCATGTTCTGAATCCATATTTCAGCCTCGAGCTGGGTCATTGGTCCAGAGATTACAAGTCCAGCTTCATACGCCATCTATTGGGTCCAAGGTTTTTGGGATGAGATGAGTAAAAGAGAAAAGGAGAGATATAAACAAAAGACACAAAAGTATCTAAACTCAAATTCACACATTCATAAATTTCAACCAATAATATAGTATCGCCACCCACATAAGGTTGGTATGGTCAATCACACAATACGCAATACGTTCATCTTTATTTCTCTCATGGTGGGGCTACTACTACTAAGCTAGCTCATATCATGTTGTCATCATCAGTGGGCTTCTTCTGGTCAGGCTTGATCTTCTCAAGTTCTTCTGCCAGATATTCCCTATTGATGCAGAGTTTCTGATGTCGTCCTTGTAGTTCCAGGAGTTGGTTCTTGAGCTTCTCGATTTCAACATCACCAGCATGTGCCATGGCTTGACTATTCTTCAAGTCTTAACGAAGCTTCTGAATCTCGGGATCATGTTTCTTCACATTGGCTACCTTTAGTTTCTCGGTCTTGAGACTCTCATGGAGTGCGTCATTCTTAAACAATTCTGAGAGAAGGTCCATCTGAAGGTTCTTGATATAATGTTCCAATTCTTGATTATACACCAGTACAGGTGAAAACTTCACCTTCTGCTCGTCTGTCAGGATGATGTGTGCTCCATCTGGCTTCTGCCATCCAAGCCTTCCAAAGTTGTGAGTACCCAACTCAACACGATGACGATAGCTCAAACATGCGATAGCATCATGAACAGCAGTGGTCATGCCCATATCATAGTCATGGGTCAATCTGTCATAGTTGACGTCTTCAGTCTTGGGGTCTTCTTTGCGTCGAAAAACTTTAGTTCTGTCACCCCAAAATCCAGACTTCCTCTTGGTCAGCTTGATCTCCGGTATCGGCAACTTCATCATATGCACCAGCTCCATGAGAAACGGGCCTCCGAGAACATCTTCGTAGTGCTCTCTCTCATTCACAGTGTAGCTCTCCATCTATAGTTTTGAAATAGGGAATGTTCAGTAAAAGAAAGAAGAGGTACGAGAGTAGTGAAAACAAAAATTCTTCCTATCAAGGTCTTCCTATTTCTAAGCCATTTCCTAGGGTCACGTCCTACATTCAACATGTGCTCTCATACCATATTTGTAGCGACCCAACTCAAAACGAGCCAAGCCTCTGTGTATCTGTGCCATCCCTGGATCAGTATGCTCGCACACACAATACATAAATGTATATATCAAAGTGCAATCACATGTAAATAACGTAAAATTTGATATATATATATCAAAATCTCAACGGAAACAGTCAAGGGAGTGGAGTCCCAATAAACACCAATGGAAGGTTGAGTGGAGACCGTAACCCTGAATCGTACTCTTACTCGTCGAAGAAAATATCTGCAACATAAGACGTTGCAACCGTGCAGGTCACCATATTGAATATGCCGGCAAGTCACAAAAGAGGGGTGAAAACATCATCTACACTACATGCATATATGGCAGATGGGGACGTAGTTTATGTGTTGCGTAAAGCAAATTTTCCTACAACAAGAGAGAGGGTAAAAGCAAAATTTACTACATTGTTGGTTGTTAATGAGAGGGTTCCACCAACCATTTCTCATACCCAAGTTATCAATATTACCCACATCAATAAGATTTATTGGTGTTGAGAATTCATGATAGTTTCAGTTCCTTTGGTCAAGTTGTCCATGACCGTGGACACGGCTAATCGATTAGGTTTGAGTACTCTGCAAAGTTTTGCACACGTTCCCCACAAGATTTGATCACCTCCGTTGGAGTCCTTGCACTTCAGGGTGTTTGAGAACCAGATGATCAAAACATGGTCTTTCAGCGGGTTCCTCTGAGCCATTGTCGGTGCCCATCCAATCCTATCGTTCTTCTACATCTCGTAGCACCGCCCGTCCAGAGTCACCATGTTGTCCAACCAAGCCAGAGCCCATAATGACTTCTGGCTGTGCAGGTAAGCCTCGGGTCTTGAAATATCCATCCATCGCTTCGTGCCTGGTTGAAGCTTTCCGCAATATGTCATGGCGCTTCCACATGCATCCCGGGTCCTCCGCTGGTTTCCCCAAGGAGCCCATCTAAACCGTCCTTCACCCAGACGTATATTGCATTCTGAGGTCTTGCAAGTCTTGGAGTCTTCAGGTCTTGATTATTAAGTTCTCACACCACTCATGATAAACACTCAAGCAAACCCCGTCTACTAGGAGCATAGCAAAATAACGTCCCGGCCAAAGTAACAAGGGTTTAGGGGTGCCTATCATAACATACTACTCAATAACCAAAGTTTCCAAGTACCTACTTGCATGCAATGGGTGAAGAAGGTTGGACCTTATGCAATAAAACTAGAGGTAAAAATATGATCAATGTGAACTTGCCTGGTAGGGTTGATGAAGATAGATATCGCTCTCAAGAAATAACTTGATAGGACTATTTGTCACTCTCCGATGAAATATATATAATCAAACATAGTATTCACATAAGCACTTATACTAGCAATCATCCTAGCAATTAATATAACAAACAACAATAAAAATTGAAGAAATAAAATCAAATAAGAAACCAAAGGAAACTTCAAAGAAAAACTATGGAGTCTTCTACTACAACAATCATAAAATAGTGTTTGTCCTAGTTAAACTTAACAGCAAATAAAACGCTAAAATGGTAAAATAACACTAAAGAAAAATAGATAATAACTAAGATAACGGAAAGTATTTTTCTCATAAAATAATATTATTTTGAAAGTATTTTCAAATAGGAAATCAAACTAGCAACGAAATCAATTGCAAGTTAGAATTGATTTCATGCTATCAAATAAAATAAAGTTTTGTTGTTGTTGAAATCCTACTGTTAACTAAAATAAAAATAAAAATATAACTATTTACAAGTATAAAAGAAAACAAATTAAAAACAATTATAGCAAAAAATAGTAGTAATCCTAGAAAGAACTAAAACAGAATCTGTTTTACATAAAATAATGATTTAAAATATTCCAAAAATTCTGAAATTGAATTCAATGATAAATAAGATCACTAGTGATCGGTAGCAAAAAGAATCAACTAGAAATCTATTTTTAAACTCCAGATGTTAATAAAACAATATTTAAACCAAATCTGTTTAAATTCAAAATTTAAATTTTCAAACATGGCCAAATTTTATATCTACAGAAACTACATAAAATTTGTGATCCAATGCAAAAAAGAATCACCTAATTTTGAGTTATAGAATAAAAGTTATAAGGATTCTAAAATCAAGTTCAAATCTGTTTTTAGAATTAAAAAAAGATAAAGAATAAAAAGAATAAGCTACGTGGCACGTTTCTATTGGCTGGAATATGTGCGCGTTTTAGGCTAACTAGCGGACGGTCGCAAATTAGAGAAAACATATTCGGTTAAAGTTTAACTAACAGAAAACTGTGGTCTTTTAAACAAAACTGAAAAAGGTATTTTCCTACTCTAATCTAAAGCGTATGTTGGTGACCTAACGGTGGGGGGAAAGGGAAGCTCTTACCGTGGCTGGCAGAGAGGAATTCCAGTGAGGTGCTCCGACCGAAGGGTGGTGGCGGCTGGGGGCCGCTACGGTGGCGGTCCGAGGCGGCGGAGGGGTGCGGCCGGCGGAGGGGGATCCCCGGCGATCTCTGGTGGCATCGGTCGGCACCTGGGGCGATGGGGGCGCAGCAGGAGGCTCCTGGAGCTTCGGCTCCGGCGCTATTCCGGCGAGGTGGCTGGCGGCGGCTAGAGGCGAGGAGAGGTCGGAGTGGTGGGGAAAACATAGTGCAGGAAGGGGCTGGTACTTATAGGAGCCTCGGCGGCGACGAGAGGGAAGGGGATCGCAAGATCGGGCGCGGGATCCAGCGAGATGCATTCCTGGAAGGTACCGTGCACAAGGATGGAAGGTGATGGGAGGAAGAAGAAGTGAATCGGGCATGATCTGATTTCCCATCGGGCCCAGGTTTCCTTCCTAAAAAAATGATTCGTTTCCTTTTTATTACAACTCGAAAGTAAAACATAAAAAAGAAAATAAATATAACTCCAAAAATAGAAGTATTATATATCAAATTTATCAGAAAAATAAATCCAATAATATGAACATTTGTCCACGGCCAAAATAAAACTTTATAAAAAATTATTTTCAGAAAATTGCCTAAATGATTTATTTTCTTTTACAAATATTTTTCAAATGACCCCCTAAGTTTTAGGGTTCAAATAATTCTCAAAATGCCCCTGGTTTGGAGGGTCATGTTCCTACTCTCATATTTTATTAATATAAGAATTCATTTAAACTTTGAAATAGCCATAGGATCAAATACGAAAATTGAAACCCACATAGGAAAACTTTTATTAGTTCTCAAATCCACCTTTCAAATTCTTAATAGTTGAATAAGTCGTGTTATCTCCTCTGAATGATTTTAACTGGATGAATTTGAATTCACGGGAAAAGGGGAAAGTCATTTTATTCCCTCTCATTCAAAAGTTTTTAAAAAGTTTCAAATTTCACTCAAGTTTCAATCACTCAAACAAACAAACAATCAATCTAGTAAATATTATAACATACCAAAATTTGGGATGTTACACTCATCCGGACGCTGGACACAGTGTTGTAAGTCCATGATGGTCATCGGGCGCTTGCAAGTTCCTGTGAAATTTTTGACGAAGCGTTCTTCTAACTCGGCCCACGTGTTGATGGAGTTGGGAGGCAGGTTCTTCAACCACGTGCGCGGTGTTCCTTCTAGCATCATGGTGAAGTACTTAGTGCACACCGCCTCACTAAAATCGAGCATGTCCATCGGAAGCTCGTACCTCTCGATCCATGCACACGGCTCGAGATCCGGCATGTAATTGGGTACCTTCCGTGGTCCTTTGAAATATTTCGGCATTCGCTCGTTGCGAAGGGCGGGCGCTAGACAGGGCACCCCGACGTGCCTGCCACCTGTTTCGGCCGGCGTGGGAGAAGGCAGGGTGTAAGTTGGATAACCCTGACCCACCGTAGCTCTGTTTCCATCAGGCAGGTGGCTCGCGACGCATCCAAAAAATCCTGAGCCTGCGTGTCGGGCATCCCGGGCGGACTGATCTGCGGCAAACATCGTTACTCGCTGGTCACTGCACGCAGGTCATCATGGCGACTCCTGGTGTGACTCGCCTTGGGCGTGGAGTGTAGCCGCTCGCGTATATATGAATATTGTGTCTGTTGTACCACCGCCGTTTTCAGCATCTCGATGGCGTTTCTTGCATCCACTTCGGCCGGGGAGTTCCTGTGAATCGGGAGAGATTCAAGGTGGCGGGTTGCTGCTAGCATGTTATCCACGGGGTTCGATAAGTGACCCCGTGGCGTCTGGAAACGGGGTGCATGAGCCTCCATCGACTGAGGCGGCTGTGGGTTAAGCGGTGGCTGAGCGAGATCGCCTCCTGGGCGACCTTCCATGGCCGATTGGGATCCATCCCAGGGGTATGTGTTCTATCGAAGAGCCGAGTTGATTTTAAATCAGTCGGCAAGCGGACGTGATGCCTCCTCTGGTGGATTGCATCGGAGGCACGCTGTTGTCACTCAAGCCGCCATCCCTTAGTATTTAGCCGCTCTATCTCCGCGACGATCTAGGCCCGCTGTGTTGCCATCCTGGCGGCTTCTTCTTCTATGTCATGCTGGATCTTGGCCATCTCCGCCCTCAGTTTCGTCAGTTCGGCGTTGACCGTTTCCTGGTTCTCCGTTGTCACAGTGATCGCCATTAGTTTGGCCGTCTCTGCTCCCAGGTCCGCCATGGCTTGAGCCAGAGCCTTCCCCGATCTGTTGGCTTCATTGTTACCCACCGCGTTTGGCTGAGGCGGCGCTGCCCCTGCCATGTAGATGGATACTTGACGGTGTGGACCCGCAAAGTCCTTAGGGATTACTGCCTCCGGCAATCCCCCGAGCTATCCTTCGTGGAGAAGGTAGGTTGATTCTGTATCACCCATGGATGACTCGTCGTCCGAGTTGACGGGGGTGATCTCCTGGATTACCGGCCCGTCCGGTAGGTCGGTTCCTTGCGTAAAACCAATGAAAGCGTGGTGTTTCCTGACCTGTTGTTTGGCGGGATGGGCGTACCGGGCCGGCTCGACGCTTTCGGTGAAGGTGTCCGGCTCAGGTACGGACGCCCCAATCTTGCCGATGAAAACGTGGATCTTGCCAAAGGGGGCCCTGTATCCATATTCAATTGAATCGGCCTCTGGTCCCCACTGAGAGTTGTCGATGTAGTACTTCCCGCGGCGGCTCTTCGTCATGATGCCTACCGCGTAGCTTCCTGGCCCTGGAAGGGCTCCCTTTGAGAACTCAACTCCACCGTGCGCAATCCCCACGGTTGGCGCCAACTGTCGTGGTTTTGTCACGGCAGATGTCCTCGTGAAAGGACTTAGTGATAGAGCCATCGCACCTTGATGCAACTCAAAGGGGGTGAGCGGAAGCGAGACTCAGATTTACCCAGGTTCGGCCCCTCCTGTGGAGGTAAAATCCTACGTCCTGCTTTGTGTATATTGATGGTGGATTCGATTACAAGGAGGGTGTAACTCGCCTGACCTAGCTCTCGATGGATTCTAACTTGATCTATCTGCCCTTGAGACTCGCCTTTATATAGAGGTCAAAGCTCTAGGGATTACAAAGTTCTGTCCACACTACAAATCGTGGCCTTCCATATCTCTAAGTCGTCGTGTTTGCCAAGCCAGGAAACCTCCTTGGCAACTTATCTTCTTCATCAATCCCGAACCGCCATCTAGATCATGGGCCCTGGCGGCCTTCTGACGAAGATCTCTCTACACACCTCAGGCCTGGGCCAAGTCTTACACTGACCATGTATGTATGAGTCGCCGCTTTCCTGACCCGGCCCAACAGGGCGGGTCATACCGCAGGTAATATCCCCAACAAATGGTATCAAGGAATAGTCAAGTAAGCTCATGCCCTTGCATGCATCCAAGTGAGTCTATCTCAAGTTTGAAGCATAAATGATGTTCAACCAACTCCTCAATTGGCAAAACACTTTCTCATCAAGTGGCTTAGTGAAGATATCGACCAATTGTTTGTTAGTACGAACATGCTTGAGTTTGATAACTCCTTTGGCAACATCATCACGAATGAAATGGTGACGAACTTGAATATGTTTAGTTCAATAGTATTGTATGGGATTATGAGCAATATTAATAGCACTCTCATTTTCACAAAGCAAAGTAACATGTTTCACATTTATACCATAATCATTAAGAGTTAGAGTCATCCATAGCAACTGCACACAACATGATCTGGTGGCATGTATTCTACTTTGGCGGTAGAAAGAGATACCAAGTTTTGTTTCTTGGATGACCAATACACAAGAGATCTCCCAAGAAATTGGCGGCTACCCGAGGTGGATTTTCTATCAACCTTATCTTCAGCATAATCCGAGTCGGAATAGCCAACAAGGTTAAAAGATGATCCCTTGGGATACCAAATGTCGAAGTTTGGTATATGTATCAAGTATATCACAATTCTTTTGATGGCCTTAAGATGACACTCTTTGGGTGTCGCTTGATATCGGTCACACATGCACACACTTAGCATGATATCGGGATGGGAGGCACATAGATATAGTAATGAACCGTTCATTGATCGATAAACCTTTTGATCAACCAGTTTGTACTCCTTGGTGAGGTCAACATGTCCACTGGTAGGAATAGGAGTTTTCATACCTTTACACTCTTGCATATTGAACTTTTTGATCAAGTCCTTGGTATACTTGATTTGAAATATGAACGTACCTTCTCTCATTTGCTTGATTTGCAAACCAAGGAAAAAAATCAGCTCGCATATCATTGACATCTCATATTTCTCGGACATCTACCTTTTAAATTTATCACTAAAATGTGGGTTAGTAGGTCCAAAGATAATACCATCCACTTAAATTTGGCACACAAATAATTCACCATTAGCTCTTTTTGTGAACAAGGTTGCGTCAATTTTACCAATTTCAAAGACCTTTTAAATAAGAAACTCGTTAGGCGTTTGTACAAAGCTCGAGGGGCTTCTTTAACCCCATATAAATCTTTATGGAGGTTATAAACATGATTAGGTTTATTAGGGTTCACAAAGCCGGGAGGTTGTTTAACATAAGCTTCCTCCTCAATTTCACCATTTAGAAAAGCACTTTTGATATCCATTTGGTAAAGAGTAATATTATGGTGATTGATGTAAATAATAAGTATATGAATAGCTTGAAGTCTAGCAACGGGGGCATAGGTCTCACCATAGTCCATACCTTTGACTTGAGTGTGACCTTGAGCTACGAGACGTTCCTTGTTGCATACAAATTGATCATCTTCATCTTGCTTGTTCCCAAACACCCATTTGTTCCAATGATGTTGTGCTCGTCCTTGGGCTTCTCCACTAGTGCCCACACTTCATTTCCCTCGAAGTTATGTAGCTCTTCATGCATGGCATTCCCCCAATCCGTGTCTTCAAGCTCTTCTTCTACCTTCATAGCCTCTATACTACATATAAATGAGTAATGCTCGTAAACCTTAGCTAAACAAATTTTAGAGCAAGTGATTATCCCGGTTTGTATGTCACCGAGAATTTGTTCTACGGGATGGCTCTTGTTCACTCTTACTCGAATGTGTGGTAGCTTTTGCTTGTTGGATGGTGGAGCTTCCTCATCATCATCTTCTTCTTCGTTGTTGTTGAAGATGTCATTTCCTTATGGGGGTGGTGAAGGAAGTTGAGGTGGATAACCACGGTGTACTCCTTCTTACTCTTCATCTTGTCGTGTACCGCTTATGGAGGCTTCCATGTCGTTTTGTGGTTCGCCTTGACGTGAAGTAGGAACTTCCACTTGTATTGATGAAGTGCTTTCCTTCACCTCCATGCGACTGATACGTCTCCAACGTATCTACTTTTCCAAACTATATTGCCCTTGTTTTGGACTCTAACTTGCATGATTTGAATGGAACAAACCCGGACTAACGTTGTTTTCAGCAGAATTGTCATGGTGTTGTTTTTGTGCAGAAATAAAAGTTCTCGGAATGTCCTGAAAATTTACGGAGAATTTTTCTGGAATAAAATAAAAATACCTGCGCAAAGATCCACCGGAGGGGGCGTGCGAGTGAGCCACAAGCCCACAGGCTGCGGCCACCCACCTAGGCCGCGTCGTGAGGGCTTGTGGGGCCCACGTGTCACCACCGCCCCCAAACTTAGCTCTATTTATTCCGTCTCGCTCGGAAAAAATTCACAGAGAAGGTTTCATCGTGTTTTACAATACGGAGGCGCCACCACCTCCTGTTCTTCATCTGGAGGGCAGATTTGGAGTCCGTTCCGGGCTCCGGAGAGGGTAAATCATCGCCATCGTCATCATCAACCTTCCTCCATCGACAATTCCATGATGCTCTTCATCGTTCGTGAGTAATCTCATCGTAGGCTTGCTGGACGGTGATGAGTTGGATGAGATCTATCATGTAATCGAGTTAGTTTTGACGGGGATTGAACCCTAGTATCCACTCTCTTCTAGATTGATGTTGCTACTACTTGGCTATGCTTAATGCTTGTCCCTAGGGCCCGAGTGCCATGATTTCAGATCTGAACCTATTATGTTGTCGCCAATATATGTGTGTTTTAGATCCTATCTTGCAAGTTGTAGTCACCTACTATGTGTTATGACCCGGAAACCCCAGAGTGACAATAGCCGGAACCACTCCCGGAGATGACCATAGTATGAGGAGTTCATGTATTCACCGTGTGTTAATGCGTTGGTCCGGTTCTGTATTAAAAGGAGAACCTTAATATCCCGTAGTTTCCATTAGGACCCCGCTGCCACGGGAGGGATGGACAGCAGATGTCATGCAAGTTCTTTTCCCTAAGCACGTATGACTACATAAGGAATACATGCCTAATTAGATTGACGAACGGGAGCTAGTTACACTGCTGCTGTTATATGATGAATCACATCCGTCATACTCATCCATCACCGATCCACTGCCTACGAGTCTTTTACTACTGGTCCTCGCTATGTTACTTTGTCCTGGCTTGTCCCTTGCTACAAAAGGGATTGGGCCACTTTGCTACTACTGTTGCTACTGTTGTTACTCTGCTGCTGCTACTACTGCCATTCCTTTCTACTTCGTTGTTACTTGTCGCAAGATCTTTTCCGACACTGTTGTCAGGGAAGAATAGTTACCTGCTCATGTGCAACACTGGCGCCATTGATACAACAGTTAGGAATAGTCTGTCGTCAACAGATCTGTTTCTGGCACCGTTGCTATCATACTACTTTGCTACTGATACTTTGCTTGCAGACACTAATCTTTCAAGTGTGGTTGAATCTGACAAACTCAGCTGCTAATACTTGAGAATATTCTTTCGCTTTCCCTTTGGCGAACCAACAAATTTGGGTTGAATACTCTACCCTAAAAAACTGTTGCGATCCCCTATACTTGTGGGTTATCAAGACCTTTTTCCGGCGTCGTTGCCGGGGAGGCACAGCTATATTCTCTGAGTCACTTGGGATATTCGTCTGCTGATCACTATGAGGAATCCGAAAGATCCAAGAACTAAAATCTTGCCTTCCACTACGAGGAGAGGTAAGGAACTGCCATCTAGCTCTGCACTTGATTCACCTTCAGTTTTGAGTAAGTCTGCGACATCGCCTCCTGCTAGAAATCTTGATATGTCGCCTATGCTTGATACTATGCCTGATGCTGCTATGATTGATACTATGCCTTATGATGCTATGTGTGATACTGCTTTGCCACTAGGTGCATTCCTTGATGCACAATTTGCTAGATTTGCTGCTAGACGTGATGATACTTCTGAAACTGCTGATACTATTGAAGTAGAACCTGCTACTATGCCTGAATTGCCTGTTATGCCTGAACGCTATGTTATGGAAGGAGAGATAGCTGAGGACTTTCTTGCGTGTAAGGATACCTATGATGTTGAGAAAATACTGCGCAAGTAGAAATAAAAATCTTTGAACGCTAGGATGAAATATGACCCGAAGTTTGCTACTTCGCCTATCTTTGTGACCGATAAGGATTATGAATTCTCTGTCGACCTTGAGTTAATCACTCTAGTCGAATCTGATCCTTTTCACGGTTATGAGTCTGAAACGGTTGTAGCCCATCTTACCAAACTGCACGATATAGCCACCCTATTCACTAGTGAGGAAAAGATCCACCACTACTATATCCTCAAGCTGTTTCCTTTCTCGCAAAAGGATGATGCTAAGACTTGGTTCACTTATCTTGCTCCTGGTTGTGTGCGTAGCCCCCAGGATATGGTCTACTACTTCTCTAAAAAATATTTCCCTGCCCATAAGAAGCAAGCTGCCTTGCAGGAAATATACAACTTTGCTCAAGCTGAAGAAGAGAGTCTCCCACAAGCTTGGGGAGGCTCATCCAGCTACTGAATGCTTTGCCTGATCACCCTCTTGAGAAGAATGAAATACTTGATATCTTCTATAATGGACTTGCCGATGCTTCTAAAGACCACCTAGATAGTTGTACCGGTTGTGTTTTTAGGGAACGAACCGTAGAACAAGCTGAGATTCTACTGAATAACATCTTGTGCAATGAGAATGCTTGGACTATTCCCGAACCACCTCCTAAGAAAACTCCGAAGAAAAGAGGTATTCTATACCTCAGTCCTGAAGATATGCAAGAAGCCAAGAAATATATGCGAGAGAAAGGCATTAAATCTGAAGATGTCAAAAATCTACCACCTATCGAAGAGATCCATGGTCCTGATAACCCGATACAAGTAGTAGAAGTAAATTCTCTGCGTAGGTTTGATGAGAGTTATATTCCTTTTGATAAACCTGCTAGCTTATGCCTGGATGAATTTGATAACTTTGTTGCCAAACAACAAAGTTTCAATGATTATGTTAGCACACAATTGGAACAGAATGCTCGTATGCTTAGTCATTTTAGTCAATGATCTTAAGCTTCTGAGTAAACATGCCTCTATGGTTACTACTCAGGTAGAACAAGTACTTAAAGCTCAAAATGACTTGCTCAATGAGTTGAATGACAATTCCGTCAGAGTTGTTACTAGAGGCGGTAGAATGACCCAGGAACCTTTGTATCTTGAGGGTCATCCGAAGAGAATTGAACAAGATTCTCAAGGAGTTAGCACTGATGCACCTAGTCATCCTAGAAAGAAGAAGAAAGATGATAGGAACCTGCATGCTAGCAACCCTGTTGCTGCTACACCTGAGTGTCCAAACGATGTCTCTGTCTCTGATGCTGAAACACAATCTGGTGATGAACAAGAGCCTAATGGTAATAACAATAGCGATGTTCATGAAGATGCTCAACCTAGCAATGATAATGATGTGGAGATTGAACCTGTTGATCTTGATAACCCACAGCCTAAGACTAAGAGATACGATAAGAATGACTACGCTGCTAGGAAGCATGGTAAAGAAAGGGAACCATGGGTTCAGAAACCCATGCCCTTTCCTCCCAAACCATCCAAGAAAAAGGATGATGAGGATTTTGAGCACTTCGTTGAAATGATCAGACCTGTCTTTCTGCAAATGCGTTTGACAGATATGCTCAAAATGTCTCCCTATGCTAAGTACATGAAAGATATTGTGACTAATAAGAGGAGGATACCTGAGGTTGAGATTTCCACCATGCTTGCTAATTATACCTTCAAGGATGGAACTCCTAAGAAACTAGGTGATCCCGGTGTGCCCACTATACCTTGCTCAATTAAAGGCAACTACGTTAGAACTGTGTTATGCGACCTTGGAGCCGGTGTTAGTGTTATGCCTCTCTCTCTTTATCGTAGACTTGAACTGGATAAGTTGACACCCACTAAAATCTCTCTGCAAATGGCCGACAAATCAACTGCTTTCCCTATCGGCATTTGCGAGGATGTGCCTGTTGTGGTTGCTAATGTCACTATCTTAACATACTTTGTTATTCTGGGTATTCCCAAGGATGATGCCATGGCAGTCATCCTCGGAACACCCTTTTTAAACACTGCAGGGGCTGTTATAGATTGGAACAAAGGCAATGTCACTTTCCATGTCAACGGTAATGAGCATACGGTGCACTTTCCGAAGAAACAATATCGAGTACATTGCATCAATGCTATCAAATAAACTTCATCGATTCTTATTGGGAGCTTTGAATGCCCTATTCCTCGTGTCAAGATGAAGTATGATTTGCTCGTTGGGGAGATACACATCCCCATTGAGGTGACTTAGTGACTATTCAAAAATTCTCCGTTCTCTTTTGCGATTCAAAAAGGTTTGTCGAGGAGACTTGATCAACCTCATTGACGGATTTCTTTCGATGACCATGAGATGGATGAATCGAGGAGTCACAAACCTCTGTTCCAAGCTGTCACCTTCGGTTGCTTAGAAGAAAAATGATAGGTTTAGTTTACTTTTCCCTGTTTTGTGTTTTAGCGTCCGGTAGAAAAGTACCCCGAAAATAGAAGTTCTCCGAACGCCGTGAAAATCCAGTATGAATTTTTCTGGAATTTTTGAAAATTTCTGAGACAAAGAGCTTGTCTGGGGGCCACAAGCCCTTGGGGCGCGGGCACCCCCCTGGCCGCGTCACCCAGGCTTGTGGGGCCCACAGGCACCTCCTCCACTCATTCTTGCTCTCATCTGCTTCTCCTACCTCCAGAAAAAATCGTTTCGCAACTCAAACCCGTGTTCTTGCTCCTCTTGCTGGTATTTTCGATCTCTTTGCTCAAATCACCATTCTCCGAACTGTTTTGGGGAAATTACTCCTTGGTAAATGACTCCTCCATTGGTCCAATTAGTTTTTGCTCTAGTGCCTTATACTCCGCGTATTTTTGTTGCCTTGGTGACCATGTTCTTGAGCTTTGCATGCTGATTCTAGCTGGTCCCAAGTAGTTTTGATGCGTAATATGGTCTCTAGGCACTTGTTGGAGTAGTTGCTACGAGTTTCGTTGAGCCTTGTTCACTTTTCCTTAGAGTCACTAAAAATTTCAGAAATTTTCAGAGATAGAAAAGGGAAAAGATGAGGAGGTTCTTAAGAGGCTCGTCAAGCCGTGACCCCAAGGATGATGGGAGTGAGAAGAAGCCCAAGTATTTGGTCCCTCGAGTCACAGAAGTTCGAGCGTGCGAGTGGCCGAGCGACGTGTTCTTACGCGCCGCTGGAATTTATGAGGACTTTTATCACTTGGTGGAAAACGCAGGTCTTACCGCCTTTGTTGAAGATAAGTGTCTGCAATACCTCCTCCTCACTAATATCTTCGTACAAAGCTTTAACTTCTATCCGAGGAAGAATCCTCCTATGGTTGAGTTCAAACTTTATGATATCCCACAGCGCATGTCACTCCAGGATTTTTGCAATGTTTGCAAATTACCTTACGTTGGGGATATTCATGAACCTCGTCCACGGGACTTGGGAGCTTTCATCGGTACAATTGTTGTAGGAGAGGAGAGAGGAGTGTCTTGCGCTAGAGCTGCTAGCATTCATTTTCCCGTGCTTCGGTACTTCTCATTATTTGTGGGAAAATGTTTGATTGGTCGTGGGAAGGCTGGGTCACTTAGTTCCCCAGATCTTGCGATCTTGCGTGAAGCCCTTTATAATGATAAAACTTATAGCTTGGGCGCCATAGTAGCTCAAAGGTTGAACCTGAACCGTTCTAAAGGTGTTGTCTATGGAGGTATCTATGTTACCCGTCTTGCCAGACACTTTGAGATACCCATTAGACTGGAGGAGGAAGAAGAGGTTCTTCTTCTCGGGAGATATCTAGATTACGATAGCATGGTTCGCCATGACTTTCTTGATGCAGATATAAATAGAAGGATAATTTATAACCTGGTATTTAGTCAGGGTACTCGTGAGACTATTACTTTGCCTGCTCCTTCTTTGTTCAATCTTCATGCAAGCAGGTACATTATTATGCCCTCGGACATCTACGCATATTGGGGCTTAGCCCAACCACAGGTGCCCGTGGCCGAGCCACCAGTCGAGTACCAAACGCCAGTTTATCAGTGGGAGCCAGAGGAGCTCACACAGCAGTGGCATCCTTAGTCCACTCTGGAGTACCCCGGAGCTGGTTATTTCCCTCCTTGGGAGTAGACCAAGTTAGGCTAAAAGCCTAAGCTTGGGGGAGTATGTGTTCTCACCGACTTTACATTCTTGCTTATGCTTTCACTTTGTTAGCCGGTGTTCACACTTTTCCATTGTATCATCCATGCTAGTTTATTTTCTTTTTCTTGTTTTCTTTTCGTGTGTCTATCTAGTTTGAGAAAACCCAAAAAGATTTTATTTTCTTCTTGTGCTTGTTGGGAGTTTTCCCGTGTAAATAGTTTTCTTTTTCTTTGGGTCAAGGTAGAAGATATTGGTTACTATGTTTAGTGGTTCTTGCATGCATACCTGTTTAGCTGTTAAAGAGCCATATTACTTTGTCTTCTCCTTTGTGTTTGCCTAAAGATTCCAGCGTAGTCCAATGCACGAGCACTCTTATTATTGTTCACATCGTTCGGTCGTGCAAGTGAAAGGCAATAATGACGATATGTGATGAAGTGACTGAGCCTGGAAAAGCTGGTATGAACTCAATCTATTTTGTTTTTGTAAATATGACTAGCTCATCATGCCTGATTCAGCTTTGTTGTGAGGGAAACATGTTTGCAATGACAACTTAGAGAACATAGTTGCTTATGCCATGCTTACTTAGCTAGGAGCTTATAATGGTTTGTCTTGGATGCCAACATGAATGTTGAGATGACTGTGTTGTAGTACGATAGGATGGTATTCTCCTTTGAATGATTCAAGTGGCTTGACTTGGCGCATGTTTACGCATGTAGTTGAAAAAAAATCAACATAGCCTCTATGATGTTCATGTTCATGGTGATTTATGTCCTACTCATGCTTGCACTCAATGTTAGTTAATCTCAATGCATTTTGATGACTGTTGTCGCTCTCTAGTTGGTCGCTTCCCAGTCTTTTGCTAGCCTTCACTTGTACTAAGCGGGAATACTGCTTGTGCATCCACTTCCATAAACCCAAAGTTGTTCCATATGAGTCCACCATACCTACCTATGTGCGGTATCTACCTGTCGTTCCAAGTAAATTTGCATGTGCCACTCTCTAAACCTTCAAGAAATAATCTGTTTTGGGTGCCCGAACCGCTCATGTGGTGACAGGGGGCTATGAGTATCTTCCATGCTAGGCGTGTTATCCTCGATATGTGTTTATTCACTATCATTCACAAGAAAGGGGCCGGTAATTGGAATTCCCAGTTCCATGCTCAAATCGAAAAGATAATTGCAAACAAAACACCCCTAGGATCGATGTTGGTATGGACGGTACCCGAGGATTCGGCTAGCCATGGAGTGTGATTGATTGGTGGTGGGGGAGTCAAAACTTTACTTTTCTGTTTGGGAACCGCCTATAGCATGTGTAGCGTGGAAGATGTTGAGAACTCTTAGTCATTGCATTGACAATGAAAGCATGCCACCCAAAATTATTATCTCTGGTTTTAAAGCTTGAGCTCTAGCACCTCTGCAAATCAATGCTTCCCTCTGTGAAGGGCCTGTCTATTTATGTTCCTGTTGAGTCATTCTCCTCTTACAAAAGCACCAATTAGAGAGCACCTCTATCATTTTTATGCTTTGCTTTTAACTGTGTTGAGTATGACTGTGACTGGATCTTCATTGCCTTGAATTACAATGTTTAGTCAGCCCTTGGTCTTTGAAGGTGCTCTGCATTTATGTTTTGCGGTCTCAGAAAGAGCTAGCGAGATACCATCTATTCGTACTGCTTCATGTTGTTTTGATTGAAGTGTTGACATTTGAGGCTTATTATTATTTGCTTGCTAGTTGATTATGCCATTGATATGAGTTTACCGTGAGACCTAGATGTCATTTCCTTATGTGGTTTGCTTGTGATCTTGCTGAAATTCTGGTTATGAGTTAGACATAGTTGCAACAAGAAGATCAAACAGAGTTCGTCAAAGTTTTTCTTTTGTCTCCTTCAGTTTGTCAACTGAATTGCTTGAGGACAAGCAAGGCTTTAAGCTTGGGGGAGTTGATACGTCTCCAACGTATCTACTTTTCCAAACTCTTTTCCCTTGTTTTGGACTCTAACTTGCATGATTTGAATGGAACTAACCCGGACTAACGCTGTTTTCAGCAGAATTTCCATGGTGTTGTTTTTGTGCAGAGATAAAAGTTCTCGGAATGTCCTAAAAATTTACGGAGAATTTTTCTGGAATAAAAGAAAAATACCTGCGCAAAGATCCACCGGAGGGGGCATGCCAGTGGGCCACAAGCCCACAGGCCGCGGCCACCCCCTAGGCCGCGCTGAGGGCTTGTGGGACCCATGTGGCACCACCGCCCCCAAACTCAGCTCTATTTATTCCGTCTCGCCCGGAAAAAAATCAGAGAGAAGGTGTCATCGCGTTTTACGATACGGAGACGCCGCCACCTCCTGTTCTTCATCTGGAGGGCAGATTTGGAGTCCGTTCCGGGCTCCGGAGAGGGTAAATCGTCGCCATCGTCATCATAAACCTTCCTCCATCGACAATTCCATGATGCTCTTCATCGTTCGTGAGTAATCTCATCGTAGGCTTGCTGGACGGTGATGAGTTGGATGAGATCTATCATGTAATCGAGTTAGTTTTGACGGGGATTGAACCCTAGTATCCACTCTCTTCTAGATTGATGTGGCTACTACTTGGCTATGCTTAATGCTTGTCCCTAGGGCCCGAGTGCCATGATTTCAGATCTGAACCTATTATGTTGTCGCCAATATATGTGTGTTTTAGATCCTATCTTGCAAGTTGTAGTCACCTACTATGTGTTATGACCCAGAAACCCCAGAGTGACAATAGCCGGAACCACTCCCGGAGATGACCATAGTATGAGGAGTTCATGTATTCACCGTGTGTTAATGCGTTGGTCCGGTTCTGTATTAAAAGGAGAACCTTAATATCCCATAGTTTCCATTAGGACCCCGCTGCCACGGGAGGGATGGACAATAGATGTCATGCAAGTTCTTTTCCCTAAGCACGTATGACTACATACGGAATACATGCCTACATTAGATTGACGAATGGGAGCTAGTTACTTATCTCTCCGTGTTATAGCTGTTACATGATGAATCACATCCGTCATACTCATCCATCACCGATCCACTGCCTACGAGTCTTTTACTACTGGTCCTTGCTACGTTACTTTGTCCTGGCTTGTCCCTTGCTACAAAAGGGATTGGGCCACTTTGCTACTACTGTTGCTACTGCTGTTACTCTGCTGCTGCTGCTGCTGTTGTTCCTTGCTACTTCATTGTTACTTGTCACAAGATCTTTTCCGACACTGTTGTCGGGGAAGAATAGTTACCCGCTCACGTGCAACACTGGCGCCATTGATACAACAGTTAGGAATAGTCTGCCGTCAACAGATCTGTTTCTGGCACCGTTGCTATCATACTACTTTGCTACTGATACTTTGCTTGCAGACACTAATCTTTCAGGTGTGGTTGAATCTGACAAACTCAGCTGCTAATACTTGAGAATATTCTTTCGCTTCCCCTTTGGCGAACCAACAAATTTGGGGTTAATACTCTACCCTCGAAAACTGTTGCGGTCCCCTATACTTGTGGGTTATCAGGGACGAATCTTGTTGATGGACAAGTCTTGAATGACTTCTCAAGGTTCCTTATCTCTTACATCATTTCTCAATTGTTTGACTTGCAAACCATTAGAGTCATCAAACTTCACATCTACCATATCTTCAACTTTTCAAGTGAGGTTGTTGTAGACACGGTAAGTGTGGGAGTTTGATCTGTAACCAAGTAGGAAACCTTCATGAGATTTAGGAGCAAATTTAGAACGGCGATGCTTATCAAGAATGTGGCATATCCAACTTGGGGTTTTTACCGGTGAGTAGCTTATATGTCATTTTACCGAGAAACTTGTGTAGATAGATTAGATTTGTAGCATGACAAGTTGTTTCCACGGCTTTCTCCCAAAAATGTCTTCGCATCTTCTATTCGTCGAGTATCATTCTAGCCATCTCTATGAGAGTTTGGTTCTTCCTCTCAACAACTCCATTTTGTTGAGGCATGTATGTATCCCAGAACTCATGTGTGATACCTTCTTAGTAAAGAAAGGTGTCCACATTATTGTTCGTGAACTCCAATCTATTGTTGCTCCGAACTTTCTTGATCTTCACTTCAAATTGATTTTGGGCTTTGCGAGCGAAGTTCTTAAATATATTTTGCACCTCGACTTGTCATCAATAAATAATACCCACGTAAATCTAGAAAAAACATCAACTATAACTAGACCAATGGAATTTCCACCGAGGCTCTTGTAAGCATTGGGCCAAAAAGATTCATATGAAGTAACTCGAGTGGTCTCCTAGTAGTCACGATCTTGTTTACGGGATGACTTCCACCCACTTGTTTTCCTACTTGACAAGCACTACAAAGTCTATCTTTATCAAATATATCATATTTAACACCAAGTATATGATTACCTTTGATGAGGTTGTCTAGATTACGCATACCAACATGTCATAGCCAACCTTTAGAAGATTTTGCAATAAGGCAAATACGAGGTTTGGATCTCTGAGTGAAATCAACAATGTATAGTTCAACTCTACGAAAACCGGTAAAGACCATTCTATGATTGTTTTTTATGAAACACTTCGTAAGCAACTTTAGTAAATAGCACATTAAAACCAAAATTGGCTAGTCTAGATATGAAAAGAAGATTGTAACCAAGGGATTCAACAAGCATGACATTTTAAATATAATTATCATGAGATATGGCCACCTTACCAAGACGTAGTACCTTACCCTTGGAGTTTTCTCCAAAAGTCACATACCTTCATGGTCCATGGTTTGGTGTAATATCTTGAACCATGTCTCTATCTCCGTTCATGTGATCGGTGCATCCACTATCGAGAATCCACTATTTTCCTCCGAACATGTAGTATTTGAAGTTTTCCATGAGACTTAGACTCTTCATAGTCTTCTCGCATTTTATGTTAGACTCTTCATAGTCTTCTCGCATTTGATGTTAGACTTTTCATCTTCATCATAGTAGCCATGTTCCACATTGTCATCATCAAGGGGAATATCCTCATCACAAAAATCAAGAGATTCATTAGAATTGTGACCATGACAATGTTCAAGTTTATGAATGTGAATGGCTTCAACAATAATGTTATTGATGGTAATCACATCTCCTTTAGCATGCATGAGGTCATGAAGCTCAAACAAGCATTTACCAAAGTTTGGATCCCTGGACTTCATTTTGTGAAAAGCAATAGTTTTATGGAGAATGACATCACGAATTTTCAATTAGTAGTTTGGATATCTTTTCTCTAAATCATTCCATAAAGTATAAGCAAACTCAAAGTTTTTATTAGATCAAACACAATTCTTGGCAATCAATCCTCTAATAATAAGATTAACAGTTCTAAGATTACGAAACATATCAATTTCTTCCTCGTGTGAAGGATGTAAGGGGTCAGTGGGTGGCACATAGCAATTTTCAACATACTTTCTCAAATGGAATTCATAAAATATATTAAGCATTTTGTCTTTCTATTGTCCATAATACTTCCCATTGAGAATAGGCACTCTACAACTAAGACTCCCCAAACTAGACACATCCATCTTCCTCCAATGGTGATAAAACCAAAGGTATGGAGACCAAAGCTCTGATACCAATTGTGGGATCGAGAAGAGATGTTTAGGGGTGAATAGACTACTTGCCAATATAAAAACCTAACATTTTCCCCCATTTTATTGGTTGGCAAGTTTTAGCAATTCTAGCAAGTGTAGTGCACCCTACACATGCAAGTCGATGAGTATGGCAGCGGAAAGTAAAGACATGCACATGTAAGTAAGGAGTAGAGATAGGAAGATCAAACGCAAAGATGACATGAAGATTTTTGGTGTGGTTCCGATAGGTGATGCTATTGTACGTCCACGTTAATGGAGACTTCAACCCACGGAGGGTAACAGCTCCGAGAGTCCAAGGAGGGCTCCACCAATGAAGGGTCCACAGAGAAGCCACCTTGTCTATTTCATCATGGCTTACTCCATGAAGTACTAGCCTCACTCGGGGTAGATCTTCACAAAGTAGGCAATCTCCTTGTTCGTACAAACTTCTTGGTTAAACTCCAAACGAAGTCGGAGGCTCCCAAGCGACACCTAACCAATCTAGGAGACACCACTCTCCAAAAGGTAATAGATGTGGTATGTATGATGAACTCCTTGCTCTTGTGGTTCAGAATATAGTCTCCTCAGCACTCAATCACTCTCCCGCAGATTTTGCTAGGTAGAAGATATTGATTGGATGTAAAGCAACTTGGGGAGGCTAGAAATCAAGATTCATATGGTTGGAGTGGAATATCTTGATCTCAACACATGAGTAGGTGGTTCTCTCTCAAAAAATGGGCGGGGCAAGTGTTGGTTCGTTCTGAGTGCTACCTCTACGAATGAGAGGCAGGTGGAGGGGTATATATAGGCATCTCCAAAAATCCAACCATTACAAGATTATTGCCAAAATCGGTGAAATCAAAGCAAAAACTCAGTTGTACCAACTATTTCAAAATGTGGTAACTTTTGGCATTTCGATGAGACCAATATATAAATCTTGGTGGGTTCGATTTTGGCTGGCCTAAGTAGTTACGAGTTTCAGTGTCACCGATTCCTAAAACACAAAAATTCTGATTTTTAGAAATGGGGCAACAAAAAGTTGGTCACTGATTTTGGTTACACTGAAATCAAACTTGGTGGCACCGAGATGTTAGGGTTTGGCTTAGGATATGTCTAGGGTGAAACTCGGTAGGGCGATTTAGAAGTATTGGTGGCACCGTGTTTGAGTGATAGGGATTAGACACAATACTTTTGTGGGAGAATTCATGAGTATTTTTGGTGGCTAACTCTAAGCACTTGAGCAACCAGATCTCATAGATACCTCATCCCCTTATAGTAGTATTGGCTTTCCTATGGACCAAAATGTGATTTCTCACAAAATGCAAAATGTAGAGTCTTGAAGCTAGAAGCTTGACCAATCATATCTTATGCTTCCTTGGGGCTTTTCCTCATAATCCTTAGCCAATCCTCTATGTGGACTTAATGTGAACTAATCTAGGTAAAACTATTAGTCCAAGAAACAATGTATGTTGTCATGGATTATGAAAACCACCAAGGGAGAATATGTGCTTTCACTGTATCCTCAACAACAAGAAGGGGTCAACCTATGAGGATACTATGTTTGCACACACATGATGAACCTATGCAGACATATTGAATGTGGTGTTGATGTTGTCAAAATAGAACGAGTAAGTTAGTTTGCTAATTACTATCTTCTACTCCACAAGTATGTGACATCATATCTTCGTATTTCATACACTATGATCATGTACTGCATATGTTCATACATTTGTGGAATTTAGCTAGCATTTGTTCAATTGCATATTATCGCGAACTTTGATGAATGTTCTTCGTGTGGACACTATTTGCTCAATTGCATGTTGTGGAGAATTTTTATGAATGTTCTTCGTGTAGACACTATTTGTTCAATTGCGTATTGTGGCGAATTATGATGAATGTTCTTCATGTGGACAATATTTATTTGATTGCATATTATGGCGAATTTGCTCTTCGTAGGGTGATTCAAATGCGATATTTTACAATAATCTTGCCATTTAAGCGCACACGGTTCAAGCAACTAAGATTGTGCGATCCAGAACAGAAAGCACACATAACTTATAGCACAACTGCGTGCGATCTACACGAAAAGTACACAAGATATAAACTGAAACGTTGGTAATACATAAGAAATTGTGGATGATTTGCAACACTTCTATCTGTGTGTAGGAGCTCCTCAATCGTTTGTGATAGGACCTTATCTCATACATGAGCCAACAGGAAACCATGCCCAATGCAAAGAGCAATCCCACGCATAAATTATTGAAGAAATGTGTGGGATGATTTCATGCATGGCAGACGGTTTCCAGAGAAAATTCGCGTGTGATGATGCATACATCACACAAAATTTCTATGATGACCCGTGTGATTTAGCTAGAATTTCACAAACGGTTAAAGGTCAAACACCGTGTGTTTTGCAAGAGCAATTAGACGCATTTTAGTCATGATAGACGTGTATGATTGGTCTCCAAATCCCACAGGTGTGCCCAGAGCATAGTGTGTGTGATACGTTACTGCATTTCACACAATTATATTTGGCAGAGCGTGTGCACCATCGGTCACCATCGCAGACGATGTCTTTGTCATGTGGGATGGACGCCCCTCCCCCCTACCGCCCACACAGGCAAGGCGGCGGTTTAAATTTACATCGCGGAAAGGGGTTAAAACTGTTTGTATAGGACATCACCGTACCAGTGTAACTATAAACACCCTTGGCATAATAACATAAGATTTCATTATCATTAAACTCGCATTGTTAGGGCAGGTGTTTCTTAGGATTCTCATAGCAACAAGTAAACTGATATATTTCACACAGATTCCAATTGTAACATAGCAAACAATTTATTTGATGCCATAAGAGTCTCCCTTTTTGAGACAACCATTGACACACAAAATAAGCATGCTGATCTAATATTTTCCCCTCAACTAAGCTAGTTGGGGTTTCACCACGAGCACAAATAGATCCAAGATGATCCAAGTAGAAATCTTTAAGTGGGTCCATAAGTCTTTATTTTTTTACTTTTATGTGATGACATAATTCTTGCAAGCAAAGTAATATTTTTAATTTTGACAAGACTAATAAAGCAAGTAAAGGCAAATAAAAAGTAGAACAACTAAATGATAATTTTTGTGAAGGAATCTGATGAGAATTTGATGATGCCTCCCCGACAACGGCGCCGGAAATTATTTCTGCTACTTGTGAGTTGGGTTTGTTTTTTCCCGAAGAGGAAGGGTGTAACAATATAGTTGTGGTAAGTATTTCCCTTAGGGATAACCAAGTTTTATCAAACCAATAGGAGAATCAAGGCAAACTCTCATGGTCAGCACCTACACACACAAAACCAAACGCTTGCACCAAACGTGAGCAAGAGGGTTGTCAATCATGTTAAACTCGTTACTTGCAAGGATTAATTATGATAGAGATGGATTTTATAAATAGTAACAGTAATGACAAGTAAATAAGTGTAGCAAGGTCTTTAGGTTTTTAGCAATATGATTAAATAGACCCGGGGCATAGTTTTCACTAGAGGCTTCTCTCTCGAAAGCAACGCATACGGTAGGTAGAGAAATTACTGTTGGGCAATTGACATAAAAACGCATAGTTATGATGTTATTCACGGTGATGATCATGTATATAGGCATCTTGTCCATAAATAAGTAGACCATAATGATTCTGCATCTACTACTATTACTCCACTTCAAGAGCGCTCCTATGCTCGCCTCTCTAGGTATTAACTTCGTGCGAACAAAGTAATGCTTGGAGCAAGGTGACATGATGTAGACAAAGTAAACCCAATCAATATGAACAAACCCTATCGTTTTATCCTTAATGGAAACAATAAAAATATGTGTCTTGTCCCCTTCTGTCACTGGGATATAGAGCATCGCAAGATTGAACTCACTACAATGCACCACTCCCACTATAGATAAATCAATCTGGTTGGCCAAACCAATCGGATAGATCAGATAGAAATACGAAGCTATAATAATTTTGCATAATAAAGTTCAGAAAATACTCAGTCACTTTCAATGAATAATTTGATCACAAACTGACAATTCATCGGATCCCAACAAGCACACCGCAAAAGAAGATTACATCGCATAGATTGCGGGAATCGCGGAGAACATGGTATTGAAGATCAGAGAGATAGAACAAGCCATCTAGCTACTAGCTATGGACCCATAAGTATGTGGTGAACTACTCACACATCAGCATGGAGGCAGCAAGGTTGATGTAGAAGGCCTCCATGATCGATTCCCCCTTTGGTAGGGTACTAGAAAAGGTCTCCAAATGGGATCACGATGGAATAGAGGATTGTGGTGGCAGAAAAAGTGTTTCGGGTGTCTCTCTATTGGTTTGGGAGTATTTGAATATTTATAGAAGTGGAATTAGGTCAGTACGGTGTACGAGTGGGCCGCAATCTTGGGGGCATGCCCTACCCCCCAGGGCATGCCCTCGGACCTCGTCGCTCACTCGTGCACCTTATGATCTCCTCCCAAATCTACTAGGATCTCTTTTGATCCAGAAAAAATCACAGCAAAGTTTCATCGTGTTTGGACTCGTTTGGTATTGATTTTCTGAAAAATTCAAAACACGCAAAAAAGGAACTTGCACTAGGCACTGGGTTAATAGGTTAGTCCAAAAAATTATATAAAATAGCATATAATTGCATATAAAGTATTCAAGTTTCATAATATAATAGCATGAAACAATCAAAAATTATATATACGTTGGAGACATATCACCTTGACATTAACACCTTGTTGTGACCAATTGCTAGCGTGATTGGACCGGAATTGGGCATCAATTGAGGAACAACTGAAGGAGGCAATATTTGTTAAAAATAGGGAAAAAATCATGACACTTTACGAATCAGTAGTTTACTACTTTACTGAGAGCTTATTTAACATAAAATTATTTGCACTATAATTTTGTGAAAGATACAATTCATCATGTCCAAGGTGCACCGTTGGCAAACATATTCCCATTTGGCCTCCAACATGAAACGCTCGCTACTTTGTACATGTGTTGGGTTTTTCCCCAAAGAGGAAGGGATTGATGTACTAGAGTAGCAACAAGTATTTTTCTCGGAGAGAACCAAGATTTATCAAACCAATAGGAGAAGCACACAATCGACCGCCAACAGTTACTCCACAAACAAGAGCAAATACTTGCACACAATGCAGGCAAGAGGGTTGTCAATCCCCATTTACTCGTAAATTGCAAGGATAAAATCTAGTAGTGATAAATAGATAAAATACAAAATACATAAAAGGTAAATAAATTGCAGCAAGTAAATGGAGCTTAAGTAAATATGTGGAATAGACCGAAGGGCATAGTTTTCACTAGAGGCACCTCTCTCAATAACATAACATATGGTGGGTAGACAAATTACTGTTGGGCAATTGATACAAAAACACATAGTTATGATGTTATGCATGGCAATGATCATGCATATAGGCATCATGTCCGTGAGAAGTATACCAATTTTGCATCTAGTACTATTACTCCACTTTGAGAGTGCTTCTATGCTTACCACTCTAGGTATTAAGTTCATAACAAACATAGTGAAAGTGCATGCTATGCCCCTAATTGTCTTTTGGTGTTAATGACAACACATACATAGGAAACTAATCCTATTTGTTGAGTGTATCTCACGACGGCAAGTACTTTAGTAGATTGAGATTTATGTGCCAAAGGTTGTCTGAAAAGATTGGTGATTTATATTTTGAGAAGGCTCGTGATTAAGAAGAGATGATGTAGAGTAGTCTTTTGAGTTTATTGATATTGAGTATAGGGATCCCGTACTATTAAGAGGGGATCACAGGTTTTGCGATGAACTTGCTCATACCACATCTTTACTATCATACCAAACACCACATACTCTCCACTCTGTCCTCAGTTCAAAACATGTCCATTGCCTCAGACATCCGGCTCCCTCCGGACGCCCGAGGGCCGGACGTCCGGCTGGCTTCGGAAATCCGCAGCCCATCACCAGTAGTTTGTGAGGCATATAACTCGGAAATCCGGCTCCCTCCGGACATCCGAGGGCTGGACGTCCGACCCCCATCGGAAATCCGGAAACTACCACCAGTAGAAGTTGAGCTGTATAACTCGGATTTCCGGTCCTCTCCGGACGTCCGGACGGTGATAAATTCAAAATAGGTTCAGTCGTATCTACAGGCCTCGGAAGGCCGACCCCTGTCGGACGTCCGGTCACTGATAAATTCACAAGAGTTCTAGTCGTGCCTACAGGCCTAGGACAACCGACCCCTGTCGGACGTCCGGCCCCTCGCGGACGCCTGGACTTCCGGCAAGTGTCGGACGTCCGGACCCTGTGTAACTTAATGCACCTCCAACGGCTAGATTTCACTCCACACTATATATACTCTTCTCCCACCTCGTGAAAGGGTGTTCAACACAGCTAGAATACACCCAAGAACACCTTTCCTCTCACTCACTCTTGTCTACACCAAATCCTAGATCCCAAGAGCATTTGTGAGTCCTTTTGGGTGTTGCTCCAATCAAAAGATAGATCGTCTCCCTCTCCTCCTTCCCACCAAAGTGATTTGTGATTTGAGCAAGTTTTGAGCAATCCCCATGATCTTGTTACTCTTGGAGGTTGGAGACTCCTAGGCAGTAGGAGTCTTCGGAGAGGAATCAAACCATTGTGATATCCCCCGGAAAGTTTGTGAAGGTTTGGAAGCCACCTCAAGGCTTACCACTAGTGGTTGAGAAACGCCTTCGTGGAGTTATCTCAAAGGGAGAATAGGGTGAGCCTTCGTGGCGTTGGTGTGCCTTCGTGGTAACATCCGCCCTTCTAACGGTGATGTAGCTTCCCTCCAAGGAAGTGAACATCAGGATACATCCTTGTCTCTCTCGAAGTTTCGGTTATTCCTAACCCTAACTCTCTACTTGTGTTAATCCTTATTACATACTTGTATTTGATTATTGTTTACCGCTTGTCTTACTTCACTCCAAATAGCTTACTCTTTGTCATAGCAATTATTAGGCTTACACTCATATTCCGCACTTTAGCCTAAAATTGCTAAGTAATTATTAAAATTTGGATTTGTACCTATTCACCCCCCCTCTAGGGTCATCTCGATCCTTTTCAATTGGTATCAGAGCCTCGTGCTCTATTTGTGTGGCTTAACCGCCCTAGAGCGAGATGGACGTGGATCCAGCTACGGTAGCTCCAGTGCAGAGGGACGGGACTTCCTCGGAAGTCAAGTCTTTCACCTCTGAGGACCTGGAACGGGCCCTTGCCAAGCAAAAAGAGGAGCATGATGCTTCTCTTGAGGCCATGATTCAAATGAGACTAGCATCACTAACCACGGGGACAACCACGTCCCCGAGGGCCTCAGGGCCCCACGTGCACGGTACTTCATTTGGCCAACCACCTCCGGAGAGGAACCAAACCAGTGTTCCATGGCTTTATGCTAGATCTCAAATTGAGAAACCTAAGTACAATCCTGGAGGAAAACCTCCCTTGCTTGATGACAATTCCGATTTTGCTTTGTGGAGAGTTGGTATGCAGGATCATCTTAGGTACGCCAATGATGAGATGATGGACATCCTCGAGCATGGGTACAATCCTGTAGATCCAAGATGCCTCACGCCCAGAGAAACTTATGACAAGCATCTCAATGACACTGCGATCATGTGCATAAGAAAAGGAATGAATGACAAGCAACGGAGACCATACATTCACATCACAAGTGCCAAGGAATTGTGGGACAGCATCATAAGGACCAAGACCGGTACCTCCACTCTTCGGCTTGCTCAATATGAAATTGCCAAGGGGCAATTATAGAATTTCTGTATGGAAAAGGGTGAATCTCCCAAGCAACTACTAGAACGGCTCATGACTCTCGCCGCAGACATTGAGTCATGTGACTGTGACAAGACGCAAGATGGCTTCAATCTGACCAAGAGATTTCTTGTGGACAAGTTACTTCACGCTCTTGCTCCGTATCACCATCAAATGGTATGGGACATGAGGCAGCATCATGGTTTCAAAGAAATGACTCCGGATGACATCATATCCACCTTCCAATTATTTGAAGAGTCAAAGGCAAATGCAACAAAGCACCTAGCCATGCATGGCACTTCAACATCAAAGATCAATCTTGCTTTGAAAGCCAAGCATGAGTGTGACGAAGAAGAAAGTGAAGAAGAAGAGGGTGATGATGACTGTGAAGATGGTGATGATGTTGACTCTCATGAAAGCCCATCTTTTGAGGACATTGCTCTCTTTGTAAAGAAGTTCAGTGCAGGGAAGTTCAAGGGAAGATTCCCAAAGAAGAAGGTAAGGAAATGCTATAACTGTGAGGAAACCAACCACTTCTCCAATGACTGCCCTTATGAGAAGAGAGAAGACAAACCAAGGTTTCCAAAGACCTTTGTAAAGAATAAGTTGCCAAACCCTATGAACTCCAAGTTCAAGAGGACAGATGGAAGAGCAATGGTTGCACAAGAAGAATCAGATCCAGAAGATGTTGGTGGAGTTGCCGGAGTAGCTCAAGATACCCAAAGCACCTTGAGGCTAGTCAACAAAAGTGGTGATGTTGTTCACTACAACTATATGAAGGACTACAAGGGCAACGCTCACAAGTGTTTGATGGCAAAGACTGCCATGGGAGATGAGGAAGACCAAAGCTCCCATGATAAGGTTAAGGTAACTCCACGGTTAAACTCCTTCAGTCTAGTTTCTACTCCTTCTGATGAGTATCTTGATGCAGAAGATCACTATGAGGATAATGATTTAGATCATCCCATGTTTGCTAAAATAAACAAATTTATGTGCTCTCTTAAAGGAAAGAAGCTCACTATGTTTCGCATACTTATGGAAATGGTGAGTAAGCACACCAATACCATCAAGGAGCTCGAAACCCTCGTCACTGAGGAGAAGGAGAGAAATGAACTCCTTGAGCAGAAAGTCCTGTATGAGGAAGCACAAAATGATGCACTATGTTCAAAAGTAGGTGAAAACCTTGATAAACATGCTAATGATCTTGCCTCCTTGAAAAAGGTTGAAAATGTGTGCAGAGAATTACTAAATGATAAAGACCGACTTGTGAACTCTCATGCTTCTCTTTCTAAGGACTGTGAGCGCCTATCCTTGTCTCTCAAAGACAAGGAAGAGAAACTCATTGTTCTTACAAAGAGCTTTGAGGCACTTAAGGTCACTTATCTTGACACTCTAGCTAAGGCCTACTCCTCACCTATTATCAATGTTGATACCTGCACTACTAACTCTAGTAGTGAACTGACATCTATCCTTGAGGAAAACTGTTCGTTAAAGGCACAGCTAGACAGAGGTCTCATGACATGTGCACAAGGACAAAAGACTCTCAATGAGATCTTAAGTCGACACAATGGAGGTTTCGCCAAGGAAGGACTTGGGTTCAACCCAAGCACTGCCAAGAACAGTGCATCTCCTCTCAAGTGTACCACTCTGCTTAAAGAAATATTTGTACGAGAGGGACACACGTAGAAAGGTAAGGTTGTGAGTGGATCGGCCACTAGGGGTTCATCTACTCACAACAAGACAACCGAATTCATGCCTCCATCCTATGTACTTCGCAAATCAAAGGAAGGAGAGGTCTATGCTAAATTCGTTGGTCCCCGTAATGCATTTCGTTTCTATGCTATTTGGGTCCCTAAGACTCTTGTAACTAATGTGAAAGGCCCCATGACAAAATGGGTACCTCAAACCAAGTCTTAATTCGTTACAGGCTGTTTTCTCTGGTGGAGCCAAATGGGTGATCGACAGTGGATGCACCAATCATATGACCGGATATAGTAACTTGCTCTATGACTTCATGCAAGCCATTCGACCATACATGAGCATTGTATTTGGTGGAGGGTCGAAAGGGCAGGTAATTGAGTTGGGCAAGGTGGCAATCACTAATGACATGTCTATTGCAATGTCATGCTTGTCCAATCTCTTCAATATCATTTACTCTCAGTTCGCCAATTGGCTTCCGTCGGTTATGACACATTATTTGGACTAACGGATGTGAAAGTCTTTAAGAGAGACACTCTTGAAGTGGCCTTTGTTGGAGAGTTGGATGGCAACCTTTACACGGTTGATTTCTCGAAAGAGAGCACTTTCCATACAACTTGTCTAATGGCCAAGGCCGACATGGGATGGCTGTGGCATCGCCGGCTTGCCCATGTTGGCATGAAAAATCTTCAAAATCTCTTAAACGGCAATCACATCCTTAGACTAACAAATGTATCTTTTAAGAAAGATCGTGTATGCAGTGCATGCATAGGTGGGAAACAACATCAATCAAGACATCCACCCAAGAACATTATATCCACTTCGAGGCCGTTAGAGCTCCTTCAGGTGGATCTGTTTGGGCCTCCTTCATGGGAAAGTCTTGGAGGGAAAAAGTATGGTCTAGTCATTGTTGATTATTACTCAAGATATACATGGATGTTCTTTCTCAAGTCCAAGGACGAGACGAAGTTCACTTTCATTGACTTTGCCAAACAAGCCCAGCGAAAGTTTGACAAGGACATCAAGGCAATAAGAAGTGATAATGGCTCTGAGTTCAAGAACTACACCCTAGAAGAATTTCTTAGTGATGAGGGAATTGAACATCAGTACTCCGCACCTTACACCCCTCAACAAAATGGTGTGGCAGAGAGGAAGAACCGGACACTTGTGGAAATGGCAAGGTCCATGTTAGACGAATACAAGTCACCACATAGTTTTTGGGCTGAGGCCGTCAACACAGCATGTCATGCATCAAACCGGCTCTTCCTCCGATCAATATTTGAAAAAGACTCCATATGAGCTCCTAACTGGGAACAAGCCCAATGTTAAGTACTTCCGTGTGTTTGGATGCAAATGTTTCATCCTCAACAAACGGGAACGGTTAGGAAAATTTCAATCCAAAACAACTGAAGGGATTTTTGTTGGCTATGGGTCAAACTCTCACGCCTACAGAGTCTACAACAAATCCACTGGATGTGTTATAGAAACCTGTGACATGACGTTTGATGAATTTAACCACTCCCATGGGGAGCAAGTTGATCTAAATGATGCAGGTGAAGAAGACTCCCCACAAGATATCTTAAACATGGATGTAGGTGCATTTCTTCGCATGGAACAAAGACCCCATGATGATGATGAAGATGATGAGAGTATCTCTCATTCTCAAGACAGTTCACTACCCGTACCTCCACAAGATACTAGCACACACATCATGCCAATTGTTGAGGATCAAGTGGGAGAACATGTCTCTCACCCTGATGACACTCAAGAACAAGTTGATCTTCAAGAGGTAGACCAAAGTATGGGTATGCTTGATGATGAACCTCAACAGGTGCAACGCGAAGAGGAATATCTTCCTCCGCACATAAATGATCCATATGTTGAGGATGTTGATGATGGAAACGAAGTCGAACCTCGTGAAACCTTGACCTCCATCATGCCATGGGTGGCCGGTCGTGTTGATATTGATCAAATCCTCACAGGCGTGTCGGAAGGTAGAGTGACTCGTAAACAATTAACAAATTTTTGTGCTCACTTTTCGTTTGTCTCTAGTACCGTGCCACACAGGGTTCAGGATGCATTGTGTGACAATGACTGTCTACTTGCTATGCAAGAGGAGCTAAACAGTTTTACACGGAACGAAGTATGGTCATTGGTAGAACGACCAACTGAAGAACATAATGTCATTGGAACTAAATGGATTTTCAAGAACAAGGAAGATGAGAACGGGACTGTCCTACGCAACAAGGCAAGGTTAGTAGCACAGGGGTACTCCCAAGTTGAAGGTTTGGACTTTGGTGAAACTTTTGCCCCTGTTGCTCGTCTTGAGTCCATTCGCATTTTACTGGCCTATGCTGCTTTCAATGGTTTTACTTTGCATCAAATGGATGTGAAAAGTGCTTTTCTTAATGGTCCTCTACAAGAAGAGGTATATGTATCACAACCACCTCGGTTTGTTGACCCTCATCACAAATACCATGTATATAAACTTCACAAGGCTCTGTATGGTCTTAAACAAGCACCCCGTGCTTGGTACGATCATCTTAAGAAGTTCCTACTCGATGATGGCTTTGTGGTGGGGGTGATCGATCCCACTCTTTTTACTAAGAGGGAAAATGGTGATTTGATCTTATGCCAAATCTATGTAGATGACATCATTTTTGGTTCTCCTAACATCCATTTGTGCAAGAAGTTTGCGGCCTCCATGACCAAGACCTTTGAGATGTCACTCAACACGGACTTGAAGTTCTTTCTTGGTTTTCAAATACAACAATTTCAAGAAGGGAGTTTCTTGTCTCAAACTAAGTACCTCAAGGAAATTCTTGAGAAATTTTATATGACAAATGCTAAACCAATGAAGACACCTATGGCCACCGATGTAGTTCTAAATGAAGACTCAAACGGTATTCCTTTTGACCCATCTACTTACCGCTCCATGATTGGTTTGCTGCTTTATCTTTGCGCATCTAGACCGGACATCATGTTAAGTGTAGGAATATGTGCTAGATTTCAAGCTTCCCCTATGGAAAGCCATCACACGGCGGTTAAGCATATTCTTAGATACCTTGTTCACACCCCAAAGTTAGGCTTATGGTACCCTAAGGATGCAAAGTTTGATCTTATTGGGTATTCCGATGCGGACTGGGCCGGTGATAAAGTGGGACGGAAATCCACTTCTGGTGCATGTCAGTTTCTTGGACGCTCGTTGGTAAGTTGGTCCTCGAAGAAGCAGAACTGTGTTTCTCTCTCCACGGCCGAGGCCGAATATATTGCAGCCGCAAGCTGTGCTACCCAACTGCTATGGATGAGGCAAACACTAAAGGATTATGGTATCACGTATCGACACGTTCCTCTTCTCTGTGATAATGAAAGTGCCATAAAGATCTCCGTGAACCCCATTGATCACCCTCGCACAAAACATATTGATATTAGGTATCATTTCTTGAGAGACCATGTGCGAAAAGGTGACATTGATATTACCCATGTGGGTACCGACATGCAGTTAGCCGACATTTTCACCAAGCCACTTAGCGTAGCTAGGTTCTTTCAACTTAGGCGTGAACTTGGTATCTTGGAGCTTGACAACATATCTTGAAATCTTGCACACATACACACACTCACATTATGGTTGTGTCTTGATGTGCGCATGTATTTAGGGGGACTGGGTCGTAATTCTATGTTTTCAAGCCTACAACGTATGCATAGATCATTTCATGCATGTAATGCTTGTAGGAAAACAATGTTCGTATTTTTTTATGCGATACCATGCAAGTCATCATCATCAAAACAAAAAAAAAACCAGAACCAGCCTCTGCCTCCTCCTCCTTCTCGGACGTCCGACTAATCTCGGGCGTCCGGCGGCAAAACCTCCTCCGGTCGTCCGACCAGTGTCGGTCGTCCGACGCCAAAATAACCTCCGGACGTCCGAACCTGTCGGACGTCCGACGCCTCGGGGCCTATATATATAGCTGGGAGCGGGGCTGGGCTTTTGCCCTAACCCTCAGCGCCCCATTTTCTCCAAGCCGCCGCCGCCAGCTCGAGGAGCTCCTGCCCTGCACCGCCAACCTCGAGATCGGGCCGATCTCCTCCGCGGATCCCCCACTCCTTCCTCCGTATTCTTCGCGGGATCCATCCTCAGGTCGCTCCTCCGTCTCCTTTCGCGTGGATTTGTTTTTCTCTCCCATGTATCCCCATGTTCGTTCCTCATTTGGGAATTTTTCATCCGCGTGGGTGTTTGAGCTCCATGGGCAAGACCAAGCACACCGCTCGGAAGACCGTGGCCGGCTCATCCTCCCGCACCCCTATGAACACGGGGTCCGACTCGGATGAGCCAATTCGTCCCTTCAAACGGACTGCCTGGCGTTCTCCGTCCTGGCGTTCTCCGTCTCCCTCGTCGTCTGATGGTGCTGACCCCGACTTCGAGGAGGAGCTTGCCGCCGAGGACCTTTCTGAGCACGTCACTCGAAGGTCCATGCCCAAGCCCGGGACTCGCAGGGCGTCCTACATGCCACAACCTCGTCCTGCCCAGCCTGCAGGTGAAGCTCGCCGCATCTCACTAGAACCTCCTGCCACGTTAGGTCGTGCTATCAGAAATTTCACCACACTTGGCGCAGCTTCATATCTCACTTTCCGCCGCGACATAGATCAATACGAGGTCGCACGTGACTCTACGGACTCACGTTTCCGCACAAACGTCCAGGCGGACATCTTTACCACAGTCATAGTTCCTAAGGGGTTATCTATTCATCACTCTATTGATGTTGAGCATATCCGTATGCACCCGGCGAAATATCTGCATGCCCTTGAGCTTATTGAGGCATCGGGGCTTGCCGCCCCATTTGCTTTTCATTGCGACTTTAATGCTGCTGCCATTCACCAGTTCTATGCCACATGCCATTTTGGCTCAGACAACACTGTCAGCTGGATCACCTCTGACGTTCGCTTCAAAGCTTCTTATGCTACATTTGTTGCCGCACTGGGTTTCCGCAATTCTGGTTTCAAAATACATAGGGATGATCCTAACCATGCGCCTAAATCTATTGATGCGTGTGGGCACCTTCTCAAGCCACTACGTGAGCTTGATGCGGATGAGCGCATGAAGGACCTTAACCAGGTACCCATCTGGCGCTCACCTTACTTCATTATTTCAGTGTCTCATCCGCACCATCTATCCCAGGATGGGTGATAAGGGTTCTTGCAGTGGCTATTGTATCAACATCATGCATCACTTGTACGAGCACCCCAAGGGAAAAATCAATGTGCCCCATTTTCTATGGCATGAGATTCGTCTTGCTAGCTTTCAGTACAAGTGAGCCTTTCCTCACGCTCCTTTCATCCAGGCACTTATTAACCATGTTGCTGATTTCTCTGTGGCTGTCACTCACACCCATCGCAAGTGGGTCATTCCCGCTCACATGGCGGATGACTTTGCTCCCAAGAAAGCCCCTTCTTCCTCCACATCGACTCGCCGCACTGCTGCACGGGCCGCCACCCCCTCATCTAGCTCCGCTCCTCTTGGTCGCATTGCCAAATTCCTTGGCAAAGCTCATTCTGCTTTGATGAAGGTTGTCTCCTTTCAGTGTGGTCAAACCCATGATGTGGTTTCCCGCTTAGTCTCCTCCAAGAATGCCCTCAAGGCTCGTCTGAGAGCCTCGGGCGCTCTTGATGTGAGTGATGATGAGGGCCCTCCTGTTGCTCCTCCTACTGATTTTGGCTTCCCTTCTGGTCCTGAGTGGTCTGATTTCCTTGACGAGGCTGGGGGCAGTGGTTTGGCTGATGATGCTGATGATGATGGTGATGAGCTCTGAGTTTGATTGGTGTTGTTGATGGCTCCCTTTTTGGTACTAGGTGCTAAAGGGGGAGTAATGTATCATAGTTTTTATTATCGTCATGTTTAGTCATTGGAGATTTAATGTAATCGATAAACTCATGTATGGCTATTTATGAATGGTTGTGACTTGCTATGGATTTCTATGATATCATCATAGACTATTATGTCTTGCTTCCCTATTCCTATGATGATCTATTATCTTTACATGTTGATCCATTGGAGCTTCAATTTCTTTATCATGCATATCTTAAGGGGGAGCTCTGTACTAAATATCTCCTAGACTATAATGTATGTTAAATCTTTTTTGAGACCTATGTATATGTTGTCATCAACTACCAAAAAGGGGGAGATTGAAAGTGCATGCTATGCCCCTAATCGTCTTTTGGTGTTAATGACAACACATACATAGGAAACTAATCCTATTTGCTGAGTGTATCTCAGGACGGCAAGTACTTTAGTAGATTGAGATTTATGTGCCAAAGGTTGTCTGAAAAGATTGGTGATTTATATTTCGAGAAGGCTCGGGATTAAGAAGAGATGATGTAGAGTAGTCTTTTGAGTTTACTGATATTGAGTATAGGGATCCCGCACTATTAAGAGGGGATCACAGGTTTTGTGATGAACTTGCTCATACCACATCTTTACTATCATACCAAACACCACATACTCTCCACTATGTCCTCAATTCAAAACATGTCCATTGCCTCGGACATCCGGCTCCCTCCGGACGTCCGAGGGCCGGACGTCCGGCTGGCTTCGGAAATCCGCAGCCCGTCACGAGTAGTTTGTGAGGCATATAACTCGGAAATCCGGCTCCCTTCGGACATCCGAGGGCCGGACGTCCGACCCCCATCGAAAATCCGGAAACTACCACCAGTAGAAGTTGAGTTGTATAACTCGGATTTCCGGTCCTCTCCGGACGTCCGGACGGTGATAAATTCAAAATAGGTTCAGTCGTATCTACATGCCTCGGACAGCCGACCCCTGTCGGACGTCCGGTCACTGATAAATTGAGAAGAGTTCTAGTCGTGCCTACAGGCCTCGGACAACCGACCCCTGTCGGACATCTGGCCCCTCGCGGATGCCCGGACTTCCGGCAAGTGTCGGACGTCCGGACCCTGTGTAACTTAATGCACCTCCAACGGCTGGATTTCACTTCACACTATATATACTCTTCTCCCACCTCGTGAAAGGGTGTTCAACACAGCTAGAATACACCCAAGAACACCTTTCCTCTCACTCACTCTTGTCTACACCAAATCCTAGATCCCAAGAGCATTTGTGAGTCCTTTTGAGTGTTGCTCCAATCAAAAGATAGATCGTCTCCCTCTCCTCCTTCCCACCAAAGTGATTTGTGATTTGAGCAAGTTTTGAGCAATCCCCGTGATCTTGTTACTCTTGGAGGTTGGAGACTCCTAGGCGGTAGGAGTCTTCGGAGAGGAATCAAACCATTGTGATATCCCCCGGAAAGTTTGTGAAGGTTTGGAAGCCACCTCAAGGCTTACCACTAGTGGTTGAGAAACGCCTTCGTGGAGTTATCTCAAAGGGAGAATAGGGTGAGCCTTCGTGGCGTTGGTGTGCCTTCGTGGTAACATCCGCCCCTCTAACGGTGACGTAGCTTCCCTCCAAGGAAGTGAATATCGGGATACATCCTTGTCTCTCTCGGAGTTTCAGTTATTCCTAACCCTAACTCTCTACTTGTGTTAATCCTTATTACATACTTGTATTTGATTATTGTTTACCGCTTGTCTTACTTCACTCCAAATAGCTTACTCTTTGTCATAGCAATTATTAGGCTTAGACTCATATTCCGTATTTTAGCCTAAAATTGCTAAGTAATTATTAAAATTTGGATTTGTACCTATTCACCCCCCCCCCTCTAGGTCCATCTCGATCCTTTTCACATAGTAACACATTAAGTAAGATGACATGATGTAGACAAAGTATGACAAGCAATATGTTCGAACTCATTGTTTTGTCCTTAATGGAAACAATACAAATATGTCCCTTGCTGCCCCTTCTATCACTAGGTGAGGACACCGCGAGATTGAACTCACACTATGCACCACTCTGTGTGAAGATTTAGTCATATAATTGGCCAAAGAATACTCATGGATCTGAAAGCATACGTAGATATAACAATCATGCATAATAATGTTCAGAAAAGACTCAATTACTTGCAATGAATAGTCTAATCATAAACGCACAATTCATTGGATCCCAACAAACACACCACAAAATAAGATTACATCAGACAGAATTCCAAGAAGATCGAGGATAATATGGTATTGAAGATCAAAGAAGAGAGAGAGAGAGAGAGAGAGAGCGCTACTAGCTATGGACCCATAGATGTGTGGTGAACTACTCACACATAATCATGGAGGCAACAAGGTTGATGTAGATGGCCTCTATGATCAATCCCCCCTCCGATAGAGTACCGGAAAATGCCTCCAGATGGGATCATGGCGGAACACAGACTTGCGGCAGCGAATTGTTTTGTTTCGGGGCTCTCTCTGATGTTTTGTGAAAATTTGAGAATATATAGAGGTGGCCTTAGGTCAAAACACGTTACCGGGGAGTCAAGAGCTCATGGGATGTGCCCTATCCCCAGGGCGCGCCCTATGAGCTCGTCGCTCTCCCGTAGGTCTTGTGGTCTCCTCCCGAATCTTCTTGGGTCCCTTCTGGTCCAGAAAAAATCACTGTGAAGTTTCGTCACGCTTGGACTTTGTTTCGTATTTATTTTCTAGAAAATGCAAAAACAAGCAAAAATAGGAACTGGCATTGGGCACTGGGTCAATCGGTTAGTTCCCAAAACTGATATAAAACTACCTTTGAAGTATATAAGATTGATATAAAAGTAGTATGAAACAATAAAAAATAGAGATACGTTGGAGATGTATCGATGCTTAGTAAGGTAGTCTAGGCTAACAACAAATTTGATGAGATGCTTCAAGTCTTTCCAGTGAAATTTGGACGCAAGAGTAACCATCATATCTTTAACTACATAATTAATAAGCCCTACATGAAAATAAAGTACTAAGTAGTAAGTGAGGACGAATACATTAATTTTGCTAAGTTGTAGTTCAACATGCCAGAACTTTAAGGAAAAGTAACTTAAATTGTTAGTCAATCGAGGGACCTTAGATGGTATGGACAGGCGGATAATAAGATTAGGAAGTGTTTTATCCACTAACAGTTCAATGCCAACTTTCAGTACGTCACGTGTAGCAAGCTCTTGAACTACCTCACACAAAGTTCCGGCGGTTGAGGATTTCATGCTCACGCATTGAATCAAAGTGTAGGGTGTGACAAAGGTGTTATTCTTGTAAGTGCATCTAGTGCCCCCTTAGTGGTTTTGGAGTATTGAAGACAAGTGAGTTAAGGGACTAATGTGTTTGTGAGTGTACATAGGTATTATAGTCCCTGAAGAGTTTGGTTTAATCGACAAAAGATGATACCTAAATATTTATTTCTTCAAGTGAAGACTTTGGTGCTAGAAGAGTTTTGTGTGGCCTTTGAAGAAATTGATGTGAGAACTTTGAAGATTGAAGACTTCGTTTTCATATTTCTTTTTTCCCTCTTATTGATTCATAGGAAACACTCTACTGTTAAAGAGGGTCGAGGTAATACATAGGCATATTTCCAAGTGATTCTCTTCTCAAAACCTACACCTACCTCTTTCTTTGAGTGAATACTTTGGAAATCTTTTACAGTGCAGTCGAGTTCTTTAGTGATAGAGACGAAGTTCTTATAGTCATTAAAGAAATTGGTCTGACTAAGGAGTTAGGATTTCACTAGTGCGAATTTCCTACCCTGAGAAATTGGTAGCCCCAAGGAATTTGTGAGTTCAAAATTCCGACCGTTGTTGGATTGTGTGCCAGCTGTCGAGTGGATCCTTATCCTGAAAACAGTCATACCTTGAGGGGCATTTATGTCATATCATGTCGAGTTGCTCCTGGCTATAAATAGCCACCCCCACAACCATTCGTTGGTTGACTTCTCTTGGAGAGGGATTTACAAGTGTCATCTAGAGCAACCCTTCATGTGAATATTTTGAGAGAGTCCTAAGTGACCAAAAACCCATACACTCAGAGCCTCAAAGCGATTGTGCGTCACTGAAGAAATTGTCCTGTGTGGAACCGACCCCTATTACCTTTGAAAACTATGTAACTTCTAAATGGTTAGGCATCATGGTCTAGAAAATCCAAGAGTAATTGTGGATTGTCGGGTGACCAAGTCTATGAAGGTTTGGAAGCCTACTTTGAAGGCTTACCATGAGTTATTGAGTGGATTTTTTGTGCTTTTTCTCAAGGAGAATATGATGAGGAATGTGTGTCCTACGATTTGAATTCCACACCGCTCCAACCAGACATACAACTATCACATCAGTTGGAATTGGTAGAAGAAATTCTTGTCTTCATCGAGAAAGTGGTTCTATTTCTTTAACCCTTCCATTTCCTCATTTACATGTTGATGAAATTGATCAATACTATTTGAAGACTTCGATTGAAGACTTCCTCAATTTCCTCAATTCAAATTCTTCAGTCACTTTACCTTCCTCCTGCTTATCCTGATTTCATGCTATTTGTACCTCGTGTATGCTCTATTTCATCATGATGACTTTGTTGTTACCATGTTTAACATGCATCTGATTACCTTATCCATTGCATAGTATTTCGTCTCTTTGTATTTCTTCACTTAGTAACTCCTCACGGAAGAATTTGTAAATATTGCCCAATCACCCCTTGGTTGATATAATGCACTTTCAGTTCTTTTTATTTTAGAGATCATACTATCCCCTATATTTCCGTCTTCCTGCACACCAAGACCAATATTTCATTGGTGAGTGGATACTTGCTATCCATGTTTAGTATTGTTTCAATTTGCTCCTATTGTTATTACCTTAACTCAACGGCAATGATATTCTGATGTTAGGATTACTGTTGGGTATGTTCAAGAACCATCTGTTGCATATTCCGTCATGCTTGACACATGATACATGTTCGATCATGTCTATATGGATGGCATGGTATTGAGCACAACTCGACCGGATAACCAGATGTAGTTCCCAAAGGTTTCCAAAGCTTCCAATTAAAATATGGGAAGGTAGTAGTCAATGTTGCATTTTTAATTGAAATTTGCATGTGATGAAGAAGTGTATTACAACCTTATAATTATTTAGCGATTATAAAGGCACTATGCACAAAAAATAACGGTTTCTTTATTTATCTACCAAATAGAACAATAGGTTATTTTTCTGCATTATAAGACACAAATAACTATTGATTCTTAAACAAATGTACTACCAATTTTTTATGGGGGATGCTTGGAAAATAATTAACTCTCATTCTTTGCTAAGATAATAAAGGCTAGGGGAGAGTTGGTGCTATGTATGTCTTGAGCCCTATGCAACAACTAGAGAGCTCAAGTATGATTTGACGGTTGTTCAAGCTTTGGTACTTGGTTGTATTCTTGTTCTACTGTCGAGTTATTTCTTACTACCGGTATTTACAACAATTATTTTTCTGGCATGCAACTATTTGAAGTTTTTCTATGCATAGTTTCATACATATTATTCATGGATATTCACACAACTTGAAGGACGAGTCATCAAAATAGGTGGTGAGATTGTATTGGGGAGACAAAGATGGTTGGTGGAAGGTATATGTCAGGTACAATTGATAATGAATCACAAGAATATGTATGTCCTCGTTACAACACATTAATAATTAGCTAGAATTTATTTTCTAATCCACGGCAAAAAAATATGGACGAGGGAAAATTTATTTTCCCAGCCATGGAAAATTTGTTTAGAGAGCCATGGCAAATTCAGTTTTTCTGTAATTGTTCAAAAAAGGCATCCTAGATGTCAACTTCATTATAATTATGGTCGTGTCCTATGCTAGGGGGGTATGTCTCCAACGTATCTATAATTTTTTATTGTTTCATGCTATTATATTATCAATCTTGGATACTTTATATGCAATAATTTGTTATTTTATATCATTATTTAGGACTAACCTATTACCCGGTGCCTAGAGTCAGTTTCTGTTTTTACGTGTTTTTGACTTTTGCAGAACAACAATATCAAACAGAGGTCAAACACAATGAAACATTTTGGTGATTTTTTCTAAAATATTTTGGACCCGCGGAGCTTCGGGGGAGGCCAGGCATCGCACAAGGAGGCGACAAGCTTGGAGGGCGCACCCACTAGGCTTGTGTCCCCCTCACCAGCCCTCCTGACCTAATTCCACTTCTATAAATCCCAAGATATTCCGAAAACATTAGAGAGCCACCAGAAACACTTTTTCTGCCGCCGCAAGTCTCTGTTCCGTCGTGATCCCATCTGGAGACCTTTTCTGGTGCCTTGTCGGAAGAGGGAATCAACCGCGGAGGCCATATACATCAATCTTGTTGCCTTCATGGTGATGTGTGAGTGGTCCACCATAGACCTATGGGTCCATAGCTAGTACCCAGTGAAAGCACATATGGTCCCTTGGCGGTTTTGATAATTCATGACAACATACATTGTCTCTTGGACTAACACTTTTACCTAGATATTTTAGGATTAGTCCATGGAGAGCTTTGGCTAAAGGTTTATGTGGAGATGCCCCTTGATGCAAGAAAGGAATAAGATTGGCTCAAGCTTCAAGCTAGAAGACTCTTCATTTTATATTTGTGAGAAATCACTTCTGAGTCCATAGGAAAGCCAATACTATTAAAAGGGGGTGAGGTAGTAAAATGAACTGATTGCTCAAGTGCTCAAAGTTAGCCACCAAATACTCAAATTCGGTGTCACCAACTATCATATTTCGGACCCACCGAGTTTGACCTCACACAGAAACCCTAGCCATTCCCACAAAATCGGTGCTACCGAGTTCAGGGTAACCAACTTTATGTTGCCTCGGTACACAAAATCGGAATTCCGAGTTTGAGTATCGGTGCCACCGAGTTTGGCCATCTGACCATTAGCCACCTTTTCGGTGCCACCGAGTTGTGTATATCGGTCCCACCAAGATTCAAAAGTTATTGCCTTTGTGTGAATCGGTACCACCGAGTTTATGACTTCGGTGTCACCGAATTTGCCACTTTAGATGTAACGGTTGAATTTTGGGTGCTTCCAATATATACCCCTTCACCCACCTCTCACTCGTGGGAGAAGCACTCACAACACATACTTCATTGCCAGATCCATTTTTTAAGAGAGAACGACCTACTCATGTGTTGAGACCAAGATATTCCAATCCAATCATTTGAAACTTGATCTCTAGCCTCCCCAAATAGCTTTCCGCCAATCAATCTCTCCTACCCATGCCTATTCTGTGAGAGAGTGATTTTGTGTTGAGGAGATTATCTTTAGAAGCACAAGAGCAAGGAGTTCATTGATCTACCACATCTATTACCTTTTGAAGGGTGGTGCCTCCTAGATTGGTTAGGTGTCGCTTGGGAGCCTCCTACTTCGTGTTGTGGAGTTGAACCAAGATGTTTGTCAGGGCAAGGAGATCGCCTACTTCTTGAAGATCTACCGTGATTAAGGTTAGTCCTTCGTGGGCGGAAGCCGTGGTGGAATATACAAGGTCGCTTCTTCGTGGACCCCTTGTGGGTGGAGCTCTCCATGGACTCTCGCAGTTGTTATCCTCCATGGGTTGAAGTCTCCACTAACATGTGCGTACGATAGCGCCACCTATCGGAACCATGACAAAAATCATTGTGTCAACCTCTTTGCGTTTGATCTCCTAAACTCTACTCCTTTACATGTGCAAAGTCTTTACTTTTCTGCTGTCATATATGTTGACTAGCATGTGTAGGGTGTGCTAGACTTGTTAGAACTGCTGAATCTTTGCCTTCCTTGAACTTGGGTTAGGTTAGGAATTTTATCTTGACAAGTAGTCTATTCACCCCCCCCCCCCTCTAGACACATCTTCTATCGATCCCACACCCAGATGGCTTCTTCTCTCTCTATGATCTTCAATACAATGTTTGTCGCGATTCCCGCGGTGATCTATCCGATGTAACCTCTTTTGCGGTGTGTTTCTTGGGATCCGATGAATTGTGGATTTATGATCAGTATTCATTGAAAGTAACTGAGTCTCCTATGAATTCAATTATGTGTGATTATTATATCTTTGTATTTCTCTCCGATCTATTTGTTTGCTTTGGCCAACTAGATTAATTTATCTTCAGTGGGAGTGGTGCGTTGTAGTGGGTTCAATCTTGCGGTGCTCCATATCCCAGTGATAGAAGGGGACAAGACACGTATTGTGTTGTTATTACTAAGGATAAAACAATGGGGTCTAAACATATTGCTTGTCTTATTTTGTCTACAACATGTCATCTTGCTCCAAGCATTACTATGTTTGTCGTGAACTTAATACCTAGAGAGCCAAGCATAGAAGCGCTCCCGAAGTGGAGTAATAATAGTAGATGCATGATCGTTTTGTCCTACTTGTTTATGGATGTGATGCCCATATACAGATAATCATTACGTGAATATCATGTCATAACTATGCGCTATTCTGTCAATTGCCCAACACTAGTTTGTTTATCCACCGTATGCTATGTTCGAGAGAGAAGTCTCTAGTGAAAACTATGGCCCCTGGTTCTACTTTATCATATTGCTAAAAAACAAAAATACATTGCTGCATTATTTATTTATTTACTTTCGCTATCTATATTATCTACCTATCGTAATTAATCCTTGCAAGTAACGAGTTCAAGGGGCTTGACAAACCTCTTGTCCGTGTTTGGTGCAAGTGTTTGATTTTCTGTGCGTAGGTGTTGACGACGAGAGTTTCCTTGATTCTCCTACTGGTTCGATAACCTTGGTTCTCACTGAGGAAAATACTTATCGTTACTATATTGCTTCACCTTTCCTCTTCGGAGAAAAACCCAACGCGTCTCACAAGTAGTATGGGGCTGGGGTGAATCTCGATGCACAAGATCCAAGGGAAGAAGGGGTTTGCTTATTCACCATTTAACAAAATGAAATGAAATATTCAATTTAATTATTATTTAGGTAATGCAACATAATTTTAATGCAATGCTTATGAGACGCACATGATGCACAGACATTATAATAAGGCAATATATATAGATCATGTTAAAATTATTATCAAATGAATGGAAAATTTAGTTTTTTCCCTGGAACTTGGCAAATTTCCTTTACAGCCATGGCAAATTCAGTTTTTGAGCATTTTTTCTTTAAAAACCTAACGTGTCAACTTCATTGCAATCGCAATCTAAAAACTTCATGTCAATTTCATGTTTAACCTTTCCTTGCGAACGTTTTGTTAACTGAGCGGGACATTACATTTTACGTTCGATCGGTATTGAATCCCTAAAGCAAATCTCTCGTGGTCTTTTTCACTACCTAATCAAGCTCCCCAGCTAAGACTTTCTCTTGCCCTGATTGCCTAAGAGAGGGGTAGGTCAAATCTGCTCACATGCGGCAGCCACCGCTTTCCCATTTGCACCAAGTACGTACACGGAACGTGTGGGGGAACAAACCTCATCGTATTGCAGCGAATAGGGCGGCCTCGGCATGACTACCACCAACACAAGGTAACACCCAATCCTCGCTGAGAGTACATGTTAAACAAAGTAACTGTCATACAAACAATCTGTGCTAGCTGTGGGGACTCCACAACTTGACCGACACCGCTAGGGTTGCAGCTCGCTGCCACCATGCCACATAGGTAATGCAACCCCTCCCCCCCCCCCCTCCTTTATTCTAAATCATTGTTCCTATATATTACAGAAATGTAAAGCAATAGTAAATTTGAACTATCCTTGCAACAGATCATTTCATGATGTCCGATGCAACCATAGAAAGCTTTTCTATCGTATCGCCATCTTTATATCAAACCTTCCACTTCTAATCATGTCTATTATTAAAGGAGGGTTGTAATTTATTTCGTCCTCCATGTACGTTCACCCCCTCAACCCACCAAATTTTTTCTCTCCAAACAGACACCCCGCCTCTTCCATGTTTCTGCTTTTTAGTTTTTGGCATGATTTCCTTCAACCACTAATCTTATCAAATGACCACTATGACCCGAGCGGATCCTGTGGCATACACAAAAAATCAACTATCATCAAATCAAATACCATTGTCACCTTGACTAGCGTAAAACCACCCTCCCATTATTACCATCGATCACCAAATCAAAGTGCTATTACTTCTTAGAATCTCAAATGATCGAATAAAAAAATTTCTCGCAGTCTTTTGCTCTGCTAAATCAAGCTCCCAAGCTAAGAATTTCTCTCATCCTGATTGCCTAAGCGAGGGGTAGGTCAACTCCGCTCGTAGGTGGCGGCCGCCTCATTCCCGCTCGTTCCAAGTACACAGATCGAACGAACCGCATCCCATCACCAGTGAACGGGGTGGCCTGGACGTAGCTGCCCCGCCACCGGCCAACACCCTAATCCTCGACGACACTATATCCGAACAAAGTGACCGTCATAGAGGCGAATGACACTAGTTGTGGGGACCTTCCGCCCTTCCGCCTAGGTAATGCAACCTTCCGCCCTTCGTCTTATTTGTTATGAATCATTGCTCATATATATTACTGGAATAAAAAAGCAATAGTAAACTTGAACTATCCTTGCAGCACATCATTTGGTGATGTCTGATGGGACCGCATAATTACCAGTCAACTTGTCAACGCTAGCTTTTCTAATGTATTGTCACCTTTATATCAAACCTTCCGCTTCCAATTATGAAGGTAGTCTAGAGCTTGAATTACCTCACGTAGAGTTGTGGTGGTTGAGGAGTTCATGCTTACACACTGAATCAAAGTGTAGGGAGCCACAAAGGTGTTGTTCTTTTATTCTAGAGCTCAAAATCTCCTAGTTACCTATATTTTGGTCTTCCTGCATACCTGGACCAATATTTCATCAGTGAGTGGGTACTTGCTAGTCATGTTCAGTGTTATTTCAATTTGCTTCTATTGTTGTAACCATAACTCAACCGCAACAATGTTCTGATGTTATTTTGCAGAAGTACCGACGTATGCTCATGAACCCTTTGTTGCATATTCCCCCAGCTCGACACATTACGCATGTTCGATCATGTCTATGGATGGCATGATATTAAGCACAACTCAGGCCGGATAACCAGATGCAGTGCCAAAAGGTTTCCCAAGCTTCCAACAAAAATATGGAAAGGTAGTTCTCAATGTTATATTTTTAGTTGCAATTTATTTTTAGTTGCGGTTATAGAGGCACTAGCCACAAAAGATAATGTTTGTTTACTTATCTATCGATCAACAAGTTATTTTCTACTCCCTCCATCCCAAAATAAGTGTCTCAACTTTGTACTGGCTCTAGTACAAAATTATACTAAACTTGAGACACTTATTTTGGGACAGAGGAAGTACCAAATAAATACTGATTTTTAAACCAAGGTACTGCTGATTTGGTCCAAGGATGCTTGAAAAATAATTAACTTTCATTCTTTGCCCGAGATAATACAGACTAGAGGAGAGCTGAAAAGATCAGTCATTGACATACGTGATATTATTGTATTGGGAAGACGGAGATGCCGGATGGAAGCTGATGTCTCCGTAGGTGTTGCTCGGCAGTGTGTCAGGGTCTCTGCGGCTTCTTCGCGTCTTAAGATGAAGCTTTCATCTGTCGATGATGCCCATCAGCTAGCAGCTTGGGTCGTAGAAATAAGATCAGGAGAGATGCCTCAAGTTGCTTTTCCTATATGGGGCATTAGGATAGTGACGCCTCCATAGTTCATGCCCTAAGCCATACTGCCGGTCAGTCGGCGTTGCAGAGCACCTCCTCCAGGAACGCAGCATAATTAGGCAAACCAACTATTGTGTGATTTTAGGATAACCAAAATTGTTATTTCACAACAGGTTCCACATGACAGCTGAACAGACTAATAATACATATATTAACATAGATAAAATAGTATAAATAAACCTCTCCGATTATTGGAACATGAACTTCCCATGAAAAGTTACACATATTTTCATCATTCTACTATCCCTTCCCGGCAACATACACCTTTGACTCCTCTTCAGGACATGGAAATGTTAGAAGGCTTCGAAAATGTGTGTCATCTTCCCCTCACAAGCATTAGCATCATCACCATATGTAAACCTGAAACGAAAGGTACAGTAAACATAGCAAGACTGTAGTAGTTAGCCTTGCACAAGGAGTCTAAAGTCTCAACCGCTGCTGCTGCTGCTGCTGCTTCTTCAAGGCCCCCATCCGTGGGGGCGCTGCTACTGCCTAGGTCTCTTGGAGCTGCAGCTTGGGCATTTGTACTGCTTTATGCTCTCCGCCTTCGCTGGAGTTATCTTCACGCACTTGCCATGGTACCACCTCTCGCACACGTCGCACCCGATCCAGAATTCCTCGGCGCTGTATATGCCGCCGCATGTCCCACATAGGGTCTCGCTGTGGTCGCCGTCATCTTCATCATAACCTTCGTCGGCCTCCCTGGCATTATTTTCTGCACGTGGTGGCGGCACCGCCTCGACTGTATGCTGAGGAAACAGAATAAATTTTAAAATAAGAGAGAAGAAGATGTCAAAACAGCAAAGAATTTACTGTTACCTTTGATGGCAGCTTGTTTCTACCGCTGTTGTCAATACCACCCGATCTGTCCCTCTCCTTCGATTGTCTCATGCCTGAGATGACTTCATACACGGTTGGCAAATCATTCATCATGCCAAATAAACGCTTCCTGTTGAATTGCCGAGTGAAACTATGAGATAGCATAATAAAAGTACAAACTCTTGCTATTTGCAACAAAAGAAAATGATAACAGAGAGCAGCAAATATGTTCTGTATTTGTACTCATGTTACTTAGACCATTTTGTCAAATTTCTTTGCAACTATATGTATTATTATGCTGATAAATTTATGACCCTATAGTTCAACTGGGCCCACACATAATCTAGTTTCTCTAAGCGCATCCCTCATAAAATCCAAAGGTGGGCTCAAACCGAGGCTGCATAGTTATTTAGTTACACATAAAATTAGGAAAATAATTATTGCTTACATAAAAGCTCTAATCCCCCAATAAATTCCAAAGCTAGAAGTTGTAGCTAAACAACTGAAAACTGGCAGGTGCTAAACTATTTATTCAATTTTGAGTTTTTGAGGAAACGAATGAGAAAAAGAAATGAAAGGATTCGCTCCCTGTAGGAAACCAACTGTTCTTACTTAACGCACCACCAATTGTTCTTACTTAGCTTCTTAAAATCCAAACCAAAATATTCAACCAGTTCGATGTATCTCGGACTTCAAAAAACATGGAATAGATTTCTTGCATAGCATCCTTTGATGAAGGGTACCACTACTATGTATGGTGATGCAAAATGAAGAAATATAAGCATACTGGTCATCATCAATACTTGCATACAAGTGATTTTACTTGACGAACTAATAACAATATAGCATCCATAAATCTATACTATATATGTACAAGCATCCCGAGGATACAGATAGTGAGTCCACAATTTAAGACAGTTATGTTAGCAAAACAAGCAAACACAGCTGCTGATGCCACACTATACTTTCTTTAAGAAGAAGACATTCAGCCAAATGTTTTATCAGGGAGCGATGACAAATATTTAGCATCTGCGAGTTTAGAAATGTAGTTATCTAAGACTATTAGGACAGTTTACACAAATAGAAATGGCTAACTCAACACAGAATACATAGGTCCGGACAACTTTAAAGATATGCATACCACAGACACCCAAATGGGAATATAATGGCGATGGAAAAAGCAGGCACTGTGCACAGGCAAACAACAGGTGCTAAATTCCAAGAAACTAAAAACAACTGCAATAAAGAATTTATAAATTTCAGGCCCTGTTTGATAGCTCAGTATTTTCTAATTATTCTGAGAATACTGCAGTATCTTCCAATAAGTGGTTTGGCTATCAGGGTAAGAACACCAAACATATACTTCCTCTGTAAAGAAATATAAGATCACTACAGAGGAAGTACATGTTTGGTGTTCTTACCCTTATAGAAGAAGTGTTTGAACTGAACAGATTAGCATTTGACGGACTAAGGGTTCTCTTTTTAGTACAGGATACACCATAGTTTTCAAAATATTTGCAATATTAATACTACAACTTTTAGTGGCAGCCAAACCACTAATTACAGAGGGAGTACAAAAGAATGTAGAGAACACAACTTGAGTAGTACAACGTATCTTTAAGGATCATTAAGTTGGAAAAGATTCTCACAAATGTGACAGACATAAAAGAGAGAAGACTAATTTTGAAAAAGCACGAGTATTTTTGTACAAACTATCATAAAATTCCAGATTTAAGATCTAGCTCATAGAAATAGATCTAGAAGTTTTCATAACACATGACTCCAGATTTAAGATTAGGCCCTCTAGGCACAACTCCAACCCCTCACAGCCTTGGTCAAACCTCTGTCATGGGTTTATGCGTACGTGCAAGGCCATACCTTAAATCTTACAAGTGGTACGCCATACGTATCATTAAGGATCATTAAGTTGGAAAATAGGCTAACAAGTGGACCAGGCCCGTCAGTATGGTTGCATATAATGGTCCAATCTTAAATCTAGAGTTTTTTGCGACACAAAAACTTCTTAAATCCATAGTTATGGGAAATACATGTTTCAATATGGATTTGTAATGTTCATGGATGTTATGCGAAATTTACGCAAGATATAAATAAATCCCTGGAGGAAATACATTGTACAACCTCAAAACTCTAGAATTGCATTTTATGGCAATACTGAGGGAGTTGATTTTTTTCACTCAAGCAAACAGAATTTTCTTCTCCACAGAACTGAGGTTAACATGTGAAAATTGCTATTGGCTTCAGAAAAAGGTTGTTTTTATTTAGATGTATCTTCAAAAGTTAACACATACTAACCATCAAGGTTCAAAAAAGCGCTAGGCTTCAATTCCTAGTTTTGCCTCTGCCTAATGCATGTCTCAGCTAAGCGCACGCCTAGCACTAGCACGATTAAGCGATGGGCATTCTGCTTTCAAGCAAATGCCTAGATGTGCTTTTAGAGCGTTTTGGAGCCTTGGCGCTACAAGAAGGGTTTACCGCTAAATCCTGGGACCTTTAGCGTCTGTTTCCAGCAGCCCCGGCCCAAATCGGAATCACCCGCGGTCCAAATAACTCCTAACCCTACCCATCCCGAAATCCGCAACACCCCGTATCATTTCCTCCCAAAAACGTGATTCCGGCTTGCGGCGGTGGCAACGGCAACATCGGCCCCCCACCCTCCTTCTCCTGGCAACGTCCCCTCCTGAGAGGGAGAGAATGCGGAGCAGCGGCCATGTTGAGGAGGAGCAGAGCACCAAGCAGCAAGATGAACACAACGTCGGTAAGCCGGCGAGTAGCAAGTCTGTCACGGTGACGAGCTTCAGCTGCTGCCCCGGCAACCTTCAGATCGCTTTGGCTGCTCCCAGCCAAGACGAGGATGTCTCAGTCCCAGCCACCTTAGGCTGCTCCATTGCATCTATGGCATCACAAGATAAAGTCGCTTTCCTCTGTTTACTCATTTTTTTCCTAATCTTTGATTTGTTTCTAGTGCTGTTACTTGTATGAATGTATGAATGAGGCCATTCCCGAGCCTGAGCCATGGCGAGTAGTTGCGATATGTGACTGGAATATATATCTATGACTATGACATATACATGTTATATATTATATATGATGCCTTATAGTATCATTTTTTTATTTATTCATGATTTAAGAAAAACGCTAAATGGGGTTATAGCCTCTAATAGCTGCTGGATGGGCTGCCGCTAAATGGCATAGCCCGCTATTTAAAACATTGACTTTTATAGAGCCATGCCAACCACAGAGGAACAGAAAAAAACATGGATGTGATTTTCTTTCCACGCAAAAAAGACTAACATTGCATAAACCACACAATCCTCCATGTGGCTTAAGAAGAGAGTTTTTTGTTATTTACATGAATCTTCAAAACTTAATACCATACTAACCATCAAGGTTCAAAAAAGCGCTAGACGCGAATTCCTAGTTCTGCCTCTGAAAAGTGCTTGTCACACCTAAGCGTATGCATAGCACTAGCACGGTCAAGCGCTAGGCATTCTGCTTTCAAGCGTATGCCTAGGTGCAAACCATAGAGGGAAAGACAAAACACTTGGATGCGAATTCCTTTCCACACAAAATTAACTTTCTATACACCACATCATCCTCTGTTGACATTAGGCATGCTTGGAATTTTATATCACAATTACTATATAGGAAAAAAAAGGTGCCTCATTTCAGTGAGGTTACTACTCATCATGAGTTCATATAATCTTTCTCCACTTGACTACTTTCATTACTAAGATGGAGCATGCAGAGTTGCAGATAACATGATAGATTGGGCTATATCTCTTTCTCCATCAGATCACAGGATAACCACTACAGAAGACCCAAAAATTCCCCATGAAAATTCATAAGAAATCGTATCTAAACCAGACACCAGATTACTATTCACACCCACGTACATAACATGTTCGCAGGCACCTACATGCATAACATGCAAATTCCGGCTTTAACCTCAAATCCCAACAAGTTCCCCATAAGTCCCTTGATGCCCTGTTAATATATCCCCTTGTCTATACAGGACACCAACAAGTAATAACTTGCCTCTATGAGCTAATAATACTTTCGTAGACTGTCCGGATTTAGAATCTTAACATGAGTGCGTGACACTGGCACTGCAGCACAAAAGCATCACTCATCAAACCCAAAGGAACAGAGGGGGCATCATAATCATACCGGTCGTTGCGAGTGAGCCGCGCGGCATAGTAGAAGGCTACGGAGACAAGCCACGAATCGGAGTGGACGGCGACGAGCGCGAGCCAGTCGCTGCGCTTCATGCCGTCGCGCGCAAAGTTGATCCCGAGCGCCGGCTCCGGCAGCTCGGTGGGCACCTCCTCCGCGGGCAGCGCCACCTCCCACGCCTCGTTGGCGTACCCGTACAGGCACAAGTTCTCCTTCTCTGTCGAGACACGAAAGCACATCGCGATCTGAGGAGGGCAGCTCGTAGCCAATCGAATCGAAACTGTAGCAGAGAGGGGAGAGATCGCGTCGGGGCCTCACCTGGATCGCACTGCGCGTAGAACTCCTCGACGTCTGCGAAGGAAGGGGGGAAGGTTAGGACTAGGTTTGGGGTTTAGGCGGCGGGGAGGGAGTGGGTGGGGGGCGCGTACCGTGGGTGAGAGCGCGGTGGATGGCGTTGCGGCGGGCGCGGTAGTCCTTGAAGATGTCCTCGACAGTGCGGGGGGCTGAGCCGCCGCCGCCGCCCGCACCTGAACGGCGGTAGGAGGCGTCCATCGCGGGGACGGGGGCCGGCGCCTCTCGTGATCTCCGGCGAGGCGGGGGAGGCTGAGAGGAGATGACTGATCGCGATGCGGGAGACAGAGGCAGGCAAGTGAAGGGGAGTATACAGGGGTGGGGGTGATGACGCGAACGAAGGGGAGATGTGCAAGAATTTGCTCTTTTGCGTCTAGCTCCCTGCAGATATCCGAATCTCCGTATCAGGGGACCAAGGGCTCCGCTCCCGTGAAGGAAACGAAAAGGTCAACTTTGCAAACCATGAACCCTCGTCAAATTTCAATTTTTTTCTTCCCGAATACGCACAAGATAGAAGAAAGAGTGAAAAAAGTCATCCATGGTTTGAATACTATGCTAAATATGGCACACCACACCACTCTAATCCCTGGGATTAGAACCACACCTACTACACACGAGAATGGAATCGACATCCCCCGATACCTCCCGCGTCGCCTCGCCGAGCGAGGCGACCGGGACGGCCCCTTCCTCCCCCCGCCGCCAAACCTCCCCTCCCTACCTTTCTCTCGCCGCTACCGTCGACAGGCGTGGCCGGGCACTTGCCCGGACGGCGCCGTGAGGCCGGTGGTGGCGGTCCCTACCTTTTTCCCGCCGTGGTTCCCCACTCGGGGCGGCGTGCTCCGATGGCGGTGGTCCTCGGCGGGCGGTGCCCCGAGGAAGTTCGGGCGGCGGCACGGCCCTTTGGCGATGGGGCTTGGCTATCTGGGTCGGGGTGGGCCGGTTCGGTCTCCGGCGGGTCGTCTCCGGCTGGTGTGGCGCGATACGGACCATGGTGCGGTGGCTCCTGTGTTGCGTCTGCTGCAGCACGGCGGCGGGGGCTTAACGGGTCCGATCTGGGCCCGGCTGGGCAGGGGGGTCCGGCATGCCCCTGCTACTATGTCTGGTCTGCTACCGCTTGGGTCGGTGGAGGTGGTCCCCTCCCACGCGGTTGTGATACTGTCGGTCCTCATCTACGGTGGTTATGTCTTAGTCCAGCCAGCCTCGCTGCGTTTATTGTGGTGAGACGACAGTGGTGTCCTCGTGACTGCGGTGGCGCATGTTGGTGGGTGGTTGGCATGGTGGAGCTAAGGATTGGTTTCGGGCGGTGGGTGCTAGGGGTTGGAAGAAATCACTGTCAGATATGGTCGACACCGGTGCGATGACACCTATGGGCTCCCCTCCTTTCCTAAAGGGCGTTGGATGTACCTCTCCCTCACCCCCTCCGTGTGCCGGGAGAAATCATATGACTTGTCGAGGCAGTAGCGTCATAATCGACACAGTCCTTCTTGAAGGTGTTGCTTGGCACGTGGCAATCCGATGGCACCCAACTGTGATGGAATTGTTCGGTGGTCGCAAAAGTTGCGGGACACTACAACTTCCGTTGATCCGGTGTTGCTCGCATGTTTTCTCTTATTTTTCTTTTGTCTTTCTTTTGGGCATGATTGTGTTGTCTGCCCCAGCACCTATCGTTGATTGTATCGGTTGGTTGCTTTGTAATACAAAGCAGGGGAAACCCTTTTTCGTCAAACGAGAATGAGAGAACTCATCTCGCCCAATCTCCAGCCAAGAAGATGGCACAAAACCAATAGACCACGTCAATATCGTTGCATACAATATCCAAGCCACAACAACGACTACATAACTCACTATATGAAGGTATCTTCCATCACAGAGCATCTAGAGGAGTCACCATGTGGGTGGCATGACCTAGGCAGACTTGAAGAAGAAGATGTGTAGGATGCGCTAGCGATGGCATACATAGCGCTCTGAGGCCCCCATGTCCTGAGAGGAACTCACACTAAGAGTGAGTGATACGTCTCCAACGTATCTTTAATTTTTAATTGTTTCATGTTATTATATTATCATTCTAGGATACTTTTTAAGCATTTGTTTGTTGTTTTATATTATTTTTGAGCACTAACCTATTGACCCAGTGTCAAGTGTCAGCTGCTATTTTATGCATGTTTTTGACTTTTCGGGAATACTGTACCACACAAAGTCCAAATACCCCAAAACTTTTTGATATTTTTTGGACAAAAATAAGACCTGGAAGAGTGGAGGAGGATGGGAGGGCACTCGAGGTGCCCCAATCCAAGAAGGCGCGTTGGGGGGTGGTCGCGCCCTGATGGCTTGGGGCCACCCCAGCTCTCTTGGCCTTGATCTCTTTGCTGGATTATGATCCATATATGGCCCAGCCAATAACCAGTTTCAGAATTCTTGATAAATCCTAGAGGCCCACTATGCAAGGTTAGAGGTGGGACTAAAGTTTAGTCCCATGTTGCTAGTTTGGTAGGAGTTGGGTCTACTTATAAGGGAGGATGTTTCCCCACATGTATTAGCATGAGAACAAGAGAGACATGCATGCGCACTCCTCCTGTGCCGCCCGCCGCGCCATGCCGCGGGTTGTAGGAATGAGCCGAGCCAATGACTAAATTTTTGACATGCACGACTGGTATACGAAAGGTCGCTCGAGAGTTGAAAAGTTTTGTTGTAGTGGAGATTAAATACGAACATTGTACCCTTCGGTTGTTGCATGTTCGTTTCATCTTCCTCTTTTGCTTCGCCTCTCGTGTTGCATATTCCCTCCTTCTCTTGTGCCTATAAAAGGAAGGTTGATCCTTTCTAGAGAGACACATCAAAACATCATCTTCATCATGCCATTGAGTTCCAATCTCTGAGTTGCTGATAGGTTCTTCCTCATCCCAGCTTGTAGCGCGCACCACAGATCGGGACAGTAGGCCTCCAAAACCCTTCCACTTTGAGTATTGTGCGGGCTAAGGATGATAAGGTTTTTGGGGAGCGTTCTGCGCGACTACTGGCTTCTTCATCATGGACGCCACGGACGCCGGCGGTGACTTCTTTCCCAACATCGACAACATCTTCGACAACATGATCGGTGATGACGTCAACGCCAATCCCACTACTGCTGTTGTTGCAACTCGGTACGTGTGCGTGTTCCTTTTGTTTGAGTTCCTACCACAACTTCTTGTTCTAATTTCTGTTATAGATATTTTCGTTCATACTCACCACTTCAAATGATATTTGCATACTCTATGTACATTTGCATGACTTGTCTTATAACTGCTATAATATTCATGATTTATCTACTAGTTCTGTTAACAAAATCATATGGTAAATTGCTCATATATCCAACACTTTTCGCTATAAATTCACATATATCCACAAAACCCTCGAGAGCCTCTCAAAACAATTTTTCCGCCGTCGCAAACTTCTATTCCGCCGTGTGCCCATCTGGAGCCGTGTTCCGGTGCCCTGCTGGAGGGGGTTGAAAGAAAAATTGCTCCCTAAGGTGGTTTTGGTAATTAATAACAACATAGGTATCATTGAACTAATGATCTTATCCAAGTATATTTCAGAAAAGTTCAAAGATGCATTGGCTAAAGGATTGTGAGGAGAAATCCTTTGATGCAAGGAAAGGAATAGGATTGGCTTAAGCTTCAAGCAAGAGGAATCTACATTTTACATTTGTGAGAAATCACTTTTCAGTCCATAGGAAAGCCAATACTATTAAAACATGGTGAGGTATTATGATGAATTGGTTCCTCAAGTGCTTAGAGATAGCCACCAAAAATATTCAGTTGTTCTCCCACAAATATCTCTGTCCCAAGCCAAAATAGCAAAAACGGTGCCACCAAGTTTTCCCACTCGGCCCTACCGATTTTCCCAGTGAAAAATCCTTTGCCAAACCCTAATCTCTCGGTACCACCAACTTCCATATCGGTGCCACCGAAAGCATGTGACCAACTTTCTGTTGATTAGATTTCAAGAATCAGAATTTCTAAGTTTGAAATCGGTCTCGCCGAGATTTGGAAACTACCCTAGGTCATCGTATCAGTACCACCGAGATTCATATATCGGTCTCACTGAGAATTCAAAAGTTGCCACATTTAGTGCAACTCGGTACCACCGAGATTCATTTCGGTGTCACCGAGTTGGGCAATAGTGTTGTAACGGACGGATTTTGCAGGATGCCTATACATACACCTCCACCTCCTCTCATTCACAAAGGAAGCACTCAGAACACACACACTTGTCAGATCCATTTTTCTGAGAGAGAGCCACCTGCTCGTGTGTTGAGATCAGGAGATTCCAATCCAACCATTTGAAACTTGATCTCTAGCCTTCCCAAGATGCTTTCCACAAAATCAATCTCTCCTACCCGTGCCAAATCTGTGAGAGAATGATTGAGTGTTGAGGAGACCATCTTTTGAAGCACAAAAGCAAGGAGTTCATCGTTCTACCGCATCTATTACCTTTTGGAGGGTGGTGCCTCCTAGATTGGTTAGGTGTCACTTGTGAGCCTCCTACTTTGTGTTGTGGAGTTGAACCAAGAAGTTTGTACGGGCAAGGAGATCGCTTACTTCGTGAAGATCTACCGTGAGTGAGGCTAGTCCTGTGTGGACCTAAGCCATGGTGGAATAGACAAGGCTGCTTCTTCATGGGCCCCTTATGGGTGGAGCCCTCAGTGGACTCTCGCAGTCATTACCCTCCGTGGGTCGAAGTCTCCACTAATGTGGACGTACGATTGCGCCACCTATCGGAATCGTGCTAAAAATCGCCATGTCACCCTTGTGTTTGATCTTTCTTCCCTACCCTCTACATTACATTTGCATGTCTTTACATTCCGCTGTTATACTCTTATATATTGTCACACCCAGTTTTTGGCCCTCCTGACTATTTAACTTATTTCAAAATTTAGGACCAATTAAAAAAATTGTGAATGCTTGTGATGCTTGGAGTGACTATTGTTTGCTTGAGTGCATGTGATTGCTCCCCAATAATTCTCTCTATCTTCCAACTCACCTCCTCATTCCATGGTCTCCTGCCTAATGATCATGCCATGTGTTTAGGATAAATATCTATTTTCACCAATTATTATTTTCACCAAAAAGCATTTCTTTGAATTAAACTTTCAAACCCCTCAAATGAGGTTTGTACTACAAGTCCTCAAATCAGGGAAATTCTTTTGCACCAATTATTTTATTTTAAACCTATTATCAAAATGTCTCCCAAAAAACCACCATATTATTATTTTAAAAGTTATTTTATTATTTTATTTAAAAGCCTTTCTGTGAGGCCAGAAATGGTCTCTTATGAAAGAAAGTTATTTTAATTGCTTTCAAAATATTTAAGAAAATTTAGGGAAACTCAGTGGATATATCTGTTCCATATTTATGAGTTTCAACACATGGTCATGTTCAAAATATTGGGCAAACCCCTCCAAAATCATTCCTGCCTATTTCAAGCTTTTGAAATATTTCTATAAGAAATATTCTTAATAAATTCCAGTAAAATTCTAGCATGTCATCTATGATATTATTGATGATCTTGCCAATTCCATTTCAATCCAAGTTTATTTGGCTCCCCTAATCACTCTAAAACCCTATATGTCCAGAATCAAATTTGAGCAACTCTACATTGTGAAGTGCCGCCAATTGTGCTCAAATTTGGTGGACATGTTCTAATACTCCAATAAGGCTTCCACACCAAGTGGTACACCAAGGAGAATAGATGAACTTGTCCTAAGACTCTCAAAACCCTCTCTGTTGATTTCTGGCTTTGGTAAACTTTACATTATAAAGTTTCTCCAATTGACCTCAAACTTTTTGTGCATGCCTTAATGCTCAAATAATGCCCCTACACCAAATATTGGATTTGTGGGAATTTATTTGAATAGGGTTCTAAGCAGAAACCCATTTCTGCCCATTTCTAGGGTTTTTCAAGTCTACATTGGAAAACTTCTCCAGCAAATCCCAAATTTGGTGTGCAAGCCTATTTTCATCTATTATTTGACCCTGTTAAGTTTCATAGCCATTGGAATCCATCTAGTAGCCTAACCACAGTTCAAACACCTTGTGTGCACTCACTAATTTGGCTTCTTTGACCCCTTCCCCTTTTTCCCTTGAGCTCAAATTTCTACCACAACTTCATATAATTACATTTTACCTCCAGTAACATCCCCATGGCCACTGGTCAATTATTGGGGAAGGACCCTTTTTAACTTCTCTCATTTTCACCCTTGAGATCACTATTTTACCTCTCTTCCCATGATTCTACTTAACCCAAAGCCCCCAATTCTTTCCAGAGCATCTTTTCTATGCCAAAGCTTCATTTAGAACCAATATATGGCATGCTCATGTGGGGAAAATGAGCAACACCTCCTCAAGTTGATTTCTGGCTGAAATGTGGCTTTGTGCAGCAAGTACTAGCTACACTTGCGTTCTTGAGCTGAAACTTTGCAGTCTTGTAGTCCCTCTATTTAAAACACTCCTAGACAAGGTTTCGCCTCAATTATCTCTGTGTGCAAACCAGCTTTGCTAGCCCTAAGTTTGCTGCTGCGAACTAAATCGAAGTCCAAACCCATTCAAACCTTCTTCACTTAGCTCCAAACTCCACCAGTGACCTCTGGCAAGCATGCCTTGTTTGAAAGACATCTTGTCAGGTCAAATGGTCATCCTGGACACGCATGGCCATGGTGACCACGCTGTCATCCTGCACTAATGGTGCTCTGCACCATTTCTTCGTCTCCTAGCTCATGTTCCACAGTGGCAGTATGCCCCAGAGCGCCAGAGCATCCCCTCCTCCACCCTGACTCCCTCCACGATGCTAGCTAGCTTCCAATACTCCTCTTGGACATGTGGCACCCATGCCCACTCGAGCTCCAGGAGCTCCCGAGCTCTCTCGGCCTCCCCTCCCTTAACTCCTCACTCCCGAGCATCTCTCGCTCCCTCAAACCCTCCTCCTCTCTCCCTGGAACCCCTCTCGAGCCCCCCTTCTTCCTCCCGAGCCTTCTCTTCCACTCCCCTCTCTTCGGCAACCATGGCCGCCGCCATGCCCCGCAGGTCGCGTGCCTCCCCGGCCCCTTCCCCCTCCTAGAGCACCTCCAAGGCAGCCCAGCTCGTCTGCAGAGCCATCTCCCATCGTTGTCCCTCCTCCTAGCGGCCGGTGCGCCGTTCTTTTCGGTTGCCGGCGCCGGCCCCTCTCGGAGAGATCCCGCGCGCCTCGGAGCTCCCCGGCGAGGAACAGCCAGCCAGGCAGGCTGGCCTTGTCGCCCCGCGCGTGCTGGTGGCCGCTACGACGTCAGGGGACGACCGGAGCCGCCGGAGCTACGCGGGGCACGGTCCTGTTCTGCCTCCCCATTCACCCAGCTCGAGCAGGAGGTGGGAGAAGTACCTTGCAATTGGGCCCCGCCCGTCAGCGGCAGACCGGTTGGGCCCGCCCCTTTAAGTGGAGGCGCCCCAGCGCCTTACGCCTTCCCCGAGCGGAAGCGTATTCAAGAGAATACGCCTCCTGCGTGGCCGTGGTTGGCCAGGCCAAGTCAGTGGGCCGGCCCAATCCCTCTCCTCCGCCCCGGGCGCAAGATAACCCCGAGGCTAAGCCTTTTCCCTTTTTCATAATTGGTTAAACTTACCAATTCCGTTATAAATTCATTCTGACTCCAATTTATTTGATTCAAATTTATACAAGTTCCTAAATTCAAACTCTATCCAGATATGTGCCTTGCACATTTTTCCAAGACATGTTTCTGTGGTGTTTTTATTTAAATCCAATTCTGGTTAATTTGAAGCCCACCTTGTGATAATCCTAGAGTTCCATTTCAACTCCAAATGGAGTTATTCCAATCCCTAGGGACATCTAAAATCATTCCCTATTTTTACAACCCTGGTCAACATTTTTGTGTGACTTATTTCTATTGCAATAAATAAGTAGCTTCCTATTGCTATTTATTCCACATTAGAAAATTCCTAGGATATTCATTTCAACTCCAAATCCAGTAAAACCACTTCCTAAATATTTCTAAAATCATTCTCTGTTAAATGGGTGCCTCCACTCATTTTTAACAGAATGATTTCTGTTAGCTTCTTCAATGGTCACCTACTCCTCCTTTCATCCATTCAAAAGTCCGTGATGATCCAAATATCCTATGTCAAGCTTCATGTATTTTTATTATGACTAGAGAGGTCCAAGAAAAATAAGACTTCTATTTATAGAACACTTTTATTCTGCTTGCTATATGGCTTACCGTGGTTGTTTCCGACGATAGTTACGAGTAGACGGAGTATTCGGAATGGGAGCGGAAGACCTCGAAGACCCCGAGGACTTACGTGAACAAGACAAGCAGCCCTCTGACCATGACTGAGCATATGTTACTTTGCATGTTAAAATAGCAAGTATTCCCGTTGCATAAGATCATAAGTGCCGGTAATCATTCGATATGATTTTACCGAAGGCTCCCCCGGAGCACATGCATTGAGCTTGACTCTACCCCTTAGGGTCATGATAATACCATGTTGACAAGTAAAGATAGAAGCAGTATTATTCATGAGCATGATGTTGTCATAAAGCAAGAGTTTATGAAAACCTCGTCGGGTGCCACTAATGCCCGAGGGTGATGATAAGTTAGGTGGTCACTTTTGGTGAAGTGATGCACCCGGTATTTGTGTGAGTAAGGTTTCGGAAATGGGATTAAATTTATAATGTGTCGACCGTCCCAACCTTACCAGTACGACCACGTTACCCCTTATGGGACGGGGCTATGTTAATTACTCTGGTCGGTGCTAGCAAAGAGCCACATTACTAGTGGCGGGAGTGATGTGTGGGCACTCTCGTGATGGGGTCGTGCTGGGTAGGACGACTATGCCATTTTTATGAGTTCCAGTCACACCGTTGGTCCCCGCATGGTTGGTATTGTCCAGAGTTGGTGCTCGTAAGACGTACAACATGTGGGCTTGGTACCAATCGAGTGGACCTCTTTGTCTAGTATCGTCAGGGGAAAGGCATTGATCGGGTACTTACCTCGGGTATGTGATATACCGCGAGTCGTGGATGACATGGAAGTTTCCCGGATCTCATGGGTCCAGCGTACTACCTCTGCAGAGTGTAGACTATTCGAATAGTCGTGTCCACGGTCAAGGACAGTTGGGTAATCCTTCTTAAACTATGTCCTGATATTTCTGCATAAACCAAGTGTGTGTGTGTGTGTGTGTGGTGATGAGAAAGGTGTTGCTATGATAGCAGTGATATGACCAAGTTCAGTGACTTGGCATATAGGGTGAACCCGGATGGTTCAGCCCTCAACAGACATGTTGATATCTGTAACCTGTTCTTCAAGAGTAATTCTTTAACTTGATGCATATTCATGATCATTCCACCCAGATGAGTTACCCTAAAGATGCATGATATTGTTATCCTTCACTTTCGTTGTTCATATCATGGGCTGTTTGCGAGTACATTCAAAGTACTCATTGGCTTGCCACTGGTTATTTCCTTGACCAGGTATGAAAGAACATGATATGGTGAAGATTAACTCGGTGACGTTCATGCGAGCTAGGACGCTTCCCAGTCAGAATGCGTGTAGGTTAAGGCTGATGGCATGGGTTCACGCTTTCAACCAATAATTCGCTATTGGTCTAGTTTGGTGCTTTGGCCTTTAAGGCCCTATATATGTAAGACTCGACCGAGGTGGTCATTTATTGTATCAAACGGTATGTATGGATGTAAGACTCTTTTATTCGGTATCTGTGTTCGGTGAGCATTGATCTGTGGGATCACTGAGCACGGCGATCTCGACTCGTAAGTCGGGGTCCCCACAGAGCTGGTATCTGAGCCATCCTGACTGTAGGAAGCCCTTAGTTAGCACGGACATTAGTTAGGGTAAAACTGCTTTCTAGATTCTTCAAAAACACTTACAAAACCTATATATTTTCTCGACTCTCCTAAATTTTCAAAGAAATTGAAGGTTATGCTCTAGCCTTCCACTCTTAATTTCCTTAACACTCCTCGTCTACTTTTTCAAAACTTGCAAATGGTCGTTAGTACCTTATGCCCTCTGACCACGGGATAAATTGAAATCCTCGTGGGCAGCTCGGAAGGAAGTAACCTTCCAGGCAAACACATGTGCTGAAAGACAGAGAAGACAACTCTGCGACCGGACGACACCAACAAAAGTACCTCCATGAGGAACAAGGACATCGAGGCTTAGAAGAATGGTGAAACCCTGGGCGCTGTTCAAGAGTGATGCCACTTTCGCCTACAATAATCTGGACATAACATATGCAAACCTTGATCTGCATCACTAATAGAGCAACCCTGTCAGTTACAAGGAATTGTGTCGACCACCACCGGTGGATGAGAACCTCGCCATTTGGTCCGCCTCACCTTAGTGAGCAGGAAAATGGTTCTCTTCATTCCCCGCTCCAGGTGTCGTTATCGCAATTAGTATGATTGGCAGATCAAAACTCTATCAGGTATTGCAAATATCGATGCATGAAGATGTCCATGTGAGACTCTCGAAGCCTCGAAAGACAAGAAGACGCTGACAAGATCATGAAGACAACAGAAGACCCTGTCAATGACAGCCATGAAGAACCACCTTCGTCAGCAACTTCCCAGACGAGAAGACAACAAGAGTTCCTTACAACTCAAGTGAATTGCTTCAACAAGCGACGACAAGAGGCGTGGAAACACCATGAGAAGGTCCAGAAGACTTAGCGAACTCCTCTCCGAAGCACGAAGCAAGCACGACTGTCGAATCCCAGAGCCTGGGATAGGTGAGTCATGAATCCCCTATGTGAAGTCGAGTTCGTGAAATGGTTCGGATGGACCAGGTTATGTGTTGCTTGTTTTTGTTGTTGTGCCCTAATGTAAGTCGCACTTTTGCTTACGCAACGAGCATGCGAATATATCACTCGTCTTATTTTTGATGATCAAGATGGTTTTAGCACTTGTTGAGTTGACTTTTCAATGCTTGATTGATTGCATTGAAGCCCTTAGACACTCCCCTTTGTGATCTCTCTCTCGCCCCTCTCGACAACTGAAGACGGCAAGGCAAGATGCACCAAGAAAGCCACTTCGAAGGGTGGCTGACACTAAGGACACTGAATGTGCTAAGCTTAACCACACGCAACCCGTAGGAGTGTGCTTTTCCCTCCAGATTGGGAAACCACACTAGACCAGGCTAACCTCCACAAGCCTTTCCGGCTCAAATTTTCTGGTTACGTGTCTAGTACATGGACTTGCCAGAACACGTGTAGGTCCTTGATAAACCCCGCTTAGCACCGGGTTCCGTATGAAACGAGTGATTGCAGTGAACAAGTAACCTTCAATCTTAAGATAGCACCATAACCCTGATGCCATAAGGGGATCGTTCTCTGATATAAGAGTATTAGACTAAAGACTGTCATGGTGATGATCAGATGTGTCTTGAGGATATAGCTAGACTATCTTGGTGGATCGCAAGGTTCTTATGTAGGTAGGTAAATTTGGTGGAACAAGTTGGTATAGTAGCATAACCTACATAATCTGGAGTGAGATTGGATTTAGTAGGACGATTATGATCGCGAACAACAATATTCTCGGTGGTATACGTGGCTTTAGCAAGTAGTGGGCATGATTTGATGCGTTTACCATAATGACTTGGAGTATCAAGTAGACTTCTTATTGTATTTGAGTCTTGGATTTAAATAGGTAATCTTAATAGAGTATTGAGGATGACAGAAACCACATGGTTCGGAGTAAATTGGATTTAGCCCGTTAATCTCGATCATGATACCATGTTTCTCGGTGGATATAGAGTGCGTATATTGGAGTTGTCAGATTGGTTTACAACCTATGTGGTTTGGCCTTGGAGATTAGATGGCCATGAGTATCGAAGTTGGTGGATATACTATGACGTAATCCTTGCAGTAATATGTGAATTATGAGGACTCTAAGAGATCATATAGAACCACGTCGATATCGGCTTCATGGGAGTGGTAGGTCCAGGGATGACTGGTCGGATTGATGGGCCACTTGATCGGATTTGTAGCAGGGAAACCAGATATTGGGTTGATATACTATGTGTTTCCTTAATGCAGTAATGTAGTACCTGTTCGTTGTATTATCTAGCTGGACATTGGAATTATAGCATCCCAGTACTATCTTAGAAGCTTGAATGGTCCCCGAGGTTCTTGCATAAGTAAAGCATGTGCATTGGGGCTACACCATACTTGTAGTGTTTGGAGACTAGTTCTTCCCTCAACCCGGAGTTGACTAGCATGAGTGGTATGGAGTTGACCCATGTGGGATGAAACCTTCGATGAGACGAGGTGATATCGTCCCGAGTTAGAGATCGAACTATTGTCATCTAGGGAAAGTGCTTAGAGATAAGATGATAACTGTTTGCCCACATCCTAAGTTCCTTAAGACCCTAAAGCTTCGCTGAGCCACGGGATGGACGGGTTACGACCATAGAAGACGACTCTAAGTCGTTAAAATGTGACCAGTACCCGCCCATAGCAAGTCCCCGTTCTCCTCACCTGACTCTTGAGCACTGTGCTTATGTCGTGTTTGGGGAAGGTATGCTGTCATCCTCACTGATGACATACTTATTCACCCAGTAAGACGACGAGTGCCTCAGTGCTGCTTCGATGGGCCACAAACACCACAGACTGCAAAACTCCGACAACCGAAGAGGTCTCCACGAGCATGGTGAAGCATCCACATGATCAAGGAGCCTCGACGACACAGAAGAACAACACATTTTATTGCAACTCCAACATCAACTACGCCAACCACGACATGCAAGGCACTAAGGCCAGCAAGGACAGACACACCGGAAGCAACCTCCACCCAGACCACAACTGCAATCACGGCCACACAACACATCAACGCCTAACCACTTGCCACTTGGCACACCTCGGTTCCTTCATAAGAATAGACCGCAAGGACACCACTAGCACCATGCGTGCGCCGAGCCGATGCCTAATCATCATGAACCCTGCCGCCGCGGAGAGCCGTCGTGCGAGCGGCAGCATCTTGGCGATCATCATGGACGATCGTGCAGTACAACGTCGAGACCCCGACCAACAACGCCACCATCCCGGACAGGAAGATGATGAGCCATCCTGGGGTCTCGTCCGCCATTGGCATCCCTCCTCTAGCACCTGCAGCAGAAGAAGAAGAAGAGGACCGGAGCAGCAGCAAGTAGCGAGGCTGGGTGGAGAACAATGGGGACTCCCTGGCCAATTTATAGCCAGGCTCGGAGAGCCACTAGCCAGGCCACCAACCCCGTTTGCCGCTCGGCCGTCGGTGCTCGCTGGGAATCCCAGAGCAGTGCCAACATACCAGGCCCGCGAGGTGAGTGCTCACTGTGCCGACAGATGGCTCACAGCACACCACCGTAGGGCGGCCCCGGACATCGTACACCCTAGGCACCGCAAGTGGAGGCAGCACACTGGACTCACCCAAGAAAGAAGAATCAGAGGTAGAAGAAGAGGCTGACAGCGGACCCTGGGCCCACTTGTTAGCCAGAGTAAGTACCGAGCAACAAGTACGACTAGCAACGAGGTATGACAACTTTCCCTTTCTCCAACATCCTCGTAGAACGCAGATGCACCAATAAGTGGTACTCTTGAGGTGGCCCCATCAGACCGCATATTAGGATTTTTGCTGCTGGTAAGTCCTGCAGCATAACAGGAGCACACCCTTGACTCTGCCTTAACAAATCTCGGGGACGAGATTTTCTTAAGGGGGTAAGGTCTGTCACACCCAGTTTTTGGCCCTCCTGACTATTTAACTTATTTCAAAATTTAGGACCAATTACTTTTTTTGTGAATGCTTGTGATGCTTGGAGTGACTATTGTTTGCTTGAGTGCATGTGATTGCTCCCCAATAATTCTCTCTATCTTCCAACTCACCTCCTCATTCCATGATCTCCTGCCTAATTATCATGCCATGTGTTTAGGATAAATATCTATTTTCACCAAATATTTTTTTCACCAAAAAGCATTTCTTTGAATTAAACTTTCAAACCCCTCAAATGAGGTTTGTACTACAAGTCCTCAAATCAGGGAAATTCTTTTGCACCAATTATTTTATTTAAAACCTATTATCAAAATGTCCTCCAAAAACCACCATATTATTGTTTTAAAAGTTATTTTATTATTTTATTTAAAAGCCTTTCCGTGAGGCCAGAAATGGACTCTTATGAAGGAAAGTTATTTTAATTGCTTTCAAAATATTTAAGAAAATTTAGGGAAATTCAGTGGATATATTTGTTCCATATTTATGAGTTTCAACACATGGTCATGTTCAAAAAATTGGGCAAACCCCTCCAAAACCATTCCTGCCTATTTCAAGCTTTTCAAATATTTATATAAGAAATATTCTCAATAAATTCCAGTAAATTCTAGCATGTCATCTATGATATTATTGATGATCTTGCCAAGTTCCATGTCAATCCAAGTTGATTTGGCTCCCCTAATCACTCTAAAACCCTATCTGTCCAGAATCAAATTTGAGCAACTCTACATTGTGAAGTGTCTCCAATTGTGCTCAAATTTGGTGGACATGTTCTAATACTCCAATAAGGCTTACACATCAAGTGGTACACAAAGGATAATAGATGAACTTGTCCTAATACCCTCAAAACCCTCTCTGTTGATTTCTGGCTTTGGTAAACTTTACATTATAAAGTTTCTCCAGTTGACCTCAAACTTTTTGTGCATGTCGTAATGCTCAAATAATGCCCCTACACCAAATATTGGATTTGTGGGAATTTATTTGAATAGGGTTCTAAGCAGAAACCCATTTCTAAGGTTTTTCAAGTCTACATTGGAAAACTTCTCCAGCAAATCCCAAATTTGGTGTGCAAGCCTATTTTCATCTATTATTTGACCCTGTTAAGTTTCATAGCCATTGGAATCCATCTGGTAGCCTAACCACAGTTCAAACACCTTGTGTGCACTCACTAATTTGGCTTCTTTGACCCCTTCCCCTTTTTCCCTTGAGCTCAAATTTCTACCACAACTTCATATAATTACATTTTACCTCCAGTAACATCCCCATGGCCACTGGTCAATTATTGGAGAAGGACCCTTTGTAACTTCTCTCATTTTCACCGTTGAGATCACTATTTTACCTCTCTTCCCATGCTTCTACTTAACCCAAAGCCCCCAATTCTTTCCAGAGCATCTATTCTATGCCAAAGCTTCATTTAGAACCAAGATATGGCATGATCATGTGGGGAAAATGAGCAGCACCTCCTCAAGTTGATTTTTGGCTGAAATTGGCTTTGTACAGCAAGTACTAGCTACACTTGCTTTCTTGAGCTAAAACTGTGCATTCTTGTAGTCCCTCTATTTAAAACACTCCTAGACAAGGTTTCGCCTCAATTATCTCTCTGTGCAAACCAGCTTTGCTAGCCCTAAGTTTGCTGTTGCAAACTAAATCGAAGTTCAAACCCATTCAAACCTTCTTCACTTAGCTCCAAACTCCACCAGTGACCTCTAGCAAGCATGCCTTGTTTGAAAGACATCTTGTCAGGTCAAACGGTCATCCTGGAAACGCATGGCCATGGTGACCACATTGTCAGCCTGCACTAATGGTGCTCTGCACCATTTCTTTGTCTCCTAGCTCATGTTCCACAGTGGCAGTATGCCCCAGAGCGCCAGAGCATCCCCTCCTCCACCTTGACTCCCTCCATGACGCTAGCTAGCTTCCAATACCCCTCTGGACATGTGGCACCCATGCCCACGTGAGCTCTAGGAGCTCCCGAGCTCTTTCGGCCTCCCGCTCCCTTAACTCCTCACCCCGAGCATCTCTGGCACCCTCAAACCCTCGTCCTCTCTCCCTGGAACCCCTCTCGAGCCCCCCTTCTTCCTCCCGAGCCTTCTCTTCCACTCCCCTCTCTTCGGCAACCATGGCCACCGCCATGCCCCGCGGGTCGCGTGCCTCCCCGGCCCCTTCCCCCTCCTAGAGCACCTCCAGGGCACCCTAGCTCGTCCGTAGAGCCATCTCCCATCGTTTCCCCTCCTCCCAGCGGCCGGTGCGCCGTTCTTCTCGATTGCCGGCGCCGGCCCCTCTCGGAGAGATCCCGCGCGCCACGGAGCTCCCCGGTGAGGAACGGCCAGCCAGGCAGGCTGGCCTTGTCGCCCCGCACGCGCTGGTGGCCGCTGCGACGCCAGGGGACGACCGGAGCCGCCGGAGCTACGCCGGGCACGACCCTGTGCCGCCTCCCCATTCTCCCAGCTCGAGCGGGAGGTGGGAGAAGAACCTGGCAGTTGGGCCCCGCCTGTCAGCGGCAGACCGGTCGGGCCCGCCCCTTTAAGTGGAGGCGCCCCAGCGCCTTACGCCTTGGAATACGCCTCCTGTGTGGCCGCGGTTGGCCAGGCCAAGTCAGTGGGCCGGCCCAATCCCTCTCCTCCGCCCCGGGCGCAAGATAACCCCGAGGCTAAGCCTTTTCCCTTTTTCATAATTTGTTAAACTTACCAATTCCATTATAAATTCATTCTGACTCCAATTTATTTGATTCAAATTTCTACAGGTTCCTAAATTCAAGCTCTATCCACATATGTGCCTTGCACATTTTTCCAAGACATGTTTCTGTGGTGTTTTTATTTAAATCCAATTCTGGTTAATTCGAACCCAACCTTGTGATAATCCTAGAGGTTCCATTTCAACTCCAAATGGAGTTATTCCAATTCCTAGGGACATCTAAAACCATTCCCTATTTTAAGAACCCTGGTCAACATTTTTGTGTGACTTATTTCTGTTGCAATAAATAAAGAGCTTCCTATTGCTATTTATTCCACATTACAAAATTCCTAGGATATTTATTTCAACCCCAAATTCAGTAAAACCACTTCCTAAATATTTCTAAAATCATTCTATGTTAAATGGGTGCCTCCACTCATTTTTAACAGAACGATTTATGTTGGCTTCTTAAATGGTCACCTACTCCTCCTTTCATCCATTCAAAAGTCCCTGATGATCCAAATATCCTATGTCAAGCTTCATGTATTTTTCTTATGACTAGAGAGGTCCAAGAAAAATAAGACTTCTATTTATAGAACACTTTTATTCTGCTTGCTATATGACTTACTGTGGTTGTTTCTGACGATAGTTACGAGTAGACGGAGTATTTGGAATGGGAGCGGAAGACCTCGAAGACCCCGAGGACTTACGTGAACAAGGCAAGTAGCCCTTTGACCATGACTGAGCATATGTTACTTTGCATGTTAAAATAGCAAGTATTCCCGTTGCATATGATCATAAGTGTCGGTAATCATTCGATATGATTTTACCGAAGGCTCCCCCGGAGTACATGCATTGAGCTTGACTCTACCCCTTAGGGTCATGATAATACCATGTTGACAAGTAAAGATAGAATTAGTATTATTCATGAGCATGATGTTGTCATAAAGCAAGAGTTTATGAAAACCTCGTCGGGTGCCACTAATGCCGAGGGTGATGATAAGTTAGGTGGTCACTTTTGGTGAAGTGATGCACCCGGTATTTGTGTGAGTAAGGTTTAGGAAATGGGATTAGATTTATGATGTGTCGACCATCCCAACCTTACCAGTACGACCACGTTACCCCTTATCGGACGGGGCTATGTTAATTACTCTGGTCGGTGGTAGCAAAGAGCCACATTACTAGTGGCGGGAGTGATATGTGGTCACTCTCGTGATGGGGTCGTGCCGGGTAGGACGACTATGCCATTTTTATGAGTTCCAGTGACACCGTTGGTCCCCGCATGGTTGGTACTGTCCATAGTTGGTGCTCATAAGATGTACACCATGTGGGCTGGGTACCAATCTAGTGGACCTCTTTGTCTAGTATCGTCAGGGGAAAGGCATTGATCGGGTACTTACCTCGGGTATGTGATATACCGCGAGTCGTGGATGACAGAGAAGTCTCCCAGATCTCGTGGGTCCAGCGTACTACCTCTGCAGATTGTAAACTATTCGAATAGCCATGTCAATGGTCAAGGACAGTTGGGTAATCCTGCTTAAACTACGCCCTGATATTTCCGCATAAACCAAGTGTGTGTGTGTGTGTGTGTGGTGATGAGAAAGGTGTTGCTATGATAGAAGTGATATGACCAAGTTCGGTGACTTGGCATATAGGGTGAACCCGGATGGTTCAGCCCTCAACAGATATGTTGATATCTGTAACCTGTTCTTCAAGAGTAATTCTTTAACTTGATGCATATTCATGATCATTCCACCCAGATGAGTTACCCTAAAGATGCATGATATTGTTATCCTTCACTTTCGTTGTTCATATCATGGTTTGTTTGCGAGTACATTCAAAGTACTCGTTGGCTTGCCACTGGTTATTTCATTGACCAGGTATGAAAGAACATGATATGGTGAAGATTAACTCGGTGACGTTCATGCGAGCTAGGACGCTTCCCAGTCAGAATGCGTGTAGGTTAAGGCTGATGGCATGGGTTCACGCTTTCAACCAATAATTCCGCTATTGGTCTGGTTTGGTGCTTTGGACTTTAAGGCCCGATATATGTAAGACTCGACCGAGGTGGTCATTTATTGTATCAAACGGTATGTATGGATGTAAGACTCTTTTATTCGGTATTTGTGTTCGGTGAGCATTGATCTCTGGGATCACTGAGCACAGCGATCTCGACTCGTAAGTCGGGGTCCCCACATATATGTATGTGTAGGGTGAACTTGAATAGTTATAATTGCTAAAACTAGCCCACAACTAAAATTGGGAAAAGGCTAAGTTTTTACTTGGTCAAGTAGTCTAATCACCCCCCTCTATACATACTTTGGATCCTACAAGTGGTATCACAGCTTTGGTCTCCGTTGCATTGGTTTCACAACCAGGAGAGTATGGCGTCTAGTGAGGGAAATTATCACCGTAGAGGTCCATATTTTGATGGTACAAACTTTTCTAGTTGGAAGCATAAGATGAAAATGCATATTCTTGGTCATAACCCTGTCGTTTGGGCAGTTGTTCATGTTGGTGTGCAAGGTGATTTCTTCGGAGAAAGAAGAGAACCGGATCACGATGTGACAGTGGAAGAATTGAAGATGTTGCAATACAATGCTCAAGCCTGTGACATTATGTTCAATTGCTTGTGCCCCAAAGAATTCAACAAAATCAGTCGCCTTGAGAATGCAAAGGAAATTTGGGATACTTTGGTTGATATGCACGAAGACACTGAATCTTTCAGGGAATCTAAGTTGGATGTGCCTCAAAGTTAGCTTGATAAGTTCAAGATGAAGGATGGTGAAGGAGTCGCTGAGATGTACTCTAGGCTTGCTCTCATCACAAACGAGATTGTCGGCTTAGGAAGCGAAGAGATGACCGAAAAATTCATCATCAATAAGATACTTAGAGCCTTGGATGGAAGATACAACACCATGTGCACATTTATCCAAATGATGCCAAACTACAAGGATCTCAAGCCAACGGAAGTCATTGGAAGGATTGTTGCTCATGAAATGTCACTCAAGGAAAAAAGATGAGTTGCACAACAAGTCAAGCGGTGCTTACAAAGCTTGAAGTGACGCTCCTGCTACTTCAGATGACAACTGAAAGGACGTGGATGTCACCTAAAGGGGGGGGGTGAATATGTGCTTTAAAATAGTTACAGTTTAGGCTTGAACAAATGCGGAATTAAACTAACATTTAATTAGTCAAGCACAAAACCTAAAACAACTAGGCTCACCTATGTGCACCAACAACTTATGCTAAGCCATATAACCAACTAAGTGATAGCAAGATATATAACAAGAAACAATATGGCTATCACAAAGTAAAGTGCATAAGTAAAAGGCTCGAGTAAGAGATAACCGAGGCACGTGGAGACGATGATGTATCCCAAAGTTCACACCCTTGCGGATGCTAATCTCCGCTTGGAGCTGTGTGAAGGCATAATGCTCCCCAAGATGCCACTAAGGCCACCGTAATCTCCTCACGCCCTTGCACAATGAAAGATGTCATGATTTTACTAAGGGAGCCTTGAGGGCGGTCACCGAACACATACAAATGGCAACCCTTGGGGCGTTCACCAAGCTAGTGCACTTTGGCAACCCTTGGGGCGGTCACCGATACCCGTACAAATTGCTCGAGACAATCTCCACAACCTAATTGGAGACCCGGACACTTGTCCGGAGCTTTACATCACAATGATTGAGCTCCGAGGCACCACCAAGCTTCTAAGAGGCCAAAACACCCAAGAAGAACAAGCTCTAAGGTACCAAGCACCCAAGAGTAATAAGTTTCGCAAACTTCACTTCCACGTATCACCATGGAGAACTCAAACTTATGCACCAAATGCAATGGCAAGGGCACACGACGTGCCCAAGTCCTTCTCTCCCAAATTCCTCCACAACAACTAATGCTATATGGAAGAAAATTATAGGAAGAACGAAGAAGAACACGAAGAACTCCAAGATCTATATCCAAGGGGTTCCCCTCACATAGAGGAGAAAGTGATTGGTGGAAATGTGGATCTAGATCTCCTCTCTCTTTTCCCTCAAGAACTAGCAAGAATCATTGGAGGGATTGAGAGTTAGCAAGCTCGAAGAAGGTCAACAATGAGGGGAAAACACAAGCTCAACGGATAGCAAACCATTGGGTAAGAAGACATCCTTTTATAGTGCTCTCCAAATCCAACCGTTATGTGCACTGGTCGTGCACAAGTGGTACTACCGTTGGGCTGAGCGGTACTACCGCTGGAGAGGTACTACCACTCAAACCCAAGCGGTACTTCCGCTTAAAATGGGCAACGTCTCATCAGAAGCCAGAGATAAAAAGCAACTGGAAGTAGGGACAGAAGGGGAGGGTGGCAGTACTGCTGGAGCGGTACTACCGCTCCCCCAAGCGGTACTTCCGATCAAAGTGGAAAAACACACTCATGAAGCCACATAGAAATTATAAGCGGAAGAGAGGCCAGTAGGGGAGGGTGGCAGTACCGCCAGAGTGGTAGTACCACTCTGCCCCAGTGGTACTTCTGCTTGAGAGAAAAACCTACCCACAACTGCCATAACTTTTGCATACGAGATCCAAATGGAGCAAACTCAAGCTTGTTGGATAACACACGACAAGTACTATGTTAAGAACATGCAGTAATGAAAATGGCTATGATATAGAGATGTGAACCCTCTATGAATGAAGAACCGACAAAAAATCCAACATTGGAAACATCATAGAAGATGCACATGATCTCCGTTTTCGATGAGCTCGAGCTTGTCATAAAGATAACCATAAGCTCTAAAACTCACAAAGAGAAACACCCAACGAGAACCAATAAATATGATGCAAATATGCAAATGGTTTGAGCTCTCAACGAACGATACGATGAAGCTACTCACTTGAGAGCCCCCCTTGACAGTACGACAATCTATCCTAAAATAGAAAAACCTATCAAGGGCAAACCTATACCTTGCACCTCGTCCTCTTGAGCTAGATGACGTTGATCTTGGCTTCCTCAAGATGGACCACCTTTCTTGATTGCGTTGGCTTGATGAAGACTAGTTGATTGCTCCCCATACTCACTATGGGCGAGCCACTCTTCAACACATATTCACAAGTCCAGTGCCACCACAATCGACGACAAGCTTCAAGCATGATATCTTCGTGATGCTCCACTTGAACTTGCATACCACAATCTTGATGATGATCATCACTTGATGTCATCGTTCATGTGTTGTATGAGATATTCCTCTTGACGCAAGCCCATGGAAACACACCTAACCCCACATAGAACTCTCACGAAGACCATTGGTTAGTACACAAAGCGTAATGGACAATGCTTACCATACCATGGTACCAATTAATCCCTCTCAGTACATCTTGTATGCTTTGTGTTTTGATCAACTTGATTCACTCTTTGACTTAGTCTTGATCAACCTTGTGTCTTTATGACCAATCTTTGGATAAAACCTTGAATACCACCTTGGTCATCATATAAACTCCTTGAAACCAACAGATGGGCTTCAAGAAGTGCACATGGACAAATCCTTCGAATATAACTCAAGGGAACCATTAGTCCATAGGGATTGTCATCAATTACTAAAACCACATATGGAGAAATATTCTCTAACAACAACCTTGTTACCAATGAAGAGATAAGCCTCATGGTCAGAAAAATCAACAACTTCTACAAGAGTAGAGGCAAAGACATAAGCTCTAGCTCAATATATGAAGAAAAGCGTTCATCTAGTCGTGACCGAAACTGCTACAATTGTGGAAAGCCCAGACACTATTCCAATGAGTGATCGACTCCCCACAAATGAAGAGAAGAGTCACCTAGAAGATGAATCTCAAGATATTAGTCACCTCACAAAGAGAGAAGGAGTAGAGAAGATCGTTATGAATTAAGACACTCCCGGAGAACAAGGGATCGGAGAAGAAGGACAAATACACCAAGAGCAGCTCAAGAAGAAGACATCAAGCTCATGTTGGTGAATGGGTAACCGGCTCCGAGTCCGACAACCAATCCGAGAGAAGCTACCACTCCAACTCCGACTATAGTCAAGATGAAGGTGTTGCCGGTCTTGCACTCGTTTCCTCCAACTCCTACGACTTATTTGACTCACCAAATGAAGGGATTGAAAACGGCTTCATGGCAAAAGGGCCCAAGGTATCACACACGGAGTACTTTGATTTTGATAGTGATGAGGATGATTTGTTGGGAGAAGATGACTTGCTTTTTGATAAGACTAGTGGTAACATTGAAAATGAACTTGATAATAATCATGCTAGTCAAGAGAAGTTGAATGATGATGATAAGAAAGAGATTGAACAACTAAGTAAAGAATTAAATACTCTTAAGTTAGCTCATGAAACTACTCTAGAAGATTATAGAGAGCTTGAAAGAACTCATGAGAAGCTACGCTTCGAGAAGCTAAATTTAGAGCAAGAGCATGAGTTTCTAAAAGCAATCAATGATGATCTTTGAAAGAAGAGCTATTCTTATCTAGCCAAATGATTACTCTTGTCTACTTGTTTTCCACAAGTTAAACCTGAGAAAAATAGTAACAAAGGCAAGAAAGTTTCTTCATCTAGTAACAACAACAATGCTAAAGTTAAATCAAATGATGTTGTTGCTAGTAGCTCTCTTGATTCCACTAATGATTCTCTTAGCCAAGTTACACTTGAGCAAGAAAACGATTTATTGAATGAAATTATAGAGAGAGGTGTCTTTAAGAGTCTTGTCGGGAGTAAGCAATTCGAGGAAATTGTTCTCAAGCAAGGAGGACATCGGAAGAAGCAAGGTGTTGTCTACTTCAATGCTAACGGAGTTGAATGGGAAGAAGGTCAATACCCCATCCCGAAGTTTGTTCCTCAGAAGGACAAGTATGATCCTACTCTCCCAAAGGGAACAAGCTCTCAAGATGACCTTCTACCACAAGACCACAAGGGCAAGGGCAAGCTTCAAGAGGAGATTGACTCATTTTAGGAAGAACCCCAAGCCAAGGTCAAGTGGATTCCACAACTCCAAGGATCCCCATCAAGTTGATATGGGTTCCCAAGAAGAAGAACTAGAGAAGTTCTTGAGGGGTGACTCCACCAATGAAACTCATTCTTATTAATTTTGGCAAGAACTATATGCAATCAACTCCAACCATTCTTATTCATTTTGGCAAGAACTATATGCAATCAACTCCAACCTTATGCATTAGTTCAAGGAGTCACACATTCCCTCAAAGGTAAGCAAGGGACAATGTAATTAATGTATCTTTGGACGTCATCTCATATGCACTTCATTCCATGTCCATAGACATTCTTACATATGTTCCTTCTGCTTTGGGACTAATCCATGTAGGTGAGTAGAGTAAGAAACAACAAGGATTGCTCCCAACTCAAGATGACCTTCATCAACAATGAGCATCCACCACCACTACACCTACATGAAGTCTTCGACAACAAAACCCAAGGTTAGTTTATCCCTCTTAGGGGGATGTCACATCAAGGGGGAGCTTTAATCTAAGACTTGAGTATAAGCATGTATTAAAGATGTGAACACACTGAAAGCTTTATGTAAAAGTGGAAACCCACTTGTGCTTAAACGATGAGTATGACCTATGATCAAGTATTCTTGCTTGGCTCTGTGACATCCCCGGATTATGCTACAATAATTCTTGTAATCATGCTACCCTAACATGGGGATTAAGCTAATCCATTTTGCTAATCCAAGTATGATCAGTATTGGAATCAAACCCTAATTCATTTTCTTGCAATTCAAATTCATTTGGAAAGTGGATTTAAAAGTTTGACAAATTAGTAATTAAACATCATGCTTGGGTTACAAATATTCCCGAGGCACTTATAAAACGATATCCCATATTTTACAAAAGTATTTGATTACTAAAATAAATAAAAATAGAACCAAATAACAGAAAAACAGAATAGAATAGAAAAGGACAAATAAAATAAAACAACCCCCTACTGGGCCTCGGCCCAAGTGGCCAGCCTAACTGAGCCAACCGGCCGACCCACACCACCCCGGGGGTATATAACCCCTCCCCCAACCCTAATCCTCCCCCTTCCCACCTCATTTCCCCCTCGCCCCGATTCCCCCTAACGAGATGGATTCAGGTTAGGCACATACTAAGGTTAGCTGGAACAAGAAGCAACGAGTGGTCAAACAAATTATGTCAAAAAGATAACTCATATTCGATCACTACCTTCGTGGCACAAGCACGAACTCTAAACTTGCTCTCTCCCTCTCCTCGCTCCTCTGTCAGATCCCGCCCCTCCCTAGTGTGAAGTCGGCCCTCGTCAATCGCTGTCGGCCACCATCACCGCCGCGCCGTCCTCCTCTCCTCTCCCTCGACGACTCCATCAAGCCTCGCACGCCCCCGCCCTGCAGCCGTTTGTGAGGCCCCGGTCTCCCTCCTCTCCCATTCGGTGAGCTCCCCGCCCCCTTCGACGGGAACCCCGACAACCACACCCCCTATCTATTGAGCCTAGGTAGGGTTGCGACGCGTTGATGTTCCGAGGCCGGGCATGACCCAGGAAAGTGTGTACGGACAGAGTTTATCAAGTGTGTAGGGTAATTTGGTGCACCCTTGCAGGGATGAAAATTAACTATTCGAATAGCCGTGTCCATGGTTCAATGACGACTTGGAATTGTATCCCGATCTAATACAACTAGAATTGTTACTTAACTACAGAAGACCCAAAAGTACACTCTTATTCATTTTGGCAAGAACTATATGCAGTCAACTCCAACCTTATGCATTAGTTCAAGGAGTCACACATTCTCTCAAAGGTAAGTAAAGGACAATGTAATTAATGTATCTTCGGACATCATCTCATATGCACTTCATTCCATGTCCATAGACATTCTTGCATATGTTCCTTGTGCTTTGGGACTAATCCATGTAGGTGAGAAGAGTAATAAACAACAGGGATTGCTCCCAACTCAAGATGATCTTCATTAATAATGAGCATCCACCACTACTACACCGACATGAAGTATTCTACAACAAAACCCAAGGTTAGTTTCTCCCTCTTAGGGGGTATGTCACATCAAGGGGAAGCTTTACTCTAAGACTTGAGTATAAGCATTTCTTAAAGATGTGAACACACTGAAAGCTCTATGTAAAAGTGGAAACCTCACTTGTGCTTAAACGATGAGTCTCACCTATGATCAAGTATTCTTGCTTGGCTCTGTGACATCCCCAGATTATGCTACAATAGTTCTTGTAATCACGCTATAGTAACATGGGGATTAAGCTAATCCATTTTTGCTAATCCAAGTATGATCTCTATTAGAATCAAACCCTAATTCATTTTCTTGCAATTCAAATTCATTTGGAAAGTGGATTTAAAAGCTTGTCAAATCACTAATTAAAAATCATGCTTGGGTTAAAAATATTCCCGAGACACTTATAAAACCATATCCCATATTTTACAAAAGTATTTGATTACTAAAATAAATAAAACATAATCAAATTAAAGAAAAACAGAATATAATATAAAAAGAAAAAAGGAAACTGAAATAAAACAACCCCCTGCTAGGCCTCGGCCCAAGTGACCGGCCTAGCTGAGCCAACCGGCCGACGCACACCACCCCGGGGGTATATAAACCCTCCCCCAACCCAAGTCCTCCCCGTGCCCACATCATTCCCCCTCCCCTAATTCCTCCCTAGCGGGATGGATTCAGGTTAGCCACATACTAAGTTTAGGTGGAACAAGAAGTGGCGAGTGGTCAAACAAATTATGTCAAAAAGATAACTCAGATTCGATCGCTACCTTCGTGGCACAAGAACGAACTCTATACTTGCTCTCTCCCTCTCATCGCGCCTCGACCAGATCCCGCCCCTCCCCGGTGCGACGCCGGCCCTTGTTGAGCACCGTCGGCCACCACCATCGCTGTGCCATCCTCCTCACCTCTCCCTCGATGGCTCCATCGGGCCTCGCCGCCACGCCCCCTGCAGCCGCTGGTGAGGCCCCAACCTCCCTCCTCTCCCATCCGGCAAGCTCCCCGCCCCTTCGACGGGAACCCCGATGACCACGCCCCCTCTCTGTTGAGCCTAGGTAGGGTTGCGACATGTTGATGTTCCGAGGTCGCGCATGACCCAAGAAAGTGTGTCCGACCAGAGTTTATCAAGCGTGTTGGGTAATTTGGTGCACCCCTACAGGGATGAAAATTAAATATTCAAATAGCCGTGTCAATGGTTACACGATGACTTGGAATTGTATCCCGGTCTAATACAACTAGAACTGTTACTTAACTAGAATGTTTGGCTCCGAGATTGCTTTCTCGCTGGGAGTCGAGGAAGAATCTCTAGGTGTGACTTAATTAAATTTGCTGCAACAATATGACTATATATTTGTGTTACCGCTCTACACTCTTCTAATGCTGCAAGACATTGAAGATGCTAGTCTTCGATAGGACTAGTCCTTTCTCTCTATTCTTGCATTGCTGAAGTCAGTCCAGATATAACCCCATTCATTTGATACTAATGCATAATTAGCATACTTCTGATGTCAGTCTCACAAGTACTTTGGATGAGTACTTAGTATTGCTTTGCTCCCCCTTTTCCCCTTGATACGCTTGTCGCGACGAGATGATGGAGCCCACGAGATGGTGTATCCCACCGACAACGACTGCTACCCCGATGGTGCCTACTACTACATGGAGGCCGCTGATGATAAGGAGTAGTCCACGAGCTTCTCAGGCAAGAGGCCTCGCCTCGTTTGATCTATGTATCTTTGTGCTAGCCTTGTCTAAAGCATAAACTTGTTTCTATGTGTGTACTCAAATATTATTACTTTCGCTGCTCGTGTGTTTCTCGAGCTTATATATTCGAGCCCCCGAGGCCCCTGGCTTGTAATATTAAGCTTGTATGCTTTTATTTGTGTCTAGAGTTGTGCTGTGATAACTTACTGTGAGTCCCTAATCTTGGTCGTACACATTGCATATATGTTTAGCGTACAATCAAAATCGGGGGCGTCACAAGTTGGTATCATAGCCGACTGCCTGTAGGTAGCCCCCTTTCCAACTCCTAGGCGAAGTTGAGTCGAGTAGTTGAAAAACTTTACTAACTTTGTTGTGTGGCTTATGGGCCCACATCTCAATTGGGTGGTATTAGTATCTTTTACTCCTCTTCTATACTATGGGTTCTAATCTCTCTTCTCTTTCGGGTTAAAGATTTTGCTAAGTCTAACATAGGTTCTCGTAATCACATCAACCCGGAGAGCTAGATCATCTACTTCCATTCTTCTGAAAATATATTACACACACTCTCATTTGACATCCATAAAGCTTCTTTTCAGATGGGTCCCGTAAGACAGGTCGTACGCATGACTATGGATGTCGATGCGACTGGGTTCCCGACCATTCTGGTCGACATCTTGACGAGGTTGGGATATCGCTGGTACCCTGAGTACACTATGTATGAGGACTTCCACGAGTTCAACCAGGAGCAGTACTAGGCTGAGGTTCACATCTACGACCGGGAAGACATCTCCACCACACCTTTTGTAGTGTTGGGGGACGATTGATATGGTCGTCCATGATGCTGCCTATATCGCTATGACCCGCCTCCGTGGACCGCACCCTCACCTAGAGGAGACTGCATTCAGATATATCCCGTATGATCCTGGTGGGGATGAGACTGGATCTGATCTCACTGCCCACACTGCCTTCGTTTGGGAGCGCAACGATCGATCCTACATCATTGTCCGGATCCCCTACATGAGTCGTCGTTGCGACACATAGGTGATGGTTTTGTACACTGAGGCGCTGGATCATGCCTTCCGAGCTCTTACTGTCGAGCTGTATGCCACGTGTACCCGTCTTTACAATGTGATGACATAGTTGTTGCCAGCAGTCAGCGCGAGGATCCATCCCGAGTACATCCTCTATCCGCGCAGGACAGAGCTGCCATCGAGCCTCGAGTGGTATGTTGTTGGAGGTTGTACTCCTTTGTGTGGACCTGTACCCCCCCTTCCGGATCAGTACCCGCACATGAGTCACAACGGGATGCAGAATCCTGCCCCTAGGTTCTTCTATCAGGGTCACCATCAGTTACCCTGGTCCAGTCTTGTCTCCGACGTTCATGTAGCATTATCGCCATGTCTCGTTGTTGTATCCATCAACCACATGTGTGAGTGCCGCCTAGTGAGTCCAGGTTATCACCAAATTTCGACTTTTGGTTTCAGTCGTTGTCTCCGAAGTTGATGTAGCATTATCGCTATGTCTCGTTGTTTTATCCCTCCAACGTGTGCCTGCGTGCCGCCTAGTGAGTTCGGGTTATCGCCAAATTTTGAACTTGTAGTCGTTGGTCTGTAATCGAACTTATGTATGGACCTGTATGTTGAACTTGACTACTATGAAGTATCTATCACATTTTCCTTTCATTAAGCTTGATTGCTTCATGAATGATTCCATACCCCTGCAATTACATTATGCTAAACTACCCTTGTTTAATTTTAAAAGGATGGTTAGACCAGCTGGCCGCCCGAGTGGTGCTGCTGACAATCCACCACCCCACCCCCTTAATATATGGTTGCGATGATCCAATAGTTTGAACTGAACCACCAATTTATGCAAGGGCTCATGGACCAGCAGCAAGGCGTGACACTCCAAGACTTCTGTCGCCTCAACCCTGCGATTTATCGCAGGTCAACTCTGCCCCATGATGCTGATGACTGGCTCCGCGACATCGCTTATGAGATGGAGTCTACCAACGCTCCCTCGAAAGCTATGCCAACTTTGTGGTTTACTTCCTGAAGGGTCCTGCTGCTCAATGGTGGGACAGTCACAAGCATTCTCAGCCTTCTAGAACTATGATCGCTTGGATGGAGTTCCAAGCTGCTTTTGGTGCCTGCTACATTCCTCAGGGAATCATGGACTGGAAGAAGCATGAGTTCTGCAACCTCGTCTAGGGCAACAAGACTATGGATGCTCATCAGCGGGAAATTTTGGACTTGCCCCGCTATGCTGAAGAAGACATTGCAACTGGTGCTCACAGATAGGAGAATTTCCGTGATAGCCTCCACCCTGACATCAAACTAGCACTCCTTGTTGAGGACTATACTAATTTTGCCGCTTTGGTAAACAAGGCCATCAAGGTTGAAACTGATTTGTAGGAATACAAGGATGGCAGCAAGCGCAACTGTGACATGGGCTCATCTTCTGGCTCATGTGCATAGAAGGAGAAGATCTGGATTCCCCACAACATGTACCATGCACCTGATCCTACTCCAATGTCGTCCTATGCTGCAACTCGTCTGCCTCCTCCACCAGCTAGGCAACGGAAGCTTCCAGCTCCACCACCATGAGCTCCTCCTTCCTGTCGTGAGGACAGGCTGTGCTTCAAGTGTGGCCGTCTAGGTCACCGTGCTGGAGACTGCAAACAGAATCAGAATCAGCTGGCACTTCCCTCAACTGGCAGTTGCAACAATCAGAATCACAACAACAATGCTAAGCCTGCTAATGTTCGTGGTCAGACCAACAACATTGAAATGGGTCAAGCTCAGGACCAGCCTGCTATCGTGATGGGTACACTTCTCGTTAACTCAGTACCAGCTTCTGTATTGTTTGATACAGGAGCATCGCATTACTTTATGTCAGAAAATTTTGCATACATGCATGGCATTAGAAGCGAAGAGATGAACATTCCGATAGTGATAAACACCCCCGCGGGCCAATGTCAAACATGTGTGGTTTGCCCCAATATCCCTGTTGAAATTAAAGGATTGGAATTCCTTGCCGTTCCCATATTGCTGAAGTCTTCCAACATTGACGTCATACTGGGAATGGGCTGGCTGAAGGCTCATACAGCTTCAATCGTTTGTGCCACAAAAACAGTCCACCTCCTACACCCTTGAAATGAAATAATAAGCTATCATGCTCATGTCGTTCAAGATGCTGAAGCACGGCTATATGCCTTGAACGCGTTAAATGCGTCACCTCTTGAGGGGATTGAAAACATTCCAATTGTCCAGGAATTCCAAGATGTCTTTCTTTAAAAACTTCGAGGGATCCCCCCTACTCGAGCTGTTGAGTTTGTCATCAATTTGGTACCCGACACCACTCCTATTGCCAAGCGTCCTTATAAGATGCCACCACATGAACTCCTTGAACTTAAGCAAGAAATTGACAATTCGCTTCGCCTGGGTTTCATTCTTCCAAGTTCCTGTGCTTGGGGAGCACCTTCTCTCTTTGTTAAGAAGAATGATGGAACAAATCGTTTGGTTCAAGACTATCATCCTATCAATTAGGCCACTATTCGAAACAAATATCCTCTTCCTCGGATAAATGATATGTATGATCAACTCGATGGTTCCCGAGTCTTCTCTAAGCTTGACTTGAGGTTGGGATACCACCAGATCCGTGTTCGCGAAGAGAATATCCCAAAAACTGCCGTCGTTACTCGTTATGGATCATAAGAGTACACCGTCATGTCCTTCGGCTTAACCAATGCTCCGACAACCTTTTCTCAGTTGATGAATTATTTCTTCATGGACTACCCCAAGAAATTTGTCGTGGTTTATATGGATGATATTCTGGTATATTCAAAAAATAAAGAAGAGCATGTTTAACATCTTCGTCTTGTACTAGAAAAGCTTCGGGAGCATCAATTTTATGCAAAGTATTCCAAGTGTGAATTCTGGCTGGACAAAGTGACTTACCTTGGTCATGTGATCTCAAAGGATGGTATTGCGGTCAACCACGAACGAGTTCAAGTTATTATTGACTGGACTCCCCCAAAGAATGTCGAGCAAGTGAGAAGTTCTCTTAGACTCGCCAGCTATTGCCGTTGATTTGTCGAGAACTTCTCCAATATTGCAAAAGTCCTTAACCAACTTACTTCACAAAGGTGTTAAGTATGAGTGGACACATAAATGTGAGGAAAGCTTCTAGGCACTCAAGGACAAACTGACATCTGCTCTAGTACTTGCTCCTCCGGATACTAAAAAGGATTTTTTCATATATTGTGATGCTTCTCGTCAAGGAATAGGTTGTGTCCTAATGCAAGAGTGCAAAGTGGTTGCTTATGCCTCTCGTCAGTTGTGTGCTCATGAAGAGAACTATCCAGTTCATGACCTCGAACTTGCTGAAGGGGTACATTCACTGAAAGAGTGGAGGCATTACCTTCTTGGTAATCGTTGTGAGATCTAAACCGACCATCAAAGTCTAAATTACGTGTTTACTCAGGTGGATCTGAAGCTCCATCAACAGAGATGGATGAAGCGCATAGTAGATTTCAACTTGGGTATTACTTATACACCTGACAAGGCTAATGTACTGGTTGATGCCTTGAGCCCCCTGTTGTACTTCAACCACCTCGATGTTCATAAGGTTCACGACCGCCTTCAAGAAGAATTCTGTAAGCTGAACCTCTATATTGTTCCTCAGGGTTATCTTGTTCCCCCTCCTAAAGTGTTTCGCAAATTGAACCTCCGTGTTGTTAATCAGGGTCCCCTTAGTAACCTAGTTGCTGAACCGGTCTTGTGAGAGGCGTAAAAACTATTGAACTCTTTGACCGTGAAGTCGATAAGATTAAAAGCTACCTTGCAGAAGGTAAACCCTCTTGCTGATGATGGCGCCTTGTACTTAAAGGGTCGTCTTTACGTACCAAGAAAGAGGCAACCCTGAGAATGACTGGAAGGGTGATGAAGGAAGCTCATGATACACTGTTGTCTATTCATCCGGGTAGTACCAAGATGTACCACGACATCCGTAAAAGATTCTGGTGGTCAAATATGAAACAAGACATTGCATGCTATGTTGCACAATGTGATATTTGCCGGCGAATCAAAGCAGAACATCAAAGGCCTACTGGAACTCTACAACCTATCTCTATTCCTGAATGGAAATGGGACCATGTTGAAATGGACTTTGTCACTGTTTTCCCAGATTGCACAAAGGTAATGATGCTATTCTTGTCGTCATTAACCGACTGTCCAAAGTTGCACATTTTCTGGCAGTCGAAGAAACAATCACTGTTAGTAAGCTGGCAGATCTTTATATGTCAAGAATTGTTTCACTTCACGGTATTCCGTTGATAATCATCTTGGACTGTGGCAGCTTGTTCACTTCAAAAAAATTGGAAAGTTTTGAGAAGGCTATGGGAACTCATTTGTCCTTTAGCACAACATTTCACCCTCAATCCCGGGGACATGTTGAACGAGTCAACCAAATTCTTGAAGACATGCTTCAAGCTTGTGTCATTTCTTTCGGTAAGAAATGGGAGGAATCTCTCCCGTATGCTGAGTTCTTTTACAACAGTAGCTATCAAGCTAGTCTGAAGATGGCCCCGTTTGAAGTGTTGTATGGAGAAGGTGTAGAACTCCTCTGAATTGGCCAGAAACCGGGAAATGATCACTCTTCGGTACGAATATTATCCAACATGCCAAAGATCAAGTCCACATTATTCATGAGAATCTGAAGGCTGCTCAGTCTCGTCAGAAAAGTCAGTACGACCGTCATCATGAAGATATGGTCGATCAACTTGGAGAAAAGGCTTATCTTCGAGTCACACCAATGGGAGGTGCACACCGTTTTGGGATAAAGGGAAACCGAGCTCCTCCCAATATTGGTCCATTCACCATTCTCGAAAGACGTGGAAAAGTGTCTTATCAATTGGAGCTAACGTTGAGCCTTTCTCAGGTTCACAATGTCTTCCATGGGTCTCAGCTCTACCGCTGCTTCAAGGATCCTATCCGAGCCGTGGATCATTATATGCTTGATATGCAACAATACCTCTCTTATAAAGAGGATCCGGTCCGCATTCTCGATCAGACTGAACGTCGAACTCGTCGCAAGGTCACCAAGTTCCTTAAAGTGCAGTGGTCAAACCATTCTCGAGCTGACGCCACTTGGTAACGTGAGGATCATCATCGTGATGAATACCCAAGGTTTTTCCTTCTACCTCTTAATTCTCGGGACGAGAATTTCTTTTAGTAGGGGAGAGTTGTGACATCCCCGTATTATGGCACAATAATCCTTGTAATCGAGCTATAGTAACATGGGGATTAAGTTAATCCATGTTTGCTAATCCAAGTATGATCAGTCTTGGAATAAAACCCTATTTCATTTTCTTGCAATTCAAATTCATTTGGAAAGTGGATTTAAAAGATTGATAAATCACTAATTAAAAATCATGCTTGGGTTACAAATATTCCCGAGGCAATTATAGAACCATATCCCATATTTTACAAAAGTATTTGATTACTAAAATAAATAAAAACATAATAAAATAAAAGGAAAACTAAATAGAAAATAAAAAGAATAAATAAATAAATAAACCCCCCTGTTGGGCCTTGGCCCAGCTCAGCCAACTGGTCGGCCCACACCACCATGGGGGTATATAACCCCTCCCCTAACCCTAATCCTTCCTGTGCCCACCTCATCCCCCCCCCCCGATTTCCCCTCGCGCTCTTTCCCTCTCCTCGCGCCTCGGCCATATCCCACCCCTCCCCGGCGCGACGCCGACCCTCGATGGCCACCGTCGACCACCACCTCCACCGCGTCGTCCTCATCACCTCTCCCTCGACGGCTCCATCGAGCCTCACCGACCCCGCCCCCTCCAGCCGCTGGTGAGGCCCCTAGCTCCCTCCTCTCCCCCTCCGACGAGCTCCCCGACCCCCTTTGAAGAGAACCCCGACAACCACGCCCCCCTCTCTGGCCTTGCCGCCACTCGGTCCGTTGCACCGGCCGCCTATCCCGCGCCCGCTCGCCCCTGCGTGCGCGTAGCGCCCGTAGCTATGAATGCCGCCCGGGCCATGGCCGCACCCCTCCCTGCATCGCATGTGGGCTGCCTGCCTTTGCACCGTGTGCTGCACACCGCCACTGCTCGTCGCTCGCTGTCGCCGCGGCCGCGTGTCGCCCCGCTGCCTCCTGTTGCACCGCACACTGATACGTCCCAAACATATCTATAAATTCTGCTTGTTCCATGATCTTTTGGGTGACATTGTTATATGTTTTGCTACACTTTTATATCCTTTTACACATATTTGGACTAAGCTACTAACTCACTGTACCCAGTGCCAGTTTCTGTCTGCTGATGTCTTTTTTGCAGGGGCTTTTACCCAATTTTCCGGAGCCCTAAAAATCCCGAGAAAATTATATAAAAATCAGCGTAACGGAAGCTTCCAGATCACTGAAGATGGGCCAGAGGGGAGCCAGGGGCTGCCCACGCGACCACCCGGCATGGCCTGGCCCCGGGCCGCGCCCACAGGCCGCCTGGGTGGGCCCCACCTCTTCTGACGCCCTCCTTTGGCCTATATATACTCCTCCGAGAGGAAACCCTTCCATCACATCTAGAATTGCAAATTTCTCCATCGTTCCGCCGTAGCGGCGCTTCCGAGATTGGGAGCATCAGGAGACCTCTTCCCGGCACCCTGCTGTAGGGAGGATTGACCTTTGGGAGCTTCTCCACCGCCATGTACGATTCCCGGACGTGCCGTGAGTAGTCCTCCTTGGACCATGAGTCCATGACCAGTAGCTATGTGATGTCTTCTCTCCAATCTTGTGCTTCCATGATTAGCCCTTGTGAGCTGCCCTACATGATCAAGACATCTATGTAATTTTCCTGCTATTGCTATGCTCGGTTTGTTGAGATCTGATGGATTATGAGATTATGTTCAGATTGTTATGAGTTATATATTTATTATCCTTTTATATTATGTTCTTTAGTGATTCATGCATGTTCTCCGTTGCCTTGTATTGCTTTGGCCGAGTAGTAGATTGTAACTCCAAGAGGAAGCATTATGCATGATTGTGGGTTCATGTCCCCTGATGTCTAGCTTGAGTGATAGAAACATGAGACTAGGGGATGTGCTGTTGCCACCAGGGAGAAAACAACGGTGCTTGTGACCATAGTTGCAAGGATTGTTTACCTTTCGCATAGTTCGTTATTGCAGTTGTCCATTGCTTTGAGTTTACACTTTGGGTGGGGCTCGCAACTTAATACCAGCGAGATGTTCTGGATAGATATCTTAAGGTGGATGATTAGTAAGTAGATGCTGATGAATAAACGGTCTACTTGTCTTGGCGTACTGCCCATTACTATTGAGCCTCTAATTTTCAAGTAGCATAATTAGCATTGTGGTGCGTTTATAATTTTGTCAATTGCCGAGCTATAATTTGTTTACCCAAGCATAGTTGTTTATCGTCTTTTGGGAGAGAGACATCACTAGTGAACATCATGTGACTCCAGTCCATATCACCACCATTGCATACACCTCCATCATTTATCGCTTTTATTTACTTTTCCAGTGCAATCACTATCACTATTCCCGCTTGTGTTTTGACCCTGTGCAAACTACAAGGACGGAGAGACTAAAAACCTCTATGTACTCGTTGGGAGCAAAGTTATTTGTGTGTATGCAGGTCCATGTCTTCTGCTTGCGCCAGGGCAGGGGATACCTACTTGTTGATCCTCAGAGTCCTCCTGGTTCGATAAACCTTAGAGTCTCCATGTAAGAGAAAACTTGCTGCTGACTACATCTCCACCTTCCACTTGGGGTAACCAATGAGGGGCGAGAAGTATATTCATCAAATCATCATCAAGCAAGTTTTCTGCCGCCGTTGCTGGGGACTCAAGTCTTCAAGATACGCGAGTTGCACAATATCTTTTACCTTTGCTTTTTAGTCTTCTTAGTTTGCTTTCTAGTTTTTCCTTTAGAGTCTTATACCAAAAACCACAAAAAAATTAGTTGCTTTGTTCTTGCTTGCTGCTGCTGCTGCTATGGGTTCCACTGAGAACACCAAGTTGTGTGACTTCACTAGTCACAACAACAATGACTTTATCTGCACTCCTATTGCTGCTCCCGCCACTGGGGCTTACCTCCTATGAGATTAAACCTGCTTTACTGAACCTTGTTATGAAGGATCAATTCTCCGGTGCTGAAGATGATGTTGCTTTGTGATACGTCTCCAACGTATCTATAAATTTTGATGGTTCCATGCTATTATCTTGTCAACTTTGGATGTTTTATATGCATGAATATGCTATTTTATATCTTTTCTGGGACTAACCTATTAACTGAGTGCCAAGTGTCAGTTTCTATTTTTTCCATGTTTTTGGCCCATTTTCAGACGGAGTCCAAATGGAATGAAACTTTACGATGATTTCTTGGACCAAAAGATACCCCCGAAGCTTTGGAAGAAGGCCAGATGGGCCACGAGGGAGTCACAAGCCCTCACGCCGCCGGGTAGGCCCCTAGGTGGTGGCGACCAGGCTTGTGACCTCCTGGTGGGCCCAACCGACGTAATTCCACCACCATAAATTCCTATAAATTCAGAAACCCCCAAAAAGAAATCGAGATCGGGAGTTCCGCCCCGGCAAGCCTCTGTAGCCACCAAAAACTAATCTGGAGCCCGTTCTGGCACCCTACCGGAGGGGGAATCCATCTCCGGTGGCCATCTTCATCATCCCGGCGATCTCCATGATGAGGAGGGAGTATTTCTCCCTCGGGGCTGAGGGTATGTACCAGTAGCCATGTGTTTGATCTCTCTCTCTCTCGTGTTCTTGAGATGTCTTGATCTCAATGTACCATGGGCTTTGCTACTATAGTCGGATCTTATGATGTTCTTCCCCCTCTCCCTCTTGTAATGAATTGAGTTTCCCCTTCGGAGTTATCTTATCGGATTGAGTCTTTGAGAACACTTGATGTATGTCTTGCACGTGTCTCTCTGCTGTGATCAACTTGCGGGTTCGTGACATTTGGAGCCTATGCATATGGGCTGGCACACGTTTGATTCATGTGACTACTTGATTTATGTTTTGGTGATCAACTTGCGGGTTCGTGACATTGGGAAGCTATGCACAGGGGTTGGCACATGTTTTGACTCTCTGGTAGAAACTTTGGGGCACTCTTTGAAGTTCTATGTGTTGGTTGAATAGATGATTCTGAGATTGTGTGATGCATATCGTATAATCATACCCACGGATACTTGAGGTGACAATGGAGTATCTAGGTGACATTAGGGTCTTGGTTTATATGTATCTTAAGGTGTTATTCTAGTACGAACTCTATGATGGATCGAATGGAAAGAATAGCTTCGTGTTATTTTACTACGGACTCTTGAATAGATTGATCAGAAAGAATAACTTTGTGGTGGTTTCGTACCCGACAATAATCTCTTCGTTTGTTCCCCGCTATTAGTGACTTTGGAGTGACTCTTTGTTGCATGTTGAGGGCTAGTTATATGATCCAACTATGTTATCATTGTTGAGAGAACTTCACTAGTGAAAGTATGATCCCTAGGCCTTGTTTCCACGCATTGCAATACCTTTCGTGCTCACTTTTACCATTTGTTACCTTGCTGTTTTTGTAATTTCAGATTACAAAAACCTATATCTACCATCCATATTGCACTTGTATCACCATCTCTTCGCCGAACTAGTGCACCTATACAACTTACCATTGTATTAGGTGTGTTGGGGACACAAGAGACTCTTTGTTATTTGGTTGCAGGGTTGCTTGAGAGAGACCATCTTCATCCTACGCCTCCTGCAAATTGATAAACCTTAGGTCACCCACTTGAGGGAAAATTGCTACTGTCCTAGAACCCTCTGCACTTGGAGGCCCAACAACGTCTACAAGGAGAAGGTTGCGTAGTAGACATCACTTTGCACTTGTACAATTTTGTTGAGCTTTGTGAGATGCACAAATATAAAGAAGTAGACGATGATATTGTTAAACTTAAGCTTTTTTCCTTTCTCCTTGAGAGGAGGAGCTAAAGTGTGGCTTCAATCTTTGCCTAGGAATAGGATAGATTCTTGGAATAAGTGCAAATATGCTTTTATTGGGAAGTATTACCCGCCTGCTAAGATTATCCAGTTAAGAAGTAACATTATGAATTTTAGGCAACTGGATAATGAACACGTTGCTCAAGCCTGGCAACGTATGAAATCTCTTGTTAAGAATTGCCCTACACATGGTTTGTCTACTTGGATGGTTATCCAAACTTTCTATGTAGGATTGAACTTTACCTCGCAGAATCTGTTAGACTCAGCCACGAGAGGAACCTTTATGTCAACTACACTCGATGCTGCCACAAAGCTATTGGATGAGATGATGACAAATTATTCTCAATGGAACACCAAGAGAGCTCCAACAGGTAGGAAGATAAACTCTGTTGAGGAGATCTCCTCCCTTAATGGTAAGGTTGACATAATCATGACTTTACTTACTAAGCAAGCTCCTATTGATCCTCATGATGTTCCTTTGAATTCTTTGGTTGCTCAAGAATGAGAGCAATTTGATGTTAATTTTATCTCTAGGAACAACTTTAATAATAATGCTTATAGGAGTAATTTTGGTAGCAATCCTAGACTGTTCCCATCCAGCAACTATGGGAACAACAACAATTATCCTAGCACCAAAAACTCCACTTCTGAATTAGGGAGCATGCTTAAAGATTTTATCACTTCTCAAAAAGCCTTCAACAAGAGTGTAGAAGAGAAATTAGAAATTAGATAGTCTCTCTTTGAAGGTGGACTACATAGCTCATGATGTAGAGATGCTTAAAACTATAACCCCCTTGAGGTAAGGAACACCACACCCATGAATGCTATTCAAGTCCAAATTAATGAGAACATAAGAATGCTAGCCAAACTTAAAGATAGATGGGCCAGAGAAAAAGAAGAGGAAGATAGGATTAAGAGCCTTCCTACACACACTACCCTTGCTACTATACAAGTTGTTGAGGTTCTCAAAACTTTTAGCACCCATCACACCCCTAGTCCCAATGGACCCATTAATGGTGATGCTAATACCTCAACTATAGGACAAGAAGGTCCTTTGAACTTAGAGACTACCAATAGAATGAGCTTATATGACATCACTAAAACTTTAATTAATGGTAGTAATCTTGATTTTTATAATTGTAGTCTTTTCGAAGTGATCACTTTTTTTTGCAAAGAACAGCTAAAGACCCCCACACTAGTACACTCAATATTGCCTTCACCAAGCATATTTCTAATGCTCTTATCAAAGCTAGGGAGGAGAAGCTCAAGCTAGAGACTTCTATTCCTAGAAAACTAGAATGTGGTTGGGATCCTATGGTCAAGATTAAATTGAATAATATCTCTTGCTTTGCTTTATGTGATGTTGGAGCTAGTGCCTCCGTTATGCCCAAAAGAATGTATGATATGCTTGATTTGAAACCTTATGATCGATATTATTTTGATGTTCGTCTTGTTGATTCTTCCATAAAGAAACCTTTAGGGAGAATTGATGATGTGCTTATTATTGTCAATGATAATTATGTTCCCGTTGATTTTCTTATTATGGTCATTAAGTGTGATCCCTCATGTCCAATTATTTCGGGACGTCCTTTTCTCCGCACCGTTGGTGCTATCATTGACATGAAAGAAGGGACCATTAGATTCCAATTTCCCCTTAAAAAGGGAATGGAACACTTCCTGTGAAATAAGATTAAGTTACCTTATGAGACCATTATTGGGGCAAGTTATTCTTATGGAGTTGACAATACTTGATCTTTTTTGCATCATGCCTAGCTCAAAGGCATAAAAGAAAGCGCTTGTTGGGAGGCAACTCAATTTGTTTTTACTTTCAGTTTTAGTGGTCTTGATGCTTTTTACTACTATAGCAACATCACTGTATCTTTATTTTCGAGCTTTGTGCCAAGTTTTAGCCTCCGATTGCAAGAAAGTTCAAAAGTTGTGACATGCTGTCCAGAAACAGATTATGTCTGCTTGACGAAACAATTCGCCAAAAATCACCAGGTCATGTTTTTGATCTGAATTGTTTTGACAGCATGATCTATATAATTTTATTTCTAGCATCTTTTCTGAGTGTTTTGATTTGAGTTGAAGAAGTGCCCCCAAAAAATTATTTACTACATGTTGTTCTGTTTTTTCATAGATTCTGCCACGTTTTGCGTTTTCACCATTTTGCAAATCTTAAGCTTGCTTTTCCTTTGCAAAAACCTTTTGGCAATCATGAGAAACAGTAGCTTTTCATTAAAATCTTTATTTCTAGTAGGTAATGAAATATTTTATCATGGGTACTAACCACTCTAATCAGCTTATGATGAGTTTCGTATGAAGGGAGTTTTCAAGTATGCGATGGAAGATGATGAAAGAAGATCCAGGAGTGTCAAGCGCTCAAGCTTGGGGATGTCCCCATGCACCCCAAGAAATATTCAAGGAGACTCAAGCGTCTAAGCTTGGGGATGCCCTCGTGCATCCCCTTCTCTATCAACAATCATGAGTTCGTCCATCTCCATGCTATATTTTTATCACTTCATATGTTATGTGTTATGCTTGGAGCGTCCCGCTCTTTACTTTTTAGTTTGTTTTAGTTTTGCTTGCTATTCATAACAAGTCAGAACCTAGCCTACCTTGTTTGGGAGAGAAACATGCTCCATTCCACTGTAGAACACATCACAGTTTTTCATGCTTATCTTTTATGTGTGTTCTTTATCTTTACTTAGCTGTTGTCATGCTTAGATATTAGTTTTGATGCTATATCTTTGTAGGAGCTTTTATTTAGGTTGCTTTTGGAACTCTCTTGATTTATCATGCTTATCTTGTTTAGAGAGTTGGCTCGTTGCACTGAGTTGTGTGTCTTGCATGAGTAGGTAATTGAGGTTGCTATTTAAGTATAGTAGTAACTTGCAATAGTTTTGAGGTATTGATTTGAGTAATGTTTGGACTATTGGTGCCAAGATCTTAAGCCTATTGGTGATAGGTGTTGTATTTTGGGAAACCCGTGTGTTTTTCAAAAACTAAAAATTAGTTGAGAACTCTAGCTACTAGATTGATCGCTAACCTCTGGAGGGGTTGGAATATATAGAGTACCCTCACGTTACCATGGGTCGTGGATGTGCAAGGATAACCAAACCCCCAAACCTTCCTCCTCGGGGTACTTGTCTCTTTGTGAATCTCCTAACTAGATAGAGAGTTACCTATAATAAGTGTATGAGTTCTCCGGACTAATGTGAGTATTCGATTGTTGGCACTTCCACCATCCATATTTTGCTAGCCTCTTCGGCACCGTGCGTTGCCCTTTCTCACCTTGAGAGTTGGTGCAAACTTCGTTGGTGCATCCAAACCCTTGACATGATACGTTCAGTCATCATAAGCCTCATTATATCTTTCCTCAAAACAGCCACCATACCTACCTATTAAGGCATTTCCATAGCCTTTCCGAGATACATTGCCATGCAACATCCACCATCTCATGACTTAATATTCATGTTATACATGCTTTTGCTTGATCGAGGAGCCGCATGCTAGTTGGGCCTTGCCCTTATTATTGCTACATGACACGCTAGTTTCATTGCATATCCTGCTACACTGACAGAGGCATACATTTGCATACATCATGATAGTTTTCACTTGTCTTTATGTGAGTTCTTCTTATAAAGTGTGATGATCTTCTTTTTATTCTTCTAAAACACAGAGTGTTGCCCTTAAGTGAGGAAAAGATCTCAAAGAGGACAAACGAAAAGATCCCAAAGAGGACAAATGAGAGATAAATAGAAAGAGCCAAAGAGGCCACAAAAAGTAATAAAAATAAATAAGAAGAGAGAAGGGGGCAACACTACTATTCCTTTTGAAATATCCACACTCGTACTCCATTGCTATATTTGTACTACATAGAGATTATCATTCATGCATAACTATGTGGGGACCCTTACAGTATAGAACTTGGTTTGCATATTCCAATGACGAGCCTCCTCAAATGAGCTCTAGGTCTTCATGAGCAAGCACGTTGGATGCACCCCCACTAGTTCCATTATAGAGCTTACCTTAGCTCATATGTGCATCCGTTGCATGACAATCCCTACTCCTCATATCTATCATTTTGCTTTCTCTCGCCTATGGTTGCCTTCATTGATGTGAGCCTTTCACACCTTTTTTTGTCTTCCTTCCCCATCATTATTCTATTTTCCATCCTAAGTGCCAACATATCTTGCTTACGCTCATCAATTGCATGAATGCTCAAAGTCGAAAGGGAGAGGATCATTTTGACTTGTGCCTGACTAGTGGTCTGGGGATGAGTCAAAATAAGATTCCGAAGGAGACCAAGTGTGAGGTTTAGTAGATTGAGTTCTCAATTAATATATATATATATATATATTTTATTCTCTAAACCCATCTCCCATTTCTTGTACGCAAACACCATTTGGAGACATTCAAGTCACGGTTAGCGAGAGCTCTTGCACCTTTATGTTCTTACTTTGCTAAACTCAATACTAAATATAGACTCTTGCTTGTTATTTTCTTGACTTGAATTGCATATCTTACTTGCTTTACTTTGAAGTTCTTATATGTGTGTTAGCATGTCACCACAAAAATTGTTGTGTTATCATTTACCTACTCGAGGACGAGTAGGAATTAAGCTTGGGGATGTTGATATGTCCGAGACGTATCTATAATTTCTGCTTGTTCCATGATCTTTTGGGTGACATTGTTATATGTTTTGCTACACTTTTATATCTTTTTACACATATTTGGACTAACCTAGTAACTCAGTGCACCCAGTGCCAGTTTGTGTATGCTTATGTCTTTTTTGGAGGGGCTTTTACTCAATTTTCCGGAGCCCCAAAAATCCCAAGAAAAATATATAAAAATCAGCGTAACGGAAGCTTCCAGATCACCGAAGATGTGCCAGAGGGGAGCCAGGGGCTGCCAAGGCGACCACCCGGTACGGCCTGGCCCCTGGTCGCGCCCAAAGGCCGCCTGGGTGGGCCCATCCTCTTATGACGCCCTCCTTTGGCCTATATTTACTTCTTCAAGAGGAAACCCTTCAATCACATCCAGAATCGCGAATTTCTCCATCATTCTGCCGCCGCAGTGCTTTCGAGATCGGGAGCATGAGGAGACCTCTTGCCGGCACCCTGCCGGAGGGAGGATTGACCTCCGGGAGTTTCTCCACCATCATGGACACTTCCCGAATGTGCTATGAGTAGTCCTCCTTGGACCATGAGTCCATGACCAGTAGCTATGTGATGTCTTCGCTCCAATCTTGTGCTTCCATGATTAGCCCTTGTGAGATGCCCTACATGATCAAGGCATCTATGTAATTTTCCTGCTATTGCTATGCCCGGTTTGTTGGGATCCGATGGATTATGCGATTATGTTCAGATTGTTATGAGTTATATATTTGATTATCCTTTTATATTTTGTTCTTTAGTGATTCATGCATGTTCTCCGTTGCCTTGTATTGCTTTGGCTGAGTAGTAGATTGTTACTCCAAGAGGGAGTGTTATGCATGATTGTGGGTTCATGCCCCCTGATGTCTAGCTTGAGTGATAGAAACATGAGACTAGGGGATGTGTTGTTGCCACCAGGGAGAAAACAACAGTGCTTGTGACCACGGTTGCAAGGATTGTTTACCTTACGCATAGTTTGTTAATGCAGTTATCCGTTACTTTGAGTTTACACTTTGGGTGGGGCTCACAACTTAATACCAGTGAGTTGTTCTGGATAGATATCTCAAGGTGGATGATTAGTAAGTAGATGCTAATGAATAAACGGTCTAGTTGTCTTGGCGTACTGCCCATTACTATTGAGCCTCTAACTTTCAAGTAGCATAATTAGCATTGTGGTGCGTTTATAATTCTGTCAATTGCCCAGCTGTAATTTGTTTACCCAAGCATAGTTGTTTATCGTCTTTTGGGAGAGAGACGTCACTAGCGAACATCATGTGACTCCGTTCCATATCACCACCATTGCTTACACCTCCATCATTTACCGCTTTTATTTACTTTTCCGTTGCAATCACTATCACTATTCCTGCTTTGTTTTGATCCTTTGCAAACTACAAGGCCGGAGAGATTGACAACCTCTCTGTACTCGTTGTGAGCAAAGTTATTTGTGTGTGTGCAGGTCCATGTATTCTGTTTACACCAGGGCAGAGGACACCTACTTGTTGATCCTCGGAGTCCTCCTGGTTCGATAAACCTTATACTATCCGTGTAAGGGAAAACTTGGTGCTGACTACATCTCCACTTTCCAGTTGGGGTAACCAACAAGGGGCGAGAAGTATATTCATCAACTCATCATCACACACCGCCGCCTGCCGCTCGCAGCCATCGCCGGTAGCCCCCGCTGCCCCCTCGGCCATGGCATGGCCACACACAACCTTGCCTTGTTCGATTTGGTTAGTTGGGGTTAATGACCCCACTAACCCCCCTCACCTAGCAGAATGACATGTGGGGCCCCACCCCCCTTAAAACGGTTAAAGAAAAAAAAATCTTATATATATATATTTTTAAAATTAAATCAATTAATTTGTTAAGTACTCCCTCCGTCACGGTTTAGAAGGTGTGCTTGGAAATTCTGTTGAACCTAGGTGGCTATTGATTGGTTGTGAGATGGGTTAAAAAATAACATTCACACTACGCATGCATATAGAAGTAGTAGAACAAAGTACTAATTAGCTGCTAGGAGTAAATGTAATGCACCTTAAACCTTGTATATTATGGAAATGCACGTAAATTTAACTCTCATTCTAAATAGTGATGGAGGTAGTAATTAATTAATGATTAATTAGTTGACTTAGTTAATACCTCATTAATTTGCCTAATTAATTAAGTAATTAATTATGTTAGTTATACCTGATTTGTTTAATAATTATGTTAATTAATTAGTAGTAAGTGACATGTAGGACCCACTGGTCAGTTTGACCAGTCAAGAGAACTATTGACTCGTGATGTGAGGATGACATCATGGTGATGTCATAATTGGAATTTTGAATTAAATTAAATCTGTTTAATTCCTTAGTATTAATAAAACTTTGAAAATTAATATAAAATAATTCGTAACCTGGATGAAAATATTTTGTACATGAAAGTTGATCAAAAAAACGAGACGAACCCGGATACGATGTCCGTTCGTTTGTCACGTGTCCCTAGCATAGTGAACATGTAATTTTTCCATTGTTTTCATGTGTCCGGTAGTAGCCACAAGCCCGGGAAATATCATCATTATTTTCTCGATCCGTCGATGACGTGTAGTGTCGCGTTAGCTCAAGCCTAGAAATCCATGTTGCCATATCATGCATTGTGATGCACGTGCTTGCTCTTATTTATTCTTTCTTCCCCCTCTTCTCTTCGGTAGACGCCGATGTTGACGCTGCTATCGGGTACAACTACACCATTGACGGCTAGCCTTTTGCAGCAGAGCAACAAGGCAAGCAACCACCCCTTGATCGTTCCTATATTGCCCATTGTTTCTCCCTCATGCTTGCATTATATTTTTGCTACTGTTGTACATAGCGCCTATTCTGATGCATAGCCTGTTTTTGATACACTCTATTATACTCTGATGTACATTAAATGCTTAGTATAGGTGGCTCAGTGATCCCCATTGACCCCCTTAGTCCTAGTTTCCTTGATTTATCATCGAAGTCTCGATCTACTGATTGACGAGCCAAGACCCTTCGCATCACTCACCCCCCTTGTTGTACGACGCTATAGAGCTAATATCGAGTACCGAGGGTGACACCTTGTTATGTACTCCTCGTGTTAGCTCTGTAGTGTAGTTAACCGGCGGTGGTTTATGGAGGGTCATTCCTCCTTCACCACCTCTGATAACGAGTCTATCATGCAACCCCTTAAGCGTGGACCTTCGAGGGTGATTCCTCCCTGGTCGCCTTGACGATTATATCATTTGGAAACCATCGAGGGTGATACCTCGCCCCCCCCCCCCCGCCGATGTTACAACAACACAGTTACTTGACCTTACTACTGAGAATATGATGAGGTGTGTTGCGGGTGGATTCTCGCGTGGATGTGACAAGGCATGGCCAGGTATTCTTGGCCCTTGCCACACATCCTCGAGACAGGGCGACGAGACCAGTATCATGGATTGCTGATCGTCGCTGTAGTGCTAGTGGGATTTGGGTATTTGATGTGAGTTGGTCGTAGACCTTTTCGCACTAACCTTCACGTGGGAGAAGTTATGGATACTCGACATTGTAGTATCAACCAAAGCTCTTCAGACGTCAGCAATGGAGCGGCGCGCGCCCGAGTGGTCCGCATAAGCATCATTCTTGTATAAGAGGTGCCAGGACTGACCTCGGTCACCCATGCATCATGCATGAGTGCAAAAGGTGATGGGCCCATGATCCCTGCGCTTATGATTTAGATCGACGGACTGGCCTCTCTATTGAGCCTAGGTAGGGCTACGACGTATTGATGTTCTGAGGCCGAGCATGATCCAGGAAAGTGTATCCGGCCAGAGTTTATCAAGCGTGTTGGGTAATTTGGTGCACCCCTGCAGGGATGAAAATTAACTATTCGAATAGCCGTGTCCACGGTTAGAGGACGACTTGGAATTGTGTCCCAATCTAATATAACTAGAACTGTTACTTAACTGGAATGTTTGGCTCCGAGATTGCTTTTTCGCCGAGAGTCGAGGAAGAATCTCTGGGCATGACTTAATTAATTTTTTTGCAACAATATGACTATATATTTGTGTTATTGCTCTAACTCTTCTAATGCTGCAAGATATTGAAGATGCTAGTCTTTGATAGGACTAGTCCCTTCTCTCTATTCTCGCATTGCTGTAGGCAGTCCAGGTATAACCCCATTCCTTTGATACTGATGCATAATTAGCATGGTTCTAATGTTAGTCTGGTGAGCAACTCCTCCCATACAAGGAAAAGAACTACGTCTGAAGATACCGAGGGAGATCCAGCTCCCATTCCTCTGAAGAAGCAACATTGGGCCCCACAACCCTATTTGAAGATGTTTCGGACTCGGACCAGGAGTGTGAGGATGATGCACCGGTCCCCGAAGGACCCTCAGGGTGAAACCCCAAACACGAAGGTACTTAACAAAAATCTAAACACTCGATTCTTTTAAATGTTGTGACTCTAACAACTAGGCCCGTTTTCCGCATTACAGCCCATAGCGTGACGCCCTCACTAATTAGATTTCAGAGGGGGGGGGGTTCTTTGCCAACCAATCTGGCTGAAAGCAGGACTGGCTGGCCCAACACACCTCCCCGTGCTACCAAGGAGATCAGGGAGGAGGTATCTCGAGAAGCCCCCCTGAGCAGGAAACCAAGGTCGGGGGTGACGATATTATGGCCGAGGCTCACTCATCCGCCACAAACGACCAGGAGGATGAATCCCTCCTGGCAAGAAAGGAAGGAGGGTTCAGAACTTCTGGTCTCATCGAAGGCAGGTCCGGAACCCCCTCCATCACCGACATCGTCAGTAGCACTTTCTCCATGAAGGTAGACTGCTATGCCGCACCCGGAGCCGTCCACAATGGATCAATTCTGCACTGGGTGGCCGGCCAGAAGGGAGGAGGGTCTCAATGACTCTTCCATTCCCGAAGAGTGTCTCACTCATCTGAGTGCGGTATTGAAAAGCATTCCGTGTGTTGACAGCGGTCTGAAAGAGGCTTTCGAGATGCTGCTCGCAGGCATCAAGGTAATCCGCACACTCCTTTTCCTTTACAAAGCAATTCTATTTTTTGCATTATATATAAGCAATCTTATGCTCAGTATGCCCCGAGCCCTGTGTGAGTTAGAAAAACTCATGGGGGGTCGGTACGGTTTAGAAAAAAGTTGCATGCAACCCCAATACTTTGGTAGGATGATAAAAAAGCAACCTAGCACAGGATTTTGAAAAAATATGAGAACTGTGAAAGACTAAAAATGCTTATCTACATGCTTCCACATCGGCCGCAACCACCAACTCCCTAGAGCTAGCAGAAATGAACACAAAAGTGATGGTTTCCAAAGAAGAGCTGGACATCATCAACAAGCGTTTTGACGACGCACAAGGTAAGTGTTCAAACCTTAGTTTTCTCATGAAGGTGAGTTGTTTTAATTTTTTTTTCTCTAAGTGTGATCTATTTGTGTGACCATCAAAGTTGTCGCTGCTGATGTTGAGTAGCTCAAAGACGAACTGGACAAGGCGAAGCATGAGACTGCCGAACAAAGATCAGGGGCCGAATGGGCCAAGTCTGCGAGTGAGAGGTCTAAGGCCAGGGTCAGTGAGGTCCAGTAAGAACTCAAGGAATTTGTTATAAAAAATGACACAGTTGAGTAGAAGAATAAATAAAAGTCTTCTGAGATGACCTCGGTAAATGCCGCACTCCAAGAAGCACGGAAAGAGGCACATGATCATAGGAAGGAGATGCATGAGATCAAACAAATTGCCGATGGTAAGAGATATTTCCTACAATGTATTTTTGGCAGACAAAGATTTGCATTGCTTACTCGATTGTGGTGTTTTCCAGGAATGATTGCGGATCTCTCGATGAGTGCGCTGGGTGATGTGAAGCAATATGCATCCCAGGAGGGTGAGGTCCAGCAAAGGCTTTTCTGGGCGCAATTCCAAGCCCTCGAGTAACCCCTGCTTGTCTCTGATCAGTTGAAACAACTGATGGAGCTGCACAAGATGACAGAGTTGGTTATGAAGGATCTTTTTTATCACGCTTTGGCTGACAGAGCCGCTGCCCAGCAGCTATTTTGGCATGTTGCAAAAGCTAATTGCCGATGAGCCCTAGATTGATATCATGAAGCGTTGTGTCTACATCAAGGGAGCTCAAATGGGCTTTGCAACGATGATGATGCATTGGCCAAAGGTGGAGCCCTTCAAGATGGCTACCACGCCTCCACTGCCTCGAAAGGAGCATAGACATCCAGAGATGTACTTGTTCACAACTATGGGAGATGATCCAGCTATAGAAGTGCAATGCTCCAAAGACTTCATATTTGAATGAGAAACATTTATCCTGTAAAAGTAGTTGTATGCAATGCCATTTAACTTTTTCATGGCATACCATGTCTTTTTTTAATTAGAACTCCTGTGTGGTTGTTTTAATACTGAAATTTTCCACTCATCGGCTTCATCCCGCTGACAGATACTACCAGGGGTGTTTTCGTCCTCCGCATTGTTACCCTTAGCCAACATCTTGGTGCCCTAAGGCGGTAATGCGGGAGAAAACCAAGCAATCAGACTATGTGGCTTTAAATCTTTGACTTAACCATAGGAGCTTGACTACGGGTGCTAATTGGAGCCCCTTTGTAAAACATGATGTTTGGCTATGTCGCGGTGTAAAAACCTATAACCAATTGGTCTGAGTAACTTCAAACCTTTTGCATAATGCGATGAAGCCCTAGCGATTCTTTAGTTTAATACTTGTCTTTGGATTGCAAACTAGTTCTCGCTTATTATGACAACGAGTTTTTGACTTTCTCCATTGAGGTACTTAACGAGACTAGCTAGAAGTACAATCATAGCGATTCTCCCTTTACCCTTTTAGCCAAACGAGTGGAACATAAAGGGGTAAGCACAGGAGCGGGGCAACCCAACTTTTGACCCAAGACATTCGAAACCAATGAATATAACGCAAATCCAAGACTCCGCACACAAGAATTCTACATAGTATTTTAATGGTTCTAAGGGTGGTCATGACGGCCAAGCCCCCCGTCAGTTTAGCCAATATCTAATATGTGCATAGAAATAGGCTTGTGTTGGTGTTCGAGAAACAGTTTGGAAAAAGAAGGAGGCAAAATACATTTGCAAAGCTCATGAACCACAAAGAGTGTCCCTTATTTCCGACAAACTTGTATCCATACAATTCAAACTCACCAAGCGACTATAGATATATATATATATATAGAGAGAGTTTACATAGTATTGGGTTACATAGGGTTTGGTATAGCTGGCTTCATGTTCCTTATAACGCCGTGCTGCACGTGTGCGCCTTCACTCTTCGGGAAATATTCCTTGAAAGGGGAGAACTTCAATGAACGGTCCATAAACAAATGTGGTCTTGAGAAAATCCGCCAATGTATGGATTTTCTTGATGGAGAATTTGTTCCTTAACGGTGCCTATATCTGTCTGAGGACGATGCTGACCATAGTTCGATTTAGCCGAACACTAGGTCATACATGATTAATACCGACAGCTTCCCATGGTATCTTAAGCGCAAAATTGTGCCTTAAAGGCACATATTTTGCTGGAGGCGAGGTGCTGCTATGGAGAGTGTATCCCTATTTGTCTTCAGTATGTGGAGTGATAGGGAACTACAGCGGGGTGCGAGCTCATTTGTGCTCCTTGACGGTTAGCTATGACTTTAGAGCTGTGTCTCCGACCTGTACTTCGGTTGCCAAGGCGGCAGTGTGTTCCTTAGTTCGAAAGGATCGCTCGATGTTACCATTGAGATTAATGACACCCTTAGGTCCTAGCATCTTCAACTTGAGGTATGCATAACGAGGAATGCCATTATAGCGAGCGAACGTTGTACGGCCGAGGAGTGCATGGTACCCGTTGCGGAAGGGAATAATGTCGAAGATCAAGTCTTCACTGCAAAAGTTGTCAGGTGAACCGAACACTACATCTAGAGTTATGGTGCCCAAGTAGCGAGCCTCGACATCAAGAATTACTCCCTTCAAGGTGGTTTTGCTAGGTTTGATTCTTGATGGATCAATGCCCATTTTCTCACCATGTCTTCATAAATTAGTGGACAAATAATTCACCATTAACTCTATTAGTGGACAATGTTGCATAAATTTTACCAATCTCAAAGCCCTTTTCAATAAGGAACTTCGTTAAGAATTTGTACCAAGGTCGAGGGGCTTGTTTAAGACCATATAGAGCTTTACAAAGTTTATAAAAATGATTAAGTTTCTTAGGGTTCACAAAGCCGGGAGGTTGCTTAACATAAACTTCCTCCTCAATTTCACCATTTAGAAAAGAACTTTTGATATCCATTTTGTAGAGAGTACTATCACGGTGACTAGTATAAGCAAGAAGTATACCAATAGCTTCAAGTCTATTAACGAGGGCATAGGTCTCACTGTAGTCCATACCTTCGACTTGAGTATAACCTTGTGCTACGAGACGTGCCTTATTGCATACAACTTGACCATCTTCATCTTGATTGTTCCGAAACAACCATTTTGTTCCAATGATGTTGTGCTCGTCCTTGGGCTTTCCACTAGTGTCCACACTTCATTCCTCTCGAAGTTGTGTAGCTCTTCATGCATGGCATTTACCCAATCTTGGTATTCAAGTGATTTTTATACCTTCATAGTCTCAATACTAGAGACAAATGAGTAGTGCTCACAAAAGTTAGCTAAACGATTTTTGGAGCGAGTGATTCTCACGTTTTGTACGTTGCCAAAGATTTTCTCTAAGGAATGATTCATGTTCACTCTTTCTCGAACTCGTGATAGCTTATTCTTGTTGAACGGTGGAGCTTCCTCGTCATCATATTCTTCTTCATTGTTGGTGAAGGTGTCATCTCCTTGAGGTGGTGGTGAAGGTGGTTGAGGTGGACCATCACGATGTACTTATTCCTCCTCTTCATCTTGCCGTGTACCGCTTTTGGATGCCTCCATGACGTTTTGTGGTTCGCCTTGACGCGGAGTAGGAGCTTACCCTTGTGTTGATGAAGTGGTTTCCTTCACCTGCATGCGACGAATCTTTCCGATGGACAAATCTTGAATGGCTTCAGAAGGTTCCTTATCTCCTACATCATTTCGCAATTGTTCGACTTGCGAACCATTAGATTCATCAAACTTCAGATCTATCGTCTCCTCAACTTCTCGAGTGAATTTTTTGTAGACATGGTAAGTGTGAGAGATTGATCCGTAACCGAGTGGTAAACCTTCATGAGATTTAGGAGAAAATTTAGAATGATGATGCTTATCTAGAATTTAGCACATTGAGTCGATTACCCAAAAGTATCCAACATGGGGTTTGTTACCAATGAGTATGTCGTATGACATTTTACCGAGAAGCTTGTGTAGGTAGAGTCGGTTTGTTGCATGACAAGCTACTTCCATGGCTTCTTCCCAAAAGTGTCTAGGTGCCTTGTATTCGTCAAACATTGTTCTAGCCATCTCAATGAGAGTCTGATTCTTCATCTCAACAACTCCATTTTGTTGAGGTGCGTACATAGCCGAGAACTCATGTGAGATACCTTCTTCGTCAAGAAAGGTATCCACATTAGTGTTCTTGAACTCCGATCGTTTGTCGCTCCGAATTTTCTTGATCTTCACTTCAAATTGATTTTGCGCTTTGCGAGCGAAAAGATCGTTTGTACCTATGACTTGTCATCGATAAATAGCACCCACGTAAATATGGAAAAATCATCAACTATAACAAGACCAAAGGAATTTAAACCGAGGGTCTTGTAAGCACTGGTACAAAAAAAGATCCACATGAAACAACTCGAGTGGTCTCCTGGTAGTCATGATGTTCTTTACATGATGACTTCCACCCACTTCTTTCCTTCTTGACAAGAACTACAAAGTCTATCTTTGTCAAAGATAACATCTTTAACACAAGTATATGATCACCTTTGATGAGTATGTCATGATTACGCATACCAACATGTCCTAGCCTTCTATGCCATGAGAAACCTTTGGAAGATATTGCAATAAGAAAAGTACAAGGTTTGGATCTTTTAGTGAAACCAACAATGTATAGATCACCTCTACGAAAAACAATAATACCATGTTATGATTGTCTTGACGAAATACTTGGCAATCAACTTTAGTAAATAGCACATTGAATCCAAAGTTGGCAAGTCTAGATACAGAAAGAAGAGTGTAGCCAAGAGATTCAACAAACATGGAAATTTTAATAGAGCTATCATGAGATATGGCACCTTACTAAGACCGAGTACCTTACCCTTGTATTGTCTCCAAAAATCACATACCTCCGTGGTCCATGGTTTGGTGTGATCTCTTCAAACGTGTCTTTATCTCCGGTCATGTGATCGGTGTATCCACTATCGAGGATCCACTCTTTTTCTCCGACATGTAGTCTTTGAAGTTTTCCGTGAGATTTAGGCCCCTCCCAATGCTCCACCTTGTACATGTGCTAAGACTACCACGTCAACAGAAAATCTGATGTGGCATGGTATTTGAGAGGAGAGAGATGGATGTGGTGACCCCAGGAAGAAACGGTGCCAAGCGCGTGAACCTATGTGAAATACTTAAATGAAAGAAAGCCCACCAATGCATCAAGAACTTTAGTAGCTAAATTATTAAATAGATTATGCTTAACTACAACAAGTTAAGCACCTATGCATTGGGGACTTTGGTTGCTAAACTTTTAAATGTGCTTAACACCTCCTCTTAGCACGAATGCATTGCAAGTAGCCTTAGGCTCTTCATAGTCTTCTCACATTCAATGTCAAACTTATCTTCATCATAGTAGTTGTGTTCCACATCGTCATCGTCAAGTGATATATCCATGTCATAAAAATCAAGAGACTCGTTAGAATTGCAACCAAGACAATGTTCAAGTTTATGAATGAGAATGGCTTCAACAATGATGTCATTGATGGTAATGCCATCTCCTTGAGCACACATGAGGTGAGGAAGCTAAAATAAGCATTTATCAAAGTTTGGACTACTAGACTTCATTTTGTGAAAGGCAATAGTTTTATGGAGAATGACATCGAGGTTTTTCAAGGAGAAGCTTGAATTTTTTTCTCAAAATCATTCCATAATGTATAAGCACACTCAAAGTTTTTCATTTGACCAGACACAATTCTTGGGAATCCTCTAGTGACAAGATTAACGGTTCTAAGATTACAAAGCATATCAATATCTTCTTCGTGTGAAGGATGTAAGCGTTCAATGGGAGGCACATAGGAATTTTCAACATACTTTCTCAAATGGAATCCATTGAATAGATCAAACATTTAATTTCATTTTTCCATTGACTATATTACTCCCCATTGAGAACAGTGACTCTACAACTAGGATTCCCCATACTAGACACATCCATCTTCCTCCAATGGTGATTAAACCAAAGCTATGGAGACCAAAGCTTTGATACCAATAGTGGCATCACTAGAAGAGACATCTAGAGGGGGTTAATAGACTACCTCACAAATTAAAACCTAACCCTTTTCCAATTTTAGAAAAACCTAACCTCTAATGATAAGATTAATGGTTCTAAGATTACAAAGCATATCAACTTATTCTTCGTGTGAAGGATGTAAGGGATCAATGGGAGGCACGTAGGGATTTTCAACACACTTTCTCAAATGGAATTCATTGAATATATCAAACATTTCATTGTTTCCATTGACTATAGTACTCCCTATTGATAATAGGCACTCTACAACTAAGAGTCCCCATACTAGACACATATCTTCCTCCAATGGTGATTAAACAAAATCTATGGAGACCAAAGATCTAATGCCAATTGTGGGATCACTAGAAGGGACGTCTAGAGGGGGTGGATAGACTACTTCACAAATTAAAACCTAACATTTTCCCTATTTTATAATTTAGCAAGTTTTAGGAACTATGGGAAGTCAAGCACACCCCACACATGTAAGTCATCAAGTATAGCAACGGAAATTAAAGACATGCACATGAAAGAAAGGAGTAAAGATAGGAAGATCAAACGCTAATATGACACGGTGATTTTTGGCATGGTTCCGATAGGTGGCGCTATCGAACGTCCACGTTGATGAAGGCTTCAATTCACATAGGGTAACAGCCGTGAGAGTCCATGGAGGGCTCCACCCATAAAGGGTCCACGGAGAAACAACCTTGTCTATTCCATCATGGCTTACGTCCACGAAGGACTAGCCTCACTCAGGGCAGATCTTCACGAAGTAGGCAATCTTCTTGCCCTTATAAACTTCTTGTTTCAACTCCACACATGAAGACGAAGGCTCCCAAGTGACACCTAACCAATCTAGGAGACACCACTCTCCGAAAGGTAATAGATGTTGTAGTATGATGAACTCCTTGCTCTTGTGCTTCAAAAGATAGTCTCCTCAACACTCAGTCACTCTCTAACAGATTTGGTTTAGGTAAAAGAGGTCGATTGGGTGGAAAGAAACATGGGGAGGCTATAAAGTAAGATTCATATGGTAGGAATGGAATATCTTGATCTCAACACATGAGTAGGTGGTTCATTATGAGTGCTTCCTCTTTGAATGATAGGCTGATTGAGGGATATATATAGGCATCTCCAAAAATCCAACCGTTACAACATTATTGCTCAACTTGGTGTAACCGAAGCAAAAACTAGGTTGCACCCATTAGGGAAAAATGTGGCAACTTTCAACGTTTCGGTGAGACCTATATAGGAATCTCGGTCGGTCCGATTTTGGCTGACTAGGGAGATAGCAAACCCGGTGACACTTATTTGCTAAAGTCATAAATTCCGATTTCAATCAAAACGACATCAGAAGGTTTGCTACTATTTTCAGTTGCACCGAAATTGTACTCGGTAGTACCGAGATGGTTAGGGTTTGGCTCTGGATCTGTCTAGGGTAAACTCTGTGGTGCCGGAAGGAAAAACTTGGTGGCACTAAATTTGACCTTGGGGTTTGGAAAAAATATTTGTGGGAGAATTTTATGAGTATTTTAGTGGCTAATCTCTAAGCACTTGAGCAATCAGATCATCATAGTCACCTCATCCCTTTTAATAGTATTGGCTTTCTTATGGACTCAAGTGTGATTTCTCACCAAATGTAAAATGTAGAGTCTTGAAGCTTGAAGCTTAGCCAATCCTATTCCTTTCCTTCTTCTTGTTGTTGTTGATTCTCCCCACAATCCTTAGTCAATCCTTTTTGTGGACTTTGTATGACACAAACTATGTATAACTTATTGGTCCAAGAGACAATGTAGGTTGTTATATATTATCAAAACCACCAAGGGAGCATATGTGCTTTAAAAAAGCTCCAGAAAAGAGCTTGATGTCTATTACGCAAATTTATTCTTGTAGGCGTTGCTGGCCATGAAAGTGCAGACTTTTGTAGGATAGCAACAAATTTCTTTCAAGTGGACGGTCTAAGGTTTATTAATCCATGGGAGGTGTAGGATGAAGATGGTCTCTCTCCAGCAACTCTGCAGTCAAATACAAGAAATCTCTTGTGTCCCCAACACACCCAATACAATGGCAAATTCTATAGGTGCACTAGTTCGGCGGAGAGATAGTGATACAAATGCAATATGGATAGTAGATATAGGTTTTTGTAATCTGAAAATATAAAAACAACAAGGTAGAAAGTGGAAAACAGCGAGCAGAACGTTGTATAAATTCTTGGAAATAAGGCCCCGGGTTCATACTTTCACTAGTGGAATCTCTCAACAATGCTAAGATAGTAGAATCACATGATCACCCCTCAACATACAACAAAGAATCACTCCAAAATTCATATATATCGGAGAATATAAGATGAAATGGTTGTAGGTAGTAGAACCACCTCAAAGCTATTCTTTCTGATCAATCTATTGAGCTATTCCTATAAGTGCCACAAACAACCCTAGAGTTTGTACTAAAATAACACCATATGATACGCATCAATCAACCCTAATATCACCTAGATACTCCAATGTCACCACAAGTATTCGTGGGTTAATTATTCGACATCCATAAAAAATCAGATTCATCATATTCAATACAACACTAAGAACTTCAAAGAGTACCTCAAAATTTCTATTGGATAAAGTAGGATGAAAATGTGCATCAACCAATGTGCATAGATCCCCCAAGGTCACTGTAATCCCCAAGTTGATGCCATAACATATATCAAGTGAATCAATAGAATACCTTATTGTCACCATGGGTATCCATGTGCAATACATACATCAAGTGTTCTCAAACCAAAGTATTCAATCCAACATAATGAGATCTCAAAGGGAAAGATTCATTTCATCACATCAAGATAGAAGGGAAGAACACCATATGATCCAACTATATTAACAAAGCTCATGATACATCAAGATCATGACAACTCAAGAACACGAGAGAGAGAGAGAGAGAGAGAGAGAGAGAGAGAGAGAGAGAGAGAGAGAGAGAGAGAGAGAGAGAGAGAGAGATCACATAACTAACTACATACCCTCAACCCCGAGGGTGAACTACTCCTTCCTCGCCAAGGACACCGTTGGGATGATGAAGATGGCCTCCAATGATGATTGCCCCCTCCAGCAGGGTGATGTAACAGGGATATGGATGAGTTTTCTTAGGTATAGAGGCTTGCAGTTGTGGAGCGGAAGTTCCTTGTTTATTTCTAAGGGTTTTTGTATATATAGGATTTTCAGTGTTTGAATTACACTAAATGGAGCCACGAGGGGCCCATAAGCTATCAGGGCGTGCCTAGGGGGTGCACCCTGTTGGCTTGTGGCCAGCAGGTGGCCCCCTCTGATGGTTCTTTGCTCTCGTATTTCTCACATTGTCCAGAAAAAATCATCAAAAAGTTTCGGGCGATTCCGATTTTTTATATTTTCTGCACCAAAACAACACCATGATAATTCTGCTGAAAACATCGTCACTCCAGGTTAGTTCTAATTAAATCATATAAAATTCATCAAAACCATAAAAAAGTATTGTCAACATAGGTAAATATGGCATGAATACTTCATAATATCGATACGTTGGAGACGTATCAAGCTCCAACTCATAAGAAGGTAAACTTTATCAAAGAAATCACTACTTTTAGCGATAAAATACATGCTCTTATGAATACGGTTTCTAATAAAAAATTCTCATGTTGATCCCAGTAATGTGCCACTATCTACTTTGCTTGAAAAAATAATGATGCTATTTATGTGAATTTTATCTCTCAAAATAATTTCAACAACCATGCTTATAGAGGAAATTTCAATCCTAGACCCTATCCTAGTAATTTCTCTAATAATTATGGTAATTCCTATGTAAATTCTTCTAATAATAAGAATAATACGATACCCTGTTAAACTGAGAACACTGTTGAAAAATTTATTAGATCTCGAAACATGGATATGGTTGCTCATGATGTGGATGCTCTTAAAAGTAAAGTTTTTCCACCCAAACATGGTATTATTGACTGGATAAAATCTATTCAAATATATATTAATGAAATTAAGGAGAGAGCCGCTAGGTTGAGAGCTAAGTGAGAATTCCTAGAAATGGCTCTTTCACCCTATTTTTACCATAATCATGATGAAGGTGTTAAAATGATTGTATTTCTCCTATTGAATGTTTATTTGCAAAAATAAAAATTGATTAAATGGGGCCTGGAGATAAGTTAACTTTAGCTAGAAGGCTTCCCATTTGTTTGGAGGGTGATGATATTAATGATAAAAATGAAAAAGTGGGTTTCAAGAGGTCAAACGTTTAGCTAGTGATGTGCCCACTATTTTGGATTACAAGGAGTTTAATTATTAAAGCTTTTCTTTATATGAATGTATGTCCTCGTGTAATCCATAATTAGCTCAACTAACGCTTATGAACAAAATAAGGCTCTTACTAAACATATCCTAGAATCCATGGTAAAAGCTCATGAGGAGAAACTTGAACTAGAGGTTTCTATAATTGAAAATTCCATGATGAATGGGAACCTACTATTAAAATTAAGCTTGAAGATTATGAATTTACTGCTTTATGTTACCTTGGTGCTAGTACTTCTACTATACCTAAATCTCTATGTGATGTGCTAGGTCTCACCGATATGCATGAATGTTCCCTTAAGTTGCATCTTGCGTATTCCATTCAGATCAAAAACACATTCTAGTAAAATTAGAGAAATCATGTACCGGATGTAGAAGTTTCTGTTTTTGCACAAGATCAATTTTACTATATTCCAAATCATCCCAAAGGATTTACTTGTCACAAACACTAATTAAAACAAAAAAAAATCATTACAATAGCAATAATCATGTCAACACACCAAAACAGAAAGTAAAACAAAAAACTAAAATTACTATTGGGTTGCTTCCCAACAAGCGCTATTGTTTTACGCCCCTTGCTAGGCAAAATGGATAGTATCAAGTGTTGTCATCCTTCATGTTTATTCCATAGGTGGCCATCATGATAGATTCATAAGGTGGTTTAATTATCTTCTTAGGAAAGTGTTTCATCCCTTTCTTTAGTGGGAACTGGAATCTTGTGTTTCCCTCCTTTATATCAATAATAGAACCTATAGTTCGTAAGAAGGCCTACCAAGTATTATTGGACAAGACGAATTGCATCAAATATGAAGCACAATGAAATATAGAGGCACATGATTTGTATTAGCAAGAATAAGCACATCATTTATTCTACCCAAAGGTTTATTAATAGTTTTTTAAACAATATTGGTATATAAATTGTTGGGGAACGTTGCATGGGAAACCAAAATTTTCCTATGCATACGAAAACTTATCATGGTGATGATCATCTACGAGAGGGAGATCGGATCCACATACCCTTGTAGATCGCTAAGCAGAAGCGTTAATAAATGTAGTTGATGTAGTGGTACGTCTTCACGATCCGTCCCACGAACCGTCCCACGATCCGTCCCGATCAAGTGCTGAACGGACGACACCTCCGCGTTCCGCACACTTATAGCTCGATGACGATCTCCGCCTTCTTGATCCAGCAAGAGGGGGCGGATAGGTAGATGAGTTCTCCAGCATGGCGGCTTGGTGGTGGTGGTGGTGCTATTCCAGCAGGGCTTCGCCTAAGCACCGCTGAAACTAGAGGAGAAATAGATCTAGAGAGAGAGGGCAACACGTGGCTATTTTCTGTGTATGTAAAACCATCAAAACCCTTAGTATATATAGGAGGAGAAGAGGGAGAGGGCTGCGCCCTAGGGCATCCTTCTCTTCCCTTGCGCAAGGGAGAGGAGGAGGAGTCCTACTCCAATCCTATTTGGAGTAGGATTCCTCCTTCCCACTTGGAAACTCTTTCCACCTTGTTTTTTTCCTTCTCAAACCTTATGGGCCTTAGTTGGAACTTATTGCAGCCCACTAGGGGCTGGTTTATCTCTTCCCAAAGCCCATGAGGACCCTTGGGGCGTGACACCCCTCCCGATGGTCCCCGGCACCCCTCCCGGCACTCCCGGTACACTACCGATGAGCCCGAAACTTTTTCGGTAATCAAAACAGGACTTCCTATATATATCAATATTTGTTTCCGGACCATTCCTAAAACCCTCATGACGTCCGGGATCTCATCCGGTACTCCGAACAACATTCGGTCACCAACACATATAACTATACCGAAACGTCACCGAACCTTAAGTGTACAGACCATGCGGGTTCGAGAACTATGCAGACATGACCTGAGACAGTCTCCGGTAAATAAACAATAGCGGGACCTGGATGTCCATATTGGCTCCTACATATTCTACAAAGATCTCTATCGGTTGAACCTCTATGTCAAGGATTCATATAATCCCGTTTACTATTCCCTTTGTCCTTCGGTATGTTACTTGCCCGAGATTCGATCGTCGGCATCTCCATACCTGGTTCAATCTCGTTACCGGCAAGTCTCTTTACTCGTTCCGTAATACAAGATCCCGTGACTAACTACTTAGTCACATTGCTTGCAAGGCTTGTTGTGATGTTGTATTACCGAGTGGGCCCCGAGATACCTCTCTGTCACACGGAGTGACAAATCCCATTCTTGATCCATGCCAACCCAACAGACACCTTTGGAGATACCTGTAGAGCACCTTTATAGTCACCCAGTTACGTTGCGACGTTTGATACACACAAGGCATTCCTCCGGTGTCCGGGAGTTGCATGATCTCATGGTCATAGGAACAGATACATTGACATGCAAAAAAACAGTAGCAATAAACTGACACGATCATATGCTACGTTTATAGTTTGGGTCTTGTCCATCACATCATTCTCCTAATGATGTGATCCCGTTATCAAGTGACAACACTTGTCTATGGTTAGGAAATCTTAACCATCTTTGCTCAACGAGCTAGTCAACTAGAGGCTTACTAGGGACAATGTTTTGTCTATGTATCCACACATGTATTTTGTTTCCAATCAATACAATTATAGCATGGATAATAAACGATTATCATGAACAAAGAAATATAATAATAACTAATTTATTATTGCCTCTAGGGCATATTTCCAACAGTCTCCCACTTGCACTAGAGTCAATAATCTAGTTCACATCACTATGTGATTTTAACGAATCCAACTCCCATACAGTTCTGGGGTTTGATCACGTCTTCCTTGTGAGAGAGGTTTTAGTCAATGAGTCTGAACCTTTCAGATCTGTGTGTGCTTTACAAATCTCTATGTTATCCTATAGATGCTGCTACTATGTGTCATTTGGAACTATTCCAAATGACTGCTCCACTATACGAATCCGCTTTACTCCTTAGAGTTATTCGGATTAGTGTCAAAGCTTGCATCAACGTAACCCTTTACGACGATCTTTTAATCACCTCCATAATCGAGAAAAATTCCTTAGTCCATTAGTTACGAAGGATAACTTTGACCGCTGTTCAGTGATTCAATCCTGTATCACTCTTTGTACCCCTTTACAAACTTATGGCAAGGCACACATCAGGTGCGGTACACATCATGACATACTTTAGAGCCTACAGCTAAGGCATAGGGGATGACCTTCGTCCTTTCTCTTTCTTCTGTTGTGGTCGGGCCTTGAGTCTTTACTCAAATTCACACCTTACAACACAGCCAAGAACTCGTTCTTTGCTGATCTATTTTGAACTCCTTCAAAAACTTGTCAAGGCATGCAATTCATTGGAAGTTCTATTTAGCGTTTTGATCTATCTCTATAGATCTTGATGCTCAATGTTCAAGTAGCTCTATCCAGGTTTTCCTTTGAAAAACTCCTTTCAAACAACTCTTTATGCTTTCCAGAAATTCTACATTACTTCCGATCAACAATATGTCAACCACATATACATATCAGAAATTCTATAGTGCTCCCACTCACTTCTTTGGAAATACAAGTTTCTCATAAACCTTGTATAAACCCAAAAACTTCGATCATCTCATAAAAGTGTATATTCCAACCCCGAGATGCTTGCACCAGTCCATAGAAGTATCGCTGGAGCTTGCATACTTGTTAGCATCCTTAGGATCGACAAAACCTTCTGGTTGTATCACCTCAAGGAAACCGTCAAGGAAACAATTGCTTGACATCCTATGTGCAATATTTCATAAATAATGCAGCAACTGCTAACATAATTCCAACAGACTTTTATCATTGCTATGAATGAGAAAGTCTCATCATAGTCAATTCTTTGAACTTGTCGGAAACATCTTTGCGATAAGTCGAGCTTTTCTTAATGGTGACTTTTCACCATCACCGTCTGTCTCCCTTTTAAAGATCCATATGTACTTAATAGTCTTACGACCATCAAGTAGTTCTTCCAAAGTCTATAATTTTTTTTATACACAGACCCTCTCTCGGATTTCATGGCCTCCAGCCATTTGCCGGAATCTGGGCCCACCATCGCTTCTCCATAGCTCGTATGTTCATTGTTGTTCAACAACATGACCTCCAAGACAGGGTTACGATACTACTCTATAGTAGTACGCGACCTTGTCGACCTACGAGGTTTGTAGTAACTTGATTCGAAGCTCAATGATCACTATCATTAGTTTCCACTTCAATTGGCATAGGCGCCACAGGAACAACTTCCTGCGCCCTGCTACACACTGGTTGAAGTGACGATTCAATAACCTCATCAAGTTCCACTCAATTCTTTCGAGAGAAACCTTTCCTCGAGAAAGGACCCGTTTCTAGAAACAAACACTTTGCTTCCGGATCTGAGATAGGAGATGCACCCAACTGTTTTGGATATCCTATGAAGATGCATTTATCCGCTTTGGGTTCAAGCTTATCAGACTGAAACTTTTTCACATAAGCTTCATAGCCCCAAACTTTCAAGAAACGACAACTTAGGTTTCTCCAAACCATAGTTCATATGGTGTCATCTCAAGGGAATTACGTGGTGCCCTATTTAAAGTGAATGCGGTTGTCTCTAATGCCTAACCCAAAACGGTAGTGGTATTTCGATAAGAGACATCATAGTATGCGCTATATCCAAAAGGGCGCGACTATGACGTTCAGATACACCATCACACTATGGTGTTCTAGGTGGCATGAATTGCGAAACAATTTCCACATTATCTTAACTGTGTACCAAAATTCACAACTCAGATATTCATCTATATGATCATATCGTAGACAGTTTATCCTCTTGTCATGACGATCTTCACTGTGAAATAGCTTTGAACTTTTCAATATTTCAGACTTGTGATTCATCAAGTAAATACTCCTCTATCTACTCAAATCGTCAGTGAAGTAAGAACATAACGATATCCACTGCGTGCCTCAACACTCATTGGACTACACACATCAAAAATGTATTACTTCCAACAAGTTACTTTCTTGTTCCATCTCAATGGAAAACGAGGCCTCCAGTCATCTTGCCCATGTGGTATAATTTGCATGTCTCAAGTGATTCAAAATCAAGTGAGTCCAAACGATCCATCTGCATGGAGTTTCTTCCTGCGTTTATACCAATAGGTTTGGTTTGCATGTATCAAACGTTTCAAAAATGAGTGAGTACAAAGATCCATCAGCATGGAGCTTCTTCATGCATTTTATACCAACATGACTCTAGTGGCAGTGCCACAAGTAAGTGGTACTATCATTACTACTTTGTATCTTTTGGCATCAATATTATGAACATGTGTAGCACTACGATCGAGATTCAATAAACTATTGAAGGTGATTATTCAAGAAAATAGAATAACCATTATTCTCTTTAAATGAATAATCGTATTGCAATAAACACGATGCAATCATGTTCATGCTCAACGCAAACACCTTATAACAATTATTTATGTTTAACACCAATCCTGATGGTAGAGGGAGCGTGCGATGTTTGATCACATCAACCTTAGAATTACTTCCAACACACATCATCACCTGACCCTTGCACTACTAGAAAAAAGCCTATAGCTAATATGGACACTAATGGCGCACCATGCATGTGGTGCGCCACTGCTATATAGCAGTGGCGCACCAGATACAGGTGCGCCATTAGTGTCCATAACACTAATGGCGCACCCTGTGTCTGGTGCGCCATTACTATCTTTGACCTCGCCCCCACCCTTTCCTACACTTACCAGTGGCACACCGTGGGAAGTGCGCCATTACTAGTTTTAACTAGTAATGGCGCACCACGTCCACGGTGTGCCACTACTAATATTTTTTTCCCAGTTTTTTAAACCTACTGATGGCGCATTCTTCCCAGGTGCGCCATTAGTAATCCTGGTTACCAATGGCGCATTCTTATGCGGGTGCGCCATTGATAACCAGAAGTGAAAAAAACTCCTGCTCCCCTCCCCTCGTGGCTCTCCCTCCCGATCCAAATCCAGAAACTCCCGCTCTCCTCCCTCCGGCCGCCCGTCCCACCGGCCGCCCGTCCCACCGCACCTGCCGCCGCTGGCTGGCCCTTCGACCGCCTCCCCCACCGCACCTACCGCCACTGGCTGAACCCCCTGCTCCCCCTCGCCGCTGCGCCACCGTCTGCCTCGCACCGCGCCCTCCCCGCTCCCTGCCTCTCCCCACCGCCGCCAGGAACCCTCGATGATGGGCGACAACAAGGGCGCCGCCGCCTCCCCCTCCGCCTCCGCCGCGCTCCCCTCCTTCGGCTGCGAGGTTTACCCCGAGGTTCGCCCCCCTCCCTTCCCATGCATTTTTGAACATAGATTGAACATAGATGGTGGTCTTGTTCATGTGTTAGCTGATCTAGAACTTCCAGCCTCCACTGCCGAGAGAAATATCAGGTGCCAAAACTAGGACAACCAACCAATTCAGCATAGCACATCTAGTAATCAGGCTTGGTGGAGTAAAAGGATTCCAGCTGAGCCCATTAATGGTTGCTGGTGATGGTTTTCACATCACCCCCTTGGGTAAATGGACATACAATCTGTCTTGAACCAGTTTATAATCAGCGAAGACTCGCTTGTAAAGTTTATCACTGTCATCTACGATAGCCTGAACTAGATGATCAATCTCCTTTGCAATCTTAAGATCAAGTAGATCAGAGCAACAGGGCTTCCTTAGCTTTCCATCAGCGAAATCAGTAATTCCCCTTCTGTAGCCCACGTTAGGCTTGTTGTGGATGTACATCAATTTGCTTTCCACTAGCCCCTTTCTCAATATAAAATGAACTGTATTTTTTACCTGTCAAGGTGAACACCATAAAGTGCACTACATGTATGTAACTGCAAATCCACAATCGAATTTTCTATTCTCACTTTATCGGTCCTTCAGAATGTGCATCCAGCACAGTTTAGCTTCATCATGTCCAGATGATTATTAGCGTAAAGTCTCTGTTCCCGCCACTTTGCAAAGGAATTAACTTTACAGTCATGACCAAAGTGCAGGGCATGTGATCCCATAGTTTAAGAGATGCTGGTGACAGAAGCTCACCTGTCATGTGAAGGACCATTGAATGTTGTCCCTGGAAGCCTTGAACTAATGATTATATTTGGTGTGTTTTAGTGTTTTGAACAATGATGGTATTTGTTGTGCCTTAAGATGAACCTTGCTATTTTGATGCTATTTGAAGTGACATGTTATATTTGAACTGCATCAGAATAGCTTCAAATAGCAAAAACACACCAAACATCAGTTTAAAACAGCATAACTAGAAGCTATTTGAAATGACACGATTATATTTGGTGTGCTTTAGTGTTTTTGAACTTCTGGTTCTAGTTATGCTGTTTGGTTGCCTTAAGATGAACCATTACACTTTAGTTTGAAGCATGCTTACCAGGCAAAAGACAGTTAAGATTTAGGTGAATCGTTTCATCTTTGGTACTCATGTGGCGATGATATGAAACAAATGCATTTTCTGGTTGATGTAGATAACTAAGTAGTTGTTGTTGTTAACTTGTGATGGTGCTGTTTAATCCTCACATTCCCCTCCTATGATATGATGTTTGGTAGCTTTGCTTGTTTTGCCGGAATGTTGATTCATTTCCGTTCCGACAAATTTCAGGTGCTCCATATGTCCACTTTTTAGTAAATGTCATGCCCAAATTTTCTCTATTTTAGGAATTGTCGTCTGACGACGAATACGTTATGTGCGAATACTGCCAAGACAAGAGCATCCTTTGCGACACGCCTTTCCTAGTTGATGATAGGTGCTCCAGCATCATGCTGGATGGGGACTTCCAAGTGGATACAGTAAGTCACAACGACAAGTCTTTTTTCGTAATTAAGCATGACTTCTTTTGCTTCAACTTATAATTTTTTTTTTTACTATTCTACTAGCGTATCCCCTGCCATGTGATACGTCTCAAACGTATCTATAATTTTTGATGGTTTCATGCTGTTATCTTGTCAACTTTGGATGTTTTATATACCTTTTTTTATCTTTTTGGGACTAACTTATTAATTCAGTGCCAAGTGCGAGTTCCTGTTTTTTCTGTGTTTTTGACTCTTTTCAAATCTGATTTTGGAACGGAGTCCAAACGGAATAAAATCCCCGAAATAAAATTTTCCAGAACAGAAGAAGATCGGGGGACTTGAGGGCCAAGGCAGGAGGCCCACAGGGAGCCCACAAGCCCTGTTGCCGCGGCCAGGGGGGCCGTGGCAACCAGGCTTGTGGCCTCCCTGGCGCTCCCCTGCCCTAGATCGTTGGCCTATAAATTCCCTAAAATCCCCAAAAAATTAGGGCATCCACGAAAACACTTTTCTGCCACCGCAAGCTTCTGTTTCCGTGAGATCTCATCTAGAGACCCTTCCCGGTGCCTTGTCGGAGGGGACTTTGGAGTTGGAGGGCTTCTACATCAACATCATCGCCTCTCCAATGACTCGTGAGTAGTCCACTTCAGACGTACGGGTCCGTAGTTAGTAGCTAGATGGCTTCTTCTCGCTCTTGGATCTTCAATACAAAGTTCTCCATGATCTTCATGGAGATATATCCGATGTAATCCTCTTTGGCGGTGGGTTTGTCGAGATCCGATGAATTGTGGATTTGTGATCAGATTATCTATGAATTATATTTGAGTCTTTACTGATTTCTTATATGCATGATTTGATATCCTTGTAAGTATCTCTGAGTCTTGGGTTTTGTTTGGCCAACGAGATCTATGATTCTTGCAATGGGAGAAGTGCTTGGTTTTGGGTTCATACCGTGCGGTGACCTTTCCTAGTGACAGAAGGGGCAGCAAGGCATGCATCGTGTTGTTGCCATCAAGGGTAACAAGATGGGCTTTTATCATAGATTTGAGATTGTCCATCTACATCATGTCATCTTGCTTAAGGCGTTACTCTGTTCTTATGAACTTAATACACTAGATGCATGCTGGATAGCGGTTGACGTGTGGAGTAATAGTAGTAGATGCAGAAAGTATCGGTCTACTTGTTTTGGACGTGATGCCTATAGATATGATCATTGCCATAGATAACGCATGACTTTGCGTGGTTCTATCAATTGCTCGACAGTAATTCGTTCACCCACCGTCTACTTGCTTTCATGAGAGAAGCCACTAGTGAACACTAAGGCCCCCGGGTCTATTCACAACTATCGTCTCCACTTTTACTTTTACTTTGCTTTGTTTACTTTTTGCTTTCAGTTCTCACTTTGCAAACAATCTATAAGGGATTGACAACCCCTTCATAGAGTTGGGCGCAAGCTCTTTGTGTTTGTGCATGTAATTGTGACTTGACTCGATCCTCCTACTGGATTGATACCTTGGTTATCAAACTAAAGGAAATACTTACCGCCGCCGTGCTACGTCACCCTTTCCTCTTCAAGGGAACACCAACACAAGGCTCCAAGGCCGCGGGGAAATCCTTTGCATATTTGCCAAGGAAGTCCCTATAGGCGTAGCCCGTAGCAGAAGGATTCCTGGCGCCGTTGCCTGGGAAGGTCTGTTGTCGCAGTAGCACCATGCAAGACATTATGTGTTGGATAAGATTGGTTTCAGTACAGAAGAAACTAGGGAGGTAAAGATAGTTCACCTACGTCCATAATATGTACAATGTAGACACCTACTCCTATTTTGAATGCAAAACTTGGGTAGCACTATGCAAGGCTTATGCATTTGAGTCTAATATGCTTATCACCTTTGATATTCGTCCGGAAGATGAAATTGAAGGTAATATCGACATCTGGGTCGATGTGCAGACGCCTCCAGTTCTACCATTATGTGAGTTTCTCAACCACATTTATTAAGTAATTTATATTGTTTATTTAGAAATAGTTGACAACTTATTCCCATTGACAGCTTACTTTCATTCTTCAAAAAATGTATGGAAAATGGTAGACAGAACCTATTACTACAATGATGAAGCAGAATGAACTTGTCAGGAGATACATCATCTTGTCCATTTTATCATTGATCTTGAGAAGTACAATACCAATCAGCAAACTTCCCCACATTATGGTCAATATGTGACACTAGTGCACGTGGTGAACTACGGTAACATGCATGGAGATTGCATGGTAAGATTTTCTACTATTACGACATCCATGCATCTTTCGCATAAATTCTTGTAAAACTAAACTACATTGCTAGCTACAAAGCTAATACTATGTTTTTCAACAGAAAATCCCGGAAGATTGTGTGCCTCATCTGATGTTACCAAGAGGTAGCGTTCATGTTATGATGATACGACCAGCGCGGCCAGGTCAGCCTAGGTATCTGATGTACACCTGTCCATACCGGATTTCTAAAATCGATGGAGTCATGACAATCAAAGATTGGAAAAAATGTATGGTCTGTCCTAGAGAGCTACTTGGAAGCAACATTGTGCGTAGGCCAAGAAATGGACACAAGATGATCTCCATTCTCCATAATGGAGTGTCAGGGCCTATCTTGTTTTTTGATATTCTACCTAAGCAGAGGAGTAGGTCCTAGGTTCAATGTGTTATTATGTGCTACGATGTGATGATGTGCTACAATGTATTACATAGTATTGATGGTAATGACTATGATGATTATTAGCTATTTTCGAGATGATGTGATGATGTGCTACAATGTGTTAGAGTTGACGATGATGATGATGATGTGCTACAATGTATTTTGTAACCTGTGCACCATCTAAAAGTGCACAGGTTACAATGATGATGATGACGATGATGATGATGATGTGCTACAATGTGCTAAAAAATCCTAATATTAATAGTAGTGGCGCACCATCTACAAGTGCGCCATTAGTAAACCCACAGTAGTGGCACACTTTTGGGCCTACTAATGGCGCACCAGGTGGTGCGCCACTATTATGTATATTAACAGTGGCGCACCAGGGGTGCGCCATTACTATTTATTAGTAGTGGCGGGATAATAGTGGCACACCTATAGTGCGCCATTAATAGGCAAAATAGGTGCGCCACTAATATCCTTTTTTCTAGTAGTGTTGCTAGTATCCTTTTAATCCGTAGCTATAACTTCAAGTTACTAACACTTAGCACCCGAACCGTATCTAATACCTTGGTGCTGCTAGGAATACTAGTAAGGCACACATCAACATTAGGTATATCCAATATACTTTTGTCGACTTTGCCAGCCTTCTCATCTACCAAGTATCTAGGGTAGTTCTGCATCAGTGACCATTTCCCTCATAACAGAAGCACTTAGTCTCGGGTTTGGGTTCAACCCTGGGTTTCTTCATTAGAGCAGCAACTGTTTTGCCATTTCATAAAGTATCCCTTCTTACCCTTGCCCTTTCTTGAAACTAGTGGTTTTACTAACCATCAACAATTGATGCTCCTACTTGATTTCTACTTTCGCAGTGTCAAACATTGCGAATAGCTCAAGGATCATCATATGTATCCTTGATATGTTATAGTTCATCACGAAGCTCTAGTAGCTTGGTGGCAGTGACTTTGGAGAATCATCACTATATCATCTGGAAGATCAACTCCCACTCAATTCAAGCGATTGTAGCACTCAGTCAATCTGAGCACATGCTCAACGATTGAGCTTTTATCCCTTACTTTGTAGACAAAGAATCTTGTCGGAGGTCTCATACCTCTTAACAAGGGCACGAGCATGAAATCCCAATTTCATATCTTGGAATATCTCATATGTTCCGTGATGTTTCAAAACGTCTTCGGCGCCCCAATTCTAAGTCGTTAAGCATAACGCAATGAACTATCACGTAGTCATCAAAAACATGTATGTCAGATGTTCGCAACATCCACAGACGATGCTCGAGGTTCAGCACACCGAGCGGTGCATTAAGGACATAAGTGTAACACCCTGGTTTTCGCTCCCTGTTTTTTTTTCATTTGCAGGATTTGACTCCCGTCTTTTTTCTCGGTGTTAACGGATTTATTTCCCTCCTGGGTATGTGAAGATGGTCATCTAGCCTTGCCCTCCCTATCCAACCAAAGATTCTCCTCAGTCCAACCTTTCCACCCAAGATCTTTTCTCAGGGTTTTGCCGTCAAAACCCTACCTTCCGAATTGCCGGAAGGGAAACCATGATCCCTCATGTTTCAAAGGAACCCAAATTTCTTTTTCCCTGTTACCCTCCAAACCTTTCCCCAATGATCATCCCTTATCTTTAAACCCTGGATATGCAAAAATACTGCTAAGTCATTTGCAATATTTATCATTTACAAATAATTCCATTTTCTGTCTGATGAAGGAATTAAATCCAGGAAGATAGCTATCCATATCCAAAGCTTATGAAAACTTGTGTAGATATTCTTTGTGATCATATTGAGCTCCCATAAAATATTGGCCATCATTGAATAAAGGAAAATTGCCTTTTTCCTATTTAATGCTAATATTGCCTTTTGGGCACTTTCTAAAGGAACTGCCATTTTTCTAGCTAGGAAAAATCCCAAATAATTTGTGGAGCTTTTCCTACCCATATTTCCCCATTTTCATCAAGATCCCAAGTTCCATAGTTCAAAATTTGAGCACAACATCAATTTGCAAATTCTGTCCAATTGGGAAATTTGCAAAGGAAGTGCTCTATTCCATGAGCTGAAACTTTTCATGGTGGTTTACATTACTAAATCACTAATGAATACCAAAAATCAGCTCAAGCTCTCTATTAATATTTTCCCAGCAATTTTTCTAAGTTTCTGCCCATTTTAAAGCTTTGTGAAGGAAGTACCATGTAGGCTTTCCCAAATGACGTGAAACTTTTCGAGTATCTTCATAGGTTCAAATCATTCACCTCCTCCAAATTTCAGCTCAATGCAAGCTTGTATGTGAGTGCAACATCCAGGTTTGCATTCCTGTCCAGATTTTTGAATTGTGAAGCAAGTGCTAGTTGCATTGATCCATTTGAGGTGAGAGTTTGCAAAGTAATTCACCTTAGCAGATTATTTCTTTTCCCCAATTACCAGCACCCTTCGCCAGGCCAATCATCCCCACCCCACTCCAAACACCTTCTTGTCAGAATCTGTTTTGGCATCTTTATCTCACCCCAGGACCATCCAGCTTCTTCCAGACACCTATCTTATCTAGTTGAGCAGTGAAAAACCTGTTGGACAAGATTATACACGCAGACGCCTTCAGGAGCACGCCATGCATGCGGTGACCACGGCCAGATCGCGCCAAATGCATGCTCTATGCATTGGGTCCCTCGGCCTCGGCTGTTCCCTCACGCTCTTGCCATATCACCATGTCCAACAGCTTCTCCTTAGCCTCACCCTCACCTTGGACCCCTCTCCCCCTCCTATTCCCCCCTCCCCACGCCACCGTAGTCACCACCGCTGCACTGTCCTGCTCGTGACGCTGTCGTCTTCCTCCATTTCTTGGCTTCTTCCTCCCCGAGCCGTCTCCTGCTTCTCTTGAGTGTCAGGTCAGCACCACTCCTCGCGCGACACCTCGCCGAAGCTCCAGTGCGGGAATAGGGTCGTGCTAGCAGTCCCCGGCAACGGCGCCATAAAAGAGCTGCTTCCAGTTGCTCAACAATTAGCAATTGTCTTGCAATGGCCCACCAGCATGTGGGATCACGACAGTTTTCGAGGGTAGAGTATTCAACCCAAATTTGTTGGTTCGACATGATCGGAGTGAAAGGATATTCTCCAGTATTAGCAGTTGAGTTGTCGGCTCAACCACACCTGAAAGATTAGTATCTGCAAGCAGGATATAAGAAGCAAAGGTAGTATGATAGCAACGGTGCCAGAAACGATCTATTGACAAGGCAGACTATTCCTAACTGAAGTATCAATGGCGCGAGAAAAGTATTGTAGCAGGTAGTAGCAGTGTAACGAGTAACAGCAGTGGCAAGGAACAACAGTAGTGACATCAGTAGCAAGTAGCAACAGTAGTGGCAGCAGCACGACAAAGCAAGTAACAATAGCAACAAGTAACAGTAGCAGAGCAAAGCAAGTAACGGCAACAACAAGTAACAGTAGCAGCAACAGTAGTAACAACAGTAGCAGCAGAGCAAGTAACAGTAGCAGCGGGACAAAATCGTAGGCAATGGATTGGTGATTTGTTGGATGACTTTCATCATGCAACAGTTATAACACGGAGAGATATGTGGCTAGCTCCCATTCGTCAATGTGATGTAGGCATGCATTCCGTGTGTAGTCATACGTGCTTAAGGAAAAGAGCTTGCATGACATCTATTGTCCACCCCTCCCGTGGCAGCGGGGTCCAAATGGATACTACGGGATATTAAGGTTCTCCTTTTAATAAAGAACCAGACCAACGCATTAGCACTTGGTGAACACATGAACTCCTCAAACTATGGTCATCACCGAGAGTGGTTCCGGTTATTGTCACTCCGGGGTTGCCGGATCATAACACATAGTAGGTAACTACAACTTGCAAGATCGAAATCTAAAACACACATATATTGGTGACAACATAATAATTTCAGATCTGAAATCATGGCACTCGGGCCCTAGTGACAAGCATTAAGCATGGAAAAGTAGTAGCAACATCAATCTCAGAACATAGTGGATACTAGGGATCAATCCTCGTCAAAACTAACTCGATTACATGATAGATCTCATCCTACTCATCACCGCCCAGCGAGCCTACGAATAGATTACTCACAAACGATGAAGAGCTTCACGAAATTGGAGAGGGAAGAAGTTTGATGATGACGATGGCGACGATCTCCTTGATCCGGAGCCCAAAACGGACTCCAGATCTGCCCTCTAGGGCAAGAACGGGATGTGGCGGCGCCTCTGGATCGTGAAACGCAATGAAATCTTCTGTGTTGATTTTTTCCAGGACGAAAGGGAAAAAATAGCGCTGGAATAGGGGGCGGCAAAGCCACGTGGGCCCACAAGCCTGGTAGCCGTGACTAGGGGGGAGGCCACGGCTATAGGGCTTGTGGCCCACTGGCAAGTCCCCTCCGGTGGATCTTTGCGCAAGTATTTTTCATATTTTCCAGAAATATTCTCGGTAAATTTTCAGGACATTCCGAGAACTTTCATTTCTGCACAAAAACAACACCATGGCAATTCTGCTGAAAACAGCGTCAGTCTGGGTTAGTTCCATTCAAATCTTGCAAATTAGAGTCCAAAACAAGGGCAAAAGAGTTTGGAAAAGTAGATACGATGGAGACGTATCAACTCCCCCAAGCTTAAAACCTTGCTTGTCCTCAAGCAACTCAGTTGACAAACTGAAAGAGAAAGAAAAACTTTGACAAACTCTATTTGATCTTGTTGTTGCAACTATGTCTAACTCATAACCAGAATTTCAGCAAGATCACAAGTTAACCACATAAGCAAGTGACACATAGGTCTCACGGTAAACTAATATCAATGTCATAATCAGCTAGCGAGCAATAATAATGAGTTTCAGATACCAACAATTCAATCAAAACAAGCATGAAGCAATATGAATAGGTGGTATCTCGCTAGCTCTTTCTGAGACCGCAAAACATAAATGCAGAGCACTTTCAAAGATCAAGGGCTGACTAAACATTGTAATTCATAGCAACGAAGATCCAGTCATAGTCATACTCAATATCAATCAAAAGCAAAGCATAAAAATTACAGAGGTGCTCTCCAATTGGTGCTTATATAAGAAGCGGATGACTCAACAGGAAAATAAATAGACATGCCCTTCACAGAGGGAAGCATTGATTTGCAGAGGTGCCAAAGCTCAAGCTTTGAAAACAGAGATAATAATTTTGGGTGGCATGCTTTCATTGTCAACGCAATGACCAAAAGTTCTCAATATCTTCTATGCTACTCGTGCTATAGGCGGTTCCCAAACAGAAAAGTAAAGTTTTAACTCCCCCACCACCAATCAATCACACTCCACGGCTAGCCGAATCTTCGGGTACCGTCCATACTAACATCAATCCGGGGGGAGTCTTGTTTTACAGTTATGTTTTCGATTTAAGTGTGGAACTGGGCATTCCAATGACCGGCCCCTTTCTCGTGAATGACAGTGAATAAACACATGTCGAGGATAACACGCCTAACATGGAAGATACCAATAGCCCCCTGTCACCACATGAGCGGTTCATGCATGCAAAACAGATTATTTCTTGAAGGTTTAGAGAATGGCATATGCAAATTTACTTGGAACGGCAGGTAGATACCACAAATAGGTAGGTATGGTGGACTCTCATGGACAAACTCTTGGGTTTATGGAAGTGGATGCACAAGTAGTATTCCCTTAGTACAAGTGAAGGCTAGCAAAAGACTGGGAAGCGACCAACTAGAGAGCGACAACAGTCATCAAGATGCAAAGAGTTTGACTAACATTGAGTGCAAGCATGAGCAGGATATAAATCACCAAGAACACGAACATCATAGAGTTTATGTTGATTTTGTTTCAATTACGTGCATGAACATGCGCCAAGTCAAGCCACTTGAATCATTCAAAGGAGAATACCATCCTATCATACTACATCATAGTCATCTCAAAATCTATGTTGGCATTCAAGACAAACCATTCTAAGCTCCTAGCTAATTAAGCATGGCATCAGAAACTCCGATTTCTAAGTTGTCATTGCAAACATGGTTCTCTCTCAGCAAAGCTGAATCTGGGATGATAAGCTAGTCATATTTACAAAAACAAAATACATAGAGTTCATACCAGCTTTTCAAGTCTCAGTCACTTCATCATATATCATCATTATTGCCTTTCACTTGCACGATCGAACGATGTGAACAATAATATGAGTGCTCGTGCATTGGACTAAGCTGAATCTGCAGGCAAACACAAAGGAGAAGACAAAGTAATATGGCTCTTTAACAAATGAACAGGTATGCATGCGAGAGCCACTAAACATTGTAACCATGGTCTTCTACCTCGACTCAAAGAAAAAGAAAACTATTTACACGGGAAAGCTCCCAACAAGCAAAAGAAGAAAGGAAAATCTTTTTGGGTTTTCTCAAAAGGACACAAAACAATAAAACAAGAAAACAACAATAAACTAGCATGGACAATACAGTGGCAAAGTGTAAACACCGACAAACAAAGTGAAAGCATAAGCATGAATGTAAAGTTGGTGCAAACACGTACTCCCCCAAGCTTAGGCTTTTGTCCTAGCCTGGTCTACTCCCAAGGAGGGAAATAACCAGCTCCGGTATACTCCGGACCGGACTGTGGATACCACTGCTGCGTGAGCTCCTCTGGCTCTCACTGATAAACTGGCGTCTGGTACTCGACTGGCGGCTTGGGCACGCGCACCTGTGGTTGGGCCAAGCCCCAATATGCGTAGATGTCTGAGGGCATAATAGTGTACCTGCCTGCATGAAGATTGAACAAAGAAGGAGAAGGCAAAGTAATAGTCTCACGAGTACCCCGACTAAATACCAGGTTATAAATCATCCGTCTACTAGCATCTCTATCCAGAAAATCATGGCGAACCATGCTGTCATAATCCACATATTTCTCAGGAAGATGCATTTCTTCTTCCTCCTTCAGTCTAATGGGTATCTCAAAGTGTCTGGCAAGACGGGTAGCATAGAAACCTCCATAGACGACACCTTTGGAACGGTTTGTGTTCAACCGCTGAGCTACTATAGCACCTAGGCTATAAGTCTTATTGTTATAAAGGCCTTCGCGCAAAACCGCAAGGTCTGGAGAGCTAAGTGATCCAGCCTCCCCACGGCCAATCAAACATTTTCCCACAAATAATGAGAAGTACCGAAGCACAGGAAAATGTATGCTAACAATTCTAGCGCGAGACACTCCTCTCTCCTCTCCAATAGCAATAGTATCTATGAAAGCCTCCAAGTCCCGTGGATGAGGATCATGAATATCCCCAACATAAGGTAATTTGTACACATTGCAAAAATCCTGTAGTGTCATGCGCTGGGGGATATCGTATAACATGAACTCAACCATAGGAGGATTATTCCTCGGATAAAAGTTGAAGCTTTGAACGAAAATATTGGTGAGGAGGAGGTATTGTGGGCACTTATCTTCAACGAACGCGGTAAGACCTGCGTTCTCCACCAAGTAATAAAAGTCTTCATAAAGCCCAGTGGTGCGCAAAAATTCATCACTTGGCCACTCGCACGCTCGAACTTCTGTGACTCGAGGAACCACGTACTTGGGGTGGTTCTTTTCATCCTCCTTGGGGTTACGGCTTGAAGAGCCTCTCAAGAACCTCCTCATATTTTCCCTTTGCTAACTCTGAAAAATTCTGAAATTTTTAGTGACTTCGAAAGAAAAGTGAGTAGGAATTAACCCAACTCGTAGCAACTACTCCTACTAGTGCCTAGAGACCGTATCACGCGCTAAAACTACTTGGGACCAGCTAAAATCAACATTTGAAGCTCAAGAACAGGGTCACCAAGGTAGCAAGAATACGCGAAGGATAAAGCACAAGAGTAGAAACTAATTGGACCAATGGAGGAGTCACTAACCAAGGAGTAATTTCCCCAAAACGGTTCGAAGAATGGTGCTTTGAGCAAGGAGATGGAAAATCACAACCAAATGAGCAAGAACACGGGTTTGAGAGGCGAAACGATTTTTTCTGGAGGTAGAAGAAAAGGATGGGAGCTGGAATGAGTGGAGGGGGTCCTTGTGGGCCTCACAAGCTTGGTAGACGCAGCGAGGGGGGGGGAGGCCGTGGCTATAGGGCTTGTGGCCCACTTGTGTGGCCCCCAGGCCAGCTCTCATTCCCAGTATTTTTCAAAAAATCTAGAAAAAATCATATTTTATTTTCAGGACCATCGGAGAACTTTTAATTTCGGGGTTACTTTTCTCCGGGACGCTAAAACAGAAAACAGGAAAAACTAAACTAAATCTATCATTTTTCTTCTAAGCAACATAAAGTGAAAGCTTAAAAGAGAGGTATGTGACTCCTTGATTCATCCATTTCATGGTCATCGAAAGAAATCTGTCAATGGGGTTGATCAAATCCCCTCGACAAAACTTTTTAAAATCACAAAAGGAAACGGAGAATTGTCGAATAGCTACTAAGTCACCTCAATGGGGATACGAATCTCCCCAACAAGCAAATCATACTTCATCTTAACACGAGGAATAGGGCATTCAAAGCTCCCAATAAGAATCGATGCAGTTTTTTCGTTAGCATTGATGCAATGTACTTGATATCGTTTCTTCGGAAAGTGCACCGTATGCTCATTACCGTTGACATGGAAGGTGACATTGCTTTTGCTGCAATCTATAACAGCCCTTGCGGTGTTTAAGAACGGTCTTCCAAGAATGATCTCCATGGCATCACCCTCAGGAATATCCAAGATAACAAAGTCCGTCAAGATAGTAACGTTAGCAACCACAACAGGCACATCCTCGCAAATGCCGACAGAGAAAGCAGTTGATTTGTCGGCCATTTGCAGAGAGATTTCAGTGGGTGTCAACTTATCCATTTCAAGTCTATGATAAAGAGAGAGAGGCGTAACACTAACACTGGCTCAAAGGTCACATAAGGCAGTTCTTACGTAGTTTCCTTTAATGAAGCAAGGTATAGTGGGCACTCCGGGATCACCAAGTTTCTTAGGAGTCCCACCTTTGAAAGTGTAATAGGCGAGCATGGTGGAGATCTCAAGATCTGGTTTCTTCCGTTTATTAGTCATGATATGTTTCATGTACTTGGCATATGGAGACATTTTGAGCATATCAATTAACCGCATATGCACAAAGACGGGTCTCAACATTTCAATAAAGCGCTCAAAATCCTCATCATCCTTTTTCTTTGATGCTTAGGAGGAAAGGGCATGGGTCTCTGAACCAATGGCTCCCTTTCTTTACCATGCTTCCTAGCAGTGAAGTCATTCTTATCGTATCTCTTAGGTTGTGGGTTATCAGGATTAACCATAGGTTCAATCTCCACATCCTTATCATTGCTAGGTTGATCATTATTATGAACATCGCTGTCCATATTGTCACAAGGTTCATGTTCATCACCAGATTGTGTTTCTGCATCAGACGCAGAAATATCATTTGGTTCTTCAGGTGTGACAGTATTTGGTGAACTGACATGTAGGTTTCTCTCATCCTTCTTCTTATTCTTAGGATGACTGGGTGTATCAACATTAATTCCTTGAGAATCTTGATCAATTCTCTTAGGATGGCCTTCAGGATACAAAGGTTCCTGAGTCATTTTGGCTCCTCTAGTAATGACTCTGAGAGAGTTGTCATTTAATTTGTTGAGCAAGTCATCCTGAGCTTTAAGTACTTGTTCTACCTGAGTAGTAATCATAGAGGCATGTTTACTCACAAGTTTCAGATCATTGACATTTCTGTCTACACAAGCACTTAAATGACTAAGCATACGAGTACTTTGTTCCAATTGTCTGCTAACATAATCATTGAAACTCTGTTGTTTGGCAATAAAGTTGTCAAATTCATCAAAGCATAGGCTACCAGGTTTGTCAAAAGGAATATCACTCTCATTGAATCTACGTAGAGAATTCACCTCTACTACTTGTATCGGGTTATCGAGACCATGGATCTCTTCGATAGGCGGTAGATTTTTTACTTCTTCAGATCTAATGCCTTTCTCTTGCATAGATTTCTTGGCTTCTTGCATATCTTCGGGACTAAGGAATAGAAATACCTCTTTTCTTAGGAGTTGGCTTAGGAGGTGGTTCGGGAATAGTCCAAGCATTATCGTTGATCAAGATGTTATTCAGTAGGATCTCAGCTTGTTCTACAGTCCGTTCCCTAAAAACACAACCGACACAACTATCTAGGTGGTCTCTAGAAGCATCGGTAAGTCCGTTATAGAAGATATCAAGCATATCGTTCTTCCTAAGAGGGTGATCAGGCAAAGCATTCTGTAGCTGGATGAGCCTCCCCCAAGCTTGTGGGAGACTCTCTTCTTTGAGTTGAGCAAAGTTGTATATTTCCTGCAAGGCAGCTTGCTTCTTATGGGCAGGGAAATATTTCTCACAGAAGTAATAGACCATATCCTGGGGACTACTCACACATCCAGGAGCAAGAGAAGTGAACCAGGCTTTAGCGTCATCCTTTAGAGAGAAAGGAAACAACTTAAGGATATAGTAGTGGCGGATCTTCTCCTCACTAGTGAAAAGGGTGGCTATATCGTGTAGTTTGGTAAGATGGCCTATGACCGTCTCAGACCCATAACCGTGGAAAGGATCAGATTCGACTAGAGAAATTATCTCAGGGTCGATAGAGAATTCATAATCCTCATCGGTGATAAAGATCGGTGAAGTGGCAAACTTCGGGTCATATTTCATCCTAGCTTTCACAGATTTTTCCTTCCACTTGAGAAGTAATTTCTCAGCGTCATAGGCATCCTTACATGCAAGAAAATCCTCAGCTATCGCTCCCTCCATAACATAACCCTCAGGTATATCAGGCAATTCATATCTAGGAGAGCTGGATCTAGCAGGAGCAAAAGCAGGTTCTATCTCAATAGTATCAGCAGTTTCAGAAGCATCACGAGCATTGGCAGTAACTCTAGCAATATGAGCATCAAGGAATACCCCTAGTGGCATATCAGGCAAAGTAGTATCTCTAGCAGTATCAAGCATAGCATCATCAGGAAAAATAGCATCTCTAGCATCATCAGGCAAAGCAGTATCAAGCATAGCATCATGGATAGAAGTATCAGGCATAGCATCTCTAGCAGTATCAGGCATAGTATCTCTAGCAGTATCAGGCATAGTAGCATCATAAACATCATCAAGCACAGGTAACATATCAAGATTTCTAGTAGGAGGTGGTGTCGCAAACTTACTCATAACTGAAGGTGAATCAAGTGGAGAGCTAGATGGAAGTTCCTTACCTCCCCTCATAGTTGAGGGCAAGACTTTGGTTCTTGGATCTTTCAGATTCTTCATAGTAATCAACAGATATAAATCCCAAGTGACTCAGAGAATATAGCTATTCCCTCCCCCGCAACGGCGCCAGAAAAGAGCTGCTAGCAGTCCCCGACAACGGCACCAGAAAAGAGCTGCTTCCAGTTGCTCAACAATTAGCAATTGTCTTGCAATGGCCCACCAGCGTGTGGGATCGCAGTAGTTTTCGAGGGTAGAGTATTCAACCCAAATTTGTTGGTTCGACACGATGGGAGTGAAAGGATATTCTCCAGTATTAGCAGTTGAGTTGTCGGCTCAACCACACCTGAAAGATTAGTATCGGGAAGCAGGATATAAGCAACAAAGGTAGTATGATAGCAACGGTGCCAGAAACGATCTCTTGACAAGGTAGACTATTCCTAACTGAAGTATCAATGGCGCCAGAAAAGTATTGTAGCAGGTAGTAGTAGTGTAACGAGTAACAATAGTGGCAATGAACATCAGTAGTGACAACAGTAGCAAGTAGCAACAGTAGTGGCAGCAGCAGGAGGACAAAGCAAGTAACAGTAGCAGCAACAAGTAACAGTAGCAGAGCAAAGCAAGGAATAGCAGCAGCAAGTAACAGTAGCAACAACAGTAGTAACAACAGTAGCAACAGAGCAAGTAACAGTGGCAGCGGGACAAACTTGTAGGCAATGGATCGGTGATTCGTTGGATGACATTCATCATGCAACAGTTATAACACGGAGAGATATGTGGTTAGCTCCCATTCGTCAATGTGATGTAGGCATGCATTCCGTGTGTAGTCATACGTGCTTAGGGAAAAGAACTTGCATGACATCTATTGTCCACCCCTCCCGTGGCAGCGGGGTCCAAATGGATACTATGGGATATTAAGGTTCTCCTTTCAATAAAGAACCAGACCAATGCATTAGCACTTGGTGAACACATGAACTCCTGAAACTATGGTCATCACCGGGAGTGGTTCCGGTTATTGTCACTCCGGGGTTGCTGGATCATAACACATAGTAGGTAACTACAACTTGCAAGATCGAATCTAATACACACATATATTGGTGACGACATAATAATTTCAGATCTGAAATCATGGCACTCGGGCCCTAGTGACAAGCATTAAGCATGGCAAAGTAGTAGCAACATCAATCTCAGAACATAGTGGATACTAGGGATCAATCCCCATCAAAACTAACTCGATTACATGATAGATCTCATCCTACTCATCACCGCCCAGCAAGCCTACGAATAGATTACTCATGAGCAATGAAGAGCTTCATGGAATTGGAGAGGGAAGAAGGTTGATGATGACGATGGCGACGATCTCCTTGATTCGGAGCCCAAAATGGACTCCAGATCTGCCCTCCAGGGCAAGAACGGGATGTGGCGGCGCCTCTGGATCGTGAAACGCGATGGAATCTTCTCTCTTGATTTTTTCCGGGACGAAAGGGAATAAACAACACTGGAATTGGGGGCGCAGAGCCACGTGGGCCCCACAAGCCTGGTAGTCGTGGCCAGGGGGGAGGCAGCGGCTACAAGGCTTGTGGCCCACTAGCCCGTCCCCTCCGGTGGATCTTTGCGCAGGTATTTTTCGTATTTTCCAGAAATATTCTCCGTAAATTTTCAAGACGTTCCGAGAACTTTCATTTCTGCACAAAAACAACACCATGGCAATTCTGCTGAAAACAACATCAGTCCGGGTTATTCCATTCAAATCATGCAAATTAGAGTCCAAAACAAGGGCAAAAGAGTTTGGAAAAGTAGATACGATGGAGACGTATCAGGTCGCCACGGTGGCCGTGCTCATCTATCTGCCTCGGCCCGGCTATAAATAGCCCTTCCCGGAGCCTCCCGAGCACCGTCGCCTCTCCTAGTCTCTCTCCCTCTCCCTTTGGGTCTCGCCTGCACCCTTGCCCGGTCGATTCCGTTCCCGGAGCCCTCTAATCAACCGAAGCTGCCGCTCCCATCCGCGGCATGAAGCCCCACCTCCGGCCGTCCCCTGCAGCGTCCGAGACCTCCCCTAGGCGCGACGCTCGCTAGCGTGCCCGTACGTATGCTCGCCTGCCGGAGAAGGCCACCTGAGTGTCGAATTCACGCCCGAGCCAAGCCTCGTGCTGCTGCCAACGGGGGTGAGGAGAGGAGGAAGAAGAAGAGAAGGAGGGAGGAGAGAGAGAGGACCCGACAGGTGGGGTCGGGACCCACGTGTCGGCGGCTGGAGGCCTGCCAGCTGGATTAGTGGAGGCGCCAAGTGCGCAGTACGTTTCCTCCTCGGGGAAACGTATTTCTCAGAAGGCGCCACCGGCTGTTCTCTCAGGGACCCGATGGCAATTATTTTAATTGCTGATTGGTCCTTCTTCTTCAAATGCTTGTATCTTTTTGCTCGAGACTCCGATTGAGGTGATTCCAAAGCCCACGTCTTCGTATCGTCGAGACCTTCATGTTGGTATCATTTTCACAAGGTGGTTACACTGTGAAAATGACCCTTTCGCCCTTGTCTCCAATCAGCCCCCTTCGAGAGAGAGAAGTATCCGGTGATACTTTCCGCGGACTCTCCGCACCTCTTCCGGGAGTATCCTTCGACCCCAGGCAAGCCGACCATCTAATATATGCCCTCAAGATTTTCTCTATGTTATTCCTACACGTTTAATTAATATGCTTGGGATTGTATGTATAGCAATTTGCAGTAGGTAACTCTGACAAACCCTTGCTCGCATTTTCTTCAATGATGGCACCACGCCTCAGTCTGAGCTGCTTTCGGCCGTACGGCTTGGATGCCAACTTTATATTTCTCTTGTCAGCAGCTAGCTCGTGTTCTAAGCTGCTTTTCGGCCGTCGCGGGCAGCTGTTGAATTTCTTTCCGTGGAAGTGACCCTATGCTCTAAGTTGTTTTTCGGCCGTCTTAGGGAACTGCTACATCAACACCGCCTCATGCTCTGTGCTGCTTTCCAGCCATCTTGAGCCGGGGTTGAGTTATTCCGGTAACGTCCCAGATCGGTGTTGCAAAGACCATTCTGGTGGCTACCGATTTATTTGCCGGTTTTATGCGAGGGTTCCGAGGGTCTAATTTACAGTTATAGCTTGCAAAGTAATAGTTTACCATTTACATCCTGTCGTATTAATGGCTCATGATATAGAGACATGTTGTGGTGTTTCTACCGTTGTTGTTTCATGCATAATTATCATCATGTTAAGCTATTGTTGACAACAACCATACTTGATAAATATGTTGTTAAAACCAAACCCAGTGGGTTGATCTCGAGTCACCTGTCCGGGCTTATCTGTGCAACCACATTTGCCGATATGGGACGGCCGTGACTTGGGTTGATCGCGTGACCTTTCATCGGTACCTCCAAAGAGGGAGGATTATGCATGCATGCTACCCTGATCAGGTAGGCGGTGATAATCCTGTGAGCCCAGTTGAGTTGTTTTGTGTGCACATCCACGGTTGGGAAAATTTAGTTTGGCCACGACTGTGGCAGGTGTCATGAGGACACAGGGCCACCCAGGACATGACTCCGTGGGAGGATGAATGCCGGTGGTATGATGAAAGAGTCACGGGCCAGACAAGTTTCATTGGAGCAATGCTGGTCCACCCGAATGGGATCACGAGGTCAGTGCTTGAGAGTGTGGGTAAAGTGTGCAACCTCTGCAGAGTGTCAAATCTATTCAAATAGCCGAGTCCATGGTATTGGACACCCCGACCAGACCTCATTAGGTGGTCAACCGTATCAGTGATAATAATGATGGAATAACTCGTCTTGTGTAGACATCGGAAGATGTCCGGTATATGGCATGCTAGCCATGGGATGGCTATGAGATAAGTGGTCGGATGACCACATGAGTTGGATTGGATTTGGATCAGCTTTCAGACTGGATCATGAGAATATTCGGAGTATAAATCATTTATCTAATATGCTTTACCTTATCGTACTTACTTTAGAAGTTATTTTGCTGAATAATCCTGTTATACCTTGATAATTAATATTGCTAGATAGGTATGTTATAATGATTAATATTGCTCTAATAACAAATGCATGCTTGAATGTCATAGATTGCTTTGCTTAGTGTATATGTTAGTTTTGGTTTGCTTGCGAGTACATTCAAAAGTACTCAACGGCTTTTAACATGGCCAGGTTCACATAAGGATCCGTTGTATGCGAGGAACTGGAGCGTTCACGGGCTAGGAGAGTAACCGAGTCAGATCCGTGTGGATTGGAGCCGCACCAGGACCATGCTGCCTTAGATAGAGCTTTTCCTACTGCCATCAATCTTGTAGTTCATCATGTAAAACTCTTATATTCATTAATAGAAATGCCTGTGTTAATGATACTTGTTGTAAACGTGCATGACAGAGTGATTTCTTAGGCTGGTGTGCGCGGCGACCGTCTGGCTACAGTGGTAATCAGGCGGAGCGCCACAACGAATGGTATCAAAGCATCCAGGCTGACTATAGGTTACCCTAGCCAGACCCCACTGTCCTATGTTTAGTAGAAAGACTAGATGGATTTCAGCCAGCCTTGCCATCTGGCATGGTTACTATTGATCATAAGGCAACCCCATAGGTTTTCGGCTCCATCAGACCCCAACTCTCGTGGCCCTTGCCTTCGGGTGAAACGCTCGCACCCGGCAACGACCCGTGAGCCCTAAAACCCCTAGGTCAACCAGATATCCTTACCCCTGCTTGCTAGCCATGACATTTCTCTTCTTACTCTAGTTTCCTTTGGCAAACACTTATAAATTCTATCTCTCCTCGACAACCTTAGGAACATTGACTAAGCCACTTTGGCTATGGTCCTGCGTCGAGTGTGATGTTCCCTAAGGAAGTAGTAGGAGCTTGTCACCAGTGCTACCAGGAGTGCGGTTCCACTTCTAAATCCTTAGAGGTACATCAAGTTCGCTATAATAGTTATACTAGTGGATCCTTGGCCATGTTTAAGTTCCGCAACACTTGAGCTTTATTTGATTTTTGGTTTCTCGCGGTTCTTGTTTCTTTTGTCGGTTTCGTTTTTCTGCTCCGACTAGATCCATCTGCCAAAGTTGTCTAAGAAGATCAACATGCAACTGGGATAATACCCAATAATCCCCATTTCAACAAAAGTCAAGCCATGCGAACCGCCTGATATTCAGAACATTACCACCGGATCTGTCAAGAATTAAGAATGGGTCAGAAGCAGAATCTTGTGTAACAGACAAGGACAAAATATACCTAAGAGAGTTGGCCTCAGAACCGATCATACCCGAGGAAGCATTCAGGAAAGCTACCAAGAATGAACATTAGTAGAGACAAATGATTGAGTTCGTGATACAAAGATTATTTCAGTCAATTAAGTTGAACCCTGAATCTTTTCTCCATGGACCCAAGAATCATTTATTCTTCACCAAGGACATATTTCAAAAATGAGAGTGACCCAAAAGCATCGACAAAAGCCCGGTACGTTGGTACAAATTTCAAGGCAAATCTTAAAGCTCATTGGTGCAAATATAAAATTTTCTGGGCACAGTGAACAAGGTCTACAAAGAATATGGATAAGCTTACGGTTGTCCGAATCAAGGAGCACCTAACATGCTTGGAAACTTAGCTGAATCAAATGGAATTATCCAACAATTGCTTATTATCGGTAACACCTGGTTTGAACATATGGCCTTCTGAATCAATTGTCAACATGAGGTCTGCACCAGTTGTGCAAACTTTACAACAACAATAACCAAACCAGCAGAAGGACAAGCGATGTGCATAACCAATGGAATATCTTCAGTCAAGGTATGGCATATATCAAGTTGTGGCTCTGCTATGGGTAAAATTCCGGATAACTAAAAAGGAAGCCCGAACCAGATCTAACGATACATCATAGCAAAAAGTCTTCTGGAATAAGTAACCTAGCCTTCCCCCACAAGCTACCAAGAAGAGCTTACTTCCAGTCCTCCTCGATACGCCACTCGGTGAAAGATCCTTATGGGATACGACACTCCCATCTTCCATAGCAGGCTACCGCGGAAAGCTTCTAGCATAAGGAACACGACCTTCCACAGCAAGCCACATGAAGGAAAGCTTGTGAGGTATGGTACCCAGCCTGCTTCAGCATGCTACTCTAGCAAAAGCTTCGAGCATAAGGAATTCAGCCTTCTTCAACACGTCATTGTGCCGACAACAAGATTGTCACAAGCATGAACCAGTCGGTACACATATTCGCCGTATAACCCAATGGTAATGAAAGGATTCATCCTACACTTGCACATGTTATGCAGTCCAGTGAATCAGTTCATGCAAGCCACTCATACACTGGAATAACTGTGTTCGTAGAAACATCGGCCCTATGTTTAAAAGAAGAATATGAGCACCGCAACCCCTACGAGATATGCAAGAGTAAGTTGTAAGAACAAGCCAACACTCAGGGAAAACAATCAAGTAATAGTGTTGGTAGGACATCAAAAGTACATCAAAGGAGTCCTCAAGACCAAAGAAGTTGTGGGCAAACAACCTCCGTGACGATCAACAAGATACCGTTTCGCAGACAAAGAGATATTACCAACCCTTGTGAGACTCTTGCATATGCGGCCAAAACAATGCAGTTCCTGCAATTACAAGTAAGTTCGCCGCACTCCTCACGAATATGGGCCATCAACCCAGATAAGAAGCTATGCCCTAAGGATACACCAAGTGATAGGCATACTATGCACATCTCAGTTGTCATAACAAGAACAACATAAGCTATATATGACAGAGCCATCTACACTAGCGACAGAGTCTGAACAATACATTAAGACCAAATGGCTCAAGGCACAACAGCAGCAACAACTCATAGACATCATGACATCATTGGAGTAAGAGATTATTGTCTATGATTATTTTGTGATGATGCCTGCAGTTGAGGATGTAGCAGCAATAGCTCGGTCATGATAACTCCTTGAGTTATGGATAACCTAAGGGCAAAGTCAGGATGCATAAGCAAACATTAGAGCAGAACACACAGCCAGACTGAGCATCCTGACACAGCAAAAGTAAGCCACTCCCATTCACTCGAGGACATACGAGTATGTGAACCTGGTACCAGGAAAGGATGTATTACCCATGACAGTTAGGGAACGAAGCATTACAATCAAGCCTGAAGCAGATACTTTCAGGCCCTGAAAACTAACTGCTTGTTGATAGTACCCGCTACCGCACCCCGCAACACCACCATCAGAATAAAGGATACACCTGACAGGAAAGAGAAGGATTCAAGGGAGTTGTGTGTAGAGACAATACTTGGTCCCTCCGAAGAGGCAATTTAAAAGTAAGAGAACCAATGAAGGCATGACAACTAATGGATCCAAGCCACACATAGGTAAGTCCCCTTTCCCCGGGAGGTAAGCCTGGAAATCTCAAGGACGATATTTTCTTAAGGGGGGTAGGTTTGTAACACCCTGATTTTTTCTCCCTGCTTTTTTTTCATTTGTAGGATTTGACTCCCGTCTTTTTTCTCGGTGTTATCGGATTTCTTTCCCTCCTGGGTATGTGAAGATGGTCATCTAGGCTTGCCCTCCCTATCCAACCAAAGATTCTCCTCAGTCCAATGTAACAACCCAGATGTATTCCTTTCCATATTTGTACTCCTCTCCTATTTTGTGGAACCATGTTTTGGATATTATATAAAGTTGTCATTTCATGTGGCTTCATTTCATGTCATCATTTTGCATAATGACATCCACTTGCATTCTTGGCATACCTTTATTGTGTTGCTAGGAGTTGTTCCATCATGGTAGTGCTTGCATGCTTATGAGTAGTGTGGGTTGTATGTGGTTTTTGCAAACTTTGGTGCTTTCAAAACATTGCTAAAAACCCTTTCCCTTTGTTATTTTTAACTTGTGTGATAGACTTTGCTTGGCCCTGTTTTACATTCTTCTAGTGGATTTAATTGTGGTTGAGGGGGTAGCTCTCAGTGTTGTATTAGCCTTTAGATATAGGTGGGTTTTAATAAAAACAACATTATAAATTCCTGTTCTATGTATATTTTATTTGTTCTAAAAATCTGGTTTGCATTTTTATTAAATAGGGCATAAATCCCTCATGCCCTATTTGTTTTTATTTTCTTTTCAAATCCCTATGTTGCTCTGAGGTATTTTGATTGTTGTTTTATTTATTTTAAAAGGAAAACCTTTTTTTCCTGTTTTGTCAGGCGCCAGAGAAGCCCAGGTGGGCCGGCTCCCTCCTCTCCACCTAGGCCCACCTCTCTTTCCTCCCTAGCAGGGCCCTCTCCGCGTCCCTTCTTCCTCCTCTAACGCCGTCCCCCCTCGTGTTGCTTTCCGTCAGGGTTCAGAGAGAGAGAGGGAGGTCGTGCACGCCGTTGCCGTCCCTTCCTTCCCCTATTTAACCCTCGGCGTGCGTGCCCGATAGGGTTTCCCCCTATTCCCCATCACGCCGCCACTCTCTTCCTCCTCCTCCTCCTCCATCTCTCCCTCCCAGGTAAGTCTTTGTAGGTTGCATAGAGCAGAACCGAGAGAGAGAGCAGACCGCCGCCGTCCCCCTCCGTGTTGCCGTCGTCTCCGGCGTCGGCAGGCATGTCCAGAACCTCGGGGAGACTCCCCGCGTTCTGTTCCCGGCGCTAGGAGTCCCGGAGGTCCACCGCAGCGACGATCACTTCCTCTTCTTCCTCGCTGTCGTACTGCTCTGCCGTGTTCGTCCCGCTTTGACTCCAGTAGGCATCCACAACCCTTCTTCCCCTGCGACGTCTTCGTGTGAACCCAGGGTGAGCACACCGTCTCTTTTCCCCTCCTCCTTCTCCCCTAGACGTGCCGTTGCATGCTCGCCGGCTTGCTGTCGCCGCCGTGACAGTAGAAATGCCTCGCCGGCCACCCAACGTTGCGGGCTCCCTCCCGCTGTGCTAAGTCTGGGAATGGGTTCCCGTGGGATCCCGCGTCAAGCGCCGTGTGTAGCCGCGACGAGAAGGTCACCGGAGCCTCGCCGGAGAGGAACCCCTATTCCGGCTGCGTAGGATGTAGTAGAACAGAGGGGGCTGCTCAAAAGAGCAACACCCCCTCTCTGTTAAGAATCGCTATCCTAGCGTAGTGGAAACCAAGCCGTAGCTACTGTAGATCTTGTAGACAAACTGGTATGTGACTGTTGAAAACAGATTGTATGTTTGTAATGTTTTGAAGCTTGTGTGGGCATTATTGATGGTGTGGTGTGATCCCAAGCCCCATCCCACTTGTAATGTGTTGCTTGATCATGTGGCAACCTGGATACACTAGTGAGTGCCCATTAGTGTGTGTTTGTGGCTGCTTTGACCCGTAGGCCTTTGTAACTTGTTTTGTAGTTCCCGGTTGATCTGTGACTCCGTTCGGTACGTTCTTTATATGCTTTTGCATCGTTTTCTCATGATGCACATGTTCATGCCATATTCATGCATGTCAAGATAACTCAAAATGAGGTTCTGTCCAGAATTCAATTAACTCAACTAATGCATATGAAAGTGACTAGAATAGTGATGCATGCTTCCTTCTTCACACATGCATCATATTGATTGTTGCATTATGTTTTGACGGTGTTCATTGGATGTTATCTTATCTTGGGTAGCATCGGGAACGGAGAGCGAGTATCTGGATTCTGGAGAGTACGTGCAAGAAGAACAAGAGCAGTTCCAAGTTGAAGACATCACAAGCAAGATGACCGTGACCTTGACACCGTCTCTAGCTTTGTTATGCTTAGAATCACGTTTCCTTCGTTACATGCTCGCTGCCTACCACTTGATATAAATGCCACCTATATTTTCCATGAACCCCAACACTTCCCTCTCCTAGAAAATGTTGTTTGGCTAAGTAGGCTTGCTCCACCTCTAATGGATAGCTTTGCTAGTTGCAGGTGCCAACTGTCCCATGTGATAACATGGGTAATTTGATATCATTATGTTTAAACTGCTATTGAATTAATGCACCTATATACTTGGTGAATAACGGAAGGCCTAGACTTTTGCCGGGTGATTTGTTCCGTTGTTGCCGCCTTAGTTTCGGTTACCGGTATTTGATTCCATAACTGATCGTTCCTAACACGTCCAGGGTTGTTATGGGGACCCCCTTGATAAATCGCGTAGTGATAAGGCTTGTCTGGCAGGACCAAACATTGGTTTCAATCTGCTAATAACTTAATAATTAAATGCATAGGGAATAGCTACCCTGAGGAATTAATCAACCACCCAGGCTAGTGCTCCTCATGAGTGTTGGTCCAAATTGGGCAGACTGCGGGGCCACCGCAAGGAAACTTGAGGTATGGTTTCTTGTAGGCTTTCCCATCCGCCGTGTCCTGAGACTCAGATATGCGGCTCTTATCGGGGTCGTCGACATGCCGGGTGGTCTTGCCGGATTTGTCTTACCTTAGCGATATATCTTGCGTATAGGAATTCCTGTGAAACTTTGGGTCTCCTTAAAGTTGAGGTTTTCCTCTAAGGAATCCGACGAGATCACGAGTGTCGTGATAGAGGATTACTTTGCAGCCTATGACAGTTTGTGATGGACTAGTTGGAGCACCCCTGCAGGGTTTAATCTTTCGGAAAGCCGTGCCCACGGTTATGTGGCAAATGTGGATATTTTGTTAACATCCGGTTCTAGACAACTTGAAGTAACTCTAATAAAACTGCCAAGTGTGTGCGTAACCGTGACTGTCTCCTTCGGAGATTGCTTTCCGATCGAGAACACAGTGGGGTTATGTCTGAAATAAGTAGGTGTTCAGGATCACTTAGTGATCAACCTAGTCTTCGATCGCTCACGTAGACCACCATATGATTACTCTGATCATCGTAAGGTAGCCACCATATATGCTTAGGTTGCTGCAAACCCATACACTTAACCTTCCTCACCCAATAACTTGGCTAGATTCGATACCAAGTTCATACGATTGCCGAGTCCCCGTGGCTCACGGATTACTACAAACACCAACATGTACAGGTACGCCCGACGCAGGAGATCCTGATGACAACCAGCTGAAGTGGGAGTTTAATGAGGACTCTGGCCGACTGTACGTGAACTATCCGGAGGACTGAGGCCGTGGTCGTGATCGTGGGGCCATCATGCGGGATGTCATAGTTTTACTTGTTTCATGTTGTTCGTAGCGGGACTAGACCATGCTCTGAATAATGTGTTTCTGTAAGCTTAATGCTATAATCTTATCAGATGGCAAGTGAATGCCCTACTTGTCACTCTTTCAGATATGTAATGTTATGATTATCTCGCTTGCGAAACGTTTAGATGCGCCCCTTTCCCTTTTGAGGCCTCACCCCCAAAATAGGAAAGGGCCACATCTTAGCCGTTACAAGTTGGTAATCAGAGCCTTACGACCATAGGAGTCTTTGTGTGATCGAACTTGGCCGAGTCGAGTCTAGTAAAACTATTTGAGTCTTAGTTATATCGGAGAGTAGGTTTGTTTTTGCTCCTCTTCTTTGCTCTTGTGAGGTTCTCGACTTAGGAAATCTTAATTCTACTCCTCTTCTCGCTCAATTTTTTTAGGATCACGTGGATATTTTGAAATTATATGATATCGGTGTGACGGAGTTCTGTCTTGCTGCCTCCTGTCTGACTTGATTTCTTCCACGGAGTTGAGCTCCAGGGGATTCTTGTGCACATCGCCATCATTCAGATTTCTTGGTATCTCACGACAGAGGATGTTCGTAATTGCTTCAATACTAGTTGTGACGAGAGGAGTCCGGCTTCCCAGTACTGGTGCAGAGAGTTCCGGATGTATCGCCATACTTTGTATCGTTGTGATTACGAGGGTCTGTGTTAGATGAAGGTCCGAGAATCTGGTTATGTGTTGATGGATGTGATACACTGGACGAGTTAGTATAGGAGTTGTGTGACATATTACTCCTTGTATCCGTGTACCAGATTGCATGACCAGATATTTCGGGAATTCATAGGTGGGATATCAGATAGTGACTTATAGGACAATCTTCCTACAGATGCATGATGTGAGGTTGGGATTCGACATTCAGTGGGTACGTTTGTTCATGGTCGTCTTACAGCGGTTCTCGTTGTGTCTTAAAGAGTCCTTGTAGCTTGCTACGACTCGGGGACACTTTGTAAGTCGTGTGCACTGCCTTCCACAGGATGGCTACTGTAAATTCGAGCCCGCGTGATCATATCCACGAAGTTATCGGGTGGAGGCTCTGTCATACGTTTGTTCCGAGCAGTTCTAGCTCACACTTGGTTTGCAAGTGGTCTTTAATCAGATGTTGTCGACAGTCATGTTGAGGAAGCATTCTTACTATTTTGTTCCAGTGCAATTGCTAAATATTCATGTTCATATATTCCTTCCTATTGATTCAGCTTTACCTTGAATGTTGTTCTCTAGGCTAATGTGTTGTCCGTCTTCATGATGGCTCCACCAACTCGCCAGAATCCAGGTCAGGAGGGTGTTGATGCTCCGCCACCACCTCCGTCGCCGCCTCCTCCTACAGAGGCTTGGCAAGCGGTGATGGCTGCAACAAATGCAAACACCCTGATGTTAATTCAGCTGCTGCAAGAGAGGACCAATCAACAGCAGGGCAATTTCAACCATGGTGCTCATAAGTTTGCATCTCTCAATCAATTCCTGGCGAACCAGCCAAGGTCCTTCACATCTTGTTACCAGCCGTTCGACGCCGAGGATTGGATTCGGGACATGGTCAAACACTTTGAGTGCAGCAATGTCCGTCCAGAGGACTTCGTCAAGTTTGCAACATGTCAGCTCAAGGGGCAGGCAGCAGTTTGGTGGCAGCAGTTGAAGGACTCCAGGGGAGGCAGAACGATCAGTTGGGACGATTTCTGTAGAGATTTCAGGTCTCACTATATCCCGTCTAGCTTTGTGGAAGAGATGCGTGAGAAGTTCAGACGCTTGAAGCAAGGAGGATCCTCTGTGTACAAGTACAACGTCGAGTTCCATGAGCTGGTTCGATATGCCTTGCAGGACATTCCAGATCAGAAGAGCAAGATCTATCAGTTCAGAGGTGGTCTGAGAGAGAACTTGCAGCTGGCCCTTGCCTTGCACGATCCCGATGAGTTTGATAAGTTCTATAACTTGGCCCTCAGGGCTGAGGCAGCTTTGCTCAGAGTGGAGAATTCGAGGAAGCATTTCAGAGATTCCAGCTCGTCGCCCTCAACTCAGGTGGTCTAGAAGCAGCAGAAATACTGGGTGTATCCTCCTCCTCCTCGACAGACTCAACAGTTCAAGCAGTCAGGTGGTCGTGGTTCTTCCCACCCACCCAACCCAGCTTTCCAGCAGAGGTTTCAGCAACAGAAGCAAGGGAATCCTTAGGTCAAGTTCCGTCCGCTGTGAGATGTTACTTGTCACAAGTGTGGGCAGAAGGGTCACTACTCCAACAAGTGCACCTCTCAGCTGCATCTTCCGCCCCCTCCTCCAGGGAAGCCTCCAAGCAATGCTATGGTGAAACTCAACCCCAGGTCCACGAGAGTCAATATGGTGAATGCAGCTAAAGCAGACAACTCCTTAGACGTGATTATGGGTAATCTCATGGTTAATGATTTTCCTGCAAAGGTTTTATTTGATTCTGGTGCTTCGCATTGCTTCATATCATATCCGTTTGCATCCAAGCATAATCTGTATTAGGAGCACTTGTCTAAGCCATTGGCAGTTGTTTCCCCTGGGAAGCATATGAGTTCTAGTTTGGTAGTCCCGGAGGTCTCTGTCAAGATGGGTAATTATGCCTTTCTGGCTTCTCCTCTTGTCCTTGGCAACTCTGATATTGATTTGATCCTTGGAATGGATTGGTTGGCTATGAACAAGGCGTCTATTGATTTTGAAGCTAAAGAAGTGAAGCTAACTCATTCATCGGAGGACGTGATTATCTTCGCAGCGCGTGATGACACAGTCCGTCTGTTTTCCTTGAATGAGAAGGGTCAGATCTCTCCAATTTCGCAAGTCCTAGTGGTCTGCGAGTATGAAGATGTTTTTACGGCAGAACTGCCAGGAATGCCTCCGCACCGAGCAGTGGAGTTCGTAATTGAGCTTGAACTGGGTACTGAGCATGTGTGTAAGCCGCCGTACAAATTGGGTTTAGAAGAGCTGAAGGAGCTGAAGAAACAACTTGATGAGCAAGAGCGTCTGGGTCTGATCAAACCAAGCTCATCTCCTCGGGGTTTTGGAGTGCTTTTTGTCAAGAAGAAGGATAGTACGGAACGACTCTGTGTCGATTACCTTCAATTGAATAAGTAGACGGTCAAAAACAAGTATCCACTTCCCAACATCAATGAGTTGTTTGAGCAATTGAAAGGGGCTAAGATCTTCTCGAAGCTTGATCTTAGGATGAGTTATCATCAGATTCACATTCGTGAAGATAACATTCCAAAGACTACTTTTAGAACAAGCTTTGGCTCGTATGAGTATACGGTGATGTCTTTTGGTCTGGCCAATGTGCCGGGACCCCGACTTACGAGTCGAGACCGCCGTGCTCAGTGAACCCAGAGATCAATGCTCACCGAACATAGATACCGAATAAAAGAGTCTTACATCCTTACATATTGTTTGATACAATAAATGACCACTTCGGTCGAGTCTTACATATATAGGGCCTTAACGTCCAACACTCCAAACTAGACCAATAGTGGAATTATTGGTTGAAAGCGTGAACCCATGCCATCAGCCTTAACCTACAGGCATTCTGACTGGGAAGCGTCCTAGCTCGCAAGAACGTCACCGAGTTAATCTTCACCATATCCTGTTCTTTCATACCTGGTCAATGAAATAACCAGTGGCAAGCCAATGAGTACTTTGAATGTACTCGCAAACAGCCCATGACATGAACGACGAAAGTGAAGGATAACGATATCATGCATTTCTAGTGTAACTCATCTGGTGGAATGATCATGATTATGCATCAAGTTAAATAATTACTCTTGAAGAACAGGTTACATATATCAATATATTTGTTGAGGGCTGAACCATCCGGGTTCACCCTATATGCCAAGTCACCAAAATTGGTCATATCATTGTCATCATAGCAACACTTTTCTTATCACCACACACACACACTTGGTTTATGCGGAAATTTTAGGACGTAGTTTAAGCAGGATTACCCAACTGTCCTTGACCGTGGACACGACTATTCGAATAGTTTACAGTCTTCAGAGGTAGTACGCTGGACCCACGAGATCCGGGAAACTTCCGTGTCATCCACGACTCGCGGTATATCACATACCCGAGGTAAGTACCCGATCAATGCCTTTCCCCTAACGATACCAGACAAAGAGGTCCACTCGATTGGTACCCAGCCCACATGTTGTACGTCTTACGAGCACCAGCTCTGGACAGTACCAACCATGCGGGGACCAACGGTGTGGCTGGAACTCATAAAAATGGCACAGTCGTCCTACCCGGCATGACCCCATCACGAGAGTGACCACATATCACTCCCGCCACTAGTAATGTGGCTCTTTGCTAGCACCGACCAGAGTAATTAACATAGCCCCGTCCCATAAGGGGTAACGTGGTCGTACTGGTAAGGTTGGGATGGTCGACACATCATAAATCTAATTCCATTTCCGAAACCTTACTCACACAAATACCGGGTGCATCACTTCACCAAAAGTGACCACCTAACTCATCATCACCCTCGGGCATTAGTGGTACCCGACGGGGTTTTCATAAACTATTGCTTTAGGACAACATCATGCTCATGGATACAACTACTTCTATCTTTACTTGTCAACATGGTGTTAGCATGACCTTAAGGGTAGAGTCAAGCTCAATGCATGTGCCCCGGGGGAGCCTTCGGTGAAATCATATCAAATGACTACCGACACTTATGATCTTATGCAACGGAAATACTTGCTATTATAACATGCAAGGTAACATATGCTCAGTCATGGTCAAATGCCTGCGTGCCTTGCTCACGTAAGTCCTCGGGGTCTTCGAGGTCTTCCGCTCCAACTCCGAATGCTTCGTTTACCGTCAACTATCGTCGGAAACATCCATAGTAAGCCACATAGCAAGCAGAATAAAAGTGTTCTAAAAATAGAAATTTTATTTTTCTTGGACCTCTTTGGTCATAAGAAAAATACCTGAATCCTTGCCAAGGGGTTTTGGATCATCAGGGGATTTTGAATGGATGAAAGGAGATATAGGTGACCATTGAAGAAGCTAACATAAATCATTCTGTTAAAAATGAGTGGAGGCACCCATTTAACAGAGAATGATTTTAGAAATTTTTAGGAAGTGGTTTCACTAGATTTGGGGTTGAAATGAATATACTAGGAACTTTCTAATGTGGAATAAATAGCAATAGGAAGCTATTTATTATAAGCAATAGAATGGAGCTTGATAAAAATGTTGACCAAGGCTCTAAAATTTGTACATGATATAAGAAGGCTGTGGAAATTTGAATCACTCCAATTGGAGTTGATCTGAAGCCTATGGGATTTTTGAAAGGGAAGCTAGAAGCATACCAAGTCTGTATTTAAATATAAATACATTATGAAAGTTGTTTGGAAAAATGTGCAAAGTCAATATTTGGATAGATCTTCATTTTAGAGACCTGCAGAAATTTGAATCATCAGATTTGGAGTTAGAATGGATTTTGGATGGAATTTATAAGTTATGAGTACAAATGAAAAAGAGAAAGGCTCAGCCTCTAGGTGTTATCCTGCCCCCAGGGCGTTGGATAGGTCTTCGGGCCGACCCAACTCGGGCGGCTGGGGCGCGCGAGAGCCACACCGGAGGCATATTCGCCCAGTGCGCCTCTGCTCCATGGAGGCGGCAAGGGTGGGGGCGCTGCCACTTAAGTGGCGCGGCCCACCTGGCGGCTACACCCGCCAGCTAACGCTTGGGGCCCAAGGGCCTTTCTTCAACCTCTCACTCGAGTGACAGGAGGTGAGCCCTGGGATCCCGGCGCCGATGGAGACGGCGCTTTGCACGGCGCTCAACGAGGCCCGGCCTCCGGAGTGCCAAGGAGAGGCGGCGACCCGGGGAGAAAAGGGCTCCACGCCCCAGGGGATCCTGGTCGCGGCCAGTTCCTGCCGCGGTAGATGCGGCTTGTGGCCATGGGGGCGCGGCACCATTGCCACCAGAGGGAAATAGGGAAGCGGCGGGGTGGCTCAAGTCGGCGAGGGGGGCCCGTAGAGTGCATCAAAGGAGTAGGGGAGGCTCTGGGCATGCTAGCCCGAGCGGAGGCCGGAGCTCTACCCCGCGGCCATGGGGAGAGGAGTGTAAGTGCATCTAGTGCCCCTTAGTGATTTTGGTGGTTTGAAGACTTATAGGTTAAGTATCTAATGTGTTCATGAGTGTACACAGGATCTATAAGTCACTGAGGAGTTTGAAATATTTGATGAATATCGACCCCTAAAAATGTATATCTTCGGTTGAAGAAATTGGTCAGAAGCTGAAGAATTGAATCGCGAAGAATCTGCGATGAAATTGATATTCCTCATGAAGATATTGAAATTGAGGAATTCGGTGTGTCCTGAAGAAAATCATTATGAAGACTTTGAAGCATGAAGATTTACTCTTTCTGTTTGGTTTTCTTCACACTTGAGTAATAGGAACACCGTACTGTTAAAGGGGGTCGAAGTTACACTTTGGAATGAATTTCCTCATGATGCTCAACCCAATCCTAATCCTACCAAAAGCCTCAAGTGAGGAATACGAGTGACATGAGGACTCTCACAGCTGAGGGTTCCGACGGTTTCGATAGCCACGCCACATCATTGGTCTTATCCACACCAACGGTCATATTATTTAAGGGCACTAGTGTCAAATCATGTCGGGATGCTCCCAGGCTATAAATAGCCGCCCCCACAACCATTAGCTGGTTGGCTGCTCCGTTAGAAACTGACACATGTCATAAGAGCAACCCAATTCCTTAGAGTCTTCGAGAGTAATTCATCAGTGAGGAAATACCCCAAATACCAAACCACAAACCTAGAACCAAGTGATTGAGCATCACTAAAGAAGCTGTTCCTGTGTGGGACTGAAGCCTTTTACCTTTTAGGACTGTGCATCCTCCAGACGGTTATGCGACATGGTCTAGAGCAATCCAGTAGTCAATTGTGGATCGCCGGTGACCAAGTTTGTGAGGGTTTGGAAGTCTGCCCTAAAGACTTACCACGAGTGTTGGTCGAGGAGTGTGTGTTCTTAGCCCAAGGAGAATACGGTAGGGATTGTGTGTCTTTTGGTTTCAATACCAAGCCGCTCCAAACCAGATGTACAACTGTCACAGCAGTTGGAAGTGGGTCATCATCTATTGTCTTCACTGTGAAACTGGTTCTAATTCCTCAACCCTTTACATTCCTTAGATTATGTGTTGATGACTTTCACTGTGACTGTTTGAAGAATTTGCTAAAGATTTTCTCTGAAATTCCTCAACCCCAAATTCTTCATGCTAGTTATTCCTCATCTGTTTCTGCGTGCCTGCTCACTGTGCAATCTATTTTCACATTCCTCACACTGAGAAACTGCTGTTGTGAAACTTTGCACTCCTGATCCTTTACTGTTTCCGCTGTAAGTTAGTCATCAGTGAGAAATTTCCTCAAATGGAATTTCCTCAGTGATGAAATTCTAAAAATCCCCTATTCACCCCCTCTAGTCGATATAACGCACTTTCAATTGGTATCAGAGCAAGGTACTCCCTTGTTCTGTGTGATTTTGGTTTAACCACTTGGAGTTTTAGTTATGTCAATTGCAGGAATGAGCATGTCCTACTTTCGAAGGAAAGAACTTTCCCTTCTGGAAGACCAAGATGCAGATGCATCTACAAGCTATTGACAATGATCTCTGGTATATTGTGGAACATGGCATCCCCATCATCTCTGCTAGTGTCTCTGCTGTTGATGTGAAGAAATTCAAGCAAATTGATTCTCAAGCGAAGAATATCATGTGTGGCCATCTGAGCCCAGGCCAGTTTGGAAGAGTGAGTGCTTTGGGCTCTGCAACACTTATCTGGGAGAGATTGTGCAAAGTAAATGAAGGAGTATCAACCCAGCGTGACTCTCGTGGTGATGTTCTTCGCAATCTCTTCAATCACTTCAATAGGCATGACAATGAAAGCTGCCAAGATACCTTTGATCGCCTCACTGACATATCAAATGAACTCCAAGCACTGGGAGCCCAAGACATCACTGATCATGAAGTTGTGAACAAACTGCTAAGATCTTTGGATTCTTCATTTGATACTTTAGTTCTGATGATTCAAGAAAGACCAGACTACAAGATGCTTGATCCAGCTGATATACTGGAAAGGCTCAATACTCATGAATTCCAGCAAGAAGAAAAGAAAGATCTATATGGACCAAGCTATTCTAGACCACGTGCACTGAAGGCTAGAGCAATTTCCTCATCTGAAGAAGAAGATTGAGATGATAGCATGGGTGACCCTGAACAATTTGGACAGGAGCTTGCTATGCTCGTGAGGAAATTCCAGAGGTTTACACGACGTGGCTAGTTCGGTAAATCTTCAAGAAGAGATATGAGGAAATCAGAATCTTCATCTGAGGATTACAAGAAAAGAACCTGCCACAAATGCAAGAAGTCAGGTCACTACGTTGCTGATTGTCCCCGTTGGGGAAAGGAATCAAAGAAGAAGAAATACAAGGATGAAAGTTCTAATGACTCGAAGAAGAAGAAGAAATCTTCAAAATCCTCATCTTCAAAGCCCTCATCGCACAAGAAGACTAGTTTCAGAAAGGCTCGGGCACTTATTGGCAAGGAAATGGATTCCAAGGCAGAATCAGAGGAATGTGACGAAGAGGAGGGTTCTGATGAAGACTCAGAATCCGGACAGGCCAGTCTTGCACTTGCAACCACTTTCGTCAGCAAGTTAATCTTCAACCTTGAAGAAGATGATAATACCATCCACACTAATGACTATGCTGATGACTTCGCTCCAACCTATTGCTTCATGGCAAAAGGCTCAAAGGTACCGAATGATGCTTCCTCCTCTGACTCAAGTGACTGTGAACCTGATGATTATAAAAAACCAGTTACAGTAAACTTGCTATCATTGCCACTAAACAACAAACTGCCGTGGAAAAGCTTCAGAAACTGCTAGGTAGAAGTGATGATCTGTTGAATGATGAAATGAATCTTACCCGAATCCTCACTAAAGATGTGAAAAGTCTTCAGTCTAGATTTGATAATCTTCAAGATCGTTATGATACACTCCTCGCTGATCATGAGAAACTTTCCTATGAATTTCTTCAAAGGAAGCTTGATCTAGAGAAGCTGAGGATTTCTCATGATGATCTTCATATGGAAAATGATTCATTACTAGCTCAACAGATCAGCGCTGCTCAAGCTGAATTCATTCCTCCATGTCTTAAATGCATTGAACGTGAAACTGCTAATTCTTCACCAGAATCATCAAATGCTTCTATTGCTACAAATTCTTCAACTGCACCTGTAGTGTCTATTTCCTCACTTGAGGAAACACACAAATGTTACTAATGAAAATGCAGGATTGAAGGAATTGTATGTGACAGGCATATACAAAATCCTCAAAGGACATCAAACCCTCTTTGATGTGCTCAAATAGCAGATCTTGAACAAGAACCCGAGGAAAGAAGGAATTGCCTTTGAGAGGAAATTGAATGCTGATGGATCTTATTGGAAACCTGAGCAGTATCCCAAAACCTCATGGGATGCTGCTACTGGGCCTCCTTTTGATCCATCCAATCTAACTGGCTTTTCATGTGAATTATCCTATTACTCGGATGAGTCATTTGACTCCAACTATAAACTGTTCAAAAATCAATCTGGTGAAGTATTTGCTCGATATGTTGGAACTAACTGCAGGAATGGCCCTCCTTTGAGGAAAATCTGGGTTCCCAAAAGTTGTCTTGAAAATCTTCAGGTGAATGTCCTCATGACACCTCCAATGAAGAATCTGAACCCCAGATCAAAATCCTGAGGAGGACCAAAGTCTTCAAGAGGATCAGAATCCTCATCTAGTCAAAATTATGCTCGTTCCCATGCTAATACTTCTAACATGCAGGGAAACTACAAGGAATATGAATATGAGCGTTGCTCTTCAAATCATTATGTTCATAAATCCTCAAACCAGTTCTCTGCATGTTCATATGAGTACTTTAACCCCCCTACTGTTAAGAGAAGTGCATTAGCTTCAATGCCACCTTTCTCATATGGTGCTCGCAGGATGATGAATGCTTTACCACCCCTTCAGATGTGGGTGGTGAAGAAATTGAACTAATCACTTCTGCAGGTCAGGTCTCCAGATGAAAATCATCATATGAAGAATTTGCTGGAGACCTAAGGAAATGCTTGATAGGACGCAAGCTAATATTGATGAAATAGATATATTTCACACGTCCTTATAATTATGTTGTGATGAAATTCTTATCCGATGAAATTGATATCATATTCTTCAAATCTGAAGCATATGAGATGGTAAGCTGTACTAATTCATCTGCACGATGAAAAACCCAAGAATACTGAGTGGGTTCTTGATAGTGGCTGCACACATCACATGACTGGTGATAAAAGCTTGCTGATGAATATGCCACTAACTCCATCACCTCTGAAGCAAATCACATATGGTGACAAAGGTAAAAGCACGGTATTGGGACTTGGCAAAGTGGCTATTTCCAAGGATATGCATATGGACAAAGTGATGCTTGTTGAATCCCTTGGTTTTAACCTCATGTCAGTCTCGATGCTTTGTGATCTTGATATGATTGTTATCTTTGGTAGATATAGATGTGTAGTCATCATGGAATCTGACAGATCCAAAGTCTTCGAAGGTGTAAGAAGAGGAGATTTGTACATTGTTGATTTCTCTACAGGTCCTCAACCGGCCACTTGCTTACTAGCAAAAACCTCAGAAGGATGGCTGTAGCACCGAATACTAGTTCATGCAGACATGAGGAATTTGCACACGCTCGTGAAGAAGAAGCATGTCATCAGCATCGAATCAGTCAAATTCCTCAAGGATCATCTCTGCGGTGCATGTGAATCTAGGAAAATGACCTGATCCAAGCATCCCTCGAAGAGTATCATGACCACTACACGTCCCTTCGAATTGCTTCATATGGATCTATTTGGACCTACTCACTATGCCACACTAACCAATGCATCATCTTTATATGGCTTCGTCATAGTTGATGATTATTCCAGATATACATGGGTGCATATCATCGTATATAAAACTGAAGTGCAGGAAATCTTCAAACGATTTTCTTCAAGGGCCTCGACGAACTTTGGCATCAAGATCAAACATATCAGGAGTGATAATGGAACAGAGTTCAAAAACACTGGTCTTGATGATTATCTTGATGAACTTGGCATTACTCACGAATTATCTGCTCCTTATACTCCTCAGCATAACGGTGTCGTCGAAAGGAAGAACAGGACTCTGGTTGAGATGGCAAGACCTATGCTTTAAGAATATCAGACTCCTCGTTGCTTTTGGCCTGAAGCAATCAACACTGCATGCCATATCATCAACAGGGTATATCTTCACAAATTCCTCAAGAAAACCTCATATGAACTCCTCACGGATAAGAAACCCAATGTAAGTTATTTCAAAGTCTTTGGTGCAAAATGTTGGATTAGGGATCCTCACCATAGCTCAAAATTTGCACCTAAGGCACATGAGGGTTTTATGCTCGGTTATGGAAATGACTCGCACACCTACATAGTCTTCAACAACTATCACAACAAAGTGGTTGAGACTGTAGATGTGCGGTTCGATGAAACTAATGGCTCGCAAAGAGAGAAATTGCCTTCTGATCCAGATAAGTTGTCTCCTGAGGAAGCAATAAAGCTCAAACCTATTGAAGACATTGTTCCCACTGAGGAAATTGATGAAGAAACCATCCCCATCACTGATGAAAATCAAGAAGATGCTCCTGAGGAAATTGCTCCAGAACCACTTCCTCAGCCCAGACAAAATCCTCAACCAGCTCATCCGAGGATTGCAAATGAAGTAGAACTTGACAAAATCCTCAACGACATCAACACGCCAGGTCCTCTCACTGGCTCAAAAGCTTCACACTTAGTTAACTTCTATGGGAATTTTTCCTTTGTATCTATCACAGAACCCTCAAAAGTTGCTGAGGCTTTCTTGGAACCAGAGTGGATCCAAGCTATGCAAGACGAACTTCTTCAATTCAAGCTGAATGACGTATGGGAGCTAGTCAAACGACCAGATCCTCGCAAGCACAACATCATCGGAACTAAGTGGATTTTCCAAACAAGCAAGATGAGGATGGTCAAGTGGTGAGGAATAAGGCACGACTCGTAGCCCAAGGCTACACTCAGGTTGAAGGAGTAGATTTCGATGAAACTTTTGCACCTGTTTCTAGACTTGAAGCTATTCGAATACTACTTGCTTATGCTAATCATCATAACATCATCTTATATCAAATGGATGTGAAAAGTGAATTCCTCAATGGTAAGCTTGAGGAAGAAGTATATGTTGATCAGCCCCCAGGTTTTGAGGATCCAAAGAATCCAGACAAAGTCTTCAGACTCAAAAAGGCGCTCTATGGTCTCAAGAAAGCCCCTCGGGCATGGTATGACACATAGAAGGAATTCCTCATGAAGAAAGGCTTCAAACCTGGTTCACTCGATCCAACTCTTTTCACTAAATCCTATGATAATGAGCTATTTGTGTGCCAAATATATGTCAATGATATCATATTTGGCTGTACTGACAAACGATACAGTGATGAATTTGCTTACATGATGAGTGAAGAATATCAGATGTCTATGATGGGGGAGCTGAAATTCTTCTTAGGTCTTCAAATTCGTCAACAACGCAATGGAATCTTCATATCACAGGAGAAATACCTCAAGGATGTTCTGAGGACATTCGACATGCATGAATGCAAAGGTGCCAAGACTCCAATGCCTACCAACGGCCACCTCAGCACTGATGAAAATGGTAAAGAATTCGATCAGTAGGTATATAGCTCTATGATTGGCTCTTTATTGTATCTATGTGCATCTAGGCCAGATATAATGCTTAGTGTTTGCATGTCTGCATGTTTTCAAGCAAAACCGAAGGAATCACACCATAAGGCTGTGAAGCATATTCTTCGATACTTAGCTCAGACACCAACACTAGGATTATGGTATCCCAAGGGCTCAAGTCTTCATCTGGTAGGGTATTCTGAATCTGACTATGCTGGTGATCGTGTGGATCACAAGTCAACTTCCGGTACATGCCATTTCCTCGGAAGATCACTAGTTTGCTGGTCCTCAAAGAAGCAGAACTGCGTATCACTCTCCACTGCCGAAGCTGAGTACATTGCTGCTGGTTCATGCTGTGCTCAATTACTATGGATGAAGCAAACCCTCAAGGACTATGGCATCAACATGAAGAATGTGCCTCTCTACTGCGACAATGAGAGTGCAATCAAGATTGCATACAACCCAGTACAACACTCGGAGACTAAGCACATCCAGATTTGTCATCATTTTCTTCGGGACGATGTCCTCAAGGGCAATATCCTCATCGACCATGTGAAGACTGATGATCAACTGGCAGATATCTTCACCAAGTCCTTGGATGAGAAAAGGTTTTGCAAGTTGCGGTGTGAGCTAAATATCTTAGAATCTTCAAATGTTTTGTAAAAACATGCACACATCCTAACACTTATGCAAAATTGATGACTTAGATGTGCGACACATGATGAATCGATTTTCTTCAACTGATGAAGAATATCACTCTGAATGTGAAGAAATCAACGAAGAAATTGATTCTCAGGGCCCTAGGACAATTGTACGCTGCGTCTGTAATCAACATTCTTATATGGTGGGTCACGCCACCGCCCAACGTGAAATTCCTCAAAATGATTTTCTTCAAAGTTCCATTTCCTCAAAACTTGTTTTTCTTCAAAACAGTATTTCTTCATTATGACGATTTACCACAAAGTCCTCAAGTTAGTCAAATCGTCAAAAACACTTGATGACTTTCGTTTAACTAGATAGTGTAAGTGCATCTAGTGCCCCTTAGTGATTTTGGTGTTTTGAAGACTTATAGGTTAAGTATCTAATGTGTTTATAAGTGTACACAGGATCTATAAGTCATTGAGGAGTTTGAGATATTTGAAGAATATCGACCCCTAAGAATGTATGTCTTCAGTTGAAGAAATTGGTCTGAAGCTGAAGAAATGAATCGCGAGGAATCTACGATGAAATTGATATTCCTCATGAAGATACTGATATTGAGAAGACCGGTGGTTCCTGAAGAAAATCATTCTGAAGAATTTGAAGCGTGAAGATTTACACTGTCTGTTTTACTTTCTTCGCATTTGATGAATAGGAACACCGTACTGTTAAAGATGGTCAAAGTAACACTATGGAATGGATTTCCTCATGATGCTCAACCCAAGCCTAATCCTACCAAAAGCCTCAAGTGAGGAATATGAGTGACATGAGGACTCTCACAGTTGAGGGTCCCGACCGTTTCGATAACCACGCCAAGTCACTGGTCTTATCCACTCCAATGGTCATATTATTTAAGGGCATTAGTGCCAAATCATGTCGGGATGCTCCCAGGCTATAAATAGCCACCCCCCACAACCACTAGCTGGTTGGCTGCTCCGTTAGAAACTCACACTTGTCATAAGAGCAACCCAAATTCCTCAGAGTCTTTGAGAGTAATTCATCAGTGAGGAAATACACCACCCACCGAAACCACAAACCAAACCTAGTGATTGAGCATCACTGAAGAAGTTGTTCCTGTGTGGGACTGAAGCCTTTTACCTTTGAGGACTGTGCATCCTCCAGACGGTTAGGCGTCATGGTCTAGAATGTTCCAGCAGTTCATTGTGGATCGTCGAGTGACCAAGTTTGTGAGGGTTTGGAAGTCTGCCCTAAAGACTTACCACGAGTGTTGGGCGAGGACTGTGTGTCCTTAGCTCAAGGAGAATACGGTAGGGACTGTGTGTCCCGGGACTGGGTGTCCTTTGGTTTCAAAACCAAGCCGCTCCAAACCAGATGTACAACTGTCATAGCAGTTGGAAGTGGGTCATCAACGACTGTCTTCTCTGAGAATCGGGTTCTAATTCCTCAACTCTTTACTTTCTCTGTATTATGTGTTGACGACTTTCACTGTGACTGTTTGAAGAATTTGCTAAAGACTTTCTCTGAATTTCCTCAACCCCAAATTCTTCACAATAGTTAATCATCATCTGTATTCTGCGTGCCTGCTTACTGTGCAATCTGTTTTCACATTCTTCACTCTGAAATACTGCTGGTGTGAACGTTTGCACGTCTGATCCTTTACTGTTTCCGCTGTAAGTTAGTCATCAGTGAGGAATTTCCTCAAAAGGAATTTCCTCAGTGATGAAATTCTAAAAAATTTCCTATTCACCCCCCTCTAGTCGATATAACGCACTTTCAATTGGTATCAGAGCAAGGTACTCCCTTGTTCTGTTTGATTTTGGTTTAACCACCTGGAGTTTTAGTTATGTCGACTGCAGGCATGTTTAAGGTGACTGCAGCATGTCCTACCTACGAAGGAAAGAACTTTCCCTTCTGGAAGAACAAAATGCAAATGCATCTACAAGCTATTGATAATGATATCTGGTATAATGTGGAAAATGGAGTCCCCATCATCTCTGACAGTGTCACTGCAGCTGATGTGAAGAAATTCAAGCAACTCGATTCTCAAGCGAAGAGTATCATCTGTGGTCATCTCAGCCCTGGCCAGTTTGAAAGAGTACGTGCTTTGGGCTGTGCAACACTGATCTGGGAGAGACTATGCAAGGTAAATGAAGGAGTATCAACCCAGCGTGACTCTCGTGTTGATATTCTTCGCAATCTCTTCAATCGCTTCAAGAGACATGACAATGAATGCTGCCAAGACACCTTTGATCGCCTCACTGATATATCAAATGAACTGCAAGCACTGGAAGCTCGAGACATCACTGATCACGAAGTTGTGAAGAAACTGCTGAGATCCTTGGATCCTTCATTTGACACTCTAGTTCTGATGATTCAAGAAAGACCAGACTTCAAGATGCTAGATCCAGCTGATATTCTTGAAAGGCTAAATACTCATGAATTCCAACAAGAATAAAAGAGATATCTATATGGACAAAGCTATTCCAGACCACGTGCACTGAAGGCTAGAGCAATTTCCTCATCTGAAGAAGAAGACACAGATGACAGCAGTTGTGACCCTGAAGAATTTGGACAGGAGCTTGCAATGCTTGTGAGGAAATTCCAGAAATTTACACGCCGAGGCTAGTTCGGTAAATCATCAAGAAGAGACATGAGGAAATCAGAATCTGCATCTGAGGACTACAAGAGACGGACTTGTCACAAGTGCAAGAAATCAGGTCATTACATTGCTGATTGTCCCCGCTGGGGAAAGGAATCAAAGAAGAAGAAATACAAGGATGACAGTTCTGATGACTCGAAGAAGAAGAAGAAATCTTCAAAATCCTCATCTTCAAAGCCCTCATCACACAAGAAGACTAGTTTCAGAAAGGCTCGGGCACTTATTAGCAAGGAAATGGACTCCGATGCAGAATCAGAGGAATGTGATGAAGAAGAGGGTTCTGGAGAAGACTCAGAATCTGGATAGACTAGTCTTGCACTAGCAACCACTTTCGTCAGCAAGTCAATCTTCAATCTTGAAGAAAATGATTGCACCATCCATACTGATGACTATGCTGATGACTTCGCTCCAACCTATTGCTTCATGGCAAAAGGTTCAAAGGTATCAAATAATGCCTCCTCCTCTGATTCAAGTGACTGTGAACCTAATGATTATAAGAAACCCAGTTACAGTAAACTTGCTATCATTGCCACTAGACAACAAACTGCTCTGGAAAAGCTTCAGAAACTGCTAGACAAAAGTGATGATCTGTTGAATGATGAAATGAACCTTAACCAAATCCTCACTGATGACATGAAAAGTCTTCAGTCTAGATTTGATAATCTTCAGGATCGTTATGATACACTCCTGACTGATCATGAGAAGCTTTGCTACGAATTTATTCAAAGGAAGCTTGCTCTTGAGAAGCTGAGGATGTCTCATGATGATCTTCGTATGGAAAATGATTTATTACTAGCTCAACAGATCAGCGCTAGTCAAGTTGAATCTATTCCTCCATGTCTTATATGCATTGAACGCAAAACTGCTAATTCCTCACCAGAATCATCAAATGCTACCATTGCTACAAATTCTTCAACTGCACCTGTTGTGTCTATTTCCTCACTTGAGGAAAACACAAATGTTACTGACGAAAATGCAGGGTTGAAGGAATTGTACGTGACAGGCATGTACAAAAGCCTCAAAGGGCGTCAAACCCTTTGTGATGTGCTCAAAAAGCAGATCTTGAACAGGAACCCGAGGAAAGAAGGAATTGCCTTTGAGAGGAAATTAAATGCTGATGGATCTTATTGGAAACCCGAGCAGTATCCCAAAACCTCATGGGTTGCTGCTACTGGGCCTCCTTTTGATCCATCTAATCTAACTGGATTCTCATGTGAATTATCCTATTCCTCGGATGAGTCATTTGATTCCAACTATAAACTGTTCAAAAATCAATCTGGTGAAGTATTTGCTCGATATGTTGGAACTAACTGCAGGAATGGCCCTCCTCTGAGGAAAATATGGGTTCCCAAAAGTTGTCTTAAAAATGTTCAGGTGAATGTCCTGATGACACCACCACTGAAGAATCTGAACCCCAGATCAAATTCCTCAGGAGGACCAAAGTCTTCAAGAGGATCAAAATCCTCAACTGGTCAAAACTATGCTCGTACCCGTGCTTATGCGTCTAACATGCAGGGAAACTACAAGGAATATGAATATGAGCGTTACTCCTCAAATCATTATGTTCATAAATCCTTGAACCAGTTCTCTGCATATTCAGATGAGTACTTTAATCCCCCTACTGTTACGAGAAGTGCATCAGCTTCAATGCCACCTTTCTCATATGGTGCTCGCAGGATGATGAACGCTTTACCACCCCTTCAGATGTGGGTGGTGAAGAAATCGAACTAATCACTTCTGCAGGTCAGGTCTCTAGATGAAAATCATCATCTGAAAAATTTGCTGGAGACCTGAGGAAATGCTTGATAGGACGCAAGCTAATAATTGATGAAATAGAAATATTTCACACGTCCTTACATTTCTGTTATGATGAAATTACTGAAGTGATGAAATTAGTATCATATTCTTCAAATCTGAAGCATATGAGATGGTAAGCTGTACTAATTCATCTGCAGGATGACAAACCCAAAAATACTAAGTGGGTTCTCGATAGTGGCTGCACACATCACATGACTGGTGATAAAATCTTACTCATGAATATGCCACTAACTCCATCACCTCTGAAGCAAATCACATATGCTGATAAAGGTAAAAGCAAGGTATTGGGACTTGGCAAAGCAGCTATTTCCAAGGATAGGCATATGGACAAAGTGATGCTTGTTGAATCCCTTGGTTTTAACCTCATGTCACTCTCGATGCTTTGTGATCTTGATATGATTGTTATCTTTGGTAGATATAGATGTGTAGTCATCATGGAATCTGACAGATCCAAAGTCTTCGAAGGTGTAAGAAGAGGGGATTTGTACATTGTTGATTTCTCTACAGGTCCTCAACCAGCCACTTGCTTACTGGCAAAAACCTCAGAAGGATGGCTGTGGCACCGAAGACTAGGTCATGCAGGCATGAGGAATTTGCACACGCTTGCAAAGAAGAAACATGTCATTGGCATCAAATCAGTCAAATTCCTCAAGGAGCATCTCTGCGGTGCTTGTGAATCTGGGAAAATGACCAGATCCAAGCATCCCTCTAAAACCATCATGGCCACTACACGTCCAGTCGAATTGCTTCATATGGATTTATTTGGACCTACTCACTATGCCACACTAACCAATGCAACATATTTATATGGCTTCGTTATAGTTGATGATTATTCCAGATATACTTGGGTGCATATCATAGTGTATAAAACTGAAGTGCAGGAAATCTTCAAATGATTTTCTTCAAGGGCCTCGACGAACTTTGGCATCAAGATCAAACACATGAGGAGTGATAATGGAACCGAGTTCAAAAACACTGGTCTTGATGATTATCTTGATGAACTTGGTATTACTCACGAATTGTCTGCTCCTTATACTCCTCAGCAGAATGGTGTCGTCGAAAGGAAGAACAGGACTCTTGTTGAAATGGCAAGAACTATGCTTGAAGAATATCAGACTCCTCATCGATTTTGGCCTGAAGCAATCAACACTGCATGCCATATCATCAACAGGGTATATCTTCACAAATTCCTCAAGAAAACCTCATATGAACTCCTCATTGACAAGAAACCCAATGTAAGTTATTTCAAAGTCTTCGGTGCAAAATGCTGTATTTGAGACCCTCACCATAGCTAAAAATTTGCACCTAAGGCACATGAAGGTTTTATGCTCAGTTATGGAAAGGACTCGCACTCTTACAGAGTCTTCAACAACTATCACAACAAAGTTGTTGAGACTGTAGATGTGCGGTTCGATGAAACTAATGGCTCGCAAAGAGAGCAATTGCCTTCTGATCCAGATAAGCTGTCTCCTGAGGAAGCAATAAAGCTTAAGTCTACTGAAGGCATTGTCCCCACTGAGGAAATTGGTGAAGAAACGATCCCCATCACTGATAAAAACCAAGAAGATGCTCCTGAGGAAATTGCAACAGCACCACTTCCTCAGCCCAGACAAAATCCTCAACCAGCTCATCCGAGGATTGCAAACGAAGTAGAACTTAAAAAAAATCCTCAACGACATCAACGCGCCAGGTCCTCTCACTCGCTCAAAAGCTTCACATTTAGTTAACTTTTGTGGGCATTTTTCCTTTGTATCCATCACAGAACCCTCAAAAGTTGTTGAGGCTTTTCTGGAATCGGAGTGGATCCAAGCTATGCAAGACGAACTTCTTCAATTCAAGCTGAGTGACGTATGGGAGCTCGTCAAATGACCAGATCCTCGCAAGCACAACATCATCGTCACCAAGTGGATTTTCCGAAACAAGCTAGATGAGGACGGTCAAGTGGTGAGGAACAAGGCACGACTTGTAGCCCAAGGCTACACCCAGGTTGAAGGAATAGATTTCGATGAAACTTTTGCACCTGTTGCTAGACTTGAAGCTATTCGAATACTACTTGCTTATGCTAATCATCATAACATCACCTTATATAAAATGGATGTGAAAAGTGCATTCCTCAATGGTAAGCTTGAGGAAGAAGTATATGTTGCTCAGCCCCCAGGTTTTGAGGATCCAAAGAATCCAGACAAAGTCTTCAGACTCAAAAAGGCTCTGTACGGTCTCAAGCAAGCCCCTCGGGCATGGTATGATACATTGAAGGAATTCCTCATGAAGAAAGGCTTTAAACCTGGTTCACTCGATCCAACTCTTTTCACAAAATCCTATGATAATGAGCTGTTCGTATGTCAAATATATGTTGATGATATCATATTTGGCTGTACTGACAAAAGATAAAGTGATGAATTGGCCTACATGATGAGTGAATAATATCAGATGTCCATGATGGGGGAGCTCAAATTCTTCTTAGGTCTTCAAATTCGTCAACAAAGCAATGGAATCTTCATACCACAGGAGAAATACCTCAAGGATGTTCTGAGGAAATTCGACATGCACGAATGCAAAGGTGCCAAGACTCCAATGCCTACCAACGGCCACCTCGGCACTGATGAAAATGGTAAAGATTTCGATCAGCATGTATACCGTTCTATGATTGGCTCCTTATTGTATCTATGTGCATCTAGGCCCGATATAATGCTTAGTGTTTGCATGTCTGCACGTTTTCAAGCAAAACCGAAGGAATCAGACCATAAGGCTGTGAAGCATATTCTTCGATACTTAGCTCACACATCAACACTAGGATTATGGTATCCCAAGGGCTCAAATCTTCATCTGGTAGGGTATTCTGATTCTGACTATGCTGGTGACTGTGTGGATCGCAAGTCAACTTCTCGCACATGCCATTTCCTCGGAAGATCACTAGTTTGCTGGTCCTCAAAGAAGCAGAACTGCGTATCACTCTCCACTACCGAAGCTGAGTACATTGCTGCTGGTTCTTGCTGTGGATGAAGCAAACCCTCAAGGACTACGTCATCAACATGAAGAATGTGCCTCTCTACTGTGACAATGAGAGTGCTATCAAGATTGCATACAACCCAGTACAGCACTCGAAGACCAAGCACATCCAGATTCGTCATCATTTTCTTCGGGACCATGTCCTCAAGGGCAATATCCTCATCGACCATTTGAAGACTGATGATCAACTAGCAGATATCTTCACTAAGCCCTTGGATGAGAAAAGGTTTTGCAAGTTGCGGTGTGAGCTAAATATCTTAGAGTCTTCAAATGTTTTGAAAAAACATGCACACATCCTAACACTTATGCAAAGTTGATGACTTAGATGTGCAACACATGATGAAACGATTTTCTTCAACTGATGAAGAAGTCACTCTGAATGTGAAGAAATTAACGAAGAAATTGATTCTCAGGGCCCTATGACAATTGTATGCGGCGTCTGTAATCAACATTCTTATATGGTGGGTAACGCCACCGCCCAATGTGAAATTCCTCAAGTTGATTTTCTTCAAATGATCAATTTCCTCACAATGCATTTTTCTTCAAAGCAGCTGTTCTTCATTGTGATGATCTATTACAAAATCTTCAAAAACACTCGATGACTTTCATTTGCCTAGATAGATTGTGATTTCTAGTCCTCAACAACATTCACTTATTGCTATTTCTTCAAGTTGATGTTTCTGCTAAGTGAATGTGATCGGACCCTACTTTCCCTCTATGTTATACTTATCCAGTCTATTTAATTCTTCATATGCGTTCTACTTGAAACTTTGTTCAAAATTCTCACTGCATCCTTGTCAGCTGATGATTTTGTAACGAAAATCTTCAAATCTTCAAAAATTGTTTCTTTAAAGACACAGTAACTGAACCCCCACTTCCCACGATCGGATAACCACGATCTCCACTATCTCCACCGCATCGTACGGGAGCTACACGTGTCCTGCGGAGACGTAGAGGCAGGGGCTATTTGGTCCGACATTTTCGCGCCAAACAGTAACTTTTGGGCTATAAATATGTCCTTATCCCCCTCGGTATCCTCTTCTTCGCCTCATCGCTCTCCTGCCACAGCACACTCCACCGAACCCTAGCGCCACCGCTGGTAGTCTTGTCGCCGGTGAGGAAGAGCTTCACTGCCTCGACTTCTCCGTCGCCAAAACCACGCCGGAGTCGGACCATCTTCGTCCGCCGCCGCCGTAGACGTCCTCTGTCGCCGAGTTAGGGTGCATTGGACACTCGAACGAAGAGCCTCTCCAACACTACTTTCTGTGTTCTTCGTACGCACCTTCCAGGGTAAATATATCCCATTTTTTACAGCAGATTAGATCTGAAATTTTACATCTTCTATGTGAAATTTGTTTTTCCTCAAGATACGATGCGCACATTATTCCTCATACACTACCTATCACCACAATCATTGATGAACTAGCTAAGCATCTAAGATTTTCACGAGATTCCTCAATTGTGCGAATTTTCGGATCTGTACAACTCTGGAACCCAAGAACAGTATGCTTAGGCAAATTCCTCAACCACTGGTTATATTCCTCAAACTGTCAAACTTTTTCATTTTCTTCAAATCTGAGAACGCATATGACCTCTCCAAATTCCTCGCAACTATACTCTGTTCACAGGTACACACATGTCAGTTGATGAATCTCTCGGTTCTCATCACATTAACTCATTTGCAGCGTTTCTTGAAGAAACTCTTCAAGGCTCATCAGAATCCTCAAGAGTTCGAAATCATCACCAAAGTCCGCAACTGAAGAAAATGGAGGAAGAGAGGAAACAGAAGGGAGGAAAGAAACTGGAGCAAAACACAGCTGCTGATATCCCTGAGGACATATACTTGGACTATTGTACGCCTGATGAACATGAGACAATGGCCAAGAGAAAGATAAGGCTGCAGAAGATTGAACGCCGATGGGCGAAGGAATGGAAGGAGTACAGGTTTGTGACTCCCAAATATGTGAAGAAATTCGCTTTGAAGCCTCCTGGCAGAAGGGCCCCACTTGAGGATCATCAAGTACCACATCCCTCAAGTCTCATGACAATTGATGACTACCCAGATGAGAAAGAAAAACATCTGGCCAAGCTCAAGAAGCAAGCAGAAGCTGCAGTGAGGAAATTTAATGAATCCTCAGCTGTTGCCTCCGGTGCTGCCAATTCCTCAGCGGCAGAAACCTCAGGCTCCGAAATTCCTCACCCGCAGTCTGTGCCATCAAAGCAAAGGGCTCCAAAGCCTCAAGAGAAGTCTGCTCAGGCTTCTGTCACAAAACCCTAAGCTCCAAAACCCTCAGCTCCAAAACCCTCATTACCGAAACCTTCAACACCAAAACCATCAGCGCCAAAACACTCTGCACCAATCTCCTCAGCACCAAAATCCTCAGCTCCACCTCCAAAGCCTCAAGAGAAACCAGTACAGAAGCATGTCGTGAAACCTACGACCGCCAGCTCCAGCTCCTCACTCCCTGCTGCAACTAGCTCGGAGACAAAGTCTTCAACACCACTTGTAAAGACTTTGGCAACTGCTGAACGTGCACCTCTGCCCAGCCCCAGCAAAATCATCGCAGTCCCATCTGCATCAGAGGGAAGTGATGAATATGATGATGAAACCCTGCAAGCCATCATCAGAAATAAGCAAGAAAGGGTAGCACAAGCATCATGCAGTGCTATTCCTCTGGCCATGGACCCCAAGGTCCTCCTTGACTACATCAATATATGGTATGAGGATCCAAACACTCCCATTGATGATTTGAAACTTCCTCCTGGCATCAGCCACATGGTGGCCACCTTCATAAATGAAGCCAAGTGGAAAGAACAGCAGGTCAGGCAAGCAAAGGCTGCAAAGGCCTAAAAGGAGAAATTCCTCAGGCAGAATGTCCTCAATCTAACTCCTGATGCACTGGTGTCAACCCAGGCAGAGCTGCAAGTATTGACTGACAAGTATGACAAGCTGTCAGATCACAAAAGCATCAAGAGCAATTTCATCAAGCTAGCCACTAGTACTGTTGATGATTACAACAAGAGAACAGCACCCCCAGCACCAACTCCTCAACCCTTGGTTGAGCAGCCAACAGATGCATCTCCTGATGAGGAGGAAACTCCTCAAGCTGAGGAAGAACACCAAGAACGCCGTGTTGATGAACCGGCCATTGAAGAAATCATCACGGAAACTGCAACTGATGAAATTGCCACCACTGATGAGACTGCTCCTGATCCAGCTGCTTCATCAAAGCAGGCTGATGACTCTATTCCAGCTGGTTCCTCACTACCAGCTGAAGAATCTGAAGAAAGAACACCTTCACCAAAAGCTTCAAAGGTGAAGAAGATACTTCCGTCTGCATCAGACGCGAAGAAAACAAGGGCTGCTGAAAAGGAAGCCAAGAACAGAAAAGCCTCCTCAGCAGTAGAAGAGACAGAGGCAAAGCACCTCAAAGAAAGTGAAGAAACTGCTCCTGTGGACCCAGTGCCTCTCAATGTCGCCCCTTCCTATGAGATGGTCGTCATTGATGACCCAGCTACAAGGGCAGATGAGGAAATGAAGGATGTCTCCTCTGAGGAACACACTGATGAGGAAATCCAGATTGATGACAGTCCTCAACCTCTTATTCCTCAAACAGAGACTGCTCAAGCATCAGCTGCACCAGCTGATGAAACTGCTTCTGCCACAAAGCCAGCTGAAGAAAAACAAGTTGAGGAAAATGTACATTCTGAGCAGACTCCTCAAGATGAGGAACAGGCTGACCCAACTCCTGCAAATGAGAAAGAAGCAGAAATTCCTCAGCCTGAAGCTCAGCCAGAGCAAGCATCATCTCCCCAGCAAGAAGTACCAGCTGATGAAATTCCTCACCTTGAGGAAAATGCTGAAGAAAATGTACCCGCCCAAGACAATGAATTCATTGTGCTCAGCCCAGAGACTGCCATTGTTTTCTCCTCCCCCATTCCTCAGCAAAATCATAAGCCAGTTCAGCGCCAACCATTCTCCAAGCGTCCAAAGTTTCAGAAAGAAGATTTCTTTGAAGAACGCATGTATTTCATCGGAGAGAACCCTTATGACAAGCCTCAAATGAGGCATCTGAAGTTATGGACAAGGACTCAGATGAACTACTATTCCTCTATGCTCTGTGAACGCAACAAGATATTCCAGCACATGCACATTCCTCATGTTGAGCTTGAAGCAATACCCTGCCTGGAACCAGTCCTAAGTGTACTCCACGATGCAGGTTTGCTCCCCATGTGCTCAGACATATCAGACTGGAATATTGAGCTTATTCTTCAGTTCTATGCCACTCTTCACATATCTGGCAACGCTGACGACATCAACACTTGGGTGTTTGACTGGATGTCCCAAAATACTCACTACAAAGCTCCTGTTTCTGAACTCCTCAGAGAACTGCCCGTACCAATTCCCTCAGATGGGGCAGTGAAGCTTTATGGTGAGCGTGAGCTGCCAAATGGAATGATGGAAGTCCTCATGAAGCCTTTGGCTGCAAGAAAACCCTCAAGAACAACCTTCCTCGTCCATGAGCTCAAGTACACACCCCGGTTTGTCTACAGAATCCTCTGCAGTGTGCTCGCGCCAATCAAAGGCCATGACGATGAAGAAGATGTTGTAGGCCTCATGAAGAATATCCTCTTCAACATCATTCACGGTATTCCTATTAATATCCATGATTTCTTCTTGAGGACTTTGGCCGACAATGCCATGTGCCCCTATGATCACAAGATATATGCCCCGTGGATCATGAGATTCATCAGGACAAGTACAGGCATCAACTTCCACTCTGATTTCCAAAACCACATGGGTTATATGCCTCCTATCCGGGTCAACAAGAAGACTTTCGAGCCCATCAAAGGAAAAGGAAAATCTATGATTGAAGAAGGCAGCAGGCCCCTTGATGGCCTGTTCAAAGAGCCAGAAGCATATTCTTCATGGGACGATACTGAGACTCGTCCATCAAGCCCTGTTCCTCCTTGCGTGTTGAACACCAGAGAGCTCCTCCTCAGTCTTCACCAGAAGGTGGATCGCTACCACAAATGGGTCAAACGCCAGTTTGGTGCCATTGTGAAAACCCTCACTGAAACTCAGAACTCTGTGAAGATTAATCATCACTATCTGCATGAGGTTTTCGATCGCACCTCGGCTACACTTGCACATCTGAAGACTCAGACTAAGCTTGAAGAAATGGACTTTGAGCGGGACTTTGACAGGTCGTGGCCTCCCAAGAGGAAGTTCAGGCCCATTCCAGTGCCAGATCTTGAAGACAGCTCCTTTTCTTCATTCCGCACCGCTGAATCTGATGAGGAACAACTCGACACAGCAACCGGCCCAAGGAAGAAGACTATCCCCAAGAAGCGTCACTGCTCTTCTTCAACCGCCAAGAAATGAAGTCTTCACGGGCGTTAGTCCTCAGTTTGTCCCTTTTTGTCACTTGATGACAAAGGGGCAGAAACTCGAGAGTTAGTCTTCAAGCGGGATATTTTGGGGCTTATGAACTATATTTAAGTTACAAACTCTTGGCTGTTCTGAAGTTTTTATGTAATGAGTTGTAATTTAAGCCCGATGGTACTCTGACGCTTTTGAACGTTTTTCTTCGCATGCTTATTCCTCAAGTTTAATGCACACATGCTGGAATTCGTCAGATACCATTTGCCATCATGCATCTTCATTTTCTTCATATGATATGTTATATGTATGCATGATTTACAAGACTCACGGGGAGATCTCCATGATATAAATCATCAATGTGCATCTGCTATAAAAGCAAAGTCCTCAAGGTATGCACATCTTTAGGGGGAGTCTCTCTGAATCTTGTTTTCAAATTCCTCAAATGAGTATGTACACTTCATATTTTTGATCCCTGTTGAAGACTTAACCTAATTGTCATAAACCACAAAAAGGGGAGATTGTAAGTGCATCTAGTGCCCCTTAGTGATTTTGTTGGTTTGAAGACTTATAGGTTAAGTATCTAATGTGTTTATAAGTGTACAAAGGATCTATAAGTCATTGAGGAGTTTGAGATATTTGAAGAATATCGACCCCTAAAAATGTATGTCTTCAGTTGAAGAAACTGGTCTGAAGCTAAAGAAATGAATCGCGAGGAATCTGCGATGAAATTGATATTCCTCATGAAGATACTGATATTGAGAAGTCCGGTGGTTCCTGAAGAAAATCATTCTGAAGAATTTGAAGCGTGAAGATTTACACTGTCTGTTTTACTTTCTTCGCATTTGATGAATAGGAACACCGTACTGTTAAAGGGGGTCAAAGTAACACTATGGAATGGATTTCCTCATGATGCTCAACCCAAGCCTAATCCTACCAAAAGCCTCAAGTGAGGAATATGAGTGACATGAGGACTCTCACAGTTGAGGGTCCCGACCGTTTCGATAACCACGCCAAGTCACTGGTCTTATCCACTCCAACGGTCATATTATTTAAGGGCATTAGTGTCAAGTCATGTCGGGATGCTCCCAGACTATAAATAGCCACCCCCCACAACCACTAGCTGGTTGGCTGCTCCGTTAGAAACTCACACTTATCATAAGAGCAACCCAAATTCCTCAGAGTCTTCGAGAGTAATTCATCAGTGATGAAATACACCACCCACCGAAACCACAAACCAAACCTAGTGATTGAGCATCACTGAAGAAGTTGTTCCTGTGTGGGACTGAAGCCTTTTACCTTTGAGGACTGTGCATCCTCCAGACTGTTAGGCGTCATGGTCTAGAACGTTCCAGCAGTTCATTGTGGATCGTTGAGTGACCAAGTCTGTGAGGGTTTGGAAGTCTGCCCTGAAGACTTACCACGAGTGTTGGGCGAGGACTGTGTGTCCTTAGCTCAAGGAGAATACGGTAGGGACTGTGTGTCCCAGGACTAGGTATCCTTTGGTTTCAATACCAAGCCTCTCCAAACCAGATGTACAACTGTCACAGCAGTTGGAACTGGGTCATCAACGACTGTCTTCTCTGAGAATCGGGTTCTAATTCCTCAACTCTTTACTTTCTCTGTATTATGTGTTGATGACTTTCACTGTGACTGTTTGAAGAATTTGCTGAAGACTTTCTCTGAATTTCCTCAACCCCAAATTCTTCACAATAGTTAATCATCATCTGTATTCTGCGTGCCTGCTTACTGTGCAATCTGTTTTCACATGCTTCACTCTGAAATACTGCTGGTGTGAACGTTTGCACGTCTGATCCTTTACTGTTTCCGCTGTAAGTTAGTCATCAGTGAGGAATTTCCTCAAAAGGAATTTCCTCAGTGATGAAATTCTAAAAAATCTCCTATTCACCCCCCTCTAGTCGATATAACGCACTTTCAGATAGACTGTGATTTCAAGTCCTCAACAACATTCACTTATAGCTATTTCTTCAAGTTGATATTTCATCTAAGTGAATGTGATCAGACCCTACTTTCCCTCTATGCTATTCTCATCCAGTCTATTCAATTCTTCATATGCGTTCTACTTGAAACTTTGTTCAACATCCTCACTGCGTCCTTGTTAGTTGATGATTTTGTAACAAAATCCTCAAATCTTCAAAAATGTTTCTTTAATGCACAGTAACTGAACCCCACTTCCCTCGTTCGGATAACCACGATCTCCACGATCTCCACCGCTTTGCTCGGGAGCTACACGTGTCCTATGGAGACGTAGAGGCAGGGGCTATTTGGTCTGATTTATTCGCGCCAACAGTAACTGCCTGGCTATAAATATGTCCTTATCCCCCTCGGCAAACACTTCTTCGCTCCATAGCTCTCCTGCTACAGCCAAGCACCGAACCCTAGCGCCACCACTGGAAGTCTCGACGCCGTCGAAGAAGAGCTTCACTGCCTCGACTTTTCCTTCGCCGAAACCACGCCGGAGTCGGACCATCTTCGTCCGCCGCCGCTATAGACGTCCTCTGCTGCCGGGTTAGGGCGCATTGGACTTGCACCGAAGAGCTTCTCCCGAAAACTCTTCTTTGTTCTTCGTGCGCGCCATCTAGGGTAAATAAAAACCCTATTTTTACAGCAAGTTAGATCTACTATTTTACATCTTTGATGTGAAATCTGTTTTTCCTCAAGAATCCATATGCATCTGATTCCTCAAACACTGCCTATCACCACACTATAGATGAACTTCACTAAGCATCTAAGATTTTCACGAGATTCCTCAATTGTGCGAATTTTCGGATATGTACTACTCTGGAACCCAAGAACAGTACGCTTAGGCAAATTCCTCAACCACTGGTTAAATTCCTCAACTGACAAACTTATTCATTTTCTTCAAATCTGAGAAAACATATGACCTCTCCAAATTCCTCGCAACTATACTCTGTTCACAGGTACACACATGTCAGCTGATGAATCTCTCGTTCTCATCACATTAACTCATTTGCAGCGTTTCTTGAAGAAAATCTTCAAGTCTCATCAGAATCTTCAAGAGTTCAATCTCATCAGCAAAATCCTCAGCTGAAGAAAATGGCGGATGACAGGAAACAGAAGGGTGGCAAGAAACTTGAGCAGAATACAGCTTTGGATATCCCTGAGGATATTTACTTGGACTATTGCACACCTGATGAAAATGAAACAATGGCCAAGAGAAAGATTAGGCTTTAGAAGATAGAACGCCGATGGGCTAAGGAGTGGAAGGAATACAGATTTGTCACTCCCAAGTATGCGAAGAAATTTGCTCTGAAGCCTCGTGGCAAACGGGCTCCACTTGAGGCTCATCAAGTATCACATCCCTCAAGCCTCAAGACCCTTGATGACTATCCTAATGAAAAGGACAAGCACTTGGCTAAGCTTAAGAAGTAGGCAGATGCTGCGGTGAGGAAATTCAATGAATCATCTGCTGCAGCTTCAACTGCAGCTACTTCCTCTGCTGCTGAGACCTCTGGTTCGGCAATTCCTCAACAGAAGTTTGTGCCATCAAAACCAAAGGCTTCAAAGCCTCAAGAGAAACCGGCTCTAGCATCAGCTACAAAACCCTGAGCACCAAAATACTCAGCGCCACCACAGGTTTCAAAACCAGAACTGAAGCCAGTCATGAAGCCACTGCCCGCTACCTCCAGCTCCTCACTCCCAGCTGCAACCAGCTCGGAGACAAAGTCTTCACCACCTCCTATGAAGACTCAGGTGTCTGCTGGAAGAGGAACAAAACCAAGTCCTAGCAAAATCATCACAGTCCATTCTGCATCAGAGGGTAGTGATGAATATGATGATGAAACCCTGCAAGCTATAATCAGAAACAAGCAGGAGAGGGTAGCTCAAGCTTCTGGTAGCGCCATTCCTCTGGCCATGGACCCCAAAGTCCTCCTAGACTACATAAACATCTGGTATGAGGACCCCAACACTCCGCTTGATGATTTGAAACTTCCCCCTGGCATCAGCCACATGGTGGCCACATTCATCAACGAGGCCAAGTGGAAGGAGCAGCAAGCCAAATAGCCCAAAGTTGCTAAGCTCAAGAAGGAGAAATTCCTCAAGCAGAATATCCTCAACCTCACGCCTGATGCACTGGTGTCAACACAAGCTGATTTCAAGACTTTGAGAGACAAGTACTCCAAGCTATCTGATCGTCAGAGTCTCAAAAGAAGTTTCCTCAAATTTGCCACTAAAGTTGTTGAGGACTACAACAAGAAGGTTGCCCCTCCAGTACCAACTCCTCAACCTCTGATTGAAGAGCCAGCCGACCAATCTCCTCAAGCTGAGGAAATACCACAAGAAAGCCGTGTGGATGTACCGGCGATTGAAGAAATCACCACGGAAAATCCAGCTGATGAATCTGCTACAACTGGTGAGACTGCCCCTGATCCAGCTGCTGCTTCAAAGCAAGCTGATGACTCTGATCGAGCTGGTTCCTCAAAGCTAGCTGATGAATCTGTTGAGAAAACACCTTCACCAAAAGCTTCAAAGGTGAAGAAGATGACTCCGTCTGCATTAGACGTGAAGAAGACAAGGGCTGCTTAGAAGGAAGCCAAAAAGAGAAAGGCCTCCTCAGCAGAAGAAAACACTGAGGCCAAGCGCCTCAAAGCGCTTGAAGAAAATGCTCCACTGGACCCTGTGCCCCTCAACGTCGCTCCATCTTATGAAATGGTCACCTTTGAAGACCAGGAGAAAGGGCCAGATGAGGAAATGAAGGATGCTGCATCTGAGGAACACACTGACGAAGAAATTCGCATTGACGACAGTCCTCAGCCCTCCATTCCTCAGGTAACAACTGCACAAGGATCACCTGCACCAGCTGATGAATCTGGCTCGGTCACCAAGCAAGCTGAGGAAGAGCAAAGTGAAAATCCTCAAGCTGATGAAATTCAGAGTCCTGAGAAAAATCCTCAAGTTGAGGATCAGGCTGACCCAACTCCTCCTCGTGAGCAAGATCTTCATACTGAGGCTCAGAATGAACCTACTCCTCCTCCTAAGCAGAACCCTCAATAGGATGCTCCAGTTGATGACATTCCTCAGCCTGAGGCACACCAGATCCCGTTCCTCAACCTGAAGCACAACATGAGCATGCTCCTAAGCCTGAAGCCCAAGCTGATGAAATTCCTCACCCTGAGGACAATGCTGAGGAAAATGCACCAGACCAAGACAATGCTTTCGTCATGCTCAATCCAGAGAGTGCAATTGTTGCCTCCCCTCCAGTTCCTCAGCAAAATCTTCAACCAAAGTAGCGTCAGCCATTCTCCAAGCGACCACAGTTTCAAAAGGAGAACTTCTTTGAAGAACGCATGTACTTCATTGGAGAAAATCCCTATGACAAGCCTCAAATCAGGCATCTGAAGTTTTGGACGAGGACACAACTGAATTACTGTGCCTCTGTGCTGTGTGGAAGAAATAAGATATTCCAGCACAGGCATATTCCTCATGTTGAACTTGAAGAAATACCATGCCTGGCTCCAGTCCTCAACGTCCTACATGAAGCTGGACTGCTACCAATGTGCTCAGATATCTCTGATTGGAACAGCGAGCTCATTCTTCAGTTTTATGCCACTCTTCACATATCTGGCGATCCTGAAGACATTAACACCTGGGTGTTTGACTGGATGACGCAAAACACTCACTACAAGGCTCCTGCTACTGAGCTACTGCGTGAATTGCCAGTATCAATTCCCTCAGAAGAGGTTGTGAAGCTTTATGGTGAGCGTGAGCTGCCCAACGGGATGATGGAAGTCCTCATGAAGCCTTTGGCTAAAGGGAAACCACCGAGAAAAACCTTCCTCGTCCACGAGCTCAAATATACACCAAGGTCTGTTTACAGAATCCTCTGAAGTGTTCTTGCGCTGATCAAAGGCCATGATGATGAAGAAGATGTCGTAGGCACCATGAAGAATATCCTTTTCAACATCATCCATGGTATTCCTATCAACATACATGATTTCTTCTTGAGGACTTTGGCCGAAAATGCCTTGTGTCCATTTGATCACAAGATATATGCCCCATGGATCATGATATTCATCAGGACAAGGACATGCATCAACTTCCACGCTGATTTCAACAACCATGTTGGTTATATGCCTCCTATCAGGGTCAATAAGAAGACTTTCGAGCCAGTTGAAGGAAAAGGCAAGTCAGTTATTGATGAAGCCATAGGCCCCTTGATGGCCAGTTCAGAGAGCCGGAAGCATATTCTGAAAGGGATGATACTGAGACTCACCCTCCAAGCCCGGTTGCTCCTCGCGTGATGAATACAACAGAGCTTCTCCTCAGTCTTCACCAGAAGGTGGATCTCAATCACAAGTGGGTCAAACGCCAGTTCGGCACCATTGTGAAAACCCTCACTGAAACATAGAACTTTGTGAAGCTTAACCATCACTATCTGCATGAGGTTTTTGATCGCACCCGGGCCACACTTGCTCATCTAAAGACTCAGACAGAACTTGAAGAATTGGAGTTTGAGCGAGACTTTGACTGGTCGTGGCCTCCCAAGAAGAAGTTCAGGCCAATTCCAGTTCCATACCTTGAAGACAGTTCCTTTTCTTCATTCCGCACTGCTGAATCTGATGAAGAACAGCTCGACACTGCCACCGGTCCAAGGAAGAAGACTACTCCCAAGAAGCACCATGCATCTTCATCAACCGCCAAGGAGTGAAGTCTTCACAGGCTTTAGTCCTCAGTTTGTCCCTTTTTGTCACTTGATGACAAAGGGGGAGAAACTTGAGATTTAGTCTTCAAGCGGGATGTTTTGGGGCTTATGAACAATATTTAAGTTACAAACTCTTGGCTCTTCTGAAGTTTTTATGTAATGAGTTGTAACTTAAGCCCGATGGTACTCTAACGCTTTTGAACGTCTTTCTTCGCATGCTTATTCCTCAAGTTTTCAAATGCACGCATGCTGGAATTCGTCAGATACCATTTGTCATCATGCATCTTCATTTTCTTCATACTATATGTTATATGTATGCATGATTTACAAGACTCAGGGGGAGATCTCCATGATATAAATCATCAATGTGCATTTGCTTTGAAAAGCAAAATCCTCAAGATATGCACATCTTCAGGGGGAGTCTCTCTGAATCTTGATTTCAAATTCCTCAAATGAGTATTTACACTTCATATTTTATCCCTGTTGAAGACTTAACCTAATTGTCATCAACCACCAAAAAGGCGGAGATTGTAAGTGCATCTAGTGCCCCTTAGTGATTTTGGTGGTTTGAAGACATATAGGTTAAGTATCTATTGTGTTCATGAGTGTACACAGGATCTATAAGTCACTGAGGAGTTTGAAATATTTGATGAATATCGACCCATAAAAATGTATGTCTTCGGTTGAAGAAATTGGTCTGAAGCTGAAGAATTGAATTGCGAAGAATCTACGATGAAATTAATATTCCTCATGAAGATATTGAAATTGAGGAATTCGGTGTGTCCTAAAGAAAATCATTCTGAAGACTTTGAAGCATGAAGATTTACTCTTTCTGTTTTGTTTTCTTCACACCTGAGTAATAGGAACACCGTACTGTTAAAGGGGTTCGAAGTTACACTTTGGAATGAATTTCCTCATGATGCTCAACCCAATCCTAATCCTACCAAAAGCCTCAAGTGAAGAATACGAGTGACATGAGGACTCTCACAGTTGAGGGTTCCGACCGTTTTGATAGCCACGCCACATCATTGGTCTTATCTACACCAACGGTCATATAATTTAATGGCATTAGTGTCAAATCATGCCGGGATGCTCCCAGGCTATGAATAGCCGCCCCCCACAACCATTAGCTGGTTGGCTGCTCCGTTAGAAACTGACACTTGTCATAAGAGCAACTCAATTCCTCAGAGTCTTCAAGAGTAATTCATGAGTGAGGAAATACCCCAAACACCAAACCACAAACCTAGAACCAAGTGATTGAGCATCACTAAAGAAGTTGTTCCTGTGTGGGACTGAAGCTTTTTACCTTTGGGGACTGTGCATCCTCCAAACGGTTAGGCGTCATGGTCTAGAGAAATCCAGCAGTCGATTGTGGATCGCCGGGTGACCAAGTTTGTGAGGGTTTGGAAGTCTGCCCTGAAGAGTTGCCACGAGTTTTGGGTGAGGACTGTGTGTTCTTAGCCAAAGGAGAATACGGTAGGGATTATGTGTCCCGGGACTGTGTGTCTTTTGGTTTCAATACCAAGCCGCTCCAAACCAGATGTACAACTATCACAGCAGTTGGAACTAGGTCATCATCTACTGTCTTTGCTGTGAAACCGGTTCTAATTCCTCAACCCTTTACATTCCTCAGATTATGTGTTGATGACTTTCACTGTGACTGTTTGAAGAATTTGCTGAAGATTTTCTGTGAAATTCCTCAACCCCAAATTCTTCACGCTAGTTAATCCTCATTTGTTTCTGCATGCTTGCTCACGGTGCAATCTGTTTTCACATTCCTCACACTGAGAAACTGTTGTTGTGAATCTTTGCACTCCTGATCCTTTACTGTTTCCGCTGTAAGTTAGTCATCAGTGAGGAATTTCCTCAAAAGGAATTTCCTCAGTGATGAAATTCTAAAAATCTCCTATTCACCCCCCTCTAGTCGATATAACGCACTTTCAAGGAGAGAGCCGAGAGGAGAGGAGGGCTTAGGAGGGCAGGGGGAGCTCGAGGGAGAGAGCAAGTGAGGTTGTTGGACTCGGGGAGAGCCATCTGGGGAGGAGGAGATGAAGGGAGAGCTCACAGAGCCTCGGGAACTCCTGGAGCTTTGAGAGCACGGGGTAGACATGCGTGCTAGAGACGTTTTGGAGGCAAGCTGGCGTCGGGGAGAGCTTGGAGTAGTCAAAGGGGATGCTCTGGTGCTCTGAGACATGATGAAACAGTTGGACATGCCCTGGAGAAAGAAGACAAGGTGCAGAGGACCATTTCTACACGTCAGGGAGGTGGTCACCACCCCACCTGGTGTCCTCGGCCACCCCTTGGCCAGGCCAAGGTGTCAAGCATGCAAGGCATGCGTGCCACGAAGCACTGGTGGAGTTTGAACCCAAGAGGACAAGTTTTGACTGGGGTTTGACTGTTGGAAACATTTCAGCAGGAAACAAGGGGCTGGTGAAAATGGTTTTTACAGGCAGGGATGGGAGGTGAAACCATGTCCTGGAGCATCTGGTATGGAAGGACTACACATCTGCAAAAATTCAGTTCAAGAAAAGAAGTGTAGCTAGCACTTGCTGTACAAAGCTACCTTTTAGCTAGAAATGAACTTGTGGATGTGCTGCTCATTTTCTCCACATGAGCATGCCATCTCTTGGTTTGAAATGAAGCATTGACACCATAGGGAGGCTCTGGAAAGGATTGAGGGCCTTGGGTTAAGCAGAAGTGAAACAAGAGGGTAAAAATAGTGATCCCATGGGTAAAATGAGAGATAGTTAGAAAGGGTCCCTCCCCAATCATTGACCAGTGGCCATGGGGATGTTACTGGAGGTAAAATGCAACTATGTGAGGCTGTGGTAGAAAGTTGAGCTCAAGGGTAAAAGTGCAAGGGGTCAAAGAAGCCAATTTAGTGAGTGCACACAAGGTGTTTGATCTGTTGTTGGGCTACCAGATGAATGCCAATGGCTATGAAACTTAACAGGGTCAAATAATAGATGAAATAGGCTTGCACACTAAATTTGGGATTTGCTGGAGAAGATTTCCAATGTAGACTTGAAAAACCCTAGAAATGGGCAGAAATGGGTTTATGCCTAGAACCCTATTCAAAGAAATTCCCACAAATCCTATATTTGGTGTAGGGGCATTATTTGAGCATTAAGGCATGCACAAAAAGTTTGAGGTCAATTGGAGAAACTTTATAATGTAAAGTTTACCAAAGTCAGAAATCAACAGAGAGGGTTTTGAGGGTATTAGGACAAGTTCTTCTATTCTCCTTGATGTACCACTTGGTGTGGATGCCTTATTGGAGTATTAGAACATGTCCACCAAATTTGAGTATAATTGGAGACACTTCACAATGTAGAGTTGCTCAAATTTGATTCTGGACAGATAGGGTTTTAGAGAGATTAGGGAAGTCAAATCAACTTGGATTGAGATGAAACTTGGCAAGATCATCAATAATATCATAGATGACATGCTAGAATTTTACTGGAATTTATTGAGAATATTTCTTATAGAAATATTTCAAAATCTTGAAATAGGCAGGAATGGTTTTGGAGGGATTTGCCTTATATTTTGAACATGACCATTTGTTGAAACTCATAAATATGGAATAAATATATCCACTGAGTTTTCCTGAATTTTCTTAAATATTTTTGGAAGCAATAAAAATAACTTTCCTTCATAGGAGACCATTTCTGGCCTCACAGAAAGGCTTTTAAATAAAATAATAAAATAACTTTTAAAATAATAATATGGTGGTTTTTGGAGAACATTTTGATAATAAGTTTTAAATAAAATAATTGGTGCAAAAGAAACTCCCTAATTTGAGGACTTGTAGTACAAACCTCATCTGAGGGGTTTGAAATTTTAATTCAAAGAAATGCTTTTTTTTGGTGAAAATAATATTTGGTGAGAATAGGTATTTATCCTAAACACATGGCATGATCATTAGGCAGGAGATCATGGAATGAGGAGGTGAGTTGAAAGATAGAGAGAATTATTGGGGAGCAATCACATGCACTCAAGCAAACAGGCAGACAATAGGCACTCCAAGCATCACAAGCATTCACAATTTTTTTTAATTGGTCCTAAATTTTGAAATAAGTTAATTAATCAGGAAGGCCAAAAACTGGGTGTGACAGACCTTATCCCCTTAAGAAAATCTCATTCCCGAGATTTCTGGGCTAGGGGTTGGTGAGATACAAAGTCTTGAGTCGGAGGTAGTCTTCATGTCCCCATGTTGCTGTGGTGGTCTTGAGGTGCTTGATGATACAACTTCGAATGTTTCACACATCCTTGACTGATCCTGGGTGGGTCTGGCAATAAGTTATGCTTGACCGGGGTCAAGGGCTTGGTGAGCTAAGTCTGTGCAAGGTTTTTTGCTTGCAAGTGTACTCCAAAGTCAGAATACGAGGCAAGATGGTGTGTCTGGGATCTGGTCCTGGGGCTTCGCATGCCGGTTAGTGACATCAAGATGTCTCGTGTTAGAACGTACTGCCAAAGTCTTCAGGCAGCTTCCTTCTTACAGGAAAGTCCTTGACTTCCTTTCGGCAGTCAAGTTATCGTAGCAGATAGTCTTCAAAGGCTTATCGTGAAAGGTCCAGGTTGGGTGTCACCTACGAGTCTAAGCTCGAAGGCTCAGGTCCAGAATGGTCCTGCCATCTTGGGGTTTGCGAGGGTTTCTGGATGAGGTGGCTACCCAAGTGTATAGACCAGTCATCCATTCCCAAGGTCTGCGACTCAGTGGGTGGGTGAATCGCCTTTGGCAGGTCTTCACCACGACCTACTAGTACTCTCGTCCTTGATTTGGACCAAGGGGAGGTCGTCTGATTCTTTCGCTTGTCCAAAGGCTTCATCGTCTTGAATTGTCGAGGCTTCTTGACGTTGTTGATGTGGTCGATTGACGTCTTCTGCTTCTTCCTCGTTGCCATGGTTTCCCCACCATGACGGTCCTTCGTCTTGGCTTGAGTAGGGTAGACTTCCGTTGTCTTGGGACTACTTCGAGAAGCCCACCTTCTCGAGATAACACTGTACCCTCAAGAGGCATAACAATCGGCGTTCCTGGGGCTCGTCCAAACAAGGCTAAGGTGTTCTTCCTCGCACTGGGTGAATAAGTACGTCATTAGTGAGGATGACAACCTACCTTCCCAAACACGACATAAGCACAGTGCTCAAGAGTCAGGTGAGGAGAATGGAACTTTCTATGGGTGGGTACTGGCCATATTTTAACGACTCAGAGTCATCTTCTATGGTCATAATCCGTGCACCTTGTGGCTCAGCGAAGCTTTAGGGTCTTAAGGAACTTAGGATGTGGGTGAACAATTATCATATCGTCTCTAAGCTCATTCCTTAGATGCCAATAGTTCGACCTCTAATCTCGGGACGATATCACCTCATCTCATCAAGGATACCATCCCATGGGGGTCAACTCCACACTGCTCATGCTAGTCAATTCCGGGTTGAGGGAAGAACTAAACCCAAACACTACAAGTATGGTGTATCCCTAAATGCACATGCATTACTATGCAAGAACCTCGGGGAGGTATACAAGTTCCTATGATTGAATTTAAGACACAACAAATCCAAATGTCCATCTAAGTCATCCAATGGACAGGGTACTACATTACTATATTAAGGAAACACATAGTATACCAATCCAATATCTTGTTTCCTTTCTATGAATACGACCAAGTGATCCATCAATCCAATCAATCATTACTGGACCTAGCACTCCTACAAATCCAACATTGATGGGGTTCTACATAATCTCTTAGAGTCCTCATAATTCACATATTACTGCAAGATTTACGTCATAGTATAACCACCAACTTCAATAATCATGGCCAGCTAATCTCCAAGGCCAAACCACATAGGTTGTATACTAATCTGACAACTCCAGTATACGCACTCTATATCCACCGGGAAACATGGTATCATGATCGAGATTATCGGGCTAAATTCAATTTACTCCGAACCATGTGGTTTCTGTCATCCTCAATACTCTATTAAGATTACCTATTTAAATCCAAGACTCAAATCCAATAAGAAGTCTACTTGATACTCGAAGTCATTATGGTAAAGGCATCAAATCATGCCAACTACTTGCTAAAGTCATGTATACCACCAAAATATTGTTGATCACGATAATGATCGTCCTACTAAATCCAATCTTACCCCAAGGATAGGTATGTTATGCTACTATATCAACTTGTTCCACCAAATTCACCTACCTTTATAAGTGTCTCATGATCCACCCAAAATAGTCTAGCTATATCCTCAAGACAACTATTGTCACCACAACAACCTTAGTCTAACTCTCTCTACATCCGAGAATGGTCCTACTTATGGCATCAAGGTCAAAGTGCTAGCTTAAGATTGAAGGATACTTGTTCACTGCGACCACTCATTCCATTAAGAATCCGGTGCTAAGCGGGGATTATCGGGGACCTACACGTGTTCTGGCAAGTCCGTGTACTAGACACGTGACCAGAAAATTTTGATCCGGAAAGGCTTGTGGAGGTTAATCTGGTCTAGCGTGGTTTTCCAATCTTGAGGGGAAAGCATCACTACTACGGGTTGCGTGTGGTTAAGTGTGGCACAGTCAGTGTCTTCAGCGTCAGTCGTCCTTCGAAGTGGATCCTTGGTACATCTTGCCTTGCCGTCTTCAGTTGTCGAGAGGGGGGTGAGAGAGAGAGCACAGAGGGAAGTGTCTAAGGGTTTCAGTGCAATCAAACAAGCATTGAAAAGTCAACTCAAACAAGTGCCAAAATCGCTTTGAACATCAAAATAAGACAAGTGATATAACTGCATGCTTGTTGCCTAAGCATAAGTGCGGCTTATATCAAAGCACAATAAAAAAACAAGCAACACCTAACATGGTCCATCCGAACCATTTCACGGACTCGATTTCACATAGGGGATTCATGACTCATCCTATCCTAGGTTCTGGGACTCGACAGTCGTGCTTGCTTCGTGCTCCGGAGAGGAGTCCGCTAAGTCTTCTGGACCTTCTCATGGTGTTGCCACGCCTCTCGTTGTCGCTTGCCGAAGCAATTCGCTTGAGTCATAAAGAACTCTTGTTGTCTTCTCATCTGGGAAGTTGCTGATGAAGGTGGTTCTTCATGGCTGTCATTGAAACGATCTCCTTGTCTTCATGATCTTGCCATCGCCTTCTTGTCTTCTGAGGCTTCGAGAGCCTCAGGTGGACATCTTCATGCATCATTATTGGCGAGACATGATAGAGTTCTGATCTGTCAATCATACTAATTGCGATATCAACACCTAGAGCGGGGGATGAAGACAACTGTTTTCCTGCTCACTAAGGTGAGGCGGACCAATGGCGAGGTTCTGATCCACCGGTGGTGGTAGACACAATTCCTTATAACTGTCAGGGTCGCTCTATTAGTGATGCAGATCAAGGTTTGCATATATTATGTCCAGATTATCGTAGGCGAAAGTGGCATCACTCTAGAATAGTGCCCATGATTTCACCATCTTCTAAGCCTCGATGTCCTTATTCCTCATGGAGGTACTTCTGTTGGTGTCGTCCGGTCGCAAAGTTGCCTTCTCTGTCTTTCAGCACAGGTGTTTTCCTGGAAAGGTTACTTCCTTCGAGGCTGCCCACGAGGATTTTAATTTATCCCGTGGTTAGAGGGCATAAGGTACTAGCGACCATTTGCAAGTTTTGAAAAAGTAGACGAGGAGTGTCAAGAAAATAAGAGTGGAAGGCTAGAGCATAACCTTCAATTTCTTTGAAGATTTAGGAGAGTCGAGAAAATATATAGGTTTTGTAAGTATTTTTGAAGGATCTGGGAAGCAGTTTTATCCTAACTAACGTCCATGCTAACTAAGGGCTTCCTACAGTCATGATGGCTCTCATACCAGCTCTGTGGGGACTCCGACTTACGAGTCGAGACCGCCATGCTCAGTGATCCCAGAGATCAATGCTCACTGAACACCGATACCGAATAAAAGAGTCTTACATCCTTACATATCGTTTGATACAATAAATGACCACTTCGGTCGAGTCTTACATATATAGGGCCTTAACGGCCAACACTCCAAACTAGTCCAATAGAGGAATTATTGGTTGAAAGCGTGAACCCATGCCATCAGCCTTAACCTACAGGCATTCTGACTGGGAAGCGTCCTATCTCGCAAGAACGTCACCGAGTTAATCTTTAGCATATCCTGTTCTTTCAAACCTGGTCAATGAAATAACCAGTGGCAAGCCAATGAGTACTTTGAATGTACTCGCAATCAGCCCATGACATGAACAACGAAAGTGAAGGATAACGATATCATGCATTACTAGTGTAACTCATCTCGTGGAATGATCATGAATATGCATCAAGTTAAAGAATTACTCTTGAAGAACAGGTTACAGATATCAATATATCTGTTGAGGGCTGAACCATCCGGGTTCACCCTATATGCCAAGTCACCAAAATTGGTCATATCATTGTCATCATAGAAGCACTTTTCTTATCACCACACACACACACACACACACTTGGTTTATGAGGAAATATCAGGTCGTAGTTTAAGCAGGATTACCAAACTGACCTTGACCGTGGACACGACTATTCGAATAGTTTACACTCTGCAGAGGCAGTACACTGGACCCACGAGATCCGGGGAACTTCCGTGTCATCCACGACTTGCGGTATATCACATACCCGAGGTAAGTACCCGATCAATGCCTTTCCCCTAACGATACTAGACAAAGAGGTCCACTCGATTGGTACCCAGCCCACATGTTGTACGTCTTACGAGCACCAACTCTGGACAGTACCAACCATGCGGGGACCAAAGGTGTGACTGGAATTCATAAAAATGGCATAGTCGTCCTACCCGGCATGACCCCATCACGAGAGTAACCACATATCACTCCCGCCACTAGTAATGTGGCTCTTTGCTAGTACCGACCAGAGTAATTAACATAGCCCCGTCCCATAAGGGGTAACGTGGTCGTACTGGTAAGGTTGGGACGGTCGACACATCATAAATCTAATCCCATTTCCGAAACCTTACTCACACAAATACCGGGTGCATCACTTCACCAAAAGTGACCACCTAACTCATCATCACCCTCGGGCATTAGTGGCACACGACGGGGTTTTCATAAACTATTGCTTTAGGACAACATCATGCTCATGGATACAACTACTTCTATCTTTACTTGTCAACATGGTGTTAGCATGACCTTAAGGGTAGAGTCAAGCTCAAGGCATGTGCTCCGGGGGAGCCTTCGGTGAAATCATATCAAATGACTACCGTCACCTATGATCATATGCAACGGAAATACTTGCTATTATAACATGCAAGGTAAGATATGCTCAGTCATGGTCAAAGGGCTGCTTGCCTTGCCCACGTAAGTCCTCGGGGTCTTCAAGGTCTTCCGCTCCAACTCCAAATACTTCGCCTACCGTCAACTATCGTTGGAAACAACCATAGTAAGCTACATAGCAAGCAGAATAAAAGTGTTCTAAAAATAGAAGTTCTATTTTTCTTGGACCTCTCTAGTCATAAGAAAAATACCTAAATCCTTGCCAAGGGATTTTGGATCATCAGGGGATTTTGAATGGATGAAAGGAGATATTTAAAAGAGTGGAGGCACCCATTTAACAGAGAATGATTATAAAATTTTTAGGAAGTGGTTTCACTAGATTTGGGGTTGAAAATGAGTGGAGGCACCCATTTAACAGAGAATGATTTTAGAAATTTTTAGGAAGTGGTTTCACTAGATTTGGGGTTGAAATGAATATACTAGGAATTTTCTAATGTGGAATAAATAGCAATAGGAAGCTATTTATTATAAGCAACAGAATGAAGCTTCATAAAAATGTTGACCAAGGCTCTAAAATTTGTACATGATATAAGAAGGCTGTGGAAATTTGAATCACTCCAATTGGAGTTGATCTGAAGCCTATGTGATTTTTGAAAGGGAAGCTAGAAGAATCCCAAATCTGTATTTAAATATAAATACATTATGAAAGTTGTTTGGAAAAATGTGCAAAGTCAATATTTGTATAGATCTTCATTTTAGAGACCTGCAGAAATTTGAATCATGAGATTTGGAGTTAGAATGGATTTTGGATGGAATTTATAAGTTACGAGTAAAAATGAAAAAGAGAAAGGCTCAGCCTCTGGGGGTTATCCTGCCTCCAGGGCGTTGGATAGACCTTCGGGCCGGCCCAACTCGGGCGGCTGGGGCGCGCGAGAGCCATACCGGAGACGTATTCGCCCAGTGCACCTCTGCTGCAGGGAGGCGGCAAGGGTAGGGGCGCTGCCACCTAAGTGGCGCGGCGCACCTGGCGGCTGCACCCGCCAGCTGACGCGTGGGGCCCAAGGGCCTTTCTTCAACCTCCCGCCCGACTGACTGGAGGTGAGCCCTAGGATCCCGGCACCGATGGAGACGGTGCTCTGCGCGGCCCTCGACGAGGCCCGGCCTCCCGGAGTGCCAAGGAGAGGCGGTGACCCGGGGAGAAAAGGGCTCCACGCCTCAGGGGATCCTGGTCGCGGCCAGTTCCTGCCACGGCAGATGCGGCTTGCGGCCATGGGGGCGCGGCGCCATGGCCACCAGAGGGAAAAAGGGAAGCGGCAGGGTGGCTCAAGTCGGCGAGGGGGCCCCGCGGAGTACATCAAAGGAGCAGGGGAGGCTCTGGGCATGCTAGCCCGAGCGGAGGCCGGAGCTAGACCCCGCGGCCATGGGGAGAGGAGAGAGCCCCAGAGGAGAGGAGGGCTTAGGAGGGAAGGGGGAGCTCGAGGGAGAGAGCAAGTGAGGTTGCTGGACTCGGGGAGAGCCATCTGGGGAGGAGGAGACGAAGGGAGAGCTCAAAGAGCCTCGGGAGCTCCTGGAGCTCTGAGAGCACAGGGTAGACATGCGTGCCAGAGAGGTTTTGGAGGCAAGCTGGCGTCGGGGAGAGCTTGGACTAGTCAAAGGGGATGCTCTGGTGCTCTGAGACATGATTAAACGGTTGGACATGCCCTGGAGAAAGAAGACAAGGTGCAGAGGACCATTTCTACACGTCAGGGAGGTGGTCACCACCCCACCTGGTGTCCTGGGCCACCCCTTGGCCAGGCCAAGGTGTCAAGCATGCAAGGCATGCGTGCCACGAAGCACTGGTGGAGTTTGAACCCAAGAGGATAAGTTTTGAATGGGGTTTGACTGCTGTAAACATTTCAGCAAGAAACTAGGGGCTGATGCAAATGGTTTTTACACGCAGGGATGGGAGGTGAAACCATGTCCTCGAGCATCTGGTATGGAAAGACTACACATCTGCAAAAATTCAGTTCAAGAAAAGAAGTGTAGCTAGCACTTGCTGTACAAAGCTACCTTTTAGCCAGAAATGAACTTGTGGATGTGCTGCTCATTTTCTCCACATGAGCATGCCATCTCTTGGTTTGAAATGAAGAATTGACACACTAGGGAGGCTCTGGAAAGGATTGGGGGCCTTGGGTTAAGCAAAAGTGAAACAAGAGGGTAAAAATAGTGATCCCATGGGTAAAATAAGAGATAGTTACAAAGGGTCCTTCCCCAATAATTGACCAGTGGCCATGGGGATGTTACTGTAGGTAAAATGCAACTATGTGAGGCTGTGGTAGAAAGTTGAGCTCAAGGGTAAAAGTGCAAGGGGTCAAAGAAGCCAATTTAGTGAGTGCACACAAGGTGTTTGATCTGTGGTTGGGCTACCAAATGAATTCCAATGGCTATGAAACTTAACAGGGTCAAATAATAGATGAAAATAGGCTTGCACACCAAATTTGGGATTTGCTGGAGAAGTTTTCCAATGTAGACTTGAAAAACCCTAGAAATGGGCAGAAATGGGTTTATGCTTAGAACCCTATTCAAATAAATTCCCACAAATACTATATTTGGTGTGGGGGCATTATTTGAGCATTACGACATGCACAAAAAGTTTGAGGTCAATTGGAGAAACTTTATAATGTAAAGTTTACCAAAGTCAAAAATCAACAAAGAGGGTTTTGAGGGTCTTAGGACAAGTTCTTCTATTCTCCTTGATGTACCACTTGGTGTGGATGCCTTATTGGAGTATTAGAACATGTCCACTAAATTTGAGCATAATTGGAGACACTTCACAATGTAGAGTTGCTCAAATTTGATTCTGGACAGATAGGGTTTTAGAGAGATTAGGGAAGTCAAATCAACTTGGATTGAGATGAAACTTGGCAAGATCATCAATAATATCATAGATGACATGCTAGAATTTTACTGGAATTTATTGAGAATATTTCTTATAGAAATATTTCTTATAGAAATATTTCTTATAGAAATATTTCTTATAGAAATATTTTGAACATGACCATGTGTTGAAACTCATAAATATGGAATAAATATATCCATTGAGTTTCCCTAAATTTTCTTAAATATTTTTGGAAGCAATAAAAATAACTTTCCTTCATAGGAGACCATTTCTGGCCTCACATAAAGGCTTTTAAATAAAATAATAAAATAACTTTTAAAATAATAATATGGTGGTTTTTGGAGGACATTTTGATAATAGGTTTTAAATAAAATAATTGGTTCAAAAGAAACTCCCTAATTTGAGGACTTGTAGTACAAACCTCATCTCAAGGGTTTGAAAATTTAATTCAAAGAAATGCTTTTTTGGTGAGAATAGATATTTATCCTAAACACATCGCGTGATCATTAGGCAGGAGATCATGGAATGAGGAGGTGAGTTGAAAGATAGAGAGAATTATTGGGGAGCAATCACATGCACTCAAGCAAACAGGCATCCAATAGTCACTCCAAGCATCATAAGCATTCACAAAAAAAAATTAATTGGTCCTAAATTTTGAAATAAGTTAATTAATCAGGAAGGCCAAAAATTGGGTGTGACACAATGCTCCATCGACCTTCTGTCGATTGATGAATTATATCTTCTCCCCATTCAAGAATGAATTCGTCTTGTTGTATCTTGATGATATTCTAGTCTTTTCGGAAACTGAGGAAGAGCATGAAGAACATCTCAGGCTTGTGCTTGATAAGCTAAGAGAACATAAGTTCTATGCTAAGTTTTCCAAATGTGAGTTCTGGTTGAAGGAAGTTGTGTACCTTGGGCACATCATCTCTGCTGAGGGCATCAAAGTTGATCCGTCGAAGGTGTAGGCCATTGTTGAGTGGGAACCTCCATAGAATGTGAAGTAGCTTCGAAGCTTTCTCGGGCTTGCAAGCTATTGCAGAAGATTCGTTGAGAATTTCTCCAATATTGCTAAGCCTCTCTCAAGTCTTCTTCAGAAGGGTGTGAAGTATGTCTGGTCTCCTGAATATCAGTTGGCTTTCGACACACTCAAAGAGAAGCTCACTTCTACTCCTGTCTTGGTTCCTGCTAATGACTCCAAACCTTATCAAGTGTTCTACGATGCCTCTCTTCAAGGTCTTGGTGCAGTTCTGATGCAAGACAAGAAAGTGGTAGCTTATACCTCGAGGCAGTTGAAGCCGAGTGAGAAGAATTACCCCAGTCATGATCTTGAGTTGGCGGCAGCGGTACATGCTCTTATGACTTGGAGACACCTCTTGTTGGAAAGAAAGGTTGAAGTGTTCACCGATCACAAGAGTCTTAAATACATCTTCACCCAGCCTAACCTTAATCTTCAGCAAACCCGTTGGGTGGAAATGCTCCAAGATTTTAATCCGAGAGTTGAGTACACTCCAGGCAAAGCTAATGTCGTTGCAGATGCTTTGAGCAGGAAGGCTTACTGCAACAGTCTCATTCTGAAGCCTCTCCAGCCTGATCTTTGTGATTCTTTCAGAAAGCTCAACCTTCAGTTAGTACCTCAGGGATTTCTTGCTAATCTTCAGATTTCTCCTACTTTGGAAGACCAAGTCCGACAAGCTCAACTTCTTGATGCAATGGTAAAGAAAGTTAAGTTTGGCTTGGCAAAGGAAGTTCCCAAATATAAGTGCTTCAGTGTTGATGCCAGAGATACATTGTTCTTTGAGGATCGCCTTGTCGTTCCGAAAGGGGATGTCAGGAAGGTTATCATGGAAGAAGCTCATAACTCTCTTCTCTTGATACATCCAGGAAGCTCCAAGATGTATCAGGATCTGAAACAGGCCTTCTGGTGGACTCGCATGAAGCGTGAAACTGCTCAGTTCGTAAATGAATGTGATGTCTGTCGAAGAGTGAAAGCAGAGCATTAACGTCCAGTAGGTCTTTTGCACCCCTTGCCCATTCTCGAGTGGAAGTTCGACCATGTTGAGATGGATTTCGTCACCGCGTTTCCGAAGTCCAAGAAAGGTAATGATGCCCTCTTTGTCGTCATTGACAAGTTGAGCAAAGTCGCTCATTTCCTTCCAGTCAAGGAGTCTATCTCGGCAGCTCAGCTTGTAGAGCTGTATACGTCAAGGTTAGTCTCATTGCATGGTGTTCCAATGCTGATTTCTTCGGATCGAGGAAGCATCTTTACTTCCAAGTTTTGTTATTCATTCCAGTCTGCGATGGGTACTAAGATTCAGTTTAGTATAGCCTTCCATCCTTAGACTAGTGGGCAAGTTGAGAGAGTCAATCAGGTCCTCGAGGATATGCTAAGAGCCTGTGTCATTTCCTTTGGCATGAAGTGGGAAGACTGCCTACCTTTTGATGAGTTTTCATATAACAACAGCTATCAGGCAAGTTCAGGAAAAGCTCCGTTCGAGATTCTTTATGACAGGAAGTGCCGTACCCCGCTCAATTGGTCAGAGACCGGTGAGTATCAGATTCTTGGGATTGACATGATTGCTGAAGCAGAAGAGATGTGTCGTGTCATTCGGGATAATCTCAAAGCAGCGCAGTCCCGTCAGAAGAGCTACTATGATAGCAAGCATCATGACATGGTTTATCAGCTCGATGACTTCGTCTATCTCAAAGTGTCTCCCATGAAGGGCACTCAGCGTTTCACCATCAAAGGAAAGCTTGCTCCTCATTTTGTTGGGCCTTTCAGAATTGTTGGCAAGAGAGGCGACCGTGCATACTCCCTTCGGTCCTTTTTAGTCTGCATATTAGCTTTGTCCGAAGTCAAAGTATCTTTACTTTGATCAAATTTATAGAAACATGTATCAACATTCACAATGTCAAATTAATATTGTTAGATTCATTACGACAGGTAGTTTCATGATATGTATATTTGGTATTGTAGATGTTGATATTTTTTCATATGTATTTGGTCAAACTTTGTAAAGTTTGACTTGACCAAAATCTAATATACGGAGTAAAAAGGACCGGAGGGAGTATCAATTAGAGCTCCCTTCAAACTTCTCAAATGTGCATGACGTGTTTCATGTCTCTCAGCTCCGGAGGTGCTTCAAGACTCCCGAGCGCACAGTTGATCTTCAGGATATCGACCTTCAAGCCGACCTATCCTACCGTGAGCATTCAGTTGCAGTTCATGAGGCGACGGAGCGCAAGACCCTCAATAAGTCAATCAAGTTTCTCGAGGTGCAATGGTCACATCATTCCGACAAAGAGGCCACTTGGGAGCGCGAGGATCACCTCCGTTCTGAATTTACAGAGTTCTTTCAGTCCTAGATCTCGGGTCGAGATCTTCTTGTAGTGTGGGAGAGTTTGTAGCAACCCAGATGTATTCCTTTCCATATTTGTACTCCTCTCCTATTTTCTGGAACCATGTTTTGGATATTATATAAAGTTGTCATTTCATGTGGCTTCATTTCATGTCATCATTTTCCATCATGACATCCACCTGCATTCTTGGCATACCTTTCTTGTGTTGCTAGGAGTTGTTCCATCATGGTAGTGGTTGCATGCTTATGAGTAGTGTGGGTTGTATATGGTTGTTGCAAACTTTGGTACTTTCAAAACATTGCTAAAAACCGTTTCCCTTTGTTATTTTTAACTTGTGTGATAGACTTTGTTTGGCCCTGTTTTAAAAATGTTATTCTTCTAGAGGATTTAATTGTGGTTGAGGGGGTAGCTCTCATTGTTGTATTAGCCTTTAAATATAGGTGGGTTTTGATAAAAACAACATTATAAATTCCTGTTTTATGTATATTTTATTTGTTCTGAAATTCTGGTTTGCATTTTTATTAAATAGGGCATAAATCCCTCATGCCCTATTTGTTTTTATTTTCTTTTCAAATCCATGTGTTGCTCTGATGTATTTTGATTGTTGTTTTATTTATTTTAAAAGGAAAACCTTTTTTCTGTTTTAGTCAGGCGCCAGAGAAGCCCAGGTGGGCCGGCTCCCTCCTCTCAACCTAGGTCCACCTCTCTTTCCTCCCTCGTGCGGCCCTCTCCGTGTCCCTTCTTCCTCCTCTAACGCCGTCCGCCCTCGTGTTGCTTTCCATCAGGGTTCACAGAGAGAGAGAGGGAGGTCGTGCACGCCGTTGTCGTCCCTTCCTTCCCCTATTTAACCCTTGGCGTGCGTGCCCAATAGGGTTTCCCCCTATTCCCCGTCGTGCCACCACTCTCTTCCTCCTCCTCCTCCATCTCTCCCTGCCAGGTAAGTCTCTGTAGGTTGCAGAGAGCAGAACCGAGAGAGAGAGCAGATCGCCGCCGTCCCCCTCCACGTTGTCGTCGTCTGCGGTGTCGGCAGGCATGTCCAGGACCTCGGGGAGACTCCCCGCGTTGCCGTTCCCGACGCTAGGAGTCCCGGAGGTCCACCGCAGCGACGACCCCTTCCTCTTCTTCCGCGTCGTCGTACTGCTACACCGTGTTTGTCCTGTTTCGACTCCAGTAGGCGTCCACGACATCTTCGTGTGAACCCAGGGTGAGCACACCGTCTATTTTCCCCTCCTCCTTCTCCCCTAGACGCGCTGTTGCATGCTCACCGGCTTGCTGTCGTCGCCATGACAGTAGAAGTGCCTCACCGGCCGCCCAACGTTGCGGGCTCCCTCCCGCCGTGCTAAGTATGGGAATGGGTTCCCCTGGGATCCCGCGTCAAGCGCCGTGTGTAGCCGCGACGAGAAGGTCACCGGAGCCTCGCCGGAGAGGAACCCCTGTTCCGGCCGTGTAGGATGTAGTAGAACAAAGGGGGCTGCTCAAAAGAGCAACACCCCCCTCTCTGTTAAGAATCGCTATCCTAGCGCAATGGCAACCTAGACGTGCGCCTTCGCCAGCGTCACGGGTTCGACTCCCCCCGGGCGCCCTTTTTCTTTTATTTTCCTAGTTCCTGTGCAGTGCCAGAGGGGGCTTACCATGCGTGTAGCCTTCTCTCTGGTAAGCCCCGGTGGCCTAGCCCAGTGGTGTGTCTTTGGTGGTTGCACCAGAGGGTTGTGGGTTCGATCCCACATCCTCCCCCTTTTTTATTTTTTTATTTTTTTGTCCCTTTTGCTATTATTTTGGTTGATTTATTTTTCTTCCAGGGATTATGCTTGTTGCTTGCCTTATCTTCTAATGCCTAGGGATTGTAGGTGTGTATGTATGTATAGATGGAGATGTGTGTGCATGTGTGTATGTGTGTGCACACACACACTTGAGCAAGTGTGCACAAACACATACATGTGTGCATCCCCACATATAGTTAGAGGTGTGATTTTTCTACGTATGATATATGGGAGTAGTTCTTGTGTGTGTGCATGTGTAGGTGAAGGTGTATGTGGTGTGAGTCCACATATACATGTGCATGTATATGTGTGTGCACATGTGTGTGTGTGTGGATGAACACATATCTCTATGTTAGTGTAACCTTGTTAGTGATTCTATGCTATGCTTAGGTAGGTGGGCTTGTCCTAGTGAGTGTGCATGTGTAGATGGTACCAAATGTGATAGCTTCTACATGTGATGATAGACCCTTGTAGCTTATAGGAATTCTTGGTGATATTTTCGAGCTAGCCTTGTGCACTATTGTTACATGAAAGTACCCACGTATGATATATGGCTTTGAGGTAGAATCATCCCAGGAAGCCATTGGTGCAGCCAGATTTCATTTTAGAGCAACTTCATAAAACTGTTATTTTCTGATGTGATGCCATGTTTAGTGCTTTACATTAGGTGGTGCTTTGGTCCTTTGTGGATGATTCCTTGATGGAATGGTAGTGGGTGAACCCCTCTACAACATGGGACTTTCATTTTGATCTTAGGGATTTGTATGCACCCGTTATGTCATGTCAAAGTGGGTACTTGGCTGAAACTGTCAGAATTGTGAAACCCTGTGATTTTCACTAAGTCTGGGAATCTGGAGTTATTTTCTTCCCTTGTTGTCTCGTGTGAATTAGCTCCTGTGTTGGGAATTAGCCCATGCAACAAACTAATGTTTGTGAGCTTTTATGTTTCTTTAGCTCCCTGTTAAATGTCATGATTGTACACCTTCTATAGATATCATTTTGGAGGCTGCCAAAATGCTTCAGAGCATAAGCAGCTGGTGAAAATCTATGATTTTCACTAAGTCCCAATCTGTGATAGTTTTTGTCCAAGTTAGTGCCTAGAGATCTTCTCATGGATGATTCCTTTGCATTAGCTTTTTGTACAGAGTTGTAGAGCTTTTGGATGGCTTCAGTCTCATGTCTTGTTTGATTCATTTAGATGGCTGTAGCTACTGTAGATCTTGTAGACAAACTGCTATGTGACTGTTGAAAACATATTGTATGTTTGTAATGTTTTGAAGCTTGTGTGGGCATTGTTGATGGTGTGGTGTGATCCCAAGCACCATCCCACTTGTAATGTGTTGCTTGATCATGTGGCAACCTGGATACACCAGTGAGTGCCCATTAGTGTGTGTTTGTGGCTGCTTTGACCCGTAGGCCTTTGTAACTTGTTTTGTAGTTTCCGGTTGATCCGTGACTCCGTTCGTTATGTTCTTTATATGCTTTTGCATTGTTTTATCGTGCTGCACATGTTCATGCCATATTAATGCATGTTAAGATAACTCAAAATGAGGTTCCGTCCAGAATTCAATTAACTCAAGTAATGCATATGAAAGTGACTAGAATAGTGATGCATGCTTCCTTCTTCACACATGCATCATATTGATTGTTGCATTATGTTTTGCCGGTGTTCATTGGCTGTTATCTTATCTTGGGTAGCATCGGGAACGGAGAGCGAGTACGTGGATTCTGGAGAGTACGTGCAGGAAGAACAAGAGCAGTTCCAAGCTGAAGACATCACATGCAAGATGACCGTGACCTTGACACCGCCTCTAGCTTTGTTATGCTTAGAATCACGTTTCCTTCATTACATGATCGCTGCCTACCACTTGATATAAATGCCACCTGTCTTTGCCATGAACCCCAACACTTCCCTCTCCTAGCAAATGTTGTTTGGCTAAGTAGGCTTGCTCCACCTCTAATGGATAGCTTTGCTAGTTGCAGGTGCCAGATGTCCCATGTGATAACATGGGTAATTTGATATCATTATGTTCAAACTGCTATTTAATTAATGCACCTATATACTTGGTGAATAACGGAAGGCCTAGCCTTTTGCCGGGTGATTTGTTCCATTGTTGCCGCCTTAGTTTCAGTTACTGGTGTTTGATTCCATAACTAATCGCTCCTAACACGTTCGGGGTTGTTATGGGGACCCCCTTGATAAATTGCGTAGTGATAAGGCTTGTCTGGCAGGACCCAACATTGGTCTTAATCTGCTAATAAATTAATAATTAAATGCATAGGGAATAGCTACCCCGAGGAATTAATCAACCACCCGACCAGTGCTCCTCATGAGTGTTGGTCCAAGTTGGGCAGACTGCCGGGCCACCGCAAGGAAGCTTGAGGTCTGGTTTCCTGTAGGCTTTCCCATCCGTCGTGTCCTGAGACTGAGATACACGGCTCTTATCAGGATCATCGACATGCCGGGCGGTCTTGCCGGATTTGTCTTACCTTAACGATATATCTTGCGTATAGGAATTCCGGTGAAACTTTGGGTCTCCTCAAAGTTGAGGTTTTCCTCTAATGAATCCGACGATATCACGAGTTTCATTATAGAAGATTACTTTGCAGCCTGTGATAGTTTGTATGGACTAGTTGGAGCACCCCTGCAGGTTTTAATCTTTCGGAAAGCCGTGCCCGCGGTTATGTGGCAAATATGGATATTTTGTTAACATCCGGTTCTAGACAACTTGAAGTAGCTCTAATAAAACTGCCAACTATGTGTGTAACCGTGACTGTCTCCTTCAGAGATCGCTCTCCGGTCGAGAACATGGTGGGGTTATGTCTGACGTAAGTGGGTGTTGAGGATCACTTAGTGATCAACCTAGTCTTCGATCGCTCGCGTAGACCACCATATGATTACTCTTATCATCATAAGGTAGCCACCATATATGCTTAGGTTGCTGCAAACCCATACACTTAACCTTCCTCACCCAATAACTTGGCTAGATTCGATACCAAGGTCATACGATTGTTGAGTCCTCGTGGCTCACAGATTCCTACAAACACCAACAGGTACAGGTATGCCCGACGTAGGAGATTCTGATGACAACCAGCTGAAGTGGGAGTTCGATGAGGACTCTAGCCGACTGTACGTGAACTATCTGGAGGACTGAGGCCGTGGTCGTGCTCGTGGGGCCAGCATGCGGGATGTCATAGTTTTACTTGTTTCATGTTGTCCGTAGTGGGACTAGACCATGCTTTGAATAATGTGTGTTTGTAAGCTTAATGATATACTCTTATCAGATGGCAAGTGAATGCCCTACTTGTCACTCTTTCAGATATGTAATGTTATGATTATCTCGCTTGCGAAACGTTTAGATGCGCCCCTTTCCCTTTTGAGGCCTCGCCCCCAAAATAGGAAAGGGCCGCATCTTAGCCGTTACATCCAACCTTTCCACCCAAGATCTTTTCTCACGGTTTTGCCGTCAAAACCCTACCTTCCGAATTGCCGGAAGGGAAACCATGATCCCTCATGTTTCAAAGGAACCCCAATTTCTATTGCCCTGTTACCCCCCAAACCTTTTCCTAATGATCATCCCTTATCTTTAAACCCTGGATATGCAAAAGTATTGCTAAGTCATTTGCAATTTTAATCATTTATAAATAATTCCTTTTTCTGTCTGCTGAAGGAATTAAATCCAGGAAAATAGCTATCCATATCCAAAGCTTATGAAAACTTGTGTAGATATTCTTTGTGATCATATTGAGCTCCCATAAAATATTGGCCATCATTGAATAAAGGAAAATTGCCTCTTCCTATTTAATGCCAATATTGCCTTTTGGGCACTTTCTAAAGGAACTACCATTTTGGTAGCTAGGAAAAATCCCAAATAATTTGTGGAGCTTCTCCTACCCATATATTCCCCATTTCCATCAAGATCCCAAGTTCCATAGTTCAAAATTTGAGCACAACATCAATTTGCAAATTCTGTCCAGTTGGAAAATTTGCAAAGTAAGTGCTCTATTCCTTGATCTCCTTGAGTTGAAACTTTTCATGGTGGTTTACATTACTAAATCACTAATGAATACCAAAAATCAGCTCAAGCTCTCTATTAATATTTTCCCAGCAATTTTTCTAAGTTTCTGCCCATTTGAAAGCTTTGTGAAGGAAGTACCATGTAGGCTTTCCCAAATGACGTGAAACTTTTCCAGTTTCTTCATAGGTTCAAATCATTCACCTCCTCCAAATTTCAGCTCAATGCAAGCTTGTATGTGAGTGCCACATCCAGGTTTGCCTTCATGTCCAGATTTTTGAATTGTGAAGCAAGTGCTAGTTGCATTGATCCATTTGAGGTGAAAGTTTGCAAAGTAATTCACCTCAGTAGATTATTTCTTTTCCCCAATTACCAGCACCCTTCGCCAGGCCAATCTTCCCCACCCCACTCCAAACACCTTCTTGTCAGAATCTGTTTTGGCATGTTTATGTCACCCCACGACCATCCAGCTTCTTCCAGACACCTATCTTATCTAGATGAGCAGTGAAGAACCTATTGGACAAGATTATACACGCAAATGCCTTCGGGAGCACGCCACGCACGCGGTGACCACGGCCAGAGCGCGCCAAATGCATACTCTGTGCATTGGGGGCCCCGGCCTCGGCTGTTCCCTCGTGCTCTTGCCATATCACCATGTCCAGCAGCTTCTCCTTGGCCTCACCCTCACCGTGGACCCCTCTCCCCTCCTATTTCCCCCACCCCACGCCATGGCAGTCACCGCCGCGGCACTTTCCTGTGCGAGACGCCATCGTCTTGGTCCCTTTCTTTGCTTCTTACTCCTCGAGCCCTCTCCTCCTTCTGTTGAGTGTCAGGTCGACACCACTCCTCACGCGACACCTTGCCGAAGCTCCAGTGCGGGGATAGGGTCGCCACGGCAGCTGTGCTCATCTATACGGCTCGGCCCGGCTATAAATAGCCCTGCCCGGAGCCTCCCGAGCACCGTCGCCTCTCCTTTCTCTCTCCCTCTCCCTTTGGGTCTCCCCTGCACCGTTGCCCGGTCGATTCCGTCGCCGGAGCCCTCTAATCGACCGAAGCCGCCGCTCTCATCCGCGGCACGAAGCCCCACCTCCGTCCATCCCCTGCAGCGTCCGAGACCTCCCCTAGGCGCGGGAGAGGAGAGGAGCCGAGTCTCCTGCTGCTGCCATTGGGGGTGAGGAGAGGAGGATGAAGAAGAGAAGGAGGGAGTAGAGAGAGAGGACCCGACAGGTGGGGTCGGGACTCACCTGTCGGCGGCTGGAGGCCCGCCAGCTGGATTAGTGGAGGAGCCAAGCGCTCGGTGCGTTTCCCCCTCGGGGAAACGTATTTCTCAGAAGGCGCCACCTTTTGTTCTCTCAGGGACCCGATGGCGATTTTTTTAATTGCAGATTGGTCCTTCTTCTTCAAATGCTTGTATCTTTTTGCTTGGGACTCCGATTGAGGAGATTCCAAAGCCCACGTCTTTGTCTCATCAAGCCCATCATGTTGCTATCATTTTAACAAGGTGGTTACACTGTGAAAATGACCCTTTTGCCCTTGTCTCCAATCAGCCCCCTTCGAGAGAGAGCAGTATCCGACGATCCTTTCCGCGGACTCTCCGCACCTCTTCCTAGAGTATCCTTCGACCCCAGGCAACCGACCATCTAATATATGCCCTCAAGCTTTGATCTATGTTATTCCTGCATGTTTAATTAATATGCTTGTGATTGTATGTATAGCAATTTGCAGTATGTGACTCTTACGAACCCTTGCTCGCATTTTCTTTAATGATGGCACCATGCCTGAGTCTGAGAAGCTTCCAGCCGTCCGGGGTGGATGCCAACTTTATATTTCTCTTGTCAGCAGCTAGCTCGTGTTCTGAGCTGCTTTTCGGCCGTCGCGGGCAGCTGTTGAATTTCTTTCCGTGGCAGTGACCCTATGCTCTGAGTTGTTTTTCGGCCGTCTTAGGGAACTGCTACATCAACACCGCCTCATGCTCTGTGCTGCTTTCCAGCCGTCCTGAGCTGGGGTTGAGTTATTCCGGTAACATCCCAGAACTGCGTTGTAAAGACCATTCTAGTGGCTACCAATTTATTTGCCGGTTTTATGCGAGGGTTCCGAGGGTCTAATTTACAGTTACAGCTTGCAAAGTAATAGTTTACCATTTACATCCTGTCGTATTAATGGCTCATGATATAGAGACAGGTTGTGGTATTTCTACCGTTCCTGTTTCATGCATAATTATCATCATGTTATGCTATTGTTGACAACAACCATACTTGATAAATATGTTGTTAAAATCAAACCCAGTGGGTTGATCTCGAGTTACCTGTCCGGGCTTATCCGTGCAACCACATTTGCTAATATGGGACGACCGTGACTTGGGTTGATCGCGTGACGTTTCACCGGTACCTCCAAAGAGGGAGGATTATGCGCGCGTGCTACCCTGGTCAGGTAGGCGGTAATAATCATGTGAGCCCAGTTGAGTTGTTTTGTGCGCACGTCCCCGGTTGGGTCAGTTTAGTTTGGCCACGACGGTGCCATGTGTCATGAGGACACAGGGCCACCCAAGGCAGGACTCCGGGGGAGGATGACTGCCGGTGGTACGATGAAAGAGTCACGGGTCAGACAAGTTTCGTTGGAGCAATGCTGGTCCACCCGAATGTGATCCCGAGGTCAGTGCTCCAGAGTGTGGGTAAAGTGTGCAACCTCTGCAGAGTGTCAAACCTATTCGAATAGCCGAGTCCATGGTATTGGATAGCCGAACCAGACCTCAGTAGGTGGTCAACCGTATCAGTGATAATAATGATGGAAGAACTCGTCTTGTGTAGACATCGGAAGATGTACGGTATATGAGATGCTAGCCATGGGGTGGCTATGAGATAAGTGGTCGGATGACCACATGAGTTGGGTTGGATTTGGATCAGCTTTCAGACTGGATCATGAGAATATTCGGAGTATAAATCATTTATATAATACGCTTTACCTTATCGTACTTACTTTAGAAGTTATCTTGCTGAATAATCCTGTTATACCTTGATAATTAATATTGCTAGATAGGTATGTTATAATGATTAATATTGCTCTAATAACAAATGCATGCTTGAATGTCATACATTGCTTTTCTTAGTGTATATGTTAGTTTTGGTTTGCTTGCGAGTACAATCAAAAGTACTCAACGGCTTTTAACATGGCCAGGTTCACATAAGGATCCGTCGTACGCGAGGAACTGGAGTGTTCACGGGTTAGGAGCGTAGCCGAGTCAGATCCCTCTGGATTGGAGCTGCACCAGGACCATGCTGCCTTAGATAGAGTTTTTCCTGCTGCCATCACCCTTGTAGTTCATCATGTAAAACTCTTATATTCATTAATAGAAATGTGTGTGTTCATGATACTTGTTGTAAACGTGCATGCCAGAGTGATTTCTTGGGCTGGTGTGCGCGACGACCGTCTGGCTACAGTGGTAATCAGGCGGAGCGCCACAATAAACCTTCTGCGCAGCAATGAGGGCAATTCTCAGTTTACGGACTCGGTCCGCAAAATTGCTACTATCATCTTTCAACTAAATTTTCTCTAGGAACATATAACAATAGTAGAGCTACAGCGCAAGGTACAACATAATTTGCAAAGACCTTTTTGACTATGTTCATGATAATTGAGTTAAGCTAATCATATTACTAATAACTCCCACTCAAAATAGACATCCCTCTAGTCATTTGTGTGGCACATGATCCAAATCCACTAACTCAAGTCCAATCATCACGTGAGTTGAGTATAGTTTCAGTGGCGAACATCTCCATCTTGATCATATCAATTATATGATTCATGCTCGACCTTTCGATCTCTTGTGTTCCCTGGCCATGTCTGTACATACTAGGCTCGTCAAGTTTAACCCGAGTGTTATGCGTGTGCAACTGTTTTGCACCCATTGTATCTGAACGTCGAGTCTATCACACCCGATCATCACGTCGTGTCTCGAAACGACGAACTATCGCAACGGTGCACAGTCGGGGAGAACACAATTTTATCTTGAAATTTTAGTGAGGGATCACCTTATAATGCTACCGTCGTTCTAAGCAAAATAAGGTACATAACAAGGATTAACATCACATGCAATTCGTAAGTGACATGATATGGCCATGATCTTGTGCTTCGTGATCTCCATCACCAAAGCACCGGCATGTTCATCATCGTCACCGGCGCCACACCATGATCTCCATAATCATGATCTCCATCATCGTGCCGCCATCGAGTTTGTCGTGCTATCTATGATATTACTACTAAAGCGACAACCTAGCAATATAGTAAATGCATCTGCAAGAACAAACGTTAATTTAAAGACAACCCTATGGCTCTTGCCGGTTGCCGTAGCATCGACGTGCAAGTCGATATTTAACTATTACAACATGATCATCTCATACATCCAATATATCACATCATGTCTTTGGCCATATCACATCACATGCATACCCTGCAAAAACAAGTTAGACGTCCTCTAATTTGTTGTTGCATGTTTTACGTGGGTGCTATGGGTATCTAGTATGATCGCATCTTACTTTCGCAAAGCCACAACAGTGTTATGCAAATTGCTATTTAACCTTTCTCCAAGGACCGCCTCGGTCAAATCCGATTCAACTAAAGTTGAAGAAACAGACACCGGCCAGTCATCTTTATGCAACAAGTTACATGTTAGTCAATGAAACCGGTCTCTCGTAAGCATACGCGTAAGGTTGGTCCGGGCCGCTTCAATCCAACAATACCGCCGAATCGAGAAAAGACTAAGGAGGGCAGAAAATCGAACATCAACGCCCACAAAAACTTTTGTGTTCTACTCGAGATTTCATCTATGCATGAACCTAGCTCATGATGCCACTGTCGGGGAACGTTGCATGGGAAACAAATTTTTTCCTACGCACATGAAGACCTATCATGGTGATGATCATCTACGAGAGGGAGATCGGATCCACATACCCTTGTAGATCACTAAGCAGAAGCATTAATAAATGCGGTTGATGTAGTGGTACGTCTTCACGATCCCCCCACGAACCGTCCCATGATCCGTCCCACGAACCGTCTCATGATCCGTCCCATGATATGCCCCGATCAAGTGTCGAACGGACGACACCTCCACGTTCCGCACACGTACAGCTCGATGACGATATCCTCCTTCTTGATCCAGCAAGAGGGGGCAGAGAGGTAGATGAGTTCTCCAGCACGGCGGCGTGGTGGTGGTGGTGCTGCTGCTATTCCAGCAGGGCTTCGCCTAAGCACCGCTGAAACTAGAGGAGAAACAAATCCAGAGAGAGAGAGGGCGACACGTGGCTGTTTTCTATTGTATCTAAAACCCTCAAAACCCTTAGTATATATAGGAGAGAGGAGGGAGAGGGCTGCGCTCTAGGGCATCCTTATCTTCCCTTGCGCAAGGGAGATGAGGAGGAGTCCTACTCCAATCCTATTTGGAGTAGGATTCCTCCTTCCCACTTGGAAACTGTTTCCACCTTGTTCTTTTTCCTTCTCAAACCTTATGGACCTTAGTGGGAACTTATTCCAGCCCACCAGGGGCTGGGTTATCTCTTCCCACAGCCCATGAGGCCCCTTGGTGCGTGACACCCGTCCCGATGGTCCCCGGCACCCCTCCCGGCACTCCCGGTACATTACCGATGAGCCCGAAACTTTTCCGGTGACGAAAACAGGACTTACTATGTATCAATCTTCGTTTCGGGACCATTCCGAAAACCCTCGTGACATCCGGGATCTCATCCGGGACTCTGAACAACCTTCGGTCACCAACACATATAACTCAACTATACTGAAACATCACCGAACCTTAAGTGTGCAGACCCTGCGGGTTCGAGAACTATGCAGACATGACCTGATACACTCTCTGGTCAATAACCAACAACAGGACCTAGATGTCCATATTGGCTCCTACATATTCGACGAAGATCTCTATCGGTTGAACCTCTATGTCAAGGATTCATATAATCCCGTATACTATTCCCTTTGTCCTTCGATATGTTACTTGCCCGAGATTCGATAGTCGGTATCTCCATACCTAGTTCAATCTCGTTACCGGCAAGTCTCTTTACTCTTTCCGTAATACAAGATCCCGTGACTAACTCCTTAGTCACATTTCTTGCAAGTCTTGTTGTGATGTTGTATTACCGAGTGGGCCCCGAGATACCTCTCCGTCACACAGAGTGACAAATCCCAGTCTTGATCCATGCCAACCCAACAGACACCTTTGGAGATACCTGTAGAGCACCTTTATAGTCACCCAGTTATATTGCGACTTTTGATACACACAAGGCATTCCTCCGCTGTCCGGGAGTTGCATGATCTCATGGTCATAGGAACAGATAAATTGGCATGCAGAAAAAGAGTAGCAATAAACTGACACGATCATATGCTACGTTTATAGTTTGGGTCTTGTCCATCACATCATTCTCCTAATGATGTGATCCTGTTATCAAGTGAAAACACTTGTGTATGGTTAGGAAATCTTAACCATATTTGATCAATGAGCTAGTCAACTAGAGGCTTACTAGGGACAGTGTTTTGTCTATGTATCCACACATGTATTTGTGTTTCCAATCAATACAATTATAGCATGGATAATAAACGATTATCATGAACAAAGAAATATAATAATAACTAATTTATTATTGCCTGTAGGGCATATTTTCAACATAAATTTCCTAGGCTATTCTAAAAAAGTATGTTTTCGTGTTGATCATTACAAATTGTTCTATCTCTCTTAGACATATTCTGTTTTTTTGCTTGCATAGTTTGCTTGTTCTGATGATGCTATGGATTATATCGAGGGCATAAGTCATGGAGATGTTAGAGTACAGTACCTTATGTAATAATTGAACATTAATCAATTTATAACAGTACCTAAAGTTTATGATTTGCCTATTGTACAAACGGATCTCACGAGGTTTTTGTTGAGTTTTGTGTGCTGAAGTTTTCAAGTTTTGGGTGAGACAATGATGGATGAAGGAATAAGGAATGGCAGGACCCTAAGCTTGGGGATGACCATGACACCCCAATTTAATATTCAAGGATTACCCAAGCATCTAAGCTTGGGGATGCCCCGGAAGGCATCCCTTGTTTTGTCTCCATTCTATCGGTATGTCACTTGGAGCTATATTTTTATTCATCACATGATATGAGTTTTTCTTGGATAGCTGTGTATTATAGTTTCTTTTATTATAGTTTTCCACAACCATCGTTTGTTGGAAATACATATTTGAGAGAGTCGCATGTTCATCACAATTTGTTAGAATACTCTATATGCTTCACTTATATCTTTTGAGCTAGGCAATTGCTCTAGTGCTTCACCTATATCTTTTAGAGAACGACAGTGTTCAGATTTTAGAGAAATAATTTTACTCTCATGATTCACTTAAATATTTTTTAGAGTATAATAAATAGTAGTTTCAATATGCACATGTTATAAGACTCGTCCAAAAAGGATAGGTATTCAAGAGGGATATAATAAAAACTTTCATGTAGCTCACCATAAAAGAGAACTACGAGATAATTATATTGATGTAGTAATATGAAATGACATGAGTACATGATCATTTGTCAGTAAAAATATTTGTATTAAGGCATGTTAATTGTTATTCATCTAAATATTGGTTATGGCATGATGATGACATGTGAGCATTCTTATGTCTGATTGAAATCCTATCGTGTTGTTCGGGTCGGAGGCGCGATATGGTTAACTCCTACGAACCTCCTCCCTAGGGGTATGCGTTAGTACTTTGCTTTGATAGAGATAATAGGCTTTGCAATAAGTATACGAGTTCTTTATGACTAATGTCAATCCATGGATATACGCACTCTCACCTTTCCATAATTGCTAGCCTCTTCGGTATCGCGCATTGCCCATTCTCACCTTGAGGTTCGGTGCAACTTTCACAGGTGCATCCAAACCTCGTAATATGATACTCTCAAACACACATAAGCCACCCTATATTTTCTTCAAAATAGCCACCATACCTACCTATCATGGCATTTCCATAGCCATTCTGAGATATATTGCCATGCAACTTCCACCATAGTCACATGACTTGTGTGTTCATCATCATATTGCTTTGCATGATCCTCTGGCCGACATAGTATTTGTGGCAAAGACACATTTCATCATTACCTACATGTTACGCTAGATCATTGCACATCCTGGTACACTACAAGAGGCATTCATATCGAGTCATCTTGTATAGTTTTTCATATCAAGTTGTAAGTAAATAAAAGTGTGATGATCATCAATATTAGAGAAATTTCCTAGTGAGGAAAGGACGACAGAGGCTATGATTCCCCCACAAGTCAGGATGAGACTCCAAACTAAAAATAAAAGAAAAAGGAAAAGGAAAAATGAAAAAAAAGAAAAATGAGAGAAAAGAGAGAGTAGGCAATGTTACTATCTCTTTTTTGACACTTGTGCTTAGAGGGAGCACCATGTTCTTCATATAGATAGTCTCCTGAGTTGTCATTTTCATATGCTCGTGGTAATTTTTCATTATAGAACTTGGCTTATATATTCCGATGATAGGGTTCCTCAAATGCCAGAGGTATTCATGAGCAGGCAAGTTGGATGTACACATACTTAGATTCTGTTGAGCTTTCATACACTTATGGGTCTAGTGCAATTGTTGCACGGAAATCCCTACTCCTCACATTGATATCGATTGATGGGCATCTCCATAGTTGATGCGAGACTTTCTTTCCACTTTGACTCCTTTTGATCTCTACCACCATACTCTATTCCACCCATATGCTATATCCAAGGTTCACGCTCATGTATTCAGTGAGGTTGAAAATGCTGAAGTGCATTAGAAGTATGATCCAATTGCCTCACTTGACACCGAGGTGCTCATGATTTATATTTATGTGGTGAAGGCGAGTCATGCCATGCTAATATGAGAAAATGAGTAGGGAATAGCATTCTTTAAGTATCGCGTATTTTGAATATGACTGATTATGCTTCTTATGTTTATGGATATTATTATGTTGATAACAATTAGTTCGTCCTTTCTCAAGCTCAAACCTAAAAGAGATTACATGTTAGGTAGTATGTTGCGTCAAAAAAACATGTTTTTATCCTTTACCTACTGGATGGCGAGCGGGAATTAAGATTGGGGATTGATGCGGCTCCAACCTATCTATAATTTTTATTTTTACATGCTATTATATTATCATTCTACGATACTTTATATGCATTTATATGATGTTTATACCATTTTGGGAACTAACCTATTAACCCTCCGCCTAGTGTTACTTGTTGTTTTTTGCGTCCTTTTGGATTTTTGGGAAATCAATACCAAACGAATTCCAAATGTTTTGAAACTTTTTGTCGATTTTTCTGGACAAAAATAAGACCTAGAAGCTTGAGAGGGAGGCCAGACGCCACATGAGATAGCGCCATGGTAACAGGGCATGCCGAGGGGGTAGGGCTTGCCCTGTTACCTTGGGACTACCTCGTGGCTCCGATTGACCTGACTCGACATCTATAAATTCTCTAAAATCAGTAAAACACCAGAGAGCCACCCGAAACAGTTTTTCCACCACTGCAAGTCTCTATTCCATCGTGATGCCATCTGGAGCCATGTTCCGGTGCCTTGCTGGAGGGGGGTCAATCACGGAGGGCCTCTACATCGACCTTGCTTCTCCATGATGTTTTGTGAGTAGTCTACCACAAACCTACGGGTCCATAGATAGTGCCTAGATGGCTATATCTTTCTCTTTTATCCTCAATACAAATTTCACTCGCGATTCCTGCGGTGATCTATTCAATGTAATCTTCTTTGTGGTGTGGTTGTTGGGATCCGATGAATTTTGCTAGCCTCTTCGATATCGTGCATTGCCCATTCTCACCTTGAGGATCGGTGCAACCTTCATCGATGCATTCAAACCCCATGATATGATATGCTCTATCACACATAAGCCTCTTATATCTTCCTCAAAATAGCCACCATACCTAGCAGTTATGGCATTTTCATAGCCATTCCAAGCTATGTTGCCATGCAACTTCCACCATTACATCACACGACTTGTGTGTTCGTCATCATATTGCTTTGCGTGATCATGTAGCTGACATGGTATTCGTGGCAAGCCACCGTTCATCATTATTTACATATTATGCTAGATCATTACACATCACGGTACACTGCGTGAGGTATTAATATAGTCATTTCTTTTATTATTATTGAGTTATTATATCGAGTTGTAAGTTGATAAAAGTGTGATGATCGTCATTATTAGAGCATTGTCCCAGTGAGGAAAGGATGATGGAGATTATGATTCTCCCACAAGTCGAGATAAGACTCTAGACAAAAAAGAAAAAAAGAAAAAAAATAACGAAAAAAGAGAAATAAAAAATAAAAAAAATGAGAGATAAAGAGAGAAGGGGTAGTGCTACTATTTATTTTTCCACAGTTGTGCTTAAGGGAAGCCCATGTTCTTCATATAGAGAGTCTCATGAATTGCCATTTTCATTTTCTAGTGGGAATTTTTCATTATAAAACTTGGCTTGTATATTCCGATGACGGGCTTCCTCAAATGCCCGTGTTATTCATGAGCAAGAAAGTTGGATGCACACCAACTTAGTTTCAGTTGAGCTTTCATACACTTATAGCTTTAGTGCATCCATTCCATGGCAATCCCTACTCCTCGCATTGATATCTTGATGGGCATCTCCATAGCTCGTTGGTCTACCAAGTTGATGCGAGAGTTTCTTTCCACTTTTACTCCTTTTAATCTCTACCACGTACTATATTCCACCCATATGATATGTCCATGGTTCACACTCATGATTTGCACTTATGTGCTGAAGGCAGAGCCATGCCACGCTGATATGATAAAATGAGTTGGGGTAATGTTCTTGAAGTATTGTATATTTCGAAAATTAATAATTATGTTATTTATTTTTATGGATATTATTATGTTGATGTTTATTAGTTTATCCTTTCTCAAAGATCATACCTGAAATAAATGACATGTTGGGTTGCATCTCGCATCGAAAATTCTAACTTTATCATTTACGTACTCGAGGACGAGGAGGAATTTCGCTTGGATATGTTGATATGTCTCCAACGTATCTATATTTTTTATTGTTACATGCTATTATATTATCATTTTAGGATACTTTATATGCATTTATATGTTGTTTCATATCATTTTAGGGAACTAACCTGTTAACCCAGTGATTAGAGCCAGTTGTTGCTTTCAGCGTTTTTTTGGCTTTTCACAAAATTAGTATCAAACGAAGTCCAAACGCTACTAAACTTTTTGACGATTTTTTCTCGACAAAAATAAGACATGGAAGCTTCGTAGGGAGTCCAGACATCGCACGAGGTAGCGCCAAGGCAACAGGGCGTGCCTTGTTACCTTGGGACCACCTCGTGGCTTCGATTAACCTAACTTCGCCTCTATAAATTCTCTAAAATTGGGAAAACACTAGAGAGCCATGCGAAACAATTTTTTCACAGCTGCAAGTCTCTATTCCGCCATGATCCCATAAAGAGCCCTGTTCTCATGCCTTGTTGGAGGGGGGATCAATCACGGAGGGCCTCTACATCAACCTTGTTGCTTGCATGATGTTGTGTTAGTAGTCTACCACAGACCTACATGCCCATATCTAGTACCTAGAAGGGTATCTCTCTCTTTGATACTCAATATAAAGTTCACCCTGATTCCCACGGTGATCAATTCGATGTAATCTTCCTCGTGTGTGTTTGTTGGGATCCGATGAATTGTGGGTTTATGATCATATTATTCATGAATATTAATTGAGTCTCCTATGAATTCTTTTAAGCATGATTATTATATCTTTGTATTTATCTATGATCTACCGGTTTGGTCTGGCCAACTAGGTTGATTTATCTTCAGTGGGAGTGGTGCATTGTGATGGGTTCAATCTTGCGGTGCTGAATATTAGTGACAGAAAGGGACATGATACATATTTGCATTGCTGTCATTAAGGATAAAACGATCGAGTTTATTCATATGGCTTGAGTTTACTTTCTCTACATCATGTCATCTTGCCCCAAGTATTACTCTATTTCATACTTAATACTCTAGATGCATGATGGATAACAGTCGATGAGTGGAGTAATAGTAGTAGATGCAGGTGGGAGTCGGTCTACTTGCTTATGGACGCGATGCCAAAATACATGATCATTTCCATGAATAAATATTTCATAACTATGTGCTATTCTATCAATTGCCCAAAAGTAATTTTCTACCCACTGCATGCTATATTCGAGAGAGAAGCCACTAGCAAAAATTATGGCCCTCGGGTCTACACAAAATATATTGGTAAAGACCTAAAAATATTGCTTCTATTTATCTTATGTTATTTTTTTTTATATTTATATTATCTATCTATCAATATTTAATATTTTGAAGTAACGAGTTTAAGGGGCTTGATAACCCTCTTGCCCGCGTTGTGTGCAAGTGTTTGTTTCTATGTGTAGGTGCTGATGACGAGAGTTTGCGTGATTCTCCTATTTATTCGATAACCTTGGTTCTCATTGAGGGAAATACTTATGTCTACTGTGATGCATCTCCTTCCATCTTCGAGGAAAAACCCAACACAGTTTACAAGTAGCGGGGATGATGATACTTCTCCATTGTATCGACAATTGTTTATTGTTCCATGCTATTAGATTATCAATCTTGGATAGTTTATATACAATTATATGCTATTTAATATCATTTTGAGGAACAAACCTATTAACCAAGTGCCTAGTGTCAGTTGTTGTTTTCTGCTTGTTTTTGGTTTTCTAGGAAATCGGTAATAAACTAACTCTAAACACTACAAAACTTTTTGACCATTTTTTCTTGACAAAAGAGACCCTGGGAGCTTTGGAAGGAGACAAGAAGACACACGAGGACACAACAAGGCAAGAGGACGTGCCCAGGGGGTAGGCGCGCTAGGATGCCTTGTGGTACCCTTGTGGCTCTGTCTCACCTAATTCCACCTCCATAAATTCTCTAAAATCAGGAAATAAACAAAGAGCCACCCGAAACACTTTTTCTGCCGCCGCAAGTCTTTTTTCCTCCATGATCCCATCTGGAGACCATTTCCAGTGCCCTGCCGTAGGGGGAATCGATCATGGGGGCATCTACATCAACCTTGCTGCCTCCATGATGATATGTGAGTAGTCTAGCACACACCTACGGGTCCATGGCTAGTACCTAGATGCTTCTTCTCTCTCTTTGATATTTTATACATAGTTCATCGTGATTCTCGTGGTGATCTATCTGATGTAACCCTATTTTGTGGTGTGTTTGTCTAGATCCGATGAATTGTGGGTTATGATGAGATTATTCATGAATATATATACTAAGTGTTCTCTGAATTCTTTTATGCATGATTATTATAACTTTCTATTTCTCTCTCGTCTATTGGTTTAGTTTGGCCAACTAGATAGATTTATCATCTATGGGACTGGTGAATTGTGATGGGTTCGATCTTATAGTGCTCAATCTAAAAAGGGACATTGTGGAATTGATAAAAGGGGTGTCTAGTGGGGGTGAATAGACTATTTTCATAAATTAAAATCCTAGCTTTTTCTCGATGGATTTTAGCAATTCTAACAAGTCTAGTGCACCCTCCACATGCTAGTCAACAAATATGGCAGTGGCAAGTGAAGACATTACACATGTAAGTAACCACTAGAGTTTACGAAGATCAAACGCAAAAAAGAACACGACAATTTTTGGTGCGGTTACGATAGGTGGCGCTATCGTACGTCAACGATTGTGGAGACTTCAACCCATAGAGGATAACGTGTGCGAGAGTCGATGGAGGGCTCCACCCACAAGGGGTCCATGAAGAAGCAGCCTTGTCTATTCCACCATGGTTTACGTCCACGAAGTACTAGCCTCACTCACGGTATATCTTCACGAAGTAGGCAATCTCCTTGCCTAGTAAAATATCTTGGATCAACTCCGCAACACGAAGTAGGAGGATCCCAAGCGACACCTAACCAATCTAGGAGGCACCACCCTCCAAAAGGTAATAGATGTGGTAGAACGATGAACTACTTGCTCTTGTGCTTCAAAAGATAGTCTTCTCAACACTCAATCGCTCTCTCACATATTTGGCATGGGTAGGAGAGATTGATTTTGTGGAAAGCAATTTGGGGAGGCTAGAGATCAAGTTTCAAATGGATGGGTTGGCATCTCTTTATCTCAACACTTGAGTAGGTGGTTCTCTCTCAGAAAAATGGATCTGGAAAGTGTGTGTGTGTTCGGAGTGCTTCATCTGCGAGTGAGAGGAGTTGGAGTGAGGGAGTTCGAGATTAAGGGGTCCTCAGGTAGTCGACTTACTATGAAAAGGCCAGCCTAATGGGTCGTACTGATTGGATGCCGGGATATGCGGTCATCACGTACTTAAGGAGGAAGGCACCAAACTCCCCTGGTGATTATATAAACCAGGGGTCCTCGTCCATGTAGACAGGTTGATTCGCCTAGGGTTAGCATATACGATCTCGAGGTAGACTCTTTAACCATCATCAACATTAATATAATAAGGCAGGACGTAGGGTTTTACCTCCTCAAGAGGGCCCGAACCTGGGTAAATAATGTATCCTCCTCTATCCTACAACCCATCAATCCAAGGTCCACAGTTCAGGACCCCCTACCCGAGATCTGTCGGTTTTGACACCGGCATTGGTGCTTTCACCGGAAGGATCGATGGCATGCCTAGTCATCAGCGAGGAGATCATCAACAGGGATGTATCATCCCCGGATAGATCTTTGCTTTTGGAAGTATCATTCTACACGCCAATCTAGCTGGCCACCTCGGTCAGGTCAGAAACTTCACCCCCGGTCAAGAAGTCAAGTTCGGGAGCCTAGAGTTCACCACTAGCCCCCAGGGAGACCTTGTGTTAACAAGACTTTTAGCTTATTTTGAGTAACCCGCGGCTCCCGATACTTCGGCATTGGAAACCATGAATCTCGCCACTGGGACGACCATCGTCCCCATCCCGGCCCTAGAGTCCAACGTGGTAAACATGCCCGAGCTTGTCTCAGCCGAGAACACTCCAGAAGCGACCTTGAACGCCAGCAGAGCATCAGTGACATGAGCTAATCCCGAACTCACAGGCGGCGTGTGCTCCGCCAAAATCCTGGTACTACACGAACTACTCGACCAGATACAAGCCATGGGCATGATGAACAACAGAGCTACGAACTTTGATCAGATCGGGCTTAGACCCGACAACATGGCAATTTACGTCCCGCCCATCACGCACTTTATCAACATTGTCGAGTGACCGGTTATAGGATCCCTGCACCAGTCACCAGAGTTAAGAACGATTTACGTCACGATCAATGATCATCCAGAATTACCCAATAGTCCGAAATATCTATCTCGCCCCGGCAATATTGTGGAGCCAGCGGCAGTTCCAGTGCGCGAGCCAGCTGGGAATGCGACCACTAAGATCTCTGGCCTACAAATCATGGGAATTCAAAATATTTTCCCACCCACCACCCAACTCAAGCATCACGCGGAAGAGTATGGTTCTTCAGCCTCACGTGAAGTCACGCAACGGCCAGGGGAATCAGTACACCACTTTTGGGCCAGATTCCTCCTCAACAATGGGACTGAGGGCTGCAATGAGCAGGAGCTCATTTGTGCTTTCCAGCATCATTGCCGTGATGAGGGTATCATCAATGCCCTCTCCCGTTGCCAGATTCAAACCCTCAACGAGTTGTCAAGCCTAGTGCTCAAATACTGTGCCATGGAATGCCCTTGGCAAATACAACAAATTTGCAATGACCCTAGCATTGCCGAACAAACCAGACAAATCCGAAGAAGACGCACACCCCTACTCACGGGGTCCATCAAGTTCGGACACTCAACAAAGAGAATACGAACGAGGGCTAGGTCGGTCCTCGACATACTACTGGACAAGCCATGCCCCATACATTCTTCCCTGCCTGAATCAAGCTCCACCCATAGCCTTAGAGCATGTTGGGTCGTCACGTAGGTCGCAAAAAGCGGGGAGAGCATCCTGAAGTCAACACCCGCAGAGCGCCAGTCAGTAGCACTGTGGGATAACTCCATAGGTATCTTAACGATCTATGAGACATTCACCTCAAAAAATAAGAGAAAGAGAGCCTTTTGGGAGCTCCACCAAATCTACCATGTAGTGGCGGCAAACCCATGGTCGAACACACCCATTACTGACGACAAAGGCGATGAGCCTATGACTAGCATAGGCTGGGTACCGGCCGCCTCAGTCCTGAACTCCATAGTCGACGGCGTCAGACTCAACAAAGTACTAATGGACGGGGGCAGCGGCCTCAACCTCATATACGATGACACACTTGAAAAAAATGCAGTTTGACCAATATCGAATAGAGCTAAGCAGAACCACCTTCCGGGGTATTGTCCCCGGGAGAGAGGCCCAGTGCACCGGACGAGTAGCGCTTGATGTAGTATTTGGTACACCCAATAACTACCGATTCCAAGAGCTCCTCTTTCATATCATCCCATTTCACAGCGGTACCACGCTATGTTGGGACGCAAAGCCTTCACACAATTCCAGGCCATACCACACTATAGGTACATGAAACTCAAAATGCTAGGGCCAAATGGCGTGATCACAGTAATTAGTGACCCCTAAAGAGCCCTCCGAGCCGAAAACCAAATGGCATCCCTCACCTCGGAGGTGAGAGGAACTCACGACACTATGTGTCGTGGTGGACAAAGATGACGTGATCCTCGGCAAGCGGCCCAAGTCCACATCCTTCAAACCTGCGGATCGGATTGTCAAGTTCTAGATACAACCAACGGACCCTAGCAGAACATCATCTATCGGGGCATAACTAGAGCCCACAATCGACGAAGCACTACGCGCCTTCCTGCATGAAAATTGGGACATATTCGCGTGACACCCATCAGACATGCCAGGAATCCCTCGGGGGCTGGCGGAGCACATCCTGAACATAATCGCCGGCTTCAAGCCTGTCAACAGGACTTGCATTGATTTTACGAACCAAAGCGTCAAGCTATGGGAGAGGAACTCACCAAGCTATTGGAAGTCGGGTTTATCAGGGACCTTAAACACCCTAACTGGTTGGCAGACCTGGTCATGGTACCAAAGAAGGACAAATCTTGGCGGCTATGTGTCGATTACAAGGACCTAAACAAAGCCTGATGTCATTGTTTTGTCACGGAAGATGTCCTCATGAAAGGACTTAAAGATGGAGCCATTGCACCTTGGTGGCGACTCAAAGGGGGTGAGCGAAAGCGAGACTCAGATTACCCAGGTTCGGCCCCTCGTGTGGAGGTAAAAGCCTACGTCCTGCTTTGTGTAGATTGATGATGGTTTCGATTACAAGGAGGGCATAACTCGCCCGAGCCTACTCTCGATAATTTCTAACTTGCCCTATCTTTCCCATGGACTCGCCTTGATATACAGGTCGAGGCCCTAGGGTTTACAAGAGTCCTGGCTATGCTACAAATCGTAGCTTTCCCAATCTCTAAGTCACCGTGCCTTCCAAGACTGGAAACCTCCTTGGCAGTCTATCTTCTGTATAGCTCTTGAACCGCCATCCGGCTCCTGGGCCAATGGTTGTACTACCAATGGTTGAGTCGCCCTTTCGATGACCCGGCCCATCTAGGGCGGGTTATCCCGCAGGTAATATCCCCAACATTAGGCCCCAGATTGTCTTGAATTCATTCACGTCAACAAACCTTCACCCACTCGGGGAGACTTCTACCATCCTTGCTTTTCGACGTATGATAAGCCGCCATTCATCATGAATTTGTTTGACCCGCCATGTAATCTTTGATGACATCACCTTATCCCTTTAATTCTGGGGTGTTAATGTCGTAATCACCCAACGGATTTTTTGCTCCACCATTTACTTATCCCGAAAATCCAGGCGCCATCATTGTAGATTTTTAGTTTGTTGCCTCGATTCCTGGGCTGACCGCCTCGATTCCAGCTCCGGTTCTTTAAATAGCCGCAGGGGGAGTGGAGGCGCCGTCACCTACCCCCACTTCGGCCCCCTCGTGACCTTCTTCTTCCTCGCGCCCTTCGTCTTCCTCGTGCCAACGCCTTGGCCTCCTCACCGGCCCCCCAAGCTCCATCGCCAGTCATGGGTTCCTGGGCGTCTTTGAGCCAACCGAAGCCGCGAAGCTCTCCACGTCCATCTCCGGCACCGTTCTCCTCTCTCAGGTAAACACACTTCCCCATTAGGGTTAGACCGAGAACACCATTGCTCCTGCAAGTTAGCTTTTAAATGCAATGAGCGTCCTTTTTTGCTCCGGATCTGCTTCATATTCATGCAGTAGATCTTTGCAGTAGCAAATCATGGTAACCTCATTGCATCTCTCTGCCACTTTAAGTTTTTACTCCGTAGATCCAGATAATAGTACTGCCTTATCTTTGTGTTCATAGCCTTCGCCATTTTATCAAGTATTTATCCTTTTAATTTGATCTTCCCGTAGATCCGTAATTCACTGCCCTTTTTAGAAACATGTTTGTCCTCCTCCTGGGAATATTTCCAAGGAAAAAGACCTTTGAGAGTCTCCGCTCAGTTCTTTCCACCATAGCGAGTTAGATTATCACGATCGCTACGCCCTTTGTTCGGTAGAGGGGTGAGTCGCAATACCTTCAATATATTTCATAAATAGCCCAACTGGCGAGTTAGAATGCCTTCACATCCATATTTTGTCACCTAATGGCGAGTCATAAAGTCCTTCAGAGACACATCGTAGATCTCGAACTAGCAAGTTACCGTACTTCATAGTCCCCACTGAACCGCCTTGTTTCCTCTCTCTCTTTTTTTGTAGTCATGGTCGTTGTTTCGAAATACGATTGGTTACCAACCAAGATTGATGATGCTATTCTTGAGAAATTTGTTAAGTTGGATCACCTCGAAAGTAAGGAAGTCATCGGTTGGCGAACCGCCCCAGGTGAGTTGATCCCCAACCCTGCCGAAGGAGAAGTAGTCATTTTCACCAACTATCTTGAACGAGGTTTTAAACCGCCCGGGTCAAAGTTTTTCAGAGACACTCTGCATTTCCTTAACGTTCATCTTCAAGACCGGGGACCCAATTCCATCAGCAATCTCTGCGAGTACCAAGTGTTTTGCGAGGTATACCTGCAAAGAGAGCCCACAGTTCCTCTGTTCTGGAACTTCTTTCATTTGAATTGCCAGACTGAATTCTCTAACAGCCCAATCATGAACTCGGAGGGGTCAAAATCCAAAGATGTCGTGAGCGTGGGTTTCCATCAGTCCTTCTGCCAGTCATCCGAAAGGCTGGGCCGAGTCATGGTTTTACTGTCGCGACACCTCTCCTCCTGGCGAGAACCCACTTCTGGGTTATAGAGAAGATCGCCTGCCCATGGATTTCAAGCTGCCTGAGAAGCTCACAGAACAATAAGAATCATAGTTCATTCCCATCTTCTCCGAGTTACGGTCCCTGACCAATAACGGGCTCATTGGGATTGATCTGTTCTGTTGCTAGGTGGAATGGAACATTCTTCCTCTAAGTTGCCGAGACGGATTGATGTGTGAATACGATGGTAGCGTGGACCATCCGCAATGCTTCCACCATAAAAAACTCATAGAGAGGGACATTGTTGGGATAATTAAGAAGCTAACCGGCGAGTCTTTGGAAGATTGTGCCAAAATCGGGCTCAAGGCCTTCTGCCGCTCCAACCCGGCTCCGCAGGTAAGAATCTGAGCCGCCTTCCTTTACCTTATAAATACACGTGCCAACGCTTCGGGTTTGAAAATTTATTCCGTCCATCAGAAAGCTGAACCCTTTTGGCGAAGGGGTCCAAAAGTGACAGCCCAAAAAAACACCAAACCACCACCAAAGAAGAAGAAGAAAGCAAGCAAAGGCAAAGCCGCCATCAAGGATTCATCCATTGTCGGCGAGTCACAAGCTATTGAAGAACAGTCAGAGGTAAAAATTCACATTTTGTTATCATCTTTATGTTCCGACCCATGCTTATACCATGTGTCTTTATGCGTAGGGCGACGACGAGGAGAGCCAAGATGATGTGGTTGAGGTAATTTCTATTTCTTCCGACTCAACTTCCTCTTCTCCTAGGCCAGCCAGGCGGATCTATGGGAAAGTTCCCATGTCTCACCCATATGCTTATATGGAACCTGATTTCCTTTTGAAGAAGGCGAGATATACTCCCAAGCGCAAAATCCAGAGCCGCTCTGGAGACTTAATTTCCGGGTTGCCTGAGAAGACAACCGGTCGGAAGCGCACAAGCGAGGTATACTTTTGTTTAAACACACTCTTCCTTGTGGAAAATGCGATTCTCATATCCCTCAGTCTTCAAAGTTTTACTCTTTCAGACTTCTCCTCCTTCATCTGGCGACTCAGCGATGTCAGCTCTTTCGCCAATGGTTCGTGTACAAGGGTGAGTTACTTTATTAACTCTTTCTCTTTGCAATAATGATATTTGCCCTAATCTTGCTGCCTTCATCTCAGAGCACAAGCAAGGAAAAGAAAGACAGGCGACTCATCTTCTGCTCCTAAGACAACTAAGGTCTTAGGCATGAGCGCCTCTGTCCCAGAGCTTGATGAGGACCAAGTGGCGGCTCATGATGTTCATATGGATGATATTCCCGACGTCCGGGATGACTCGACAGGCATCTTAAAGGAAACTGATGACAAGGTTAACCCGTCGAGCCCTCCCAAGGTGATTGATGATCCAGATGCCGTCATAATCACTCGTACTGGCTACTCCAAACCTGCGGCGGCGGTGTTATCTAAGCACACATCAAAGGAATCCCATCCTTCCACCGAACGAGATGTAAGTAAGTTGAAACTTCCCCAGTATGAGAAGCTAGAATTTGATCAACTCTGCTCTGGCTTCGCAAGTTGCCTAGAGACGAGTTACGAAATGAACAAAAGCTTGATCCACCTGATTAAAGTTAAACATGAGATACGTCTATTATATATTCTCTTCCACCCATGCATTAGCCTTCCGATAGACTAGTCTTTTGCTTGATGAAATAATTTTTGTTGTAATGTTTGTCAGACCCGGATCTGTCCATAGCCCCCAAGGGCTGGGACATCTTTTGAAAGATGAGTCGGGTCTTGTATATAGTTTAAAATCTTCAACCTGTAGCCCCCAAGGGCCGGGTCATCTTTTGAAAGATGAGTCGGGTCTTGTATTGAGAATTTTTTTCAACCCGTAGCCCCCAAGGGCCGGGTCATCTTTTGAAAGATGAGCTGGGTCTTGTATTGAGAAAAAATCTTCAACCTGTGGCTCCCAAGGGCCGGGTCATCTATTGAAAGATGAGTCGGGTCTTGTATTGAGAAAAAAATCTTCAACCTGTAGCCCCCAAGGGCCGGGTCATCTTTTGAAAGATGAGCCTGGTCTTGTATTGGGAAAAAATCTTCAACCTGTAGCCCCCAAGGGCCGGGTCATCTTTTGAAAGATGAGCCGGGTCTTGAATTTTGTATGACTTCGAATATAATTATACATTAGCCCCCAAGTGTCAGGAATATTGCTTGCAATAGTTTTGAAACTTGTCTCTGCAAATTTTGGTTTGCAGGAATCTGTGACCCAAACTGAGTCAGCTTTAGCTGAATTAAGGAAGAATCTAGCCGAACAGCAAAATGCACGGTCTGAGTCTGAGAAGAAATATCACTTGGTTCTGGTTGAACTAGAAAGAATGAAAGCTGATCACCAGAAACTGGAAAAGAAAGCCAAAGCTGACCAAGCCGCCATCCTGAAGCGGGCTGATCAAGCTAAGGGAAAACTGGAAGCCGCCCAGCAAGAGCTCTCCGGCTTGAAAAAGCACATCTCCAACATGACTCTAGCCATGTTTGGTAAGTATTAAACCTCTTCATCGAAAAATCAGTCTAGTTTCCCAAGGCTAACAAACATGGATGTATCCTTTGTAGGTCCACGAGCCACCAATCTCCAAGATGACTGCATGATGAAACTAAAGGCTATGTATACCTTCACCGAGCAGTTATACACAGGGAGCATGCTTACGATTAAAGCAGTGATGTGCAGCAAAGAGCCAGTTAAATCCATCAAGAACATGCTCAGCTACATGTCCATGTTGCCTCCTCAAATAGAGGAGCTGAAGAGATCAGCCGCCCGGAAGGGAGCCCTGAATACCCTAAGCCGGTGTTTGGCCTATGCTCCGGAGCTGAAACCAGAAGAGGTAGCTGCTGGCTATCCTGAACTGAAAGACGATGGGTCGGAGTTCATCGAGGACGACTACCACTGAGTAATCAAGGAATCCCGCTTTGCGGCGACTCAGCTGGTAGCCGGCTTGGATTTAAACAAATATGAAGCCGCATATGATGATAAGAACAAGAAGGTGACTCCTCCCTCGTACGAAATTGTAAGTGCATCTAGTGCCCCTTAGTGATTTTGTTGGTTTGAAGACTTATAGGTTAAGTATCTAATGTGTTTGTGAGTATACAAAGGATCTATAAGTCATTGAGGAGTTTGAGATATTTGAAGAATATCGACCCCTAAAAATGTATATCTTCAGTTAAAGAAATTGGTCTGAAGTTGAAGAAATGAATCGCAAGGAATCTGCGATGAAATTGATATTCCTCGTGAAGACACTGATATTGAGAAGACCGGTGGTTCCTGAAGAAAATCATTCTGAAGAAATTGAAGCGTGAAGATTTACGTTTTCTGTTTTACTTTCTTTGCATTTGATGAATAGGAACACCGTACTGTTAAAGGGGGTCAAAGTAACACTACGGAATGGATTTCCTCATGATGCTCAACCCAAGCCAAATCCTACCAAAAGCCTCAAGTGAGGAATATGAGTGACATGAGGACTCTCACAGTTGAGGGTCCCGACCATTTCGATAACCACGCCAAGTCACTGGTCTTATCCACTCCAACGGTCATAATATTTAAGGGCATTAGTGTCAAATCATGTCGGGATGCTCCCAGGCTATAAATAGCCGCCCCCCACAACCACTAGCTGGTTGGCTGCTCCATTAGAAACTGACACTTGTCATAAGAGCAACCCAAATTCCTCAGAGCCTTCGAGAGTAATTCATCAGTGTGGAAATACACCACCCACCGAAACCACAAAGCAAACCTAGTGATTGAGCATCACTGAAGAAGTTGTTCCTGTGTGGGACTGAAGCCTTTTACCTTTGAGGACTGTGCATCCTCGAGACGGTTAGGCGTCATGGTCTAGAGCAATCCAGCAGTCAATTGTGGATCGCCGGGTGACCGAGTTTGTGAGGGTTTGGAAGTCTGTCCTGAAGACTTACCACGAGTGTTGGGCGAGGACTGTGTGTCCTTAGCTCAAGGAGAATAAGGTAGGGACTGTGTGTCCCGGGACTGGGTGTCCTTTGGTTTCAATACCAAGCCGCTCCAAACCAGATGTACAACTGTCACAGCAGTTGGAACTGGGTCATCAACGACTGTCGTCTCTCAGAATCGGGTTCTAATTCCTCAACTCTTTACTTTCTCTGTATTATGTGTTGATGACTTTCACTGTGACTGTTTGAAGAATTTGCTGAAGACTTTCTCTGAATTTCCTCAACCCCAAATTCTTCACAATAGTTAATCATCAACTGTATTCTGCGTGCCTGCTTACTATGCGATCTGTTTTCACATTCTTCACTCTGAAATACTGCTGGTGTGAACGTTTGCACGTCTGATCCTTTACTGTTTCCGCTGTAAGTTAGTCATCAGTGAGGAATTTCCTCAAAAGGAATTTCCTCAGTGATGAAATTCTAAAAATCTCCTATTCACCCCCCCCCCCCTCTAGTCGATATAACGCACTTTCAGAAATTACTAGCTTGGCTCCTCGCCATCCCAAGAATCCCTTTGACCTTGACGTAGATCTATCCATCTTCCTTAGTGATGAAGATGAGTTCGTCGCCTTATTCAAGTGTAAGTGGAAACTGGGCGACTTACAAATTGAAGGTGGAGAGAGCTCGAGGCAAGGTGACCTGGAGGCGGCTTGAGTCTTCTCAAGATGTAATCATTGCCTTTAAAAGACAATTTGATCTTTTCTTTATCGGGGGATGAAGCCCGACTTGGCCATGCGAGCCATGTAATAGTTTGTTAGATTTTGTAGGGAAACAATCTGTCACCCGTGTCTTTTGATTGACATCCCTGAATAACTTATCCCTTTAGTGTATTCATGAATCACCCTTTAAAAAAATTCGGCTTTGATAAGCGAGGAAGTGTCACAGTTTGACATAAAAGCCTTCAACCTGTGTGTCAGGAAAAACATAAGCCGACTCAGTGAGTTATGGCAGAGGATAAACCAACCCCCTGGGTTATGGCAAAATATAAATCAACCCCTTGGGTTATGGCAAATAGCAGTTAAAAACTGGCCCAATGAGTCGTGGTGAGTTATGAACAAAAGCCGACTCAATGATATTATGAAACCTTGTGGTCGTGCCATCGAGAAATAAATTTCGTCGCCTCAATGAGCTGCGACAGGACAGGACGAGATTGCAAAACTCTAGTGTTATTCCTGCAAGGCTTTTGCAACAACCCATATTGTTTAGACCGGCTGATCAGGCGCGAGTCAAGCTTCAGTGAAGCAGGTTGAGTGAACCAATGGTTTCTCTATTTTCCACGTGTGGCCCCGACCGATACCTTTTATGTTTTAACCAGGGTAAGTTCAGGGTCCAAATAATGGATTGACTCGCCCAGAGTACATAGGTCCATGTGGCGACTTGTCCAACACATAGTCTAGTATAACCATTTGTAATGCGGTAATTTTTCGCTAGCCAAGAGGGTATTCAGGCTGAACTTAGTGAGTGGAAGCCCTCAAGTGACCTATAATTTAGGAAAAGCTGGGCATAGGATTGCAGAAGCGTGTACGCTCTTACTGCAAAACTACTTGGGAACTTGTAGCCCCCAAGTAAGCCGGCTTAATTCTCAAAATCATATAAGTCGCCCATGTTTGAACCGTGCAACATGGCGAGTGATCCTCTTTGGCTTACCAGGCCCAGTTTTGAAATAAGTGCAGCATGGCGACTTATGCTCTTTGGCCCTAATAGCGTTTGACGTTTTAAAAATTGTTGTGCATTTCAAAAACAGTTCTCAAATTTAGAAAATGTTCACACTTTAAGAAAATTTAAACTAAGAACTTTTGGGAAATCATGAATTTGTTTCGAAATGAGAACATTTTCTATATAGGTGAACAAAAAAGTGAAACCAAAATATTTTTCTAAACCATCAAACATTTTTCCGAAACGGGAACATTTTTTGAATTGAGTGCAAAATTTTGGTTAAAAAAGTTTAAACATGTTTGGACGACTCATAGAACAATAAAGACTCGTGCTTTCCGAAAGCTGAAACGGCAAAGGACCCCGAAGTTCGTGGGTGCCGGCTTTATTGCTTTATAAATAAGGGATTACAATTTGTGAAATTTGGAAAAAAGAAAGGAGCCCATGGCTCTAGGTGTAGTAAGGCCGCATATGGGCTATATTCCAGGGGCGAGTTGTCTCAACCTGTGTAGTTGGCCGATCTGGGCGAAGATCCACCAAGTAGTATGAGCTGTTTCGAAGATTCTTGCTGATGACAAACGGTCCTTCCCATGGAGGTGGTAGCTTGTGCATACCAGTGTGATCTTGAATCAACCGGAGCACTAAGTCGCCCTCTTGAAAATTCTGGCTTATGACAAGGCGGCTGTGGTAGCGTTGCAAGTCTTGTTGGTAGATCACCGACCGTGACGCGGCCAAGTCATGCTCTTCCTCCAAAGCATCCAACGAGTCTTGTCATGCCAACTCGTTGTCCTGTTCCACATAGGCGGTGACTCGCGGTGAATCATGTCTGATGTCGCTTGGTAACACCGCCTCTGCCCCGTAGACCAGAAAGAAAGGACTAAAACCCGTGGAGCAATTTGGAGTGGTCCTGATGCTCCATAACATTGAGGGCAATTCTTCCACCTAACATCCTAGAGTATGTTCCAAAGGTACCATGAGCCGGGGTTTGATTCCCCGCAATATTTCCTGATTCGCCCTTTCTGCCTGCCCATTAGACTGGGGATGTGCGACTACAGAAATGTCATGACGGATATGTTCTCGACTGCAAAACTCTTGCATTGCGCCCTTCGATAGATTAGTACCATTGTCAGTAATGATACTATGAGGGTATCCAAACCGGAAAATCAAATTTTTCAAAAATCTCACAGCCGTATCTGCATCATAGCTACTAACGGGCTCTGCCTTGACCCACTTAGTAAACTTGTCAACCGCCACCAATAGGTGAGTCTTTTTATTGGACGACATCTTGAAAGGGCCAACCATGTCTAGCCCCCAGACTGCAAATGGCCAAGTGATTGGTATCATCCACAACTCCTGAGCCAACACGTGCATTTGACGTCCAAATTTCTGGCAACCATCACATCGACGAACTATCTCCTCTGCGTCTGCATGAGCCGTGAGCCAATAGAACCCATGTCTAAAGGCCATAGAAACCAAAGATCGTGACCCAGCATGATGACCACAGTCTCCTGCATGAATCTCATTGAGGATCATACACCCTTCTTCAGAAGATACACACCATTGAAATACCCTTGAAGTGCTTCGCTTGTGCAACTCGCCATTGTGTATGACCATGGATTTGCACCGACGGACGATTTGGCGAGCCAATAATTCACCTGCGGGTAACTCGCCTTGGGTGAGATACACCATATAGGGAACCGCCCAATCCGGAGTGGCACGAAGAGTCTCCATGAGTTGAGACTCGGGGTCACGCACCGCGAGGTTTTCCTCTGAAGGCAGTCTCACCGAAGGGTTATGTAATATATCCAAAAATACATTGGGAGGAACCGGCTTACGTTGTGAACCAAGACGGGAAAGAGCATCCGCTGCTTCTTTAAGTCGCCGGTCGATGTGATCCACTTGATAGCCATGAAAGTAGCCCGCTACATCTGACACAGCTCGCGTGTAAGCTGCCATCAAGGGATCTCTTGAATCCCAGGTGCCAGAAACCTACAGTGCCACCAAATCTGAGTCGCCCAAACATCTGACTCGCGTGAGGTTCATCTCTTTGGCGAGTCGCAATCCATGGAGCAAAGCTTCATACTCTGATACATTGTTGGTACATGGGAACATGAGCCGGAGGACATAGCTAAATTTTTCACCCTGAGGCGAAGTTATCACCACCCCAGCCCCCGAGCCTTCCAGCTAACTGGATTCGTCGAAATAGATGGTCCAATAGGTATGATCAGGCCTATCCTCTAGGATTTGCAACTCGGTCCAATCATTGATGAAGTCCACTAGTGCTTGAGATTTAATGGCCGTACGGGTAGTATACCGCACGTGATGGGGCCCTAACTCAATAGCCCACTTAGCAATCCGTCCGGTTGCTTCTCGATTTTGTATGATGTTGCCAAGGGGAGCAGAACTGACAACCATGATGGGATGTTCCTGGAAGTAGTGCTTCAGCTTCAGACTCGCCCTAAACACCACAAAGACCAGCTTCTCCCAATGCGTGTAGCGTTGTTTGGAGAGGGTCAGGACCTCGCTGATAAAATAGACTGGTCGTTGGACCGGGTATTCCTTTCCTTCTTCCTTTCACTCGACAACCACTGCCATGCTTACTGCCTTGGAATTAGCCGCGATGTACAGTACCATAGGCTCCTTGTCCATCGGAGCCGCCAATACTGGAGGCTCAGCTAACTGTCGCTTCAAGGCTTCAAAGGCTTCGTTGGCTTCGTCCGTCCATACAAATTGATTAGTTTTCTTGAATAGCTCATAGATAGGGATGGCCTTCTCTCTGAGGCGACTTATAAAGCGACTTAGAGCTGCGATACGACCCGCCATGCACTGGACTTGCTTAATATTGGTCGGCTTTCCTAGAGAAGTAATCGCTTCGATTTTTTCCGGGTTAGCTTCAATGCCGCGTTCTGACACCAGAAAACCCAATAACTTTCCTGCATGAACACCAAACACACACTTGGTGGGATTATGCCTCATCTGGTAGACGCGCAAGATGTCAAAAGTTTCCTTGATATCCTCCAAGAGCGACTCTTTCTTCTGAGATCTGACTATGATGTCGTCCACATAAGTGTGGACATTTCGACCGATCTGGTTATGCAAACAATTTTGGATGCAACGCTGATAAGTCTCCCCACACTCTTGAGCCCGAACGGCATAGACACGTAACAGAAGGGGATTATGAAGTATGTTTTATCCTAGTCCGCCACCGCTATCTTGATCTGGTGGTACCCTGAATAAGCATCCAAGAAACACAAACGTTCGCAACCCGCCGTCGAGTCAATGATTTGATCAATGCAGGGAAGGGCGAAGGCATCCTTCGGACAGGCTGTGTTGAGGTCTGTGTAGTCGATGCACATGCGGAAAGTGCCGTTCTTTTTGAGCACCAGGACCGGATTAGCCAACCATTCGGGATGGAAAACCTCGAGGATGAAACCGGCGGACAAAAGCCGGGCGACTTCCTCTCCGATCGCCTTACGACGCTCCTCATTAAACATGCGAAGGTACTGCCAGACTGCCTTTACTTTGGGGTCAGTATTAAGATGGTGCTCAGCGAATTCTCTCGATACACCTGGCATGTCAGAAGGTTTCCACGCGAAGATGTCCCGATTCTCACGGATAAATTCGATGAGCGCGCTTTCCTATTTGGGATCCAGGCCCGTCCCAATAGTGAACTGCTTGGTGGAGTCGCCAGGCGTGAAGTCTATGACCTTGTGTCGTCCGTTGGTTTAAACTTGAGGGGCGGCTCAGAGTCGATTGTTGGCCTCTTGAGCGGCGTCATGTCTGCCGGCTCAACATTGGCTTGGTGAAACTTGAGCTCTTCGGCCGCGCAAGCCGACTCGGCATAAGCTGTGTCTCCCTCTTTGCATTCTTGGGCTATCTTGCTGTCTCCACTGATTGTAATAGGTCCTTTAGGGCCAGGCATCTTGAGTTTGAGATAAGCATAACATGGGAGAGCCATGAATCGGGCGTAAGCTGGCCTCCCAAACAAAGCGTGGTAGGGGCTCTTAATTTTCACCACCTCAAACATGAGAGACTCGCTCCTATAATTGGACTCTGTGCCAGAAGTGACGTTAAGTTTAATGCGCCCAATTGGGTATGTCGACTTACCGGGGACGATGCCGTGGAAGACCGTGGACGATGGCATCAAGTCTTTCTCCAAGAGATTCATCCATCGAAAGGTGTCAAAGTATAGGATGTTAATGTTGCTGCCCCCATTCATGAGGACTTTGGAAAGGGTGTATCCTCCGACTTGGGGAGCCACGACCAAGGCCAAGTTGCCAGGGTTATCCACTCGAGGCGGGTGATCCTCCCTGCTCCAGGTTATGGGCTGTTCAGACCAGCGAAGGTACCTGGGGAGTGCCGACTAAACCACGCTGAAGGTTCTATGTTTCACCTTCTGATCCCGTTTGCAGGTGCTGGTGGTGAACACATGATACTGCCCGTTGTTCGGTTGCTTAGGGTTATTTTGGAAACCGCCACGATCATCATGTTGCTGGAGATCCCCTTGCGGGGGTGGTTGCTGAAACACTCCTAGTGGGTTGTACTGCTGGTTGTGAACTTGGTTGTGAACTTGGTATTGTCCAGTGTTGGGTTGCGACCCGCCCTATGGACCCGGGTTAGGAAAGCCGCCGAACGGGCTCTGGCGTGACCCGGGCGCGCCGAGCTGCTCCTGTCGCTGGCCCTGATCACCACCCTGACCTTTTCTGAGCGCCTCGGCCCGAAACTCCCGCATCACGTAGCAATCCTCCCAAGAGTGAGTCGCCGGTCCCTCAGCCGTAGCATGCTGCGGACAAGGGCCTTTGAGCATCTCGTGATAATTGCGCGGCTTCTTTCCACTGAAGCCCCGCTTCTTCTCGCGCTGCTTTCCGTTGCTGGTATTGGTATTAGCAACGAAATCTGTGGGACCTTCATGTTGTCTCTTTTTGCCTTGCCCACCATGATGGTGGTTGCCCCGGCCCTGAAACTAAGAATGGCCCTTCAACGACTCGCCCTTCCTGGCGGCGCTAGCTTTGTTGTCGTCCTCTCCAGGATCCTTGGTGTCATCTGACTCGGCATATCTAGTGAGGGTATCCATCAACTCGCCCATGTCATGTACTTTTCTCTTAAGTCGCCCCAGCTTCAGTACCAGAGGCTCGTAATGGCAGTTTTTCTCCAGGATCAACAATGCCTGAGCCACCGAGATGCCCTCTGATGAATGAATAACTTCTGCGACTCACCAAGTCCAATGATGGGCCGACTCATCCGGCCGCTGAACGCAGTGTTGCAGGTCGACAATGGTCATCGGGCGTTTGCAAGTCCCTCTGAAATTCTTGATGAAGCGCTCTTTTAGCTCTGCCCAAGTGTTGATGGAGTTAGGCGGTAAGTTTTTTAACCATGCACGTGTCGTTCCTTAGAGGATCATAGTGAAATACTTGGTGCAAATCGCCTCGTTTACGTCGAGCATGTCCATCGCAAGTTCGTAACTCTCGATCCATGACCCTGGTTCGAGATCTGGCGAGTAATTAGGCACCTTCCTGGGTATTTTGAAGTCCTTCGGCATCCGCTCATTGCGTAGGGCGGGCGCGAGACATGACACTCCAATGTTCTTGCCTCCGGCGTCAAGAGGCGTGGGAGGCGTGTGGGTGTAAGCCGGATAACCCTGACCCGCCGCGGCTGCCGTTTCCATCTGACGTGCGGCTCGTGCTGCCTCCACAATGTCTTGGGCTCGTGTGTCAGGCATCCCAAGTGGGTCGTTTTGAGGAAGGAGCCGTTGCCCGCTGGTTACTGCGGGTAAGTCCTCGTGGCTACTTCTGGTGTGACTCGCCTGGGCCATGGAGTGTAACCGGTCGAGGCTATGAGAATACTGCGTTTGTTGGACCATGACCGTCTTTAGCATCTCGATGGCGTTTCTCGCCTCTATCTCGGTCGGGGAGTTCCCGTAAATCGGGAGGGACTCCAGGTGGTGGGTTGCCGTCAACACATTATCCACGGGATTTGAGAAGTGGCCTCGTGGCCTCTGGAAACGAGTCGCATGGGCATACATTGGTTGAGGCGGCGGCGGGTTAGGTGGTTGAACCGGACCTCCCCTCGGAACAACTTGTAAAGGTCGACCAGGACCCGCCCCAGGGGTGCGCGGGGTGTCGAAGAGGCTAGTTGGGTGTAAGTCAGACGGGATGCGTCCGTGGTGTCTCCTTTGGTGAAGAGCGCCGGACGCATTCTCGAGCCACCAACCTTCGGTGTTCAGCCGTTCCGTCTCTACTGTGATCGCAGCCTGCTGCGTCTCTACCCTGGCGGCTTCTGCTTCCATGTCCCGCTGGGCTTTGGCCATCGCCTCCTGCAGCTTCGCCAGCTCGGCGTTGATCACCTCCTGATTCTTGGGCGTCACGGTGGTTTCCATGAGCCTGGTGGCCTCCGCTGCTAACTCCGCCATGGCTTGAGCTGGGGTTTTCGACGTCCCGCTGGTCTCGTTGGCACCGGCCGGCTTTTGCTGAGGTTGTGCCACCCCTGCCATATAGATGGCGATATATCGATGGGATCTCTCAAGGATCTCAGGGTCCATCGCGAGTGACAGCCCTTCGAGTTGTCCTTCGTGACGAGGATGAATTGAATCTATCTCGCCCATGGACGACTCGCCGTCAGAATTGACGGGGGTGACCTCCTGGGTTGCCGGTTCGTCTCGTATGTTGTTTCCCTGCATGAAACCGACGAAAACATGGCGGCTCCTTGATGTCTACTATGCAACCTTCTCCTTGTAGACGTTGTTGGGCCTCCAAGTGCAGAGTGTTGTAGGACAGTAGCAATTTTCCCTGAAGTGGGTGACCTAAGGTTTATCAATCCGTGGGAGGCGTAGGATAAAGATGGTCTCTCTCAAGCAACCCTGCAACCAAATAACAAAGAGTCTCTTGTGTCCCCAACACACCCAATATGATCGTAAGTTGTATAGGTGCACTAGTTCGGCGAAGAGATGGTGAAACAAGTGCAATATGGATGGTAGATATAGGTTTTTGTAATCTGAAATTACAAAAACAGCAAGGTAACAAATGGTAACAGTGAGCACGAACGGTATTGCAATGCGTGGAAACAAGGCCTAGGGCTCATACTTTCACTAGTGAAGTTCTCTCAACAATGATAATATAATTGGATCACATAACTAGCCCTCAACATGTAACAAAGAGTCACTCCAAAGTCACTAATAGCGGGGAACAAACGAAGAGATTATTGTCGGGTATGAAACCACCACAAAGTTATTCTTTCTGACCAATCTATCATAGAGTTCGTACTAGAATAACACCTTAAGATACATATCAACCAAGACCCTAATGTCACCTAGATACTCCATTGTCACCTCAAGTATCTGTGGGCATGATTATACGATATGCATCACATAATCTCATAATCATCTATTCAACCAACACACAGAACTTCAAAGAGTGCCCCAAAGTTTCTACCACAGAGTCAAAACGTGTGCCAACCCCTGTGCATAGGTTCCCAATGTCACGAACCCGCAAGTTGATCACCAAAACATACATCAAGTACTCACATGAATCCACGTGTGCCAACCCATATGCATAGGTTCCCAATTGTCACAAACCCGCATGTTGATCATAGCAGATAGACATGTGCAATACATACATCAAGTGTTCTCAAAGACTCAATCCGATAAGATAACTCCAAAGAGAAACTCAATTCATTACAAGAGGGAGAGGGGGAAGAACATCATAAGATCCAACTATAGTAGCAAAGCCCATGGTACATCGAGATCAAGACATTTCAAAAACACGAGAGAGAGAGAGAGAGAGATCAAACACATAGCTACTGGTACATACCCTCAGCCCCGAGGGAGAACTACTCCCTCCTCGTCAAGGAGATCGCCGGGATGATGAAGATGGCCACCGGAGATGGATTCCCCCTCCAGCACGGTGCCAGAACGGGCTCCAGATTGGTTTTTGGTGGCTACAAAGGCTTGCGGCGGCGGAACTCCCGATCTAGGTTTCTTTCTGGGGGTTTCTGAATTTATAGGAATTTATGGCGGTGGAATTGCGTTAGTTGGGCCCATGAGGAGGTCACAAGCCTGCGCGCCACCACCGGGGGGGTGGTGGCGGCGTGAGGGCTTGTGACTCCCTCGTGGCCCATCAGGCCTTCTCCCAAAGCTTCGGGGATCTCTTTTGGTCCAAAAAATCATCGTAAAGTTTCATTCCATTTGGACTCCGTCTGAAAATGGGCCAAAAGCACGGAAAAAACAGAAACTGGCACTTGGCACTGAGTTAATAGGGTAGTCCCAAAAAAGATATAAAATAGCATATTCATGCATATAAAACATCCAAACTTGACAAGATAATAGCAGGGAACCATCAAAAATTATAGATACGTTGGAGACGTATCAAGCATCCCCAAGCTTAACTCCTGCTCGTCCTCGAGTAGGGAAATGATAAAGAATGAATTTTTGATGTTGCATGCTACCTAGCATAGTTCTCCTTTGTAACTTCTCTCACGTGACATGAATGTTCAGATCCGTTAGATTCAAAACAATAGTTTGCTATTGATGTGGAAACAGTAATAATTCAAGCAAACTAGCAAGGTAATCATGAACTTTCAAAATAACAAGGCCAAAAGAAAGTTATCCCTACAAAAGCATATAGTCTGGCTATGCTCTATCATCATTGCACAATGAATTTAAATCATGCACAACCCCGGTATTGGCCAAGTAATTGTTTCACACCTTTACTTTCTCAAACCTTTTCAACTCTCACGCAATACATGAGCGTGAGCCATGGTTTTAGCACTATAAATGGTGTGGAGTGTGGTGGAGGTCGCAAGACAAAAAAGGAGAAGATGATCACATTAACTAGGAATATCAATAAGCTGTGGAGATGCTCATCAATAGATATCAATGTGAATGAGTAGGGATTGCCATAAAAATGATGCACTAGAGCTACGATTATGTGAAAGCTCTTAAAGAAAACTAGTGTGTGTGCATCCAACTTGCTTGCTCATGAAGACCTAAGGCAATTTTGAGGAAGCCCATCATAGGAATATACAAGCCAAGTTATATAATGAAAATTTCCCACTAGCTATATGGTGGTGACAAAATGAGAGACTCTCAATCATGAAGATCACGGTGCTTAATATGCACAAGTGTGGAAAGGTGGTAGCATTGTCCCTTCTCTCTTTTTCTCTCATTTTTTTTGGTGGGCTCTTTTGCGTCTTTTTTTTGGTGGGCATCTTTGGCCTCTTTTATTTCCTCACATGGGACAATGCTCCATCAATGATGATCATCACACTTACAACTCAAAACTTAGAGCAATGATGACTCTATATGGAATGCCTTCGGTAGTGTACCGTGACAATGATCTAGCATGGCATAGACATTAATGGAAACATCATGCTAGCTATCTTACGATCATGCAATGGCAATGTATACGTGGTGGCACATGTCATGGTGGTAGTTGCATGGCAATATATCTCGGAATGACTTTGAAAAAGCCATAGTAGGTAGGTATGGTGGCTGTTTTGAGGGAGGCTAATGGTGGGTTTTGTGCACCGGTGAAAGTTGCACGGCACTTAGAAGAGAGTGATGGTGGAAGGTGAAAGTGCATCTAAACCATGGACTCAACATTAGTCATGAAGAACTCATATACTTGTTGCAAAAGTTTTATTAGTAATCGAAACAAAGCATTCAATGCATACTCCTAGGGGAAGGGTTGGTAGGTATAAACCATCGCGCGATCCTGACCGCCACGCAAAGGATGACAATCAATATACCAATCATGCTCAGATTTCATCACATAGCGGTTCACCATACGTGCATGCTATGGGAATCACTAACTTCAACACAAGTATTTCTAGATCCACAACACCTTACTAGCATGACTTCAATATTACCATAACCACAACTCAAAACTAATTGAGATGAATCAAACTTCTCTAACTATTCAATGCACATGAAGGTGGAAGTTTTCGTATCCCTTTGAATAACTACCCCTTTTGAGACTACTTTCAAAGCATAGATCAACTACCAAGCTACGCACCACTGTGCTCTAAAAGATACTCCTCTGTCCCAAAATAACTGTCTTAAGCTTAGTACAACTTTATACTAGAGCTAGTATAAAGTTGAGACAGTTATTTTGGGATGGAGGGAGTATAAGTGAAGAACATAGAGCAAAAGTATCTAGCTCAAAAGATATAAGTGAAGCACATGTGAGCTGAATTGTCTACCAAAAGATATAAGTCAAGCTCGACAAAATCACGGTGAGTGCATGTCTCTCTCTCTAGGTGTGCAGCAAGGATGATTGTGACACAACAAAAATAAAAGACTCCTACGATACAAGACGCTCCAAGCAAAAACACATAACATGTGGTGAATAAAAATATAGACCCAAGTAACGTTACCGATGGATTGAAGACGAAAGAGGGGATACCTTCCCGGGGCATCCCCAAGCTTAGGCTTTTTCGGCATCCTTGAATCAACTTGGGGTGCCTTGGGAATCCCCAAGCTTGAGCTCTTGCCACTCTTTATCTCTTTGTCCATAAGAACTTCACCCAGAACTTGAAAACTTCACAACACGAAACTTAAACAAAAACTCGTGATAACATTAGTATGAGAAAGCAAACCACCACTTCCTTAGGTACTATAGCAAACTTAAATTCTACTTATTCTGATGTTGGGTTACTGTATTTTCAATCTTCCATGGCTAATACCCCCCGATACTATCCATAGTTTCATCAAAATAAGCAACCAACACAACAAAAACAGAATCTGTTAACAGCAGACCAGTCTGTAGCAATCTGTATATTTCGTATACCTCTGGTACTTCAACAATTCTGAACAATTACGACAGTCTGAAGAAATTGCGTATAAATCCGCAGCAAAAAGAATCAACTCAAAATCTCTTACAGAAAAAAAACGAAAATTCTTTTCGTGAGCAGAAAGTTTCCGTCTTTTCCAGCATGACCAAACGATCATCCCCAAGACTAATCATAACGGTTTTGCTTGGCACAAACGCAAAAGGAAACACAAAAAACACAATAATAACAGAATTATGAAAGTGTGTAAAACACAAAACAGGAAGAAAAAAGAAAATAAAAATTTATTCATTGGGTTGCCTCCCAACAAGCGCTATCGTTTAACGCCCTTAGCTAGGCATTGATTTCGATGATGCTCACATAAAAGGTAAGGATTGAAACACAATGAGAGCATCATGGAGCAAATGGCTAGCACATTTAAGTCTAACCCACTTCCTATGCATAAGGATTTTGTGATCAAAAAATTTATTGGAGCAAGAATCAACTAGCATAGGAAGGCAAAACAAGCATAGCTTCAAAAATTTCAACATATGGAGAGGAAGCTTGATACTATTGCAATAAGTAGAAGCATAGGATCCTCTCTCATAGTAATTTTCAGTAGAATCATGAATGAATTCAACAATATAACCAGCACCTAATGCTTTCTTTTCATGATCTACAAGCATAGAAATTTTACTACTCTCCACATAAGGAAATCTATTCTCAAGAATAGTAGTGGGAGTATCGTAAAAGACTTGAGCACTACAAATTGTGTCCACAATGAAAAAGCAAGGTTTAGCAAAGGGGTTTTCGAAAGTATGACAAGTTTTATCATCCCTCTTCTTCAAAGCATAAGTATCCTCACAATAATCATCATAGATAGGGGGCATGCTTTCATCAAAATGATTTTGATCATTCAAAGTGGAAGAACTAAAAAGATCATCATTATCAAATATAGCATCCCCAAGCTTGTGGCTTTGCATATCATTAGCATCATGGGTCTTCAAAGAATTCATGCTAAGAACATTGCAATCATGCTCATCATTCACATATTCTATGCCAAGCATTCTATGTAATTCTTCTTTCAGCACTTGAGCACAATTTTCCTTCCCATCATGCTCACGAAATACATTGAAAAGATGGAGCATATTAGGCATCCTCAATTCCATTTTTTTGTAGTTTTCTAGCGAAAGAACAAGAAACAAAAAGATTCGACTGCAAGATCTAAAGATATACCTTCAAGCGCTAACCTCCCCGGCAATAGCGCCAGAAAAGAGCTTGATGTCTACTACGCAACCTTCTCCTTGTAGACGTTGTTGGGCCTCCAAGTGTAGATTGTTGTAGGACAGTAGCAATTTTCCCTCAAGTGGGTGACCTGAGGTTTATCAATCCGCAGGAGGCGTAGGATGAAGATGGTCTCTCTCAAGCAACCCTGCAACCAAATAACAAAGAGTCTCTTGTGTCCCCAACACAACCAATACAATGGTAAGTTGTATAGGTGCACTAGTTCGGCGAAGAGATGGTGAAACAAGTGCAATATGGATGGTAGATATAGGTTTTTGTAATCTGAAATTACAAAAACAGCAAGGTAACAAATGGTAAAAGTGAGAACGAACGGTATTGCAATTCGTGGAAACAAGGCCTAGGGTTCATGCATTCACTAGTGAAGTTCTCTCAACAATGATAACATAATTGGATCATATAACTAGCCCTCAACATGTAACAAAGAGTCACTCCAAAGTCACTAATAGCGAGGAACAAACGAAGAGATTATTGTCGGGTACGAAACCACCACAAAGTTATTCTTTCTGATCGATCTATCATAGAGTTTGTACTAGAATAACACCTTAAGATACATATTGTCGAGTAACAAACGAAGATATTATTGTCGGGTACATACCCTCAGCCCCGAGGGAGAACTACTCCCTCCTCGTCATGGAGATCGCCGAGATGATGAAGATGGCCACCGGAGATGGATTCCCCCTCCAGCAGGGTGCCAGAACAGGCTCCAGATTGGTGTTTGGTGGCTACAAATGCTTGCGGCGGCGGAACTCCCGATCTAGGTTTCTTTCTGGATGTTTCTGAATTTATAGGAATTTATGGCGGTGGAATTGCGTCAGTTGGGCCCACGAGGAGGTCACAAGCCTGCGCGCCACCACTTGGGGGGTGGTGGCGGCGGGAGGGCTTGTGACTCCCTCGTGGCCCATCTGGCCTTCTCCCAAAGCTTCGGGGGTCTCTTTTGCTCCAAAAAAAATCATCGTAAAGTTTCATTCTATTTGGACTCCGTCTGAAAATGGGCCAAAAACACAGAAAAAACAGAAAGTGGCACTTGGCACTGAGTTAATAGGTTAGTCCCAAAAAAGATATAAAATAGCATATTCATGCATATAAAACATCCAAATTTGACAAGATAATAGAATGGAACCATCAAAAATTATAGATACGTTGGAGACGTATCACTCCTGTCGTGTCGTGTGATGGGGAGGACATACCTGGCCGGCTCGACGATGTCGGTGGAGGTGTCCGGCTCAGGCATGGGTGTTCCAATCATCCCGATGAAGATGTTGATTTTGCCGAAGGGGACTCTCTAACCAGATTCCACTGAATCGGCTTCTGGCCCCCACAGCGAGTTGTCGATGTAGTACCTTCTGCGACGGCTCTTCGTCATGATGTCGACCGCATAGCTTTCTGACCCTGGTAGGGCTCCCTTTGAGAACTCAACTCCACCATGCGCTAGCCCCACGGTGGGCGCCAACTGTCTTGGTTTTGTCACGGCAGATGTCCTCGTGAAAGGACTTAAAGATGAAGCCATCACACCTTGGTGGCGACTCCAAGGGGGTGAGCGAAAGCGAGACTCAGATTTACCCAGGCTTGCCCCTCGTGTGGAGGTAAAAGCCTACATCCTACTTTTTGTAGATTGATGATGGTTTCGATTACAAGGAGGGCGTGACTCGCCTGACCCGGCTCTCGATAATTTCTAACTTGCCCTATCTTCCCCTGGGACCCGCCTTTATATACAGGTCGTGGCCCTAGGGTTTACAAGAGTCCTGGCTATGCTACAAATTGTAGCTTTCCGTATCTCTAAGTCGTCGTGCCTTCCAAGACTGGAAACCTCCTTGGCAGTCTATCTTCTGTATAGCTCTTGAACCGCCATCTGGCTCCTAGGCCAAGGGTTGTACTACCAATGTTTGAGTTGCCCTTTTCATGACCCGGCCCATCTAGGGCGGGTTATCCCACAGGTAATATCCCCAACACCTTCCCTAAGGATCCTTTTACGTTGCCCCAAATAGACCAAATTATCAACACAACATCCAGACACGACTCATTGTGTTTCCCCGATGCCTACTCAAAATACCATCAGATCAAGATGAAGGAATCCGATCAGGCAACAACCACCTTTATAACACCCTATGGGCCATTCTTCTTCAACACAATGTCGTTCGGGTTAAAAAAACGCGGGCGCCACTTACCAGCACATGATCCAGACATGCTTGGGGAAAAAACTGGCAAAACGGTTGAGGCATATGTGGACGATATGGTCGTGAAGACCAGACACGTCAACCAGCTGGTGGACGACCTTAGGGAAACCTTTGCCAACCTACGGGCATACGATATTTGGCTTAATCCGGATAAATGTGTCTTCGGATTCCTAGCCGGCAAGCTCCTCGGATTTATCATGATGCAAAGGGGAATTGAGACCAATCCGGCCAAAATACGAGCATTGTCACAACTCGCGATACCAACAAAGATACAACACGTCCAAAATTTGGTAGGCTGCGTAGAGGCCTTAAGCCGATTTATATCTCGCCTAGGCGAGAAGGCCCTCCCGCTCTATAGGTTGCTGAAGAAAACTGAGGAATTCAAATGGATTGATAAGGACACAACAGCTTTGGAGGACATCAAGGCGATACTAGCCAAGCAACCCCATCCTAGCAACACCCTTCACAAGGGAGCCGATATTACTATACATCTCGACCACCAATCAAGTGGTCAGCACGGTACTCGTCGTAGAATGAGAAGCTAAGGGCCAACAACTACGGATTCAAAGGCCGGTGTGTTACGTATCTGAGGTGCTCACTTCACGCAAAACCAGATACCCGCACTACCAAAAGATTACCTACACAATGTTTATGTCATCGCGCAAACTTCGACACTATTTCCAGGAATGTGCGATCACTCTGACTTTGGAGGTACCATTGAATGATTTCAGCAATAATAAGGATGCCGTCGGCCAAATTGTCAACTGGTCCATCGAGCTCCTGCCGTCTGAGATAACCTACAAACCGCGACGAGCTATCAAATCTCAAGTCTTGGTCGACTTCATGGCTGAATGGGCCGAGGCTGAACTCCCGACAGAGTATAGCACTTATGCTCATTGGGCCATGTATTTTGACGGGTCCAAAATTCTTGCCTGTCTGGGGGCTGGGGTGATTCTCACATCCCTTACCGGGGATAATGTTTGCTACGTGCTATAGATCATGTATGCCGACTCGAATAACACAGCGGAATACGAAGCGCTGTTACACGGTCTCCGGATGGCAGGCTCAATGGGCATACAACGGCTCTAGGTACGAGGAGACTATAACATCACCGTCTCACAAATCAACGGCGAATTTGATGCAAAAAATCCAAACATGGCAGCTTATAGAAACGTTGTCCACAAGATATCAGCATGAGTTGAGGGGTTGGAGTTCCATCGGGTATTAAGAGATAATAACCAAGCCGCGGACATCCTTGCCCTATTAGGCGCAAAGCGCAACCCCGCCCCGAGCAACATATTCCTTGAACGGTTGTTCAAGCCATCCGTAGTATGGCACGACAAAATGGGTAGCACAAGAGCCGCGGGCGAAGTGTTGTACCCCCTACGGCCGAGCAAGACGATCAATTCATTGGCGGAACTTCAATTGAACAAACACCCTTGGCCCATGAAGTCATGGCAATAATCATGCCATGGATCGAAACCTTCCTTGCTTATCTGCTATGCAAGGAACTCCCAGTTGATCAGGACGAGGTGCGACATATCATCCGTCGATCAAAGGCATAAAAGGTCCATGAGGGAGAGCTATATACAAAGAGCACCATACGAGTCCTCCATCGGTGCATATCCGAGGAGGTCAGAAGGCAGCTTCTGCCCGAAGTACACGCAGTAGCTCGGGCCCTGGTC